>NC_135316.1:58358017-58970017 GCF_048772815.1 Callospermophilus lateralis
CACTATCTCACTTGGAAATATTATCAAATTAAGCAATATTCATTTTTCCTTAGATCCTAAGACACACTTTGGAATATAAGAACTTCTTTTAAAAGTCAATGTTCTTGAATTCAAATGATGATCCTTCTTTACTCACCAACTTACTTTGTTTCTCAGAACACGGTGCAAAAACAATTTTGTTTTTTATCTTTATATTTTGTATAAAATTAACATGAAATGCCAAATTTCTTTTATGTTTCACTAAAAATGCCATTTCTGAGTACCTCCTATGTGTAAAGCATTGTGCTGTATCAATAAATATGATCAATATTTTAAAATTTTAAAAAAAAAGAATAATGAGAAAATAGTTGGAAGTGTTTTTAAGTTTTGGCTATAACTTTGCTTGGGGAAACTCAGGCCAAGAATGGGAATAATAAACTATACTGAAACAGTCCATGGTGTCAGGCTAAAGCCTGATGAAGGAGATAGATACACAAGATATTAGTCAGTGTGCTTTGCTTTCACTGCTTAAAGTCTAAGACATGAACCTGGATAAGTAGAACTTTCCCTTAGGCAGGGAAAGAGATTCATGGGTACTTCTCCAGGATGGGCAGCTGCCAGTCTAAGAAAACAAGCTAGCCAGTCTCAGGCAAGAAAGCCAGGAAGCTATTCCAGGCAGGAAAGGATGATTAATATTCAGCCACTTATCTACCCACCAAGACACATTCACATTTCAAGCAACCAAGGATGAACATAAAGGCAATGTTTTTCTCCTTATAGGCTTTTGTGTTGCCTTGATTGCTAACTAGCTTGCCTAGTGCTATGATCAAATTACTAGAATTATCTTTATTTTCTTTATCCTAATACCCTGGAAATACAAAGTAAAACTGTTGGTGATTTGCTTCTGCTAAATATTCTATATTATATGCTGAAAATTTTAGAGCCCTCTTGTGCCTTCAAATGCTTCTTGTACTAAATTTTCTTGGAAAATTAACAGGAAGTAAAGCTCTGTTAGAAGCACAAGGTCAATACCTTTGTACTTACCAACACTAATGATAAAAACAGGACCCCAAAAGGATGGCAAAATTTCAGGAGGTCAAAGAAAATCAACCACAGACCTTTGATCTATTTATTATGCTCCCATTCCTAACTCTTATTTGCTTAGTGTTGGTTTATTGTTACTAGAGTCCTTGCTGATAAAAATAAATCATAATTAACATTAATAAGTTACCTTTAGTGTTATAGGATACCTAGGTGAGCATGGCACAATTAAGCCTTTCAGAATTCTAATTAGAATGTTATTTATTCTTTAGCTACTACTTCTCAATTATTTAACATGGTCTTTGATCATCAACTTATTTCAATATCTGAGAACATAAATGTACAGTTAGAAAAGGTCTTTTTTGAAATTGGCCTCTTTGCTTTCTGGAAACCAGTACGTTGCTAGGAGAGTACAGGAAGGAGAGGCAAAGATAATCTTGCTCAAAAATTGGTAACTTGTGTTGATGGAACAGTGGTATGGTTTGGGCCAAATTCCAAAGCAACTTATCTGCTAAGGCCATTGGACATAGACTCCATGTGATGCTGTACCTGTTTCCAGGATTTAATCTAATAAAAAATAAATAAGAATGAAGTTGTTTAAACACGTGAACTTTCTATACTAAATCATAAAATTTGATGGATTATTCACGTTTAATGACTGAGACTAGAAATCTACATAGTTCCCTATGTGAAGGTAAGGATCAAGGAGCAGACCAGAGCTCATGTTTTTTACAGATAGTTTGGTTCACAGAGAAAGAAGTGGCTCGGCCATGCGTGTCTTTTCTAAGGCCTCTAATGCCAAGCAAGACTCATCACAGATGTTCTCACTTCTAAATGTCAGGACTATTTGGGTAAAATATCCTGCAAGTGAAAGCCAGAGTATTGAAGATTAAGCACCCTTCTCAACAGTGGAGAAATCACTTTGTCTGGATGTAATAGACTATGCTAAAAGGTTTTTGAAGAGAAATCAGAGTCCTCAGATGAGCCAATACTCAGCCTAGCTCTTCCATTCCTTCCCTAAAAATTACAGCCCTTGGAAAATGAATAGAGAAAAGTAGTAGCTTATAGAGAGAAAAGCAAATTAGTGCCAGATAAATTGGGTGTCAAAAGGATATCTCCCTACATTTCATGGGAGCAAATAAAAGGTTTGGACAACAATGTTTGTATCTAAGAGATATATGAAAAGTAATGAGATGGCAATTTTGCAAACATGCTACAAACACATATGAAAAAAGCTGAACAAAGTAAGAAAACAACAAATGACATTTGTGTAAGGGAGAAAAAGAATATGATATAGAAAAAATATCATCTAAGACATAAAGGCAACACTACATAGACCAGAAAAATTAACCTGTTGTGAAAATAACTCAAAACTGAGATATTTGAACACATAGAATGAGATAAAAAAATTACTGCAAGTTTAAGGAAACAAATGTAAAGATTACTAATAACATTACAGATAAATGTGGATGAATAAGAAAAAATGACACAATCATAACAGGTTTAATAAAAAGAGGTAAAAAAGAAAACAATTAGTGAGGTGGGAAAATTAGATAAAACAGTCAGTAATTATCTAATATGGAAACAGTCATTTTTCCTAGATAATGACAATATATGAAACAGAAAAATGTTTGGAAGTGTAATATGGGAAAGTGGATGTGAAATGTGGGAAGATAAAATTTGGCAAGTTGAAAAGATAGATTGCATAGAAAAAAAACTGATAAGAACAACAGCACCAAGATAAATCATGGTTAATTTGTTGGAAATTAAAGGAAGAATTCTGATATCCAGGTATAACATACAAGAGAGAAAAATTAAAACTGGACTGATCTTAGAATTTACTATAGCAACAATCAATGTTTTAAAAAAAGGAATAAATTCTAAAAACTTCAAGGAAATACATTTTTATTCAATATTGTACATAGACAAATGCTCTTTCAAGTTAGATGCCAAAAGGCAAATGCTGAAAGTATGAGCTGAATCAGGAATAAACATTAAAATAATTATAAATTATAGAAATACAATGAATCAAGAACTAATTGGTGCCAGGAATACTGGCTTGAGAGGCTGAGGCATGAGGATTGCAAGTTCAAAACCAGCCTCAGCAACTTACTGAGGCCTCAGCAATTAAGCAAGGGCCTGTCACTAAATAAATAAATAAACTGGGCTGGAGATGTGTCTCAGTGGTTAAGTGCCTGTGGGTTCAATCCCTGGTACCTACATAAGTAAATAAATAAATAAAATATATTATAATCACCAAATGTTAACAATGGATAAATGTGGATGGTACAATTTGGAATGATATACTGAAATATTATTTTATCCTACTTTGTACTGTTGGAGTTTATTCTCATGACCATGAGACTCCTGACTAATTATACCCAAACCAGAGAGTTAGAGATTGAAAGGCAGGGGTAGTTCTGAGGTTCCTGTGCAATAATAGGTGTCACCTACTTATACCCTACGCCCTGAAGCATCTAGTGAAATGGAGTCTAGCAGTCAGGATAAGATTTAAAATTAAGATCAAATTGTATTTGTGTTCCTTGAAAAAAAGATAAAGGTCTCATTGAGCATGCCCTGAAAAAAATAAATTAAATAAACATGAATTATTTTAAGAAAAAGAAATCTCGACACTTCAAACATAACTATTATGATTCCATTTTAAAAGTTTAAATTAATTTATTATTACAAAAATAATTTTGCATTTCACTGGACCAAGGAGTTGAAGAGTTGCCAACAAAAAGCATGGGAGATATTTTCAGTGATAGAAATGTCTACATCCTCACTGTGGTAATACGGGTGTGTCCATATATCAAACCTCCTATAACAATTTCCTTAACATAAGAACATTGAATCATAAGTTAGTTATTCACAGAACTGATAGTTACTCCCATACAAAACACCACCCCACCCACAAGACCCTTCAAAATGTTGGATAAGAGCAATTTTCCTTCACTCTATGGGTGAAGCTAAGAATTCAGACACACAGCTTCTAAGCAAGGTGAGAGAGGGAACTCTTCTGGCAATTCACTGGATATTCAAAACAGATGGGGAAATCAGGCCATTGTATAAAACAAAATAAAGAAATCCCCAGCATTGCTGGGACTGCCAGTGGCACTTGTGGGAGTGATCTCCAGTGTGCTAAAATAGTGGATCAACACATCAATTAAAAAAAAATAAAAAGAACAATTTTATTTTATTTATTTTTTTAAAAGAGAGTGAGAGAGGGGGGAGAGAGAGAGAATTTTTTAGTTATCAGCGGACACAACATCTTTGTACATGGTGCTGAGAATCGAACCCCCGGCCGCACGCATGCCAGATGAGCACGCTACCACTTGAGCCACATCCCCAGCCCCACAAAAAGAACAATTTTAGGAGGTTAAGGTGAGTATGGATACAGAGAGATGAGAGATCAAAGACACTGCACTACTAACCTGAAATGTGTATGGCACAATATTGTTCAGAGGGATAGAAAAAGAAAAAGAAAGAAACCACTTCTCTTCCATCTACCTGGGAAATCAGTAGAAGGAATCATTTTGCAGCTCCACACTGGGGAATGGCAGCTGGGGCATCCGATTAATGACAAATGTGCCTAACCCCAAAAACAGGTTTGGCAAACCCAAAACATACTGGGTAGTGTGTGCTTAAGAGAGCAGAAGAAAATGAAAAGTAAAGCAGGGTTTATATAGGGGAAAACTATGAGGAAAACTACCTTTCCCCTCCAGGAATGGCTTGTAAGATTGGCCACTCTCAAGCTCTGCTGGGAAAGTCCAGCCCAGCTGAGAATTTGAAAGGGTGGGTAAGAACTGAGTGAGTTCAAAGACTGATACCAAGCATCCTAAAAGCATGAAGTTCATGCATGTCTGAAGGGTACAGGAATTGACCTGTCCACCACACAGTTTTCACTGGGGAACAGTCTCTAAGCATGATCCAGCCACTGCCCTATCCAAGAGGTATACTGTTTTAAAATCTTCAGCTCAAACCAAGGAAGAGCCTGGAGACTAAGCCCAAACCTCACCCCCAGGAATCATTATACAGGATCTCCCAACACTCCAGCAACTCCAGCTGAGAAGAATATTTGGATCTCCAAATGAAATAATTTCTTAACTTTTTATTAAGATCCCCTGCTTCGTTTTAGTTAGTTATTTGGTTTGTTTTCTACTTACTGCTCAATTGTAATCTGAATAGTTCATGAACACTTATACATATTCATACCTATATTTTTCTATTTTTTTGTTTGTTTATTTATCATTCATAGAATTTTTAAGGTAGTTATTTCTCATAGGTCTATATTTTGAGGACTAAGACATCAGTTTTGTGCTTGTACTCTTTTACTCTTTATTTCTGTTTTTATCAATACTATTACTTTTTAAAATTTTTATTCTATACACTTTTTCTCTCTCTTATCTGTCTCCCTCAGTTCTCTTTCTCTGTTATGCTAATAGCCAACCTTTTTTGATCTATCACTCATCCTCTATTTTCTACTTCTATTTTCTTTCCTCTTCCCACAAAAACATCACATCCTATGCTACTTCTTTTCTATCTCTGTTCACAACTTAAAATTTTAAATCCATTTGTAAATTATTGTTTTGTCCATGGAGTAAAACTGATCAAATCATCCTTCTTTGTTGTCACAAGTAGCCTTGTAGATGCCAAAGGAGGAACTATCTGGTTTGATGCTGTAAACTGTTTGCAATGGTTCTTGTTAATATATGTATCCGCCTAAACTGTGAGGTACTGGAAACATTCTGAGTCCCTATAACTCCACAAGGCAGGATCTCTACTGCCTCAAAACCATATTGTCAAATAGGAAAACAACCTACATGAAAAAGCAAGGGAACAAATAGCATCAAACTTATATAATTCAATAACAGAATCCCCTGACACCACACTGAAAGAAATTACAGAGAAAGAGTTTAGAATGTTCACAGTTAAATTGATCTGTGAGGTAAAAGACAAGCTAAGGGAGAAAATACAGAAAGCAAAAGATCACTTCAATTAAATGAGAGAGATTCTAAAAAAAAATTTTAAAAATGCAGAAATTCTCAAAATGAAGGAATTGAAAAGCAGCAGACTAGACCAGTTGGAAGACAGAGTTTAAGGCAATGATAACAAAATATAAACTCTGGAAAATAAAATTGACCATGGATAAAAAATGTAAACAGACTACAAACAAGAATTTCAAGAAATATGGGATAACATGAAAAGACTAAACTTAAGATTTATTGGGACAGATGAAGGCTCACAGATACAAGCCAAAGAAATACATAATTGTTTCAATAAAACAATATATAAAAAATTCCCAGACTTTAAGAATGAAATGGAAAATCAAATACAGGAGGCATAGAAGATCCCAAATATACAAAATTACAATGGACTCACACCAAGGAACATTATTATGAAAATGCCCAACATACAGAATAAGTTCAGAATTTTAAAGATTGCCAGAGAAGTGTCAGGTTACTTTTAGAGGGAAATCAATCCATATCTCAGCTAATTTTTCAGCCCAGAAAAGCCTAGGACCAGATGAATTCTCAGCCAAGTTCTACCAGACTTTCAAAGAAGAACTTACACCAATACTCCTCAAAATTTTCCATAAAATTGAAAATCCCTTCCAAACTCATTTTTATGAAGTCCTTACTTTTATACCAAAAACTGGACAAAGACATAACAAGAGAAGAAGCCTTCCGACTAATATCCCTGATGAACATAGATGCAAAAATTCTTAACAAAATCCTGTCAATTTGCATATGAAAACATACAAAAAAATAGTACATCATGATCAAATAGGGTTCATTCCATGGATGCAAGGCTGGTTCAACATACAGAAATCAATAAATGTAATTCATTACATCAGTAAACTTAAATATAAGAATCATACGATTATCTCAATAGATGCAGAAAGCATTTGACAAAATTCAGCATCCATTTATCTTCAAAATACTAGTAAAATTAAGGATAATAGAAACATACCTCAACATTATAAAAGCTGTCTCTGTTTAACCCAAGGCCAACATCATTCTAAGTGGAGAAAAACTAAAAAAAAAAAAAAATTCCTCTAATAACTGAAACAAGACAGCATGTTCTCTTTCACCACTTCTATTCAACATAGTCCTTGAAATCCTAGCCAGAGCAGTTAGCTAAAAGAAAGACAGTAAAGGGATATTAGTAGGAAAAGAAGAGATCAAACTACCCCTAATTGCTGATTACATGATTCTATATTTAGAATTCTCAAAAAACTCCCCCAAAAGATTCTAGATCTCATAAATGAATTCAGCAAAGTAGCAGGATACAAAATTAATGCCCATAAATAAGTTGCATTCCTATAGATTAATGATGAATCAAATGAAAGAGAAATCAGGAAAACTATTTGATTCACAATATCTTCAAAAAAAGTAAAATATTTTGGAATCAATGTAACAAAAGGGTGAAACACCTCTACAATAAAACTATAGAACACTTAAGAAAGAAATTGAAGAAGACCTTAGAATATGGAAAGATTTCTCATGTTCTTGGATAGACAGAATTAATATTGTCATTATGGCCACCAAAAGCACTTTACAGATTTAATGCAATTCCTATTAACTGGAGAACATCAATGCTAATTGAAATAAGCCAGTCCCAAAAATCCAAGGCACAATATTCTCTCTTGATATGCACATGCTAATCTATCACAAGGGAGGTGAAGATTAGAAGTCCATTATACCAAAGGGTACTGAAGGAAAGGGAGGGGGCATGGGAATAGAAAAGACAGTAGAATGAATCAAACATATCTTTATATTTGAATACATGACCAATGTAACTTCCCGTCCTATACAACCTCCATAATGGAATTCTCATTGGAAAAATGTAATTATTATATGTATGCACAATATGTAAAAATACAATTTACTGTCATATATATCTAAAAAGAACAACAACAAACAAAACCTACACACATACTTTGTATGTAGTGGTAATAATCATGATGATTTTTCTGCTAAATGCTAATAATTAAACAATAAAATTTTAGTCACAGAATTTAAGAGTTTAAATGAAAGTTTCAAAATTATTAAAATGATTGCTCCTCTTTGAGATCTACAAAAAGCCCCATGAGAAATTGCTGTCCCAAAAGTACTTTTTTATTCCTATCATTCATATGCATGTCTTCAACTATGTAATGATTTTATAATTTTGTTTACCATTTAGACTCTGGATTTAGTACACTGTGATACAGAAGAACTATATATATCTGTTGTGATTTTATTTGTTTCACAATACAATTCTGCCAATCTATAATTTGGTCATTATTATTTTTAATAGTTAGTATATGTTATATATTTATGACATGTTCAGAACATCAATTGTAAATTCAAACAATTTTTAATACTTCACAAATTTTATGAACCTTGTGACACCTTTAAATATTCATAAATATTTATAAGTACTAGAGGTGCAAATTGATAGATAGATGTTAGATAGATAGATGTTAGATAGATAGATAGATAGATAGATAGATAGATACATAGATGAAGATTTTTCCCTCATAAAGTTCCAATGTCCACACACCCTTTCTAGTTTTAGGAAAGCATTCTCAGAGTTAGATTTAATGTGAAACTAATGAAGTTCCAGTTTCACGCACCTTGACTTGCTGGAGCCTCTGTGAGTATTGTGAATTGCTATAAGGTTACCCCAGCTTACACTGTAAGTTTTCAGGTAGTGGTGGAGAGAAGGAGCCTCGTAGAGCTCAGTATATATACTGAGGTTAGAACACAGGGCAGAGTGTGATGACATATGGGGGCTACAGTTCAAAAGACAAGGTACTAGAGAAGAGACACAGAGAAAAGGAAGAAACATCTTAAAAGCATTTTTATTTGAGGGGGTGGGTAATAGAGATTGAACTCAAGGGCACTTGACTACTGAGCCACATCCCCAGCCCTATTTTATATTTTATTTAGAGACCGAGTCTCACTGCATTACTTAGTGCCTCACTTTTGTGGAGCTTGGCTTTGAACTGCCTATCCTCCTGTCTCAGCCTCCCAAGCTACTGGGATCACAGGCATGCACTACCATGCCTGGTTAAATGAGATCTTTTAAAGGAACAATTTAACTAGGTTTTACTTTTCTTTTTCTTTTTTTTTTTTAATTTTCTTGAAACACTCTCTATAAACCTATTTTAAGTGGAGATATTTAATGTGATTTAAAAATATCAAACAGAATTTTAATTATTATTTAACCCTACTGATCAATTACTGAATGCATTTCTTTGCAGAAAAATTCAATCTAAGATTTTCTAAGTCTTTAATTTCAAAACTACAAAAATTTTGAAGTAGTATGGGTAGTAGACCTTTCAAACTGAGTAAAAGAATATATCTTGCTCTTCAATCTTGATGACATTTTATAATTGTCTTGTGGTTTCTAGAGTGGAGGCATAGCAGAGGGAAATGGGAACTATCTGTCAAAAGGTATGAAGAATTGCTAGAAGTTATTTTGTTAAAGGCCAATATACAGTTCTAGGATTTAGTCAATAATATAAATTTAGCTGTTATATGAAATCACATACTGCTTTGTGCTTTATTAAAAAAAGAAAAAAGCAAGCGATATTTGTTAGAAAGTCTTAATAAGTCACATTACTACCATTTAAATGAATATTTATTTACAAGGACTGTGGATTAAAACCTTTGCTTTTTCTCTACAGTAAAGATGGTCTTTTGTCTAATCCTGAAATATATTAATGTTTAAATTTTGAATATTCCTTTTTGTTATTTCATTAATATTTCAGAGGAAAAAAGTTTAATAAATCTCTTTAGATGGTAGTTCATTGGTATTTATTTCCTAGGCAGGAAACAAGAACTGGAGTGTTGGGACCAAACTCACCTACGTAACTGTTACTATTCACTATATTTCTAAATCACCTGTGCACAGACTCACATTATTTGGTTTAGAAGAGCCAAAAGAAATGGACATATTCCTGGTCATTTAATTAACTTGTATAGATGTATCCGTAGGCTTCTAAGCTGTCTAATTATGGGACAGTCTTATTTTGTATGGAGGCGTATTTTCTGGTGACAAATGACTAAACCACATATCACTGAATTTAATGTAATTGTATTAGTCACTGCCACCCTTTTCTCACTTACATTTCTGTTACAAGAACGAGTATGCTTTGAAAGCCTTATCCGAATTTTAGATGTGCTTTAAAAAGCAAAACTCTTGGCTTAACAGTCATTGGAGTAAGGATATATTATAATCATAAATATGGAGAGCTTCTATATTGAACTCTCTAGGTTTTTAAGATGAGATCACTAGAATATTTTTATTAACAAACAACAAAAATGTAGCCTTCTAGTTTAAAAAATGGATTAAAATAAATGTTTGAAAGGAAAATAGAAGTGAAAAATATAAATGCTGGCTTAAATATAGAAAAGGGAGAGCTTCTGTAAGAAAACAACTTGTCCTGAAAATATTAAGGTCTTCTTGTTCATTGTCACATCTTTTATTGCTGTAAATGTTGATATTTTACATTTCTAGCTTTTTTTTTTACCAACTCTGGTTTTCATATAAGTTTATTTTTGAGAACATAAAGAATGCTCTTTGGGTTATAGTCAACTCTAATGAATATAAATTCAGAGAGTTAGGAGCACAGTGTGGTGGTAAAGATGGAGGTGTCAGACTACTTAGATTTAAACTTGGCCTTTACCACATGCTAACTATATTACCCAGAGCAATTTGCTTAATTTGTCTTTGCCTCAGCAGCTTCATCTCTAAATTGGAACTAAAAATACTACCTAAAACAAAGCGTTTGAAGGTTAAGTGAGATAATACCATGTTTTGCAATAGTCAACATTCAAATATAATTATTATTGATGCTAATTAATTATGATTATTATTGATGCTAATTAATTATGATTATTATTGATGCTAATGGATCAGCTGTTCTTCTTTTGCCTACCTACAATCTATGCTTTCCATAGCAACACAAAACATCTTTTTGAAAATTAAATCACACCCCCACTAAAAATCTGGAAAACTGGCTGAGACCTAAAATAAGACCCCCTGATGTCTCACTTCTCCCAGCTTCCTGGTATCTTATGCTGGTTGGTGCCTACCTTGCCCACTGTGGCAGTCTCTATCAGTCATCTTCCCTACTCCTCTCAACAGGAAGGACTCAGGTGAGGGAAAGCACACATTTTGCTGCTGTGAGGGCTCATGGTTTCAGAGGTCTCAATCCATAGACAGCAGGCTCTCAAGGTGAGGCAGAATATCTTTGCAGAAGAGTGTGGCAGAGGGAAGCAGCTCACATACCGATCAGAAAGCAGAGAGAGAGAGAGGTCTCCACTTGTCAGATAGAAACATATACCCCATGGCCTTGCCCCCAATAAACCACTTCCTTCAGCCACACCCCACCTGCCTTCAGTTACCACTCAATTAATTCCATAAGGGATTAATTAACTAATTGGGTTAAAGCTACAATCCAATCATTCCTTGTCTAAACCTTCTTGCATTGTCTCACATGTGAGCTTTTGGTAGATACCACATCTAAATCATAACATTCTGCCCCTAGTTCCCAAAAGTTCACACACTCATCTGACAATGCAAAATACATTTAGTCCATTCCCAAGAATTCCCATAGTCTCAACAGTTCTGAAATTGCTCACAGTTTAAGTCCAAAGTCTTCTCTGAGGCAAGGCAATCTCACATTGTGAGCTCCAATAAAATTAAAAGCAATTTACAAGTATCTGGTATATAAAAATCCCTCTAATTCTATTTTTGACCAACTAAATAATTATTTCCTCTAACTTCCACTTTCAAGCCTGTCAGGCTATAGTCTGTATATTCTTTCAGTAACTTGGAAGAAAAAAAACTCACTATTTTCATTCACAAGCCAATTTGTGGCCAAGTCTTGCCACATTTTATCAATAGCCTACTAAATCCTAGCCTTGCCATTTCTTGCCTGGACTTTTGGGGTCAGTGTTTCCTTGCCTTCAATTATTCTTGAAGCCTGTTATAGTGTTGTGAGCCTATCATCCAGAAACTTAGGAGGCTGAGGTAGGAAGATCATTCGAGTCCAGAAGCTGGATACCAGACTAGGCAAAAAAGTAAGACCCCATTTAAAGAAGAAGAAAAAATTTCTTCCCAAGAAAAAAACTACCCTTAATACCAATGGCCAAAACTATTTTATAAAATCACAAACCTTATGTATCAATTTCCCTGAGAGATTTTCAATGGAGTTTCCATTGCAATCTGCATAACTACCTCCAACTCTAATATATGTAAATAATTTCCCAGAGAACTTATAATTTTCTAGTCAATGATTAATTTTTGTTTATTCAAAATCTAAAAACCAAAGAATAAAAATAAGTAGTAATTTAAATGAAAATATTCTTCAAAATTTTCCTGTCTTTGAGAAAAAAATAATTGGTTCTTTTATAGTTTATCAGGATATTTTTGATGTCATGATTTACCTTCCGAATTTTTGCTAGGTGAGTGATGACACTCTGATCCACATATGCTTGAAATTTTAAAATTAAAATATTTTTATTATTGTCAGTAACTTATTTTATATTTATTACTTTATTCCACATCCATTCAAGTTCATGGAAAGATGTACTCTTACAACTAATTTGAACATTTTCACTGCAAAATTACATCTTCCTTCTCTTATTTTATGGATCATGTTGATGTAAATGGTTTTGAAAAATAATTGATTTTCTGTTAATTATAAGTAATAAACTTTCCTCACAAGATAGATAGAGGAAAGAATCTAGTTATTCTAGTGGAGAACTAACTTCACTTCTAGAAAATACTTTTAAATTCAAAGTGAAAACCATAGAGCAACAGCATAATGATAATGTGCAGTAGGAAGCTATTAAAAGGCATTTGAAACCATGTGAAGTAAAAGGATCTTTACACTGAATAAAGTAAGATGATTTATGTTATTAGAATGAAATTTACAATGTAAGAAACTAATAATATTTATCATCACAAACATTATTTGAAATTTCTAACTATGATTTCATACCGCTATGTATATCTTGAAGCAAAAATCTGGCTAACAACCACATTCATTAGCATTTATAAAGAACAAAATCCTCGAATAGTTAAATCTTTTCACCTTCACATAATTGTTTTTGGAGTTGTTTTATGATTTGAAAATATATACTAATTAAATATAGAATCATGATCTTACATTATACTTTAGAGAAATTATAATATCAGAGTACCACTTTTCCACCTTCAACTAGCTGCTTTGTCATCCAGACATAAGGCAAATCACCTTCAAAAATAGCTTATTTAATGTAAAGATTTCTAAAAATGAAGATAATTAATTTAAAATAGTCATTCAGACATGAATGCTAAATATTTAATGAGGTTTAATTCCTAGAAATACATTTTTACCCTATTGTTATTTTATGATTTGATCATTCAGCCTATCACTATAGCATGCTCAATGAGCCAATTAAACCAGTCTTTTAAAAGTCTAGCTATGGTCTTAATTAAAATATTCAAAAAAGGTTTTTAATCTTCCAAATAAAAAACACTAAAATTTAGCCATGTTCAGCCAGCAGAAAATAACAATGTCAATTGGCCGAAATCCATTGCCAAGCATACATTTTTGCAGTTTAGGGAGTGTTAATAGTAGGTTTCAGTGTGATGTTAACTGCCAAGTTCAACAATAAGCACACACCAGTGTCTTGCTAACCTTTTAAAGATTGAATTGTGTAGCATTTACTGTGAACTCTGTGTTAACCCGAACATCTAGTAACAAGTTGTCAAATTTTAACAAGATACTCTCTCCCACATCACAATATAGTAATCTGTGACAACAGAGCTACAATTTTTAGAATTTTTGACTATATATTTTAACCTACCCAAAGAACTTGTGAGATATAGAGACCAGACACATTTTTTCTAGATCAAGAAAATAATGTTAGAAGAAGGTTCACTGATTTATAAAAATTCATAATAAAAATACAGAAACAAAAGGCCATAACCTAGGCTTCCTGATCCTGTTTTATCCAATAAGCAAAAATGAAGGTCCTACATAAACATCAACTCAACGTGGATCTAAGACCTAAGAATTAGAAAAGAAACTATACAACTTCGAGAAGAAAAGGTAGGGTCAACACTCCAGCATATAGGCACAGACAATGACCTTCTAAATATGACCACAAAAACTAAGAAAAGAGTGCCAAGAGTTAATAAATGGGATGGCATCAAATTGAAAAGCCTCTGCACAGCAAAGGAATGTGAAGAGAGAACCTACAGCACGGGAGAAAGTCTTTGCCAACTGCTCTTCTGACAGAAGGTTAATATTCAGAATATGTAAAGAACTCAAAAAAACCTAACATCAAAAAATAAAATAACCCAATTAATAATGAGCAAATTAATTAAGCACACACTATTAAAAAGAAGAAATACAAATGATAACAAATACATGAAAAAATGTTCAACATCATCAGCAATTAAGGAAATGTAAATCAAGACTATACTAAGACTTCATCACACAAGTCAGAATGGAAATCACCAAAAATACAAGTAATAATAAAAGTTGGAAAGAATGTGAAGAAATATGAACCCTTTTAGACTGTTAGTAAGGTTGTAAATTAGTACCACCATTATGGATATAAGTATGGAGAGTCCTCAAAATATTGTCATATGGAACCACCATATAACCCACTATACCATTCCTTGGTACTTATCCTAAAGAATTAAATCATCATACTTCAGTTATACATGAACATCCATATGTAGCAGCACAATTCACAATACCCAAACTATGGAACCAGCCTGGATGTCCATCAAAAAATGAAGGGATAAAGAAATTGTGGTGTATATATGTATACACACACACACACACAATGGAGTTTTAATCTGCCATAAAGAAATATGAAATTGTGTCATTTGCAGAAAAATGAATGGAATCAGAGAAAATTTTGTTAAGTGAAATAAGCCAAACTAAGAAGGTAAAGGGTCCTATATTTTCTCATATATATGTGGAAACTGGAGGGAGAAAAAGGAAAATAAAGTTGTGGGGGATTGCAGAGATCTCATGAAAGGGAGCTTACTAGAAAAAAGGAACCAGGGGGTATGAAGCAGGAAAGGTGGGAGGACATGCCAAATTATATTGTTATATTGTGTGAATGTACAAATAAAAAACAAATAATTCTTTCATTATGTACAACTATAGTGGTCATTAGAAACATGGGAAAAAAATGTGTGAAGGGAAGTGGTCATATTTTTTCAAAGGGTATTTTTATCATCATCATTTCCAGATACTATTCCACCTATAGGCTCAATGAAACACACATTTCTATTTTGATTACCATAGGATTTCCTAAATAATTTTAGCTATCTCACCTTTCCATTCTTTCTTTCTAAGCTAAACAACATGACCCTGACCTCTCCCTCTAGCACCCATCCATAGTATTTCAATAACATCACCTTTTTTGAAATGAATGATGCAGATCCTGCTGCCTCTAGAATAGTAACCACAACAACTTCTATATGTCCATTTAGAACCTAGGAAATCTGGTGGCATTTGTTCACATTAGTAAAATGATTGCTTATAATGTTGCTTCAGAGATTCAGGGAAAGAACTCTCTTCCATTCTATTTTATCTGTTAAGAATTCCATATTGACAACACGTTGTTCATAAATTCAATTTAAAGGATGCAAAGCAGTGTTACAAAACCTAATATTAGAAGGATCCAGAGAAGTAGGAGAGCATTAGTCTGCCACTCCCTTTATCATTCTTTATTCTTCTAGGACCCCATTATATCTTTTGATTTTTTTTTTTAAGTCCATCTACTTTGCAGTTTGTTTGTAAGGTCACTGATTTTTCTAATCACATGGTCAGACATTATTTTCCTGAAATTATAACAGTCCATAATGACTGACTGACTTAAATTTGCCAATTGAATCACTCAGTTTTTGTGTCTCAGTTTTAACAACTTGAACATCTGATAGGAACAATTTGTGTTGAATCAGTTCCTTATACCTCCTGCTCTTCAGTTCTGTCCAGAATGGCAAGACCATGTGACACAAAGGCTCCCTCTCCAGGATTTGGGAATGTTCAGCTGCATCATGGGGAATAGGGTTTGGAATTAACCTTAATCCTAATATATTAGTTTTCAAAATTGGGAAAGGCGTTTTTACGGGATTAGAATACTCATATAGGTTAATCCAGAAATTCACTTTTAATACATTGTGTTACAAAAAAGGCAGAGTTGAGAAGTAATATTTATATATTTTTGTAGCCAGAATGATATTGATAATAATTTAAAATGGGAAATCTAAAATTGCAAGGATAGAAAATTTGCTTAAAAATATTCTGAGTTGTAGAATATAATGAAGATTAAAACAATTTAATATGATATTTAATGATGGATTTAACACTAAAAATATATGTCAGAAAATGGAGTACTTAGGCTGAAATAAAATGAATAAATAAATGTAGTGCTCAGAACAATGCCAGATAAATAGCACTTAACCCTTATTATCCCAACTGATTTTGTGAATGTTTTTGAATATACATGCCAACATGTTCTTGCATGTGTATTAAAGTAAAATTGTGCATTCCTCCAAAATCACCAATCCCTTTGATTAGCAAATTAATGACACATTTCTTTACCTCAGATATAGCACTGTCTTGCTTAGTATAGTAATCCTTTCAACCCTTCTGGCTCCAAACTATGTTTTAGCAAAAAACAGCTTGGTGGTACAAGAAAGACCAGCTGTATTACCATGAATCTGAGATTTATTAATTCCAAATGTTAATGAAGAAGGAAAGAGAAAGAAATCAAGAAGCTAGGAAAGATATTGGCTTTTTTCTAAATGATTCTCACATACTTTTAACAGAGCTTCATTAATGGAAGTAGAAAAGAAAAAAAAATATCTCCAGTAAGCAAAGAATATTACCTAAATTACCAGTCACATCTAGGAATTTTCAAAATACTTTTCAAAATACTTTTCCTGTTATATCTTAAAGTTTCATGATGTTTTCCTACTCTGATCCATAATATGCATGTGAATTTATTAATATCAAAAACAATGTTTCTTTCCTCCATCAAAAAAAAAAAAAGCTTTGTATGAAACTGATTCTGAATAGAAATGAGTAGTGCTCCATAGACTTACATAATTACTGGGACACTACCATGTGTCCTTAATGGTAATAGTGCAGAATTCCATATTCCCAATTCTATAAAATGTGTTAAAACCAAGTTAGCCCTAGAAATTCCCACTCTAAGGATAGTAGAGTGGGGTAAAATCAATATCACAAATCACATATTCAGCCAAGTTTATTTTGTAAAAGAAATAAATAAAAATTTATTCTAAATTATTCAAGGACAGGAAAGATAAAAATAAGCTAGGTGGCCTTAATGAAATTTTGACTCAAACATTTTACAATATATGAATGCGAGATGAAACAAAGTTGTGAGCTCAAAAATGTTTAAGTGGAACCAAAAGACAGTCAGTAAACACTAAAATCATCTACAATAAAAATACATATATATTTTAAAGCATAGTTTTAAAATGACTGAGATTTTAAAATAAATTCTGTTTGTGTATGTGTGTGTGTGTATGTGTGTGTGTTTGTATGTGTGTATGTGTGTGTGTGTGTGTTGTCCTCACTTTGTACAGTAATCCAGAACTGCAAAAATTGTCAACCAGGCTAAAAACATGTACATAAATCCTTATAATTAATGGAAACAGAGGAATTGTTTTGTGTACTTTAAATATTTTTGTCAAACCATTAAAATAATTCATACTGTGATTTAAGAGACATGTAAAAATTTAAAACACAGTAAAGATTAAATATAAATTTTTACTCTAATATTTACTTAAATAGTTTTAATAATATTTACTTTCAATAAGTTACAACAATCAAGTCATGGAACCAGCTTATATGTCTGTCAACAGATGAATAAAGAAATTGTACTTGATATATACCATGGAGTTGTAGTCATAGGAAGAATGATATTCTGTCATTTGCAGGAGAATGGTGAAACTAGAGTCATAACCTTAAGTGAAATAAGTCAGAATCAAAAAGTAAAGAGTCATACATTATCTTTCAGAGGTGAAAAATAGGAAAATGTTGTGAAAAGAGGGGGATTTCACAAAAGTATAATGGAGAACAATCAAGTAAAGGATGGGTGTCACGGGGAGGGAAGAGGGGAAGGAAAGAAGGTACTGGGAAATGAAATTGGCCAAATATTGTTATGTGCATGTAGAAATATATTACAATTAATCCCACTACAATGTATACTTATAATGTACCAATAAAAAATTTAAAACATTGTGAATTAAAGCATTCTACTTAAAAAAAAATAAGATTAGTTTAAATGGTGTTTTCTCCTTTTGTCACATAATTTATAACATTGGAGGAACATCATTTTTTATGCCCTGGAGAATAATTAGAGTTCTTCATTTAGATCATTGTATTCATTTTCTGTTACTGAGGGAAAAATATTTAAGTTTAATGTCTTAAAAATATAAATTTATTATTTTTATAGTTCAGTAGGTCAGAATTCTGACACAGATCTTACTAGGATCAAATCATGATGTTAGCAGGACTTTGTTCCTTTGGTGGCTATATAGGAAAATTCATTTCCTCCTCTTTTCTAACTTCTAGAGGTATTTCTTTGATTCATAGCCTCCTTCCTCCCTCTTTCAAGCAATAACATTGCATTTCTTTAACCATTCTTCTGTAATCACATCTCACTCTCACTCATTTTGCTTCTCTTTATAGTTTTTCAATGACCCTTATAATTACATGGACCCCCTCCTCAGATAATCCAGGATAACTTTTCAAATCAACAGATCAGCAAAACTTTTTTTATGGACAACCTTAATTTCCCCTTTTCATGCAACCTAATAAATTCATAGGATTTAGATATTAAACAATAGACACCTTTTGGAGAACCATTTTTTCTGCCAACCAAAATCACTATCTAACACTTTTATCTTTTTTTGTTCTCAATGTTGTGAAACCCAACCAAATTTCTTTAAAATATTTTGCCAGAGTCCTTCATCTGCAACAACTTCCTCCTTTTCATCACAATCACTTTCCTCAATTATGTCAAAAATTTCACCTTCATTAAATTTGTTTGGATGAATAGTCAGAGTTATCTCCATTATGGCCAATTAATGATCATACATCTTTTTGCATAAATTCCCTATGAGATTGCCTTCCAAAAAGCACATATCCCATCAACCATAAATATCTGATGATCATCATAACCACCTGCTTTTTAACTAATCCTTAGAATTTGGGTACAAATTTCATAGCAGCAGTCTTATTTGTGCTATTAATTTCACCAGATACTTTAGACCTAATCACCAAGTCATGCCAACTTTTGAAATGATGAAACCAGCAATTATGGCAACAAATGTTCTTCTTCAGATTCCTCGTGATTAATTAACATTTTCTTTTCATGCAGTACAGAACTTCACTTTGGCTTGAATGCTAGACAAATTGATTGTGACCTTTATTTAAATACAGTCCCCCAATCAAAATAGAAGCAAATGCCCCATTTCAACCTAGCACACTCTCTTCCCACTGAAATTTCAATAAAAAAAGATTAAAGCAATTTTACCTTGTTTTTAATATTTACTGCACTTTTTCAATATGATTCATGAATATAAATGCAAGCCTAGTCTTCCCCAGTATTAGCTTCCTTTTATCTTTTTCAACATTTTCTAATCAAATAATTTCTATCACATTTTGATTCTGTGCATCACCTTCACCTTTATTACTTGATTCCTTCCAATTATCCATTTTTGTAAAATATAATGTAGATAATATCATTAGGGTAAACATGCAAAACAAACTCATGCTTTGATGCATGTGCGTGAACTCAAGAAAAGATGAGAAATTACTAATTATCACTACAGTTTGAAAGTGGAAATGTGATTATTCATTGATCATGACACACACCTAGTGTTACTTATTATATAGGTAGTTATCAGTGAACTGAAAAGCTTGCACTGAATTTTGTACTTTGTTCAATAACTCACAGAATACCACAGTAACAAATTTAAACATTTTTCTAAGTGTACTTATGTACAGACCACAAATTTGGTGGAAACAATACTTGTAACTGAAAAATAACATCATTGCTAATTGTCATCTTATTTTACCTGCGTATCATTCATGTTCTAATCAGTCAGTAACTTCTCTGGCTTCTAAGTGGTTTTCTTCTTTTTGAAATTCTTCTATAATTTTATATGTACCAACATGGTTATTTCCTGGTAAATTTTTGCATCTTCTGTGACGTTTGTCTATGTTGTGTTGGGTATACAAAAATATACTCTAGGTGTCCTTCTAGGAAGTCCTTCTTCCTTCCCTAAAATAATTGAAATGAAAGGTAATTATATATAGACCCAGCCAATTACTAAAACTTAACATAGACTTAAAATAATCAAAGCCAATATACTACACATACTACTTTGTATTGAATTGGCAATCACCATATTTTAGTATTGTTATACAAATTGTTATCTTTTAAATTTTAACTTGTTTTCTCACTTTTAGTTATTAATATTGATAAAGGTTAATTTTAGGGGTTTAGTGTGTTTTTTCTTTGTTTTGTTTTGTTTTGTTTTTGTTTTTGATACTGGGGATTAAAACTAGTTCTTTTTTATTATTATTATGATTTTTAAATTTGACACAAGATATAAGTTGATGAGGTTATCAGTTATCGTCAAATGTAAAGGGTGACATTGAACTTGGCAATCCTAGCTCCTGAGTAGCATGATATTTTAAAAAAATAGATAAAAAAGGAAATAGAGATCAAGCATGATTCTATTAGGCAAATAAACATTTACCTTTTTTTTTTTTAAACTCATTACAAAAGCAATATATTTGACCAGAGGAAAACAAAGGAATCTAAGATAAGCCAAAGGCAAAATAAATGTAAAATACCATAAGCATACCTCTTAGAGATAACTAAAGTTAACACTTTATAAATTTATCCACATATTTTTCTATGCATACATATCAAATATTTATATTCTGCTTAGCTACCTAAAATTTTCAATTAACTAATATCATAAATATCTCTCAATACCAATGGATATTTATCAAAAACATCATTAATTAGATAAATAGTGCTGCATTTCATTAATGCATTATCATATATTTAACACTAATTTATACATATTAAGGGTTTCTCCCCTCAATATTTATATTATAATAAGGCTACAGAAAACCTTTTTACAATCTAGTCTCCAGATTTCAAAATCTGTTTAAGAATAAATAATCATTGTATTTCTGATTATTGCACATACTAACTAATGTATCTTGTCAGGATCTTAAATGCACCTACATAGTCCAATTAAAGACTACATTCACTAAAGAAACTCCTGATCTGCAAAATATCAACAACTGTGAAACTCTGGATGACAGATTAATATGTTATGGTCTCATTTTTTGTTTTCTTTTGCCCAAAAAGAGTGACTAAGAAAGAGATATATGGTTCTTAAAGCTAGGGACTCGTAGGGTACCAAATAGTCCCTGGTTTTCTCTTATTGGACATAACCAATGTTACAGAATATGTCAGAGAAGGACATATGTGACCACACATCCATGATGGTTCATCAACAAAATATGGTCACTTCATAATCATGCCCAAAAAAGATTAACAATCTGAACATCATCCAAACTACAAAATAACCCAGATATTATCCCCTCCTGCCTAATAATAATACTGTTTTTTGGCCAATTATATGTTTGGCTTCATTCTTCCTGACCTTTCTGGATAAAGATTAACATAACTCATCACAGAATTACTTGCACTTCCTGACAGCATGCCATCCAGAGAAGAGCCCTAATTCTTTAAATACTCCCTAACAATCACCCAAATCAGGATAAAAAGCCCAAATCCTATAACTCCTCTTAGTAGTCTTTCATTTAGACACCCCACAGTTTTACATGATGTGAGCTTTTCCTCATTACAATGAGTCATAATCCCAAATTGTTCAAGCACAGTTGTGTTCCTAGTGGTCTTCCTTTAGAAAACATTGACACTTAACACAGAATAATTTCTAGAACACTCTGAGTACTTAATAAATGTCACCATTATCATTATAGAAAGCAGTATATTATAAAAATCTATGGATTTAGAAATCAGATCTATTGCTTTTTGCTATATTGGTCATATTCCAGATTTCTCAAAACCTCAGTTTCTTTATCTGTAAGGTTCATTATAGCAACACTTTCCTACAGAACAATTAGTATGATTAGATGAGCTCATTAGATGTGGCATTCATTTAATGTTAATTTACTTCCCCTTATCTTCCAATTTGCTCTACAAAATGTATACCACATTTCTAAAACAGTAAACAAATTCTCAACAGAACAATCCACTTGTTTTCATTTCTATCATAGGTGCTCACAATGAACAAAAACAAAGAAATAAATCCTTCAAATAAGTGGACATCATTTATGTAGTGCCAATTTTCTTTTCTCCATACCATGGGTTGCTATAAACCCTCAATAAAGGGCAAAAAAAGGAGAGAGCAAAAAAATGTAATTTTACTGCTTGAACAAGATAGAAGCAACCAAAACTAGGCAAAAATATTCCTTAGCAACCAGACAGCAAATTATACACAGTCATTCCCATACATACCTAACACATGACTGGATGCCATAATAATTTAATTTACATATTTACTATTTACTGCATAAAGCTTGCTTAAATATAAATATTCTTTATTAGTGTATAAATCAAGAACATTTGATTTAAAAAGGAAAAAAATAATATTTTTCTTCATTTTTTAGCACAGGCCCACTAAAAGGAAGAAAGAAAAAAAAAAAGATTTTTTTTTTAAGTGGATTTTTTACCACTCTTTTTTTTCCATTCAATAATCCAAAAGGAAAATAGGGTTGGGGAAAAAGACTACAGGCCACATTGAAATCCAACATTAAAACATAAATGTGCCTACTGAAACTAAAATTCAATGAATAAGTTCCATGAACACCTCAATTTTCTTGCTTCAGTTATGTTTACAAAAACAACAAACAAACCTCAGATTAAAGGAGTACAACAAAAATAAAGTATAGGAAACAACCTTCATCCAATAAGAGTAAACTTTCAGAATATTAGAAAATATCTAATCAGTTTAATTTTTCTCTTTTCAAGTACTTAACAGAACTTTTCATCATTTAAATTACCTTAACTTGATGAAAATAATACAATGAAATATCAACTTTTAGATCTACAAATATTGAAATAAAGAAATTATTTCGTAAATAGGAAATAAAAGTAACTAAGAAACAATGAATTTTATTGATATGTTTTTTCAAAGTTACCATTTTGTGAGTTCTTGAATTTTTCTGACATTTATAATACATTTAAATATATATTCAAATTATATGTCTATATAATATGTATATTCTATTACACTTAAGTATATATTTCCTTTATATGGTTATATGTGTATTCCAACATTAATCATCCTATAGTATATACTCACATAAATTTAAAATTCATCATTGATTTAAATGAATTTTTTTGAGAGAGAGAGAGAATTTTTTAATATTTATTTTTCAGTTTTCGGTGGACACAACATCTTTATTTTTATTTTTATGTGGTGCTAAGGATAGAACCCAGCACCCGCACATGCCAGTCGAGCACGTTACTGCTTGAGCCACATCCCCAGCCCTGATTTAAATGATTTTTAAATGTAGATTTCATTCTTCCTTATATATATTTATCATGATTAAATTAGTATTTGTCTTAAAATTGGTTATTGAATTTACAGTCACTTAAGTGCTTTATTTAACCAATTTTTAACACAAAAATAAAAAGATGTGCATGTCCTTTTGGTTTTAACACATGTGGACAGATTTGAATAAAAAAATGGTAAAATTTTGGTATTAGTGATTATTAGTTTGTGACACTGATTATGAAGTTTGGGATGGAAACCTGTAAAAAGTAAGTCTTTTATAAAGACATCTAAGGAGTGTTTAAAAAATTTAGATTAGTCATCTGATGTGTATTAAAGAGTCATAATAACCCTATAAGGAGTATAAGAAATTAAGTGTTCTAAATTTTGTGTAATGACATTTGACTTTATGAATCCATTCCAATAGTCTATGTGGAAAAAAAAAATAACTTCAGTATTTCCTGGTACTTGTCCTTTTTCTTCAGGAAACTGCTTAGAAAATTTAAGGGTGAACAAGACAACTATAAAGATCCACTCAGCTTAATTAAACTTTAGATAGGATTCCTCCCAACCTCCCTTTTTAAAGTATCTACTTTAGAAAACTAAAAATTATAAATTCTTTCTCTGTCCCTTTGAGATGTAAAGTTTTACAAAATCTCTTTTCAATTCCACAAGCTAGTAATGTCTTTCTCAAGGACTGGCAGCCATTTCTTTTAAATTAATGAAGATAACACTCTTGTCTGCCAGTCTCTTTTAGAAGGTACCAGCATAATTTTATTGGATGTCAATTAATAAATGTAGATGGCCTAATCATAGCGAAAAAAAAAAATAAAACATGCAAACTCAGGAATAACTCAGTGTGTTCAACACAAACCATTGATCTAGCTTCCTCCCTTACTGTCCATTCGTACTTTCTCACTAACTCATCTCACCATTTAAAAATCCTCCCACCCTGAATTCTTATAGTCAATCAGACACCAAAACTTTCCATTCACTCTTGAAAACTACTTTTCCTACTATCACTCTTGCTCAGGAATTCATCTCCCCGTGGCTAAATTATTTTAATATCCTCCTCAATAGTAATGCCCTTGGATAACTATCTGTAAGCATCAGCACCTAGTCTGGTGAAATTACACAAAAATGTTTTGTTGTTGTTTTTGTTGTTAAAATGAGTAGCTTGAAACATCACCAACATAATTCAAACCTATATTTGAAGGCTAAACACCCAGAAGCTGCATGTTGCTTAGTTCCTGACATTCTTGCCTCTGTTAGGCACAAGACTATTTCTTGCCACCAATTCCACTAATTCTGATCCTGACATATTGCTACCTCTGCTTTCTCTGCAAAAAAAAGATATAACTACTGCTGTTAGTGATGCTTATGTGATGTCACTGCTGCTGCCACTCAGCCCAGATGGAATATGGATCCTCTGGGCAGCCTTGTTAAATCATACCTATTCTCTAGCTGCAAAGGATATTAGGAGAGTGAGGTTTTTTTGTTTGTTTGTTTGTTTACATTTTCTCATTGTATTATTATAATGAGAGATGAGCTCTGCCACAAAAGTTGGAAAAGCCCAAAGTTATCGGAAAGTGTTTGTAAGACAGGCTTAAGATGGATATAATTAGCCTCCCTTTCTGAGGCTCTAGCAGACTGTTTTCAGAATGCAGCCAAGGTCTTAAACACCTTGATTCAGTGTTATGTACTCAAGGTCTTAAACATTTACTTGTGATAATGCACCCATTTATGTAACCTGTTGACAATGTGCCCTCTTTGTTTGGTCTGCATATAAAAAAAAAAAAAAAAAAGACCTATGGAAGGATGCAGAGGGGGCTGGAGGAGGCTGCTATTGTCTCTGAATAAAGCATGGCTACTAACTGCGACTTGCATCTTCTACCTGCCAGGATCTCAAATCTGTTTCCCAGGGTTTGAGCTTCAACCCTACAGTGTTCAAGTACCAAGTTCTAAAATAATGGCAAAACCCCACACAAGTTCTCAAAAGTTCACTCTCTTCTTAATATTATATAAAAATCTAACATTGTTTCTATTACCTTGCTATACCCTTGCTTTCACAATCCCACTTGTTCTCAGCAGCTGAGAACTAATTCCTAAACGTAGCATCTCTCATCCTTTATTATTAGGCCACATGTTAACAACCCAATTTATTTAGTGTATATCCTGGCATTTTATTATCCATATTATGCAAATTCAAGAGAAGTATTTTACATATGTTCTATCCTACACCTGGAATTCCCTTTGCTCTATTTTTCTGTGTAAATAAGGGATGGTAAGTTAATTTCAACTCTAGTGATATTTGTAATGAAAAGTAGTGTCTTCTTGCAACACTAAACTGAAAATGATGAATATTTCTCCCAGATTCAGTAGGAATATGACTAATTAATATTATCAGAGAAGGAAACTACCCACATGCAAAACAGTTGCCCTCCCTGGTTTAAATATATTCAACTCTCGAAATTTTAGTCAAATACAACCTCTTTTAGTAAGCCTTGTCCATCTATTATGACTTACTATGATCAATCTGTGTTAAAAAATTAGAAAGCACTTCTGTTTTCATATTCATTTTGACACATTTCCATTCTCACAGTATAATGAACACATTATATCTGCATGTATCATGTTTCATAGATAGTAAATTCCTAAAGGAAGGGATTCTTTTCTTTCCTCCTTTTCCATGCCATCACATAAATCTGTACTTCATTCTCAACAAATGGTCAAAAAGTTTATTCACTGAAGGAGCAAATACTTACCAATGGGAACTGACCTCAAGTTTTGTCTTCCCATTTAAGATGTTGGGATCTCTAGTCTCCGTGGTGGCTCCTGTGATATTTTGTGCTGTTCTTGCTGTAGCATGGTGTCTCACGTTCCTAACACACACTTGGCAAATGATCCTAGCAGATAAATTGGCTGAACATCTCAAGTGGATTCCCTAAAGTTCCTTGGTGCCTTGCAGCTGCTACAAATGTGTTGTTCTTGATTCCCTTGGCAAGTTTCAATACGCTTTTCTCAGGTGCCTGTTCTCGCACTGCTTCAGAAAATTCACCTGTTGTGACAAATATCCTCTCTTTTCAGTCATGCAGTAATTCAGCAAATACCTTAATGAGCAATTTCATCATCTAAATTCTTATATGAATTTTCTGATCTATTTTTCTTTAACTGAATGCAGTTTTTCTCATTGTTCCAATGTGTTAAGCAAAATAATGTCTCTGATCCTAGGAAGGGCATAGTGTGAGAAAATGATGTTTTCTGAGTAAGTTTTTAATTTTGAACATGTGAGTCTATGTACCCACTAATTCCTGATGAATAAGCAGACAATGGGGAAAAAAGTGGGCCTTAGTAAAATACTGTATTTGTGTGAGTAACCATTTTCTATAAAACACGATTTCAAAGAAAGTATAGCCTTCACCACTAACTTTAGCTTATGATAAAATAAAATGAACAATCTTTATTCAAGTAACAACTTTTGCAATTATCTTGCAATTTATTCAAAGAACAAAGGTATCATAAGCATATTCTGTTATGTTCATACATTTCCTTATTGATTTTTTAGCTTATTTAAGGGCATTTTTATTACCAAAAACTCTTGCAAACCCCTAAACTAGTAGTCCATTCACATTTTACTTTTTCAATATTATCACCAACCAGCCAAATGTATATTCTAAATCCCTGCCACATTCTATTCTTCACCATCCTGGACACTAGTGACTCTACACAGAAACAAATTTACTTTAGTTTCTTCATCCTGAAATACCATTCTAAGTTCTTCTTCGTTGCTAGACCATTTAAAGCTGAGCCATCAAGAACCAGTTCCTCTGAACTCCTCTTCAGTGAAGCTCTCCAGAGATTGCCATGGCTGAGTAAAAAGGGAACACTAAGTTCCTATAGAACACTTTTCATTTAAAACTCACTATAATTTGAACCTTTTATATTACCTGTTTCCAAGAATCTTGATGCCTGGAGATTGTGAGCTCCAGGAAGCCAGACCTTATTTTTGTGTTCCTATCATTAGGCATAATACATGGACACATGTGAGGAAAAATATAAGTTTGCTGTCATTTTTGTTATGTTTTACTTATTGTTTTTTTTTTTTTTAAAAAAACCTACAATGGATAGTACTTTCCCAATTTTGGTGAACTATATTTCTTCAATAACTCTCTCATTGAAAATAAGTCCAAATGTTAAATCAAATACAAAAAGCATCATTTTAAATTCATTATTCAACTGGCAGGAGAATTAGAAATCTACAGAAACCAAAAGCAAAACCAATGGACAGCCCTGATGATTTTTAGCTTCTTTTTTAAATTTTTTGTAGGGCATAAACAGTAGCAGAGGTGAAGTACAGAGTAAACCCAACTTGGTGAGTCTGCTCAGAACCCACAGTAGGATTCTGAAAACCTAAAGCTCCATGTTCAATGTGAGGGTAAACCTGAAATCAATCTGCTTTGCAGGAGGGAAGAACAGCAAAGGAGATTACCTTTCCCTACCTTATTACTGAGGAGAGGAGAAAAAAAATCTGTCCCTATTTTTCTAATCACAATTTCACTCACTCTTAAATTTGTCCCTGTAAATAGCTTGAAAAGTCTCAAAAGAAAATCTTAATATAAAGTGACTCCAGGGTACCTGGCAGAAGAAAATACAAATCATATTTAGTATCAACAGTGTTTTCAAGAAAACATTGAAAAAAAATTTCAAGGAATGTAAATTATAGCATCAAAGCACAAGCCACACAAAGTGCAAACCATTTTTAGATTTTGAAATTATCTAAAATGTTATATATAATAACTATGTTTTTTAAAGAACTGAAGAGAAATAGAAATATGATCACAAAACAAGAATAATAAAATAGTGAATTTTTTTCTAAATAATCTATACTTTTAAGGGGAACTCCAATAAATTTATAAACAGGAACATTAGAATTTCAGTATCCACAATCTAACATAGTTTTGTATGAAAAAAACTTTCAAGTAGAACCAAAACTTATCTGGAAAGGAATAGGAGAAGGAGACATGCCATACGAATTCTTGAGATCAATTAAAAAGATACTATACTTAATAGTGTGTTTAGGTACAGAATAGAGAAATAGACCAGGAACATAATGCAAAATTCAGACTACAGTATGCATCAACATGGATGAATTTTATAAATATGATGTTGAATATAAACCACATCATGAAAGAAGTGATACATCATTATTCCATGTACATAAAGATCAAAATTATTTAAAATTAAGTGACATATATTATAAGAAAACATTCACACATGTTAAAACTGTAAAAAAAAGAATAGAAAAAGAAAAAAGGATAAGAGAATAGAAGACACCAAAACATGAGAAAGGATGATTATGATGATGAAGAAAAGAGGGACTGAATAAGGAATAAATACATAATCTAATTATAAGAAATCAGTCATGTTTGCCAGGCACAGTGGCACATGCCTGTAATCCCAGAGGCTCTGAAGGCTGAGACAGGAGGATCATGAGTTCAAAGCCAGCCTCATCAACTGCAAGGCACTAAGCAACTCAGTGAGACCCTGTCTCTAAATAAAATACAAAATAGGGCTGGGGATGTGGCTCAATGGTTGAGTGCCCCTGAGTTCAATCCCCAGTACCAAAAAAAAAAAAAAAATTCATATTTGTATCAAAATACTCTTTACGTCTCTATTTGCATATGGCACTATTTCAGGAATGGGTTATAGTAACAAAGAAGCCAGATTTAAGTTTTACTATGCTTTAGCTGACATTCTATTTTCAGAAATGGAATGAATAGCAAGCACATCTTTTTATTTTACTAATAAAGAAGTTGAGAAATCAAAAGTCATGATGACTTTTATGTTGTTCCAAAACTGGAATAAATTTCAGACTTAAACATGGTGTATTCTGATAACCAGTGCAGTGTTAATTTCATTACAAATCCAGTTACATACATGGAAAAGAACGATAACATAATAGATAAATAAAGAGAAGGATGAAAGATGGAGAGATGGAGAAATAAACATTTGTAAATTTTATACCTAAATAAATACAAAACAAGATACTATTTTCATATAAATATTTATCTGTTGGATAGCTTGTATTCAGATATGAGATTATATGAATATTCTGCATAAAAAGTAATCTTCTGATAAAATAAATTCATTAAATCTTATTTTTACCATACATGGTCACAGAAACTAAAATACTCCCTTCAATACCCCAAATTAAATGGAAGTATTTTCATATCTACAAATAATCAAGTAATCAATCATAGTAAATTACTTAAAGGAATTCTTAGTAATGCTTACTGACAATAGTAATATTCCTTCTTTTATTTTATTTTTTCAAGAGTAAACGAAACTCTAATCAAAGGAAACTTGTTAATTTGGAAAGAACCATGTCAGGGTAACACCTCATATTAAAGAAAGAATGTTGATTATGTATTTTTGTACCTGTGAAATAAATGTGTATAATGTACAATTGAGTGCTTAATATATATATCCAATCTATATGCCAATTAATATTAAGAAAACTCTTATATAATAAAGTGTAACCCCACCTCTCTTTATTTTTCTAGGAATGTCATGCTGTTTATAATAATATAATAATTCAATAATTAAAGGATTCACTGGAAAAAAATTACTCAGCTCATTTTATTAATTTTAAAGAGCATTCACTTAAGAACTATTGACTATCTTCCCTTATGGAGAATAAATGATTACCCAATAACTGTAGATCATTTATTTTTAATTTTGGCTTTTATGATGTTTTAGTTTGCTTTTGTTTGTTTTTATTTGTTATTTGGAACTAGAAAAAACACAGGTTATGTTTGTTTTGAACCAACAAAAACTATAAGAGATGCACTTTGTCATATAACATGTATTTTTACAAGTGCCAGTGGACAACAGGGAAATACGTTAGAACTGGAGATACTGTCAAGGAAGAACACAATCAAAAATACTGAAAAAGTAAGTTGATATATCTTTCTTAAAATTTGATTTTTATAGAAATATAAAATGTTGCATACAACTACAGATTATGTATTTTATTTAGTGACTTTAAAAGAACTTATTTAAAAGTCCACTTAAAAGTCTTTCAAAGTTTCAAATTATTCAGCCTTTAAGGAAAATGCTTCTCATTATTTTCCTTTTCTTTGTAAATAAAATTGTGAATTTGGACTGTCAAATCATCTCTTATTCTGAGAAGAAGTTATTCACAGAGATTCACAGAAATAAATATAACCCAGATTTCAAAATTGCTAAATGAAAAAAATATGATATGATATTTTTTATTTAAAATCTCAGATAAATTTAATAGTCTGAGAATAGATTGAGGAATACAGGAATACGGCATTTTAAAAAGCATACAGTGTTAATGTCATTATTTATACTGTGAATCAGATGGCATAATTACCAATAAACTATGAAAGTACTTTTTGACCTGGAGATAAAATTAATATGTTCTTAGATTAACTAGTCAACAGCTGTTATAATAATTACTTCTTCTTTATTTAACTCTGTACCATTTGTACTGACAGGTATGGATATAACTATTTCTATCATGTAACATTGTATCATTTGGAGGTTTGAGTTTTTCATACATGGCATGAATCTGCTTACTCAACATTGTTTAGTTCTATTTTACTAAAATTTCAACATTTCCAACATGATTAGTTAGACATCACCAATACTCCTGTAATTCTGGCATCGTATTTAGTAAGACGGACAAGATTATAAATAATTATGACACAGTGTAGAAAGTTTTATATTCAAAGTATTTTGAGAATACAGTGACAGATACTGTATGCTAATTTACTCCTCAACCATGCTTACTCTTTTTGCCCTTCTAATTTCTTATCGAGAGCTGAAAAAAAAAAAAAAAATCTGGTTAACTAGACCCAACGCAGCCAAGGATTACTCTGTAGTTCAGTTCTGGTCAGTGAAATATATTCCATTTTCTCCTTCCTCCTACTTGGAATGTAAATCCCTGAATTGCAAGTATGAGGACAAAACCTGCAAGCCATGAACCCATGAAAAACACATGTTGATTTCTCATGTCAATACATAACTACTACCCTTAAATCCCTTGTTTTGCAAAAAAAAAAAAAAAAAAAAAAAAATCCCTCACTTATTTAAACCACTGTTCTAGACTGTTCCATCACATACAGATGAATGCAATTCTCAGTGATGCAACAGAGAAGAATGGATGTTAATCTTGGAAAAACAATTTTGTATATTATCCCAAAAGAACAGGCAACAGGAGTAAAAATTGATAAATGAGATTATATCAAACTATAAAGCTTCCGAACAGCAAAGGAAACAACACAGTGAAGATACAACCTATAGAATGGGAGAAAATATTTGCAAACTCTTCAACAAAGGATTAATACCCAAAACATATAAGAAACTAGAACAACTGAATAACAACTTCTAAACAACATAATCTAATTACAACATAAATTACCTGAAGAAGCAATTCTCAAAAGAGGATTGTATAAGTGATTGGTAAGCATATAAAAAAATACTCACTATCCTTAGTCATCAGGGAAATGCAAATCAAAACCACAATAAGATACTATAGCACCCCAATTGGAAGGGATTAAAAATAATAATAACAAATGACAATAAGGATTCAGAGAAAGGAGAACTCTCATATACTGTTGGTGGAAATGTAAATTAGCACAACTATTAGTGAAAATGATAGGGAAATTCCTCAAAAAATTATAAAGAGAGCTACCATATTGTAGGGCATGGCTGCCGGCTTCCCGGTCTTGGGGCCCCATTTGTGGCTGTGATGGCTCCTGGCGATCAACCAGGAGGCGGTGCTGTGGGTGGTGACAGAAGAGGCGAACCACTTCCAGGATAGGTCCAGGACTCTTCCGCCCTCATGGACAGCTCGTGCCTTCCCTTACAGACTATGGGATGGGTGTACAGGTGAACTTGCTCCACACCCTGACCTTTATTCTGATTGGCTCCTGTGAAGTATAAAAGCTATGTGTACTTCCTCATTAAAGGAGATCCTGCTTCCACTTGTCTCCCTGGCACATCTGATTGTCCTCCAGTGAAGGAGAGCTGGATGTGGGCCTCTAGTCAACTCTCTTGGCTTGTCCTGGTTGGTGCAACCTTTCCCCATTTCTCCCGCTGGTCAGGAGGAGACAGGGCTGGGGCTAAAAACCCAGACACCATATGACCCAGTGATCCTACCAATGAGTGTATATCCAAAAGAACTGAAACTGCACACTATGTAAAAGAGGCATGTGCACTCCCACATTTATTGCAGCACTATTTGCAATAGTCAACAGATGGAATCAATCTAGGATACAACAGTGAATGAAAGGATAAAGAAAATATGTACATATACACAATAAAAATATTATTCAGCTATAAAAAAGAAATTCTGAAATTCTGTCATTGCACCAATACAGGTGGAACTGGAGGTCATTATGTTAAGTTTAAATAAGTTAGGGACCAAAAGACAAATAACATATTCACACTTATACAGGGAAGGTAAACTGAGGATCTCAATGAGTAGAGAATAGAATAGTGTTTACCCAAGTGTCAGAATGGTGTGAGGGAGGGACAGATGAAGAGTGGTTCGACAAAGGGGTACGGTTGGATAGGAAGAATAAATTCTAATATTCTATAACACAACAGAAAAATTATAGTCACAATGATTCATTGAATATTTCAGAATAGAGGATTTTGAATGCTTCCTACACAACGAAATGACATATAAGAGAAGATACAACTATTACATTAATCTAATTATTACATAATATATGTGTGTGTTGCATTATACCCCTAAATATGTGCAATTACTATGTGTCAATTAAAAATTAAAACATATCAAAAACAGAGAAGGGCAAGCTAATTCTGCTTAGGATATGAAGGGGAATTTTTTCATATGAAAACTTGGGGAAAGAATTTAAAAGAAATCTAGGAGCTCAGAAATCCAGGAGAAGAAAATAACAAAGCAGAGAAATACTTTATGTGTTAAAGAGTATAGATTTCTGGGAGTGGTGCAGGGATCTAACCAAAGGACATAAAGAGAGAAAGATGGTTTAGATTGATAGTCATGGGCCATGTTTTAAGATAGGACTATGAACTTATTATATTAGACTCTGTTAGCAACTTGACACCACCAACTATTTGCTTTGAGGTTCCATGTTAAAGTTTTGGTGTTTTGTACTTCTTTTTAACTTTGTTTTTATTTTTCCACACTAGAGCAAATTGTAGTTTTAATCTGACTTAACAAATAAAATGCAAAATTAATTTACTTGGAAAATGTGGACTAAACACACACAGCAAAACAAGACATCTTATATTTACAAAATGAAGTGAAAATCAAAGGTACAAGAAAGTTGTAAAAAGACATGGGGAAGCCAGTTCAAGCTATTATTGTTTGTCGCTTTTTGTTTTAGGTGATGGCACAGAGGAGGCTGAGAGTCAGTTTCAGGACCATATTATGGATGTTTCCATCATTTTGCTATTGCTATGCCAATTCCTATCAGGAAATGAGATTTAATACTTTGGGATGAAAAAGTCAGAATGGAGCTTCCCTCTTGGTTGATGTTCATCTTCTTTACTTTTATGAATATTTTATATGGTTTCAAAACAGACATTTTTAAAAGAAAGCTTTTTTATATTGCATCATGGTAAAGTAAATTATTTTCACATCTGAAATGTCATAGAAACTTTTAAGTCAGTGGTATCTAGTAATTGGTTTGGCTGCTTTTTTGACTTTTTATCAATATGGATTAAAGGTTACCAATACACAGAAATAAAGCTGATTTAGAAGGTAAACTGGAAGTCATTAATCTCGAGAGGTCATGTATGTTAGCTATAGCTTAACAGATCACCATGAATTCACACTTTATGACTGAAGCAGCCAGTGATCACTGTGAGGACTTGAATTTCGGTTTTTCCACCTTCTTCAAGAAACCATTAGTAACTATTTCTGTTTTACTTTCCCAGACATTAATACCCCTAGATCCTCTGACATTAACACCAAGCCTAAGTCCTGCAAATAACACTTTATACAAAGTGTCTCTTCTGTGAAAAAAATAAAAATTCATACACCTGGTAAGAAATGAGAGAAATTTTTTGTTGTTGTTAGTTTTGTTTCTTCTGCTTCTCCTCTACTCTCTTCTATTCTGTCTCTACACTCTCACTAGAATACTTTTTCAAAGTATAACTTAGATCACAATTCCGTCACTTCACGCTACAGAGGTACCATAAGCCACCAAAACTGGGCCCCATTAGACTTAGAGTAGAGTAGCCTACATTTTAGGAAACCATATAAACTCATTATCCAAACCATGCATACAGTCAAACTTCAGCTCTTTCATTGCCCTTATTTGGAAACTAACATCTAGACACAACTAATTTTTTTTTTCTGTAGCTTAATATGCTTTGGTGGACATCTGCCTATTCTTTTTCATAGAATCAGTCCAATTTTCACTTCAGTAAATTATAGTTCATTGATTCCAGATTCAAATTACAGATGCCCTTTCTTTATAATCATCTTCAAAGTTTTCTTTCATTAATAATATTAACCCTTCTATAAGTGCCTTAATATCTTATGTATATTTCCGTTACAGATTTATCATTTTTTATTATTTTTATTTACATATGGCAGTGAAATGCATTTCAATTCTTATTACACATATAGAGCACAATTCTTCATATATCTGGTTTCATATATGTACTTTGAATAATAATGTCCATCACGTTCCACCATCCTTTCTAAACCTACGCCCCTCCCTTCCCTCCCATCCCTCTGCCCTGTCTAGAGTTCATCTATTCCTCCCACACTCCCTCTCCCTACCCCATTATGAATCAGCCACCTTATATCAGAGAAAAAATTCAGCATTTGGTTTTTTGGGATTGGCTAACTTCACCTAGCTTTATCTTTTCTAATTCCATTCATTTACCTGCAAATGCCATGATTTCATTCTCTTTTATTGCTGAGTAATATTCCATTGTGTATATATGCCACGTTTTTTTAATCCATTCATTTATTTAAGGGCAGCTATGTTGGTTCCACAGTTTAGCTATTGTGAATTGTGCTGCTATAAACATTGATGTCCCTGTAGTATGCTCTTTTTAAATCTTTTGGGTATAGATGGAGGAGAGGGATAGCTTGTGTTTCCATTCCAAATTTCTAAGGAATCTCCAGACTGTTTTCCATATTGATTTCACCAATTTTCAGTCTCACCAGGAGTGTATGATGGTACCTTTTCCCTCACATCCTTGCTAAAACTTATTGTTGTTTGCATTCTTAATAGGTGCCATTCTGACTAAGGTGAGGTGAAATCATAGTTTTGATTTGCATTTCTTTGATTGCCAGAGATGATGAGCATTTTTTCATATACTTGTTGATTGATTGTATGTCCTCCTCTGAGAAGTGTCTGTTCAGGTCCTTGGCCCATTTATTGATTGGGTTATTTGTTTTTTGGTGTTTAGCTTTTTGAGTTCTTTATATACCCTAGAGATTAGTGCTATATCTGATGTGTGAAGGGTAAAGATTTGCTCCCAAGATGTAGGCTCTCTATTCATCTCACACATTGTTTCTTTTGCTAAGAATAAACTATTTAGTTTGACTCCATCTCATTTATTGATTCTTTATTTTAATTATTGCATCAAAGGAGTCTTATTAAGGAAGTTGGTGCCTAAACCCACATGATAAAAATTAGGGCCTACTTTTTCTTCTGTTAGATGCAGGGTCTCTGGTTGTATTCCTAAATCCTTGATCCATTTTGAGTTGAGTTTTGTGCATGGTGAGAGATAGGAGTTTAATTTCATTTTGTTGCATATGGATTTCTAGTTTTCCCAGCACCATTTGTTGAAGAAGCTATCTTTTCTCCAAAGCATGTTTTTGGCAACTTTGTCTATTATAAGATAATTGTATTTATGTGGGTTAGTCTCTGTGTCCTCTATTCTGTACCATTGGTCTAACAGTATATTTTGGTGCCAATACTATGCTTTTTTTGTTACTATTGCTCTGTAGTATAGTTTAAGGTTTGATATAGTGATGCCACCTGCTTCACTCTTCCTGCTAAGGATTGCTTTAGCTATTCTGGGTCTCTTATTTTTCCATATGAATTTCATGATGGCTTTTTCTATTTCTATGAGATTGAGATTGTGATTAGAATAGAATTAAATCTGTATGGTGCTTTTGGTAGTATGGTCATTTTGATAATATTCATTCTGCCTATCCAAGAGCAAGATAGATCTTTCTATCTTTTAAGGTCTTCTTTGACTTCTTTCTTTAGGGTTGTGTAATTTTCATTGTATAGATCTTTCACCTCTTTCTTTAAGTTGATTCCCAAGTATTTTGGTTTTTTGAGGCTATTGTAAATGAGGTAGCTTTTCTTGTTTCTCTTTCTTAGGATTTGTCACTGAAATGCCTTTGATTTATGGGTGTTGATTTTACATCCTGCTACATTGCTGAATTCATTTACTAATTCTAGAAGTTTTCTGGTGGAACTTTTAGGATCTTCTAGGTATATATTCATATCATCAGCAAATAGTGCCAATTTGTGTCCTTCTTTTCCTATGTGTATTCCTTTGATTTCTTTGGTCTAATTGCTCTTGCCAGTGTTTCAAGAACTAGGTTAAATAGAAGTGGTGAAAGAGGGCATCCCTGTCTTGTTACAGTTTTTAGAGGGAAAGCCTTGAATATTTCTCCATTTAGAATGATATTGGACTGGGGCTTAGCATAGATAGCCTTTATGATGTTGAGATATGTTCCTGATATCCCTAATTTTTCTAGTGTTTTGAACTTGAAGGGGTGCTCTATTTTATCAAAAGCTTTTTCTGCATCTATTGAGATGATCATATGATTGTTATCTTTAAGCCTATTGATGTGATAAATTACTTTTATTGATTTCCTTATGTTGAACCAACCTTGCATCCCTGGGATGAATCCCACTTGACTGTGGTGGATGATATTTTTGATATGTTTTTGTATTCAATTTGCCAGAATATTGAGAATTTTTGTGTCTATGTTCATTAGAGATATTGGTCTGAAGTTTTCTTTTTTTGTTGTGTCTTTGCCTGGTTTTGGAATCAGGGTGATATTGGCCTCATAGAATGAGCTTGGAATTGCTCCCTCTTTTTTCTATTTCTTGAAATAGATTGAAGAATACTGGTATTAGTTACTTGGCTGTGTATCCATCCAGTCCTGGGCTTTTCTTTGTTGGTCGGCTTCTGATGGAATCTTCTATTTCGTCACTTGAAATTTATCTGTTTAAATTATGTATATCAACCTGATTCAATTTGGGCAAATTATATGACTCTAGAAATTTGTTGATGCCTTCAATATTTTCCATTTTATTGAAGTACAAGTTTTCAAAATAAATTCTAATTGTCTTCTGAATTTCTGCAGTATCTTTTGTGATATTTTCTTTTTCATCATGTGTGTTATTTGAGTTTTCTCTCTCCTTCTCTTTGTGAGCATGGCTAAGTTTCTGTCAATTTTATTTATTTTTTTCAAAAAACCAACATTTTGTTCTGTCAATTTTTTTAATAGTTTCTTTTGTTTAAATTTCATTGATTTCAGCTCTGATTTTAATAATTTCCTATCTTATCCTGCTTTTTGTGTTGATTTGTTCTTCTTTTTCTAAGGCTTTGAGATGTAATGTTAAGTCATGTATTTGTGGACTTTTTCTTCTTTTAAGGAATGAACTTCATGCAATGAACTTTCCTCTTAGAACTACTTTCATAGTGTCCCAGAGATTTTGATATTGTGTTCTCATTCACCCCTAAGAATTTTTAATCTCCTTCTTGATGTCTTCTGTGACCCATTGTTCATTCAGTAGCATATTATTTAGTCTCCAGGTGTTGGAGTAGATTTTATTTCTTTTTTATCATTGATTTCTAATTTCATTCCACTATAATCTAACAGAATGCAGGGTAGTATCTCTATTTTTTTATATTTGCTAAGAGTTGTTTGTGGCATTGTATATCGTCTATTTTAGAGAAGGAACCATGTGCTGCTAAGAAGAAATTGTATTCTCTCATTGAAGGATGAAATATTCTATATATGTCAGTTAAGTCTAGGTTATTGATTGCATTATTGAGTTCTATAGTTTCTTTGTTCAGCTTTTGTTTGGAAGATCTATCTAGTGATGAAAGATGTGTGTTGAAATCACCCAAAATTATTGTGTTGTGGTCTATTTGACTCTTGAACTTGAGAAGAGTTTGTTTTATGAGCATAGATGCCTCATTGTTTGAAACATATATATTTATAATTGATAAGACTTGTTGGTATATGGTTCCCTTGTGGTGCCTTCTTTATCCCTTTTGATTAACTTTAGCTTGAAGTCTACTTTATTTAATATGAGATATGAGGATGGAAACTCCTGCTTGCTTCCACAGTCCATGTGAGTGATATGACTTTTCCCAACCCTTCACCTTCAGTCTGTGGATGTCTTTTTCTATGAGATGAGTCTCTTGAAGGCAGCATATTGTTGTTGTTGTTGTTAGTTTGTTGTTGTTTTCCTTTTTTTTTTTTCAATCTGCTAGTCTATGTCTTTTGATTGGTGAGTTTAGGCCATTAATATTCAGGGTTCTTTTTGAGACATCATTTATACTCTCAGCCATTTTTGTTTATTCTTGGTATTTAATGTGACTTGGTTTCAGCTCTGATTAGATTTTCCTTTAGTGTAATGCCTCACTCTGCTGATTCCATGATCTCCTGGCTTTGAGGGTCTAGGTTGAAAATCTGCTGAGATATGAATTGGTCTCCCCCTATATGTGATCTTATTCCTCTCTATTGCAGATTTTAAAATTCTAATCTTATTCTGTATACTAGGCATTTTCATTATAATGTGCCTTGGTGTAGATCTATTGTAATTTTGTATATTTGTTGTCCTGTAGGCCTCTTGTATTTGGTTTTCCAATTTGTTATTCATGCTTGGAAAATTTTCTGATATTATCTCATTGAAGAGATTCTGCATTCCTTTATTTGAAACTCTGTGCCTTCCTCTTTCCCAATATCTCTTAGATTTGGTCTTTTGATGCTGTCCCATAATTCTGGATGTTCATGTGTTTCTTCTCCGTTCACTGTGTGATCAACTTTATTTTCCACATTGTCTTCATTATCTGACATTCTCTCTTCCAAGTGATCTAATTGGTTGGTTAAGCTTTCTATTGAGTTTTTATTTGATTTGTTGTATCCTTCATTTCAAGGGTTTCTGATTGGTATTTTTTCAGAGTCTCTATCTCTCTCTTGAAGTAATCTTATGCTACCTGTATTTGCTCTTTTGTCTCTTTGTTGGAGTAATCAATTTTGCCTGTATTTGCTCATTTAGGTCATTCTTTAATTCACAGATCATTTTAATTATGAACCTTTTAAAAAAATTCCTTCTCTGACATTTCACCAACTTCACTGTCCATGGGTTCTGTTATTGTAGTATCCTGGTTTGTTTGGGGGCACTCTCCTCCTTTGTTTTTTCATGTGTTTGTCTGTGTGTCTTTTCTTGCTTGTGGATCTGAGATATTACAGGGTTGTTTTTTTCTATATTTTTGTAGTGCCCATGCAGATTGTCTATACCTCACCTTGATGTTGGGCTTCCAGACCCTGCTTGTGTCCTTCAATGTATGATACTGCATCTAAAGTTGGTGGCAGCAATAAGCCAAGGTAACTCGAGATAATAGTTAAAATGCCCCAAGATGGAAGCAATGTCTTACAGAGATTGGGCTGAAAGGGTGGGCCTCACACTCTCTTTTGGATGCCTGCTCTGAGATGCAGCTGCTTCTAGGCCCTGTCTGTTGTCAAAAAGTTAGAGGCTACTGTGTGAAGAAGGCTATGGCGATAACTGCAGTGTCCCAAGATGAAATTGGGTTAGGCTTAGGTTCCCAGATGAGGATGGGGAAAACTTGACCTAACCTGAACTTGGGTCCTACGCAAGTCAAAGTGGATGGATCTGGGCCGTGCCTGAGTTCCAGTGGTAGTCTGCTTGTCAGAAGAGGCAATCCTTTGCCAGAAGCTAGGCTCCAGTGGGTATCTGCTCTGCTAGTGGAGGGGTGGAAAAGGGCCTACTGTGAGCCTGAGTCCTGCATGGGCTGGTCAGATTTGTCATTTTTTTAAATTAATTTTTTCACTTCTCTTCCTATCTGACATGACTTTTTTTTTTTTTTTTTTTTTGGTGTAGATGGACACAATACAATGACACAACACAATGCCTTTATTTTTATGTGGTGCTGAGGATGGAACCCGGGTCCCTCCCATTGGAGCACTCTACAGCTGAGCCACAATCCCAGCCCCAATGACTTTTATTCTTAATCTTTGAAGCCTCATTGTTTAATTTAATAATAACAAAGTCTAATATTTTCAAAATTGACAGCTATTATTTTTGGGTGAAAAGTTTTTTAAATGAGTACATACCAATCTGCTTTGCATATAGAAAATCATGGAAAGGTGAAAGCCTGGAGTTAGAAAAGACATTTCTAAAAGAATTGCTAAATATATGATTGGAATATATATAATAAAAGTAACTACATTTCTATATAGAATGGTTGCAATCTTTTACTTTGTTTCTATGCACCCCTTGAAATCCATATGTTGCCAGGCATCTGCAGTGTGAGTTCATGGTGAGTTTCCCACTAAGCTTTTATACAGAATTAACTCCCTTCAGCATCCAGAGATTTCAATTCTTTGATTACTAGTTCAATACCCAGGAACCTCTAGATTACTACAAAATTGTCCACATAAAAGACATGTGATCAAAGAGGTAGGATCACTATGTACTTTGGTTTCAGAGCCACCAAAAAGCTCCCAAACATCAAAACACTTCTCTTATCTCAATTACTAATACTTGAGAAATAACATTTATCATCTAATAATTAGAGATGAGAGATGAGATGGCCCTTAGGCAATTCAACACTCTGACTATATGCTATACTTTTAAGTTATAACTAGGAAGGTCTTACCAAATACAGAAGGTTAGACTAACAGAGTTGAAGTATGTGAGATAGGATGAAGAATGCCCCCATAAAGACTATAGAACATAATGAGTTAGTGAAAATCTTCACATTTATGATAATTTTGGCTTAAGATTTGCTTTCATTCATTAACGTAAAGATTTTACATATTCACTGGCATCTATTACCTAAGTGGACACTAAGTAAACAGAGGTAAATGAGCACTACATTTATGTATCAGAAAATAAGAAAACAAAAAGAATGCAGTAAGAAAAATATTCTGTAGGCCTCTAACTGGCAGCCTTCCAGAACCAACATCATTGATGGCTTGGGTATTAATCTGCTCAGGCATTAACATAGGTGATTTGGGGCAACACCTTATATCCAAACCATAACACCAATTTCTGTAAACTTGTCACATATTTGAACCAATACTCACTCTTTTTTATAAGTACAGAGACTTATAAAATTGACAGCTATTATACACAGACTATAAATCTTAAACAGTACAAATTTATTTTCTACAGTTCTGAAGACCAGCAAGTCCAAGACCAAGGTCCTACTGGATTTAATTTTTGTCAGGGTCTCCCTTGCTGGCTTTTATACAGTCACCTTCTCCCTGAATAGTCAGATAACCTTTCCTTTGATCTTTTTTTCTTCCTCAAATTATGGGTCAACAATCCTATGAGAATAGACCCCATTCTTATGATCTCATCTAACCTTAATTACCTCTTTAGAGTTCTATCTTCAAATACAGTTACATTAGGGTTTAGAGATACAAATAAGGTATGGGGCAAAATTCAGTCCATAGAACTCAACTTAAAAATATAGATTTTTGACCTCCTATTAGCTCACATGCAAGATAATCCCACAAAGTAAAAAATCAACCATTACAGCAGGCATTTATCTCTTAATATCTCAATATAATTGATAAAAAGTTGCTCCATGAAGCATCCCATCCAACTTTGAAGTCAAACCACTAGACATGTTGTTTCAAAACTGATACTCCCAGGACTCTATTTTTGTTTCTTTTATTTAAAATAAATGTTGGTCTTTTTACTAGCCTCATATAAATAGCATGTAATAGTATAAATGCTGAGCATTCATATATACTAAGCACTATACTAACTCTGTAAATATAAATGATGCCTTTATCAGAGGACATTCTATAAAGTCCAGAGATTCCACATGTCTGGAATTTTGTCTAATGTTCTCTTTTATTCATATCACCTCAAACTTCATCCCTCACTCTAGTTCAATACACTTTTCAACCCCTTAATCTTAGTGTCTAATAGTCTACCTCAGTTTGTCTACTTTAATATCCATGACATATGAGGATCCCATTTTTTAACTCCAATAACATTTTTTAAATTGTGTCACTAAAAATATTTTTTAAATAAGCTACTACATGAATTAGCAAGCCCATTTCTATAAAGAAACTCCATCTAGAACTTCACTGGGCCCTCAATTTTTAGAAACTGAAAATCCTATAATATGCCATCCAATCAAATCTCCATTTCAGTACTTATCACACTGATATCTAAAACATTAACATTGTGTTTTTATTCATTATTAACTTCTAGTGAAGTAAAAACAATATTTGAAGTCTTTTTTAATCCAACCATTATTATATCACCTACATTTATTTCATTCATGTAAATCAAATGGAGATTGGTAAATATGTGTTGAATGAAAAAATAATAACCAATACCCAGCTAATTTAAGGCACCTCATAGTTTCTAAAGGCCTCATGAATCAGCTTTTCTGATCCCAACACCTTCACATCAAAGTCTTTGAATCCTCTCCTTAGTGAACTATGTCACAAGAATAAGAAGCAACTCATTTTGGACACAGATCCATCATTTGATACTATTTGTTATCTAAGGAATCTTTTGAAACCACATTTTCTTGCTTCTGCTCTACTATCTCATCTTTGCTCCATGATAATCGTATTTTTCTGATTTAAATCATCTAAAAAGATTATAGGTACCTTAAATAACTAGTATATAAAGATTTTCTGCCAATGATTTCATAAGAACAAACAAACATTCATTTTGGGGAATAAAATTTTAGGAAAAATATCTAACCAAAAACCCTTGGGCATGAACACATTTTAAAGATGTTATCTATATTATCAACATTATGGGTTAAAAATTTATACATAGAATATACCAAAATATGAAAATTCTGATTTGCAGGAAAAGTCAACCATAGTCACTCACTTTTGTTCATAAACTGTATCAAAAAAGATGTAGATCATAATCCTACCAAACCCTAATGAAATCAAAGGTTTTCACATAGAATTATATTTAAACAAGAGAAAGCATGGGCATATGACAATAAAAGATATTATACTTTTATATGTATTTCCAACATGCAGCCTTTAATAATAGTGTGTAATAGTTCATATCCATGCATCCTCTTATCCCTCCCAAAACCATACAGAGAAGTGACATGATGATACTCTGCAACATAATGTGCAAGACAGTTTGTGTGCTTTACATACAGAGAGAACTAATTGTATAGCCTAACTCTGCCCCTTATTGTAGAGTAGGAGCCTACAAGTTCTTAGAACGTTTCCTTACCTGCAAAGTGAGTGTCAAAGACAGCATTCATATCAAAGGTTTGTTATGAAGAATTTAAAATTAATTTTTACATTTTTATTTTTTAAGATTTAGATAAGTGTAGAATGATCAGTATAGGATTGGCACCTATAAATATTTCAGAGTATTATAATTAATACACCAAAATTGCTAGCTCAAATTGGACTGGTATTCTGATCTTAAACTGGCAGATATGGCATGTTAGTTACAATAATCTAAAGTTTTCTTAGAGAACAAATAACTGATTTTTAATTTAAGGAATACTTCTCAAAGAAGAGTGATTTAGTGATTTTCCTATAACTCTGGTAACTCTTCAATCAATAAAGTTTGGCATATCTAACACTAAATGAGGTAACATTATGATAGGTTTTTTGGGAATTCAAAAGTTGAATACCTTATTTCCCCCAGAGTGTACTTATTAGAATGAGCTCAATTAGAAGCAGAAAAAATTAAAGCATGACAAGTAAGTAAATGGTAGAAAATATTCTATTTAAGATTAAAGTTTAATCTTTGCAGGTCTTGGCAATTTATTGTCTGTTTAATTGAAGATTATTTCAAAGACTACTTAATGAATACAAAGTTATTTCATTTTTTCATGTGATTAGAAACCTGCATTCACTTTTGAAACATGGTCTGAGCTATTTTCTCTGTTCATTTCAAGGGCATTTAAGACATCTCTATAATTCAGTCTTTTATTGTAATTTCATGTGGGTAAAGCACAAAGAATTGTCTATATCAATAACTATCTATTGAGACCTTAAGACAAAACTTAAGTAATGAGTGATATTTTAAAAAAGAACATCAACATATCTTTAATGTACTAACCTTTGATTATACTGTACCTATGAAAGCTGTCACTATGAAAAAATACCTGAGAAAATAAAGGTGGAATTAAGGAAGAAAGATTTATCTGGGGCTCACAGTTTTAGAAGTTTCAGAACATGGTCACTTGGTTCCTTTGTGTCTGGGCCTGTAATGAGGTAAACCATCACAGTGTGAAGCACATGGTAAAATAAAATCATTTACTCTATGGTGACCAGGAAGGAAAGAAAGAAATGAATGAACCAGAGAAAAAAAAATAGACCCATCAAGGGCATATAACTAATGACCTGTTTCCTCCAACCAGTCTCCACCTTCTAAAGTTTACACCACCTCCCAATAGGCCATTAGGCTGTGAATCCATAAATGTATTAATTCATTCACAATGTCAGATCCCTCATGATCCAATAACCTCCCCAAATCCCCATTATAAACACTGCTGCATTGGGGACCAAGTCTTCAACACATGAGCTTTGGGGGTGACGTTTCAGATACAAACTGTAACAATACAATAATTGTTTCTTCTTTATCGGACAAGGGAACTATCCTTCACATTAAACTCTATGTTTTATTGATTACTTTTGAGAAACAAAGGTTTATCTGTGTTCCCTTAGAACACATGTTTTTATATCTAATAAGTGGCAATGCATATTTTTTGTTGTTTTTCCACAGAGAAAAAACTATAAAAGAATATAATCATATTGATGAATTTACTCTGCTCCATACATTTCTGCAATTAAGCACAAATTGGTCATAGAAGTGGCACAGAATAAAACTAAGTCTTGCATGCAAGCACAGAAATGATGGTAAATTTAAATCTCAAAACTTCTTATTAGAATTTTATTAAGAATTCTAATTCCAGAATTTTATTAAGCTCTTAAAGAATATTTTACTTATAAGTAAGAGAAGAGGTCTCCTATCTATCTGTTAGGATCTATTAAAAATAAAAGAGTACAATTTTTATAATGTATACTATCATATGAAAATACTCAGCTTAAAACCTTTAGTTATTTTCAGCTACCTACTTCCAAATAAACAGAAATATTATTTGAGTATCAAAGTTACTCATTCTTCTGGAAAATATGATTTTCATTCTTCATTTTTAATTTCTAAACTTTTCTTGTCCCTTTTTAAACACCACATCCTTCTTGACAATTTTCAAATGAATTATTGAGGAAAAAATGACGAATGAAATTAAGTTATCCTAATTAGCTTTTCCTTTTAATCATTTAGATGCAAATCAAATGGTTTTTAGAAATAATACTGACACTGCCAAAATGTAATTGGCTATAAACACTGATTGAGTTTATTGCTGTATGCCTCATGTTCAATTATTTTACTTTGATATTGTCATAACAGAATTACTCATTAGTCATATCTATCCATATTCTACATTGTATCTGACATTAGAAACACTTTCTGCTTTAATTTATGTAGTCAATGAGACTGCTTGAATCTGAGGTTTAAAAAAAATAAAACACATTATTTAAGAACCAAGATAAAAATTAGCAGATTAAAGAAAATCCTAGTAACAGAATTAGGTTCAGAATTAAAGAAATGGTTTTTCTTGTGACATTTTTCCATTAAAATTATTTGCTTTAGTCTGTTCAAATATTATTAAATAATATTTATTATGGAAATTAAAAGCTCTAGGGATATGAGTTCATGTGGAGGGTATAGTAGGTATAGATAAATATAAAATGCACAGTGTTGTAAGCTTTACTCACAAAACTTGAGGATAAAGAAAAAAAATATTTCTGTTATATATCATATATGTCAAGTTTTGTGACAAAGAAGTAAGAAATCATAGTAGATCCAAATGTCCAATTTTGAACCAAGAGTTTGGTTGTCGAGATCTTATCAATTTAACCTTCTGGAAAAAAATGTAATGTCACTCAAGCTTGAAGCAGAGTAAGTGTAAGTTAATATGAAGGTAAGTATGTTGATATACTGTCATGAAAAGTCTTACTTTTCTCTAAGCTTGCTAAAGGTCAGAGACAGAAAAAGTAGTGTTTTCTTTTCCCAAACACATAGCAAATCCAAAAACCTGAGAGACAAGGATAAAAGAAGCTTTAAAAATACAAATTGTTTTAAAAAGACATAGTAAAAATTTAAAAATACTTTAGTCTATAATAGGAAATTGCTATTTCTGATAGATGAATTCAATGAAGTCATAAAAATTCATAACTATGAAAAGCACAGATGTATAAATATTCATAAAATAATGTTAAGTCAAAAAAGTTTAATAAAAGCTCATATTATAATTCAGTTTGAGAAAGTCTAGAAGAAAACAAAAAATAAAACAGATCATAAGTTAGTGGAATTAATAGGGTTTTCCTGATAATTCTCTTTGGTGTTATTTTTATTGACTTAAGTTACTGATGATGAATTTATAGTAGCTAGTAAAAGAAAACTAGATAAATTCCCTTTCCTCTTCTAAGTTGATTTTCTCAGGTATTGTGTCATAATGACACAAAGCTGATCAACATACCCCATAACAAGGTACTGCATTTACCAGCCTTCAACTCTTCACTATCCAGTAGTCCAAATGTAGTCCAAATAACTAATTCTAGCCCAGGAAATATAAGCATTTGCACACTTTAAGAGAAAATGTACTATCTCCATACTGAACTCCATAATCTCCCAATAAAATACAGAGAATAAAGAACAGTACTCCGACATCCTTGATGGCCAAAGACCACGTCTCTGAATGTCTGCACAGAAAGCTCCCAATACAACAGAATCATCTGTAACTGACCTAGACTATTACAGAAGCAAAAATAAACATCTTTTAAGTGTAAATCTTTTAGATTTATAGTAAATGCAATATAGCTTTGTTGGTTGGGCTAGGTTATTTTTGTTTTCTTTTTTTTTTTTTTTATTTAATGTCTCGATCCAATATTTTGGCCCTGGCTAAAGGCTGATCAGTGTTCCTTTTTGAGAACTGATTAAGGCCACATTTCAACCACTTCCCTTTTCAGACTTACACACCTTAAGTCATTAAACATATTACCTAATTTCCCTGGACAAAGTAAGCATGGAGACAGCCTTCATGCTCCTAAAGCACACAAAATTAAGTCAGTTCTCAAGGAACTCAGGAAACCTAGGTAGCCTCTCCTTCCTTACAAAAAAATATGTAAGCTGCCTCCTAGAGTTCCAACATGCTATATAACACTGTCTCCATGTGTAATTTCCTCTGTGGCCATGCCTGTGAATTCTCCCTTTCATCTACCCAAGTTGTGTGTCCCATCTTTGGAGAATCTTAAGTCTTAAACAAACATGAATTCAATGCTATCTTAACTAACATAGATCCCTAAGATTCATTAAGTCATTTAGCATTCACTGCATTGTTTTCCCCCAAGAGTATTAAAGATTTATTATGTTTAGTAGTTTGTACATTTGCTAAGACACACATTTTTATTAACTTCAGAAAAGTCCAAGGGCATGTGCTATTTAACTAGCAATTGGGTTTACTGGGCTTCCCAGCATCTGCATTTCAATGTAGTTTTGTTCTTGCCCCATATTTATCTTTGAGGAAAATATAGCATGGTACAAAAATGTGTATATCTTTGTGAAAAACAATCATTCAATGAAAAATAAACTTCAATGAAAACTGAACAGAGTTAACATGGCACAAAAAATGACTCTTCAAAGACAGGTTTCAGAAATAAGTTGAGAACCTGTATAAATATATTCATATACTTGAATTTCGTGTTTTTCAAGGGTACCAACCAAATCATTACAAAATCATAATACATAGTTACATAAATTTACATAATTCCATTTTCTTTTTGTGTTTTTCATTTTTCTGATGTTTCACTAATTTGATAGAGATGAATTATTTAAGAATAGAGGATGATTAGAGCAATATGAGAATCAAATATGGAAAACCATAATAACCCCAGTATCTATTGATCCTATGACCTCCTCAATCCATGTTTGTGGGGGAAGAAGAAAAAAACTCACTTAGGACCTTTTACCTAAAAACTGTGCCACCTGGTATTTCCTTAAACTAAAGTGGGAAATGTGCATTACTGTTTTCTAGATATTTTGAAGATAAAAGGGGAGCGGTTGCTAAGTATAAAATACACATACTACCAAAACAGTTATTCTGTAACCAATATGCATTTCTATATACATGTCAATCTAGTTCATTTGTCTATTAAAAGGACTTATAAACAATAGCTGTGATGAATTATGCAATCATTGATTTAAACGGTCAGGTTAAAGACATGATATAATGTGATGACTAAGGTCATATACCCTGTAGTCAAACTGTCTCTATTCACATTCAGTTCCTCTATTTGCTCTGTGATTTTACCTAAGTCACTTTACCTGGTTGTATTTCAGTCTGACTTGCTACAAAATGTAGATAACAGTAACTGTATTATTGTAAGATTAAATGAAAAACTATGTATATTAAGTGAATATGTAAAGTGCTTAGAACCGTGTCTAGCACTAATTAACTGTTACCTATCACTAATATTGCTGTAATTTAAAGGGTGAGAGAGTGGAAATTGTAACTTTATAGCTAACTCTCTATATAACCTTTAATAAGTTATTTCCTTCTTTAGGTTTCAAAATCCTTATCTATAAAATGAGAGATCTGGGCTACATCGTTTTTCAGGTCTTTCCTAGCTCTAAAGTTTTGAAAGTCAAATAATGTCTTATAGAAATCATTTGACTGCCACTTTAGTCATTACCCACCTAATGCATCCTTATGAATGCCTTAACAGACTATGGATGTAATCTTTAGAGTTCTGCTTGTTTGGTTGAAGGTGACTGCTGAATGAGTCAGCCACTGTAATCTTTCCAGTTCACATTATTGTATGTATTATAGGAATTTATATTAAAAAAGGAAATATGTCATTTGGTGGAAGTTCCAGCAAAAAAAAATGAGTATTTGGGTAAGGTTTTCAATAGTAGAGATCATAGAAAATACCTTTCTCTTTCAATATTGCTTTCGTGTAGTACTTTAGACACGATAAAATGATGTCTGAAGAAATTAAGCTGCTGCATACTACCCACTAGAAAACAATATTAGTCAATAGTCAAATTTTAAATGTGATTCTTTTTAATATTCACATACAGTAGTGTATAACTGCTATCATACACTTTGCCATAGATATTCCCCATTTTTTTAATCACTCAAAATAATACATAGATGGCTCTTGTTCCATGAAATCTCTGGTTTCTTTCTCCTTCACTGACCACACAGGCAATATTCATGAATCACAAAGTTGAGACTTAACATCTTCTTCAATTAGCGTTGGTCAATAATAATTTAAATATTCATTTCTGGAAATGGTAACATTATAGATACAATTCTGAGGAAGGCAGAAAGACATCTATTTCATAGGAGAATAAAGTTAATGGTGATCAGTTACACATTTCACATATTTTCATGGGTCAGGAGTCAAATAGGTTAACTCTTAATTTTTGTCACTTGAAATGCAGGATGTTTTAAATGAGATGAATACATAACTCGGGATTTGTTCAGGTCACATATGAGCAAGACAATAATTGTTCTACCTGAGCTTCCTGTTAGAGCTGAAGCAATAGACTGCAGGAAGAACTCAATTCTTAATCATAATGTAAACTAACCATAATGCAAATAAATACAGATAGTTAATATTTTTTTTTCTTTTTAGGAGGAGATATAAACATATTTTGGGGAAAAATATTGGTTTTATTTAAAATATGCCTCAATAAGAAGTCTGTGGGACAGACAATTTAGAATAACTAAAGATTCTGCAAAATTGGTGAGTTTATTATTGAGGGGTTTCCTGTGGAAGATATTCAGGTCAAAAAAAGACTTAAAGTGTGATGTTAGCTAGGAAAGAATAAGGAAAGTTAAAAGCTATATTTAGAGGGAAGGCAAGGAGAAATGTCAAAGGAGAAATGTTTTATAAGGATTTTTCTATTATGTATTGTAATGGTATGATTGTTGATTTCCTCCTGGTGACCCCTGGAATCTTCAATAAAATTATCATTAAGAAAATTCATTAAGCTGTCATGAATGTTTTTTGTAGAAATTGGTGAATAAGCCCAAATCTTGCAAAAGTAGAGATGAGAAATCAAAATGATAAGAGGAGGCAGAAAAATGCAACAGAAAATAACTCCTTAGGGATATTGGTAATGAACATGGATCATGTTCCAAGACCACAAAGGATTGTATCATAATCACTACAAAAGACTCTAGACAGATTCAGAGTATGACTATTAGCATTTAATTACATGAAACATATTAAGGATGCATGAATTTTGGGTGATGGAGTGGCAAAGGCTTTTCATGGATATGTACAAGAAAATTTTAATTTAAAAAAGTATCATTTAATTGAGACCTGAAATATGGAAAGGAAATACTATATGAAGGGAAGATGGAGGTAAAGAAAATGTTTTATGAAAAACTCCGGGTAGAAAACATTCTATATTCAAGGAACTAAAATCATTTATGATTTACTTGATTATAGAATATAAAATAAAATCTGTTGAGAAATAGATATGTAAGAGATAGACTATAAAACATCTTCTAATCCACACTAAGGAGACAGAACTGGCTTCTGAAGAAAATTATAATTTTAAATAGGGATTCATAATATCAGCCACATCATATTTAGATGAAGAAAAATGGACCCTGTTCATTATTTCTTTGTGCCATGCCTCTCAATATAGGATAATAAATCCATAGGTTCAGGGACATTAGCCCTCTTGGTGCCTATCCCCTCCCTCCTACAGCATACTCTGTGTCTAGTTATTCAGATCTCCATGTCCAGGAGATCCCAGGGTGTTTCGATGGCTTTTCTGGCCTCTTCTCTGATTTATCCCCATGAGAGCAGAAATGACCTGTAAGTTCATCTTTACACTCGAGGAAAGGACCCAGAACAATTGTTTGGGTAATATAGCAGTGGAAAATGATGAGATATACAGGTTAGAGGGTCTATATATAAATGGGTGAGGTGCCTGGCAGTAATGGATAGAGCATACACTTCCATTATAGTCATGCCTGAGCTTTTTAAACTTTAGGACTGGGCCTGATGCTGCCTTCAAACATGTGATCCTCCTGGATCAACCTCATTACATAATAGTAGCTGGGTACTATTATGTAATGTTAATAGTTGGTGCATTAAAAGAAATTTACTTACTCTTCATTGAGTACTATATGCCAGATACCATGTTGAGAACATTTTACTTATAATTTCATTTAGTTCTCATGAAAAACTTATCAAATAGTTCCTTTTACAAATTAAAAAACCCTATAGTTCAGAGAAATAAAATGAGTTGTCATAATCATATAAGTCATAAATAGCAAAACTGGAATTAGAACTTGAGTTGATTAATATTAAAAATTTTACATTTTAAGTTATTTTGGTGTATCAGGAAAGAAAATAGAGATAAATAAATACCCTTAGCAGATAATTTAAGCTTGAGTGTTCTTTCTTTATAACCATGATTTATAATAAATAATGTTAGGGCACCTATAGATTGACTTTTTAATGTGCCCACCACTGGAAAAAATTATAATTAATTTTGACTTGCTATTTCTTTCTGCTACATGATAACTAAAATGTAACTAAGTTTCAATTGAGACATTTAAATATTAATTTACTTGACATAATTGCCAACCAATACTTAACACTTGTACTATTCAAAATAAGTAGAAAAAATTAATAATTAAAGAATTGAGAAAATGACAATTTGAATATGTGAAAATTTCTGAAGAATTATAATAATAATCCAGATTATTAACTAAGTCATGTATAAAACAAACTCATGAATAATGTTAAATAAAATTGTAGGCAAATTCTAAGGAAAGTAAATATTAAGTAAAATTATTTTAATTGACCTCATTGATTACTACCATGCAAAGTGACACAGCTAAGGACTTGAGATAATTTTCAAAATTAATCTTACTAAAATTATATGTATTCTATAATGTTTAAAATAATTTTTTCTTTAAACATAATAGTAAATTTTATTGTCATTCTTATTCAAATCATCACAAATTCCCCATCGTAAGACATAGTTAATGAGATACACTGTTCTTAATTACTATAATAACTCATAAAACACCTCCATATACTATGTCAAATATGAAGATGAAATATCCAAGTAGGTTTCTGTTACCCTTTCTATGACATGATCATTTTATATAATAATTGGGGGACAACACTAGAAATGTAAAATGGATCAAAGAACGAACACTTTCTAGGAGTCAAACAATAGAAACTCAGACAAGAAATAAAGCATGTAGTAAAATTAAAGGAAATTTTTACTTTCAAAAGATGAATTCAACAGAGATGTTCCTAAGTAAACATAAAACACCCATTATTCTTTTATAAGGTTGATATATAGACACATACATTAGGAAGGAAAAAGGAGACAGAAAAGCAGAGAGACATTCTAGAGAAGTAGACAAAGAAATAAAATCAGTCACTTCTAAGTATTGATTCTAATAAACATGTTAAGCTTTCTCTAAGGTCTATTTTTCTATAACCATTATCATCAATAATGAAATTCTATTGATTCAGAATCTCCCAAAGCAAAATACTTTCTTCAAGTACATTAAATCCTCTAGGATATTGCATCAATTTTTATTACATTCCTAGGATTTCCGATATATGCATTACTCTTTTAACATATTGAGCTTATTTCCATGCATCCTATTATTATTATTATTATTATTAGAATTGAACCCAGGGGCACTCAGTCATATCTCTAGCCACTTTTTGTATTATATTAGATACAGGGTCTTTCTGAGTTGCTTAGGGCCTCACTAAATTGCGGAGGCTGGCTTTAAACTCACCATCCTCTTACTTCACCTCCCAAGCTGCTAAAATTACAGGGGTACACCACTGTGCCCAGTTTATTTACCCTATTATTTTTTTAAGTTGTAATTGGACACAATATCTTTATTTTATTTATTTATTTTTATGTGGTGCTGAGGATTGAATCCATGGCCTCGAATTTGCTAGACGAACACTACCACTGAGTCACAATCCCAGCCCCCTATTTACCCTATTATTGACTTAAATTATTTACATAATTTTAAGATTTTGAAATGCACTAAAATGCAGAAAAGGGAGGACAGAAGAAGTAGTTTAGTTTTCACAAGATGTCAAAAGACTAAAAGGAAAAATTACATGCTGCCCCTGTTTGAAATTTCATAATTTAATAATATTATGATCACAACTACCTATGCATTCAATTTTAATAGGTTAATTTAACTAACCTATTAGGTAACAAACTCATATCTCAGTATTTTTTATTAGTCATTTAAAAAGTTTATGAGTACTGTATTTTGTGCTCATAGGGCAGAAATAAAGAAGGTGGTCCTGATCATATTGAACTCAGAGATTATGGGGGGAAAAGTAAAAACCAGTGATTTCACTGCAATCTGTTAGTGACTCCCATTAATGCATGCTCAGGTGTTATAAATGCAATAAAAATAATGAACTTGTTGATTAGCTAAACAGATCTGGGAAATGTTCTCTGAAGAGACTGGTTACTCCCAAGTAACTTAAAGAATTTTCTTAAGCCTAGAAGAAGGGTAAAAATTTGCCATGTTATATGAATAGCACAAAAGAAGACAAAGCACTGAGTTAGTATCAAGAGGTTAAAAAAATTGGAAATTAATTAAAATGGTTTCAGTAGAAGGTACATATGGGGAAGTAGAAAGAAATCAAGCTAGAAAAGGAGGTAGGAGCCTTTTTCAGTAAAGTTGTTTGAAAATTATCCTGAAACCTAGAAGCCATAGAAGAAATTTGTATATTTATTTAAATAGCTTCTTGCATGATTAATCTGGCTGCATGTGCTTTCAAAAAGATTCAGGTATCAGATAAATGAATATGTTCTTGCAATGACGTAAGTCAGAGAGGCAGACCCAACTTAAGTTAAAAGTGTAGTGTAGATGGATTAGAGAAGAAATGAGAGTAACAGATTGCATGTGGAGGGGTAACTGAGAAGCCTCTGATGGATGTAAGCTTGCATAGGGATTCACTGATGACAAGGTTACAGGTGTTAAGTAAAGGTGACAATCATCATTGGCATAGTAACTGCTGATGAACAATGCCCTTGGAATATTAAGGTGTCAGTGATAAAGTAACAGCAATATGATTCTCAGATCTGAATCTGAAGAGAAAGGTTAGAATATATTAAAGAAGCAACATGATATAAGTGATATAATTTGGTTTAAGTCACCCAAGGAAAGGTAGGAAGAGTGAGAACAGATGCAAGGAAAATGTCTTATCCTTTCACCCAAAGGAGAAAACTTTTTTAGATTTAACTATGAAAAATTAAATTCAAGGTTTTTCAGGCGATTGAAAATCATTTCGTTTTCAAATGTAAAGAACTCAACTCAAATCCACACATCAAGCTGTCTCCAACTCAAACTGAAAATAAAAAAAAAAAAAAAAACAACCTTTTAAATGAATATGGTTTTTATCAGACGTTTGAACTAATCTTCACATCATGTTCAGAGACAGGTCCATCTTGAAACTAATGAAATTTAAATGTCAGGGTTTCTCATGCAGGTTCCTTGCAAGGTCTAGGAAAGGGCCCACCAGTGTGATCATAAAGTCATGTGATTTTTTTTTAAGTTGTCAAAGTAAGATACTTAACTGCAAACGGTTAAGACCACTGCCTTTTTCTATTCAACTCCTCCTCTTGTGAATCCACAGAGGATATCTCCAGGCATCCATAGGTAAGGGAATTTGAGCTACCAATATATTTGGCTTGAGTTTACTGGTAAATATTTTGTTAATTGGCCACTTTTGTGCATAACTAGATAACTGCCACTTGGGTCAGTGTAGAAATGACTTCAAGAAATATTCTCCTACTCACTAACTTAAGGTATGGCAGGACTAAAATCATATTAGTATAGATAGCTCCTTTGGACAATACACTATGAGCTGAAGGAAGACAGTATGTTTTCAACGTCTTCAAAATCTACCCATATATTACAAAATCTCATTCATATATATTCCAAAACTTTCCCAGTTTAGGCAAACTATGCTAGATATTTTTATCATGCGTTATAAAATTAAAAACAATTCATAAGCTATCAAAAACAATTTGATTAAATATGTTAGAGAAAAAAGTATTTTTCTTTTCTCATTATAGAAAAAAAGGTATTTAAAAAAACTTTGTAATATGAAGAGTTGATTAACATATGCAGTCAAATGTAGGGGAGAAAAATATTCTAGAGGATATCATGCAATTGATGGAGTAAATATCATGCTAATTTTCTGGATTTATGTAACCTAGTGGTATTGGACAAATGTTAAATGCAATTATTTATTTTAATTTCTCATTCTAAAGTATATGCTTACTTTTGTACTTAATCATTTATAATTTTACACTACTTTGTTAAAAAGAACATCTTAAATTATGTAACATTTAGTTCTCATAAATCCAAGTTCTTTTCTGGTAATATGTTTGTTACTGCCGTGGGGAAAGCAATAGTTTGAAAACTTTTCTTCAATGGTCACTAAATTATTGTTGAAATATATATATAAAAAAAGCATATTGGCACCTGGCACTGTGGCACAGGCCTGTATTTCCAGGAGCTTGGAAGGCTGAGGCAGGAAGATCACAAGTTCAAAGCCAGCCTCAGCAACAGCAGGGTGCTAAGAAACTCAGTGAGACCCTGTCTCTAAATAAAAATACAATAAAGGGCTGAGGATGTGGTTTAGTGGTAGTGGTTGAATAACCCTGAGTTCAACCCCTGGTAACAAAAATAAAGCATATTGACCTATTTCACCCTTTTTGAACAAACTTATCTATTTGTCTGGAAAAATATTTAGTTTAATAATACAGTGCATATTCTCCTTATTTTATTGCTTAAGCAGAAAATATAATAATAAATTCCTTGAAAATTAATTATATTGAGAAAAAATGAGATTTTTTAAAAAAATCATTTTTTGTTTCATTCTGCAAAGATATATTACTGACAACACAGTAGACCCACTCTCAGGTGTCTGTGAAGGACAAAATGGTCATAAAGTTCACAGAAACCAACATCTTAATATATTAAGCGTAATTCTTGCAGGTGCTGATATTTAGAGACATATGAAAAAAAATGTACATTTTAAAAATGTCAATCGTGCAGTTTCTGCAGGGCTAAAGCACTTCAAAATTGCAAAATACTCCCTAACAGACAATATGAGAAGCTTCACCTTCCTATCAGAATGGGAAAGATGATTTCTAAACACTAAACACTTTCATAACATTTTATCATAATGCTAATTGGACATACACACATTTTTCATTTGAAGTCATTATACTCTTATTTATCAGACTAAATATTTTAAACTGTTTAACTTTTTTCTATGGCATTTCAATCTCTTTCAGTTCAAAGTTCTCAGCAGGTCAAGATGCCAAACTTCAGGGCATCATATTCTGAGCTCCAATTCTAAAATCTGGGAGGAGTTTATATGAACTATACTACTAGTGGGTTGTATTAAAAACCCAATTATTTTTACATCTTTATTCATAACTTGCCTTTAACTTTAAATGTTTATCGCAGTGATTCAATTATTATTTCCTTACATATCTAGCTATACTATTTATTTACATAGAATACCTCCAACCCAGTTACTATGCTTATTGTACACTACAAGAGGCTTTAGCTATTATTTTACATTAAATCTATTGATTAGGAATTTATTTGTCCTGACAACAATTAAATTTCAATCATTCTATGGTTGGCTTAAAGATATTTTTCCTAATAAAATATATTTAGACTACTTGTCCTGATACATTTTTTAAAAGTTTCAGAATATTCTTTATAACGGTACGAAAGAAAATGAGAGAAAGGTAAGAAATAATACTTCAAAGACTTCATCTTAATCTTTGTAGCAAGAAAATAACTCAAGATTTCACAAAGGATGAACTAAATTGGCATCCTGCCATTTTAATACACTTCTGTATTATCCTGACCCTATCTGTACACATTGATTGGAACATTGTGCTGTGTGTTCTTTACAAATGTCTCAGAAAAAAAAAATGACCCTGCAGTGCAACAGTCATTACAAGACAATTTGACTAGTGCTTAGAGGTCTTCAGTTGTTGAAAGAAAAGAGGGAGATTATCCAGAACTAATAAGGTGGCAATGACATTCAGAAGATGAAGATAAAAGGCAAAGAAAAAAGAAGAAAAAATAAATGCAAGGAAATTGTCAAATCTTCTTTTCCCCGATGAGTTAAGGCTGATATAGGATTACAAAATAATTTCTCAGTCCATTGCTGTGGAAAATATTACAGTCAAATACAAATGTATTTCTTTGTAAAGTATCTAAAATATACTTTACAAAGAAATATTGACTAATATGACTAGTCACACAACTAAAAATTTAAATTATGCTAGAGAGTAGCAGTGAATCATTGTTTAAATGAGAGCATATGCATTTTTAATCATGAAAAACATTAAAAAGTGAGCCAAAATAAATATCTCTAGATTAAGTAAATATTTGGGTGACTAGAAACCCTGAAAATTGTGGCATGTGCTTTCTTCTTTATTTTTTCTTTTTAGTTAAACATGACAATAGAATGTATTTTGACATGTTATACATATATGATGTGGCATTATACTGGTTGTATAGTCATCTATGAACTTAGGAAAGTTATGTCCAATTCATTCTACTATCTTTTCCATTTCCACCCACCACCCCTTTCCCCCCATTCACCCTGTCCAATCTGGTGAACCTCCACTCCTCCCTCCCCACCACCTGTTGTGAGTCAGCATCATCATATCATAGAGAACATTTGGCCTTTGGATTGGGGGGATTGATTAATTACACTTTGTGTGATAGTCTCAAGTTCCATCCATTCAACAGGAAATGCCATAATTTCATTTTTCTTTATGGCTGAATAATATTCCATTGTGTATATATACCACATTAGCTTTATCCATTCACTGTTGAAGGGCACTTAGGTTGGTTCCATAGCTTAGCGAATTGAGCTGCTATGAATATTGATATCATATATGAATATTGATGTCATATATGTCAATATAGTATGCTGCTTTTAAGTCCTTTGGGTATATTCCAAGGAGTGGGATAACTTGTTCAAATGATGGTTCCATTCCACATTTTTTGAGGAATCACCAGACTGCTTCCCAGAGTGATTACACCAATTTGCAGTTCCACCAGTAATGTACAAGTATATCTTTTTCCTCGCCAATGTTTATTGTATGGGTACTTTTGATAATTGCCATTCTGATTGGAGTGAGATGAAATCTCAGTGTAGTTTTAATTTGTATTTCTCTAATTGATAGAGATGTTGAACATATTTTTCATATATTTGTTGATCATTTCCTCTTCTGTGAAGTGTCTGTTCAGTTTCTTTGCCCATTTATTGATTGGGTTATTTGGGGTTTTTTGTTGTTAAGTTTTTTGAGTTCTTTATATAACCTTGAAATTGATTCTCTATCTATTTAAGGTGCAGGTGGCAAAGATTTTCTCCCATTCTGTAGGTTCTCTCTTCATGTTCTTGATTGCTTTATTTGCTAAGAAGAAGCTTTTTAGTTTGATACAATCATATTTATTTATTCTTGATTTTATTTCTTGTGCTTTAGAAGTCCTGTTGAAGAAGTCAGTTCTCAGGCAGACATGATGGAGTGTTAGGCCTACATTTTCTTCTAGTAGGTACAGTATTTGTGGTCTAACACCTATGTCTTTGGCCCACTTTGAGTTTAGTGCAGTATGAGAGATAGGGGTTAAATTTCCTTCTGTTACATATGGATTTCCTGTTTTCTGGCACTATCTGTTGAAGAGGCTATCTTTTCGTCAATGTATGTTTCCGTGCCTTTGTCTAGTATGAGATAACTGTATTTATGTGGGTTTGTCTCTGTCTTCTATTCTGTGCAATTGGTCTTCATGTGACATGTGCTTTCACAGAATATTGAGCCATTAATCCAGGCATTGACATATCAAGTCAATACAGCATCCTTAGGGATCATATAACAATATCATATGAGCTCTGTGCAGTGAACTGGTGAATGCTCCCAGAAGCATATTGTTCCTACACTATCTCTTTAAAAAGAGGGAGAAAGACAGAGTATCATGATGTCTCTAAAAATAGTGGAGAAGTAAAGACATTCCTAGGTTGAGTATAAATTGTGGAAGTAAAATCTCACATTTAGTTTATTTTTTCATGTAGGAGCACTTTGTGTTTATAAGGAAAACACTTTTTTGTTCACCTTAATATTACAATAAGAGACTACATCTCTCTCTAATCATAGATGTAAGCAATCAATGCACTTTTCAAAATACTCAAGAGTCTATATACAGCTGATTTGAGTACACAGGGTTGATTTAATTCCATAAATATTATAAATAAACAAAGATATAAATTGTATAAAGTTATCATTCTAAATATCCCCATACTTACTCTTTTGAGTGGATTTATTAATGAATGGAATGGGTCCAATATTAAAGAGGGTTAGGAAATGTTCCCTCAAATTGCCTCATTGAAGTAACCTATAAGATATTCAAGGAAAATCAACTATGTTATTCTGTTTAACATAATATGACCATATCTATTTGTGAGAATCATATACTGCCACGTTGTGTTATAACATGTAAGGCCATCTCACTGTTATCAGAACTGCTTTTTGTTGTTGTTGTTGTTCAAAAACCCTGATGTCATTCTCACACTGAGTGATTAGGTAACAAACTTCTAAATAAGGTGTTCCAAACCCTCTGTGTCAAAATCCCTGACTCCTAAACCAGTAATGCAAAAGATATTTAAAAGAATCCTATACACTTAAGATGATTGAACAAAAAGAGCTTGGGGAAGAATAAGTCTCACTAAAAGACTAGATACACAAGTGAAAATTAGAATCAAATTAAACACAAAAATAAATCATAATGATAGAAATCAACACATTCCTCTCTATAATAACACTGAATGCAATGATCTCACATCTCCAATTAAAAGACACGGACTGGCAGAGGGATTAAAAAACAGAATACAAATACTTGTTACCTTCAGAAACATACCTCATAGGTCAAAATATTCACAGGATAAAACCAAAAGGATAGAGAATGATATTTCCATGCAAATGGAACCCAAAAGAAAGAAGAAATAGATACTCTCATATCTGACAAAGCAAACTTCAAAGCATAATTAGTTAGACAAAGAAAGTCGCTACCTATTGGTAAAGGAAATTGTGCAAGAAGCTAAAACGATAGTAAACGCCCCAAGCATGGGTGCACCTAATTACATAAAACAAACACTATTTGACATAAAGGCTCAGATAGGCCCCAATACAAAAGTGGCAATTTCAATATCTCTCTCACTAATATTAACAAAGTTACTATAGAATTCAAACATATATATGTCAAATATACTTAAAAACACCTATAGACTATGTCAACCTACAATGACTGAATATAGATTCTTTTGAGTTTTCCTGGAACTACAGATCATACTTTAGGTCACAAAGCAGGCCTTAGTAAATACAAAAAAGTTGAAACAATTACTTGCATCTTATCAGATTGTAATAGAAGGAAATGAGAAATAAATAACAAGGAAAACCACAGAAACTGCACAAATACATGGAGATTTAACAAGGAACTTATGAATGATGAGTGGGTCATCTAAGAAATTAGAGGAGAAATATAAAAATTTTTACCATCAAATGAGAATAGAAATATAACATACAAAAATATTTAGGACAGAGAATAAACAGTTCTAAGAGGAAAGCTTACAGCTATGAGTACTACATTAAAAAAGAAAGAAAGAAAAGAAAGAATTCAGAATGATAAGTAAATAATCTAATTACACATCTCAGTGTCTCAGAAAAAAAGAACAAACCATTCTCAAAACGAGTATAAGGAATGAAATAATAAAGATGGGAGCTGAAATTAACAAAAGCACTAAAGAATAAAAAATGATCATTGAAACAATTATTTGATTCTTGAAGTCATAAACAAGTTTCATAAAGCCTTAGCTAAACTAGCCAGAGTAATTAGGCAAGAGAAGAAAATAAAAGGGACACAAATAAAAAAGAAAGTAGTTAAACTTGCATGTGACACAAATTAATAAAATTATAGACAGAAAAGGAGATAGTACAATAGACATTACTGAAATGGCCCCTGAAATTCAGAGGATGGTTAGGGAATATTTTGAAAACTAACACTCTAATATAGTGGAAAATCTAGAAGAAATGGACAAATTTCTATATACTTACTAACAAATGAACCAAGAGATTATAGAACACCTAAGCAGACCAATAATAAGAAACAAGAATAAATTCATAATAAAAAGACTTCCAACAAAGAAAAGCCAAGGACAAGATGGATTCAGAGCTGAATTTCACCAGAGAAGAACTAATACCCTTGCTCCTCAAACTATTCCATGAAATAGAAAGTGAATCAACACTACCAAACTCATCATTCTATGAATTGATCATCACCTATACACTAAAACCAGATAAGGACATTTCAAGGAAAGAAAACTACAAAATACTATCCTTGATGAACGTGATACAAAAATTCTTAATAAAACATTAGCAACTCCCATTTTAAAATGTATTCACAAGATTATATACACCATGATCCAATTGGTTTCATTACATAATTTCAAGGTTGTGTCTAAAATATGCAAATCAATAAACATAATACACCACATAAATAGAATCAAGTACAAAAAGCACATGATCAATCTCAATAAATACATAAAAAGCATTCATCAAAGTTCAGCACCTATTCATGTCAAAATCCTGAAGAAACTAGGTGTAAAAGGAATTTACCTCCACATCATCATGGCTATATATGACAAACCCAAGGCCAACATCATACTGAAAATATTTCCTCTAAAATCAGAAACAAGAAGGATGTGACTCTCACCACTCCTATTCAATATAGTACTTGAATCTTTAGCCAGAGTAATTAGGCAAGAGAAGAAAAGAAAAGGAGCACAAATAAAAAAGAAAGTAGTCAAACTTGTATGTGACTACAGATAGTATATTCCTATATTTAGAATATCTGAACAAAAATCCACTGGAAATCAAAATTAGGTACTTATCACTCATCCTGAATAAAAGTCAACTCAAAATGGATTGAGCAGAAAATTTACAAATTCTAGATGAGAACACAGAGAAAACACTCAAACACAGGACTCCAATAGCTCAAGAAATAATATCAAGAATCAAAAAGTTGAATGGCATAAAAAAAATCTTCTGCACAACATAGGAAACAATTAATAGGATAAAAAGTAAAACTATATAATGAAAGAAAATATTTGCCAGATTTTTTCCTACAAATGATTAATATCTTAAAACACTAAAAGAACTAAAAAAACCCTCAAAATATTTAATAAATGGGCAAATGAATTAAAGAGAAACTTCTCAAAAAGGAGACTGAATGGCAGTTATATAAACAATTATATTAAAAATTATATTAAAAAGTTCAACATTTCTACCTTCAAGGAAATGCAAATGAAAACTATACTGAGATTCCATCTCACTATAGTCAGAATGGCAAGCATCAAGAATACATATAAAAATAAATTCTGGCAAGGATATAAGGGGAAAGGGAACACTTATACACTGCTGACTGGAATCTAAATTAGTTTAGGCACTCTAGAAATCAGTACAGTCCACAAAAAATCAAAACGAAACTACCATATGATCCAGTTATACCACTCCTGGATATCTATATAAAAGAATTAAGAATACATTAATATACTGTACACATTAGAGATACATGCACTCTCATGTTTAGAGCTACACATTCACAATAGCCATTATGCAACCAGCCTAAGTGTCCATTAATGGATAAACAGATTTTTTTTTTAAATGTGGTACACAATGGAGTTTTATTTAGCCACGAAGAACAATAAAAATGTCATTTTCAGGAAAATGGGTGCAAGTGGAGAACATTATGTTCACTGAAATAATCCAGACTCAGAAATTCTGACAAGTATTCTATATCATCTTTAATATGTGGAAGATAGTCGGGGGGGGCAAGGATCTCAAGAAAATAGATGGGAGACCATTAGAATAGAAAAGAAGAATCAGTGAAAGAGGATTGGGGAGGGAAAAGGAGGTGAATAAGGAGTGGTACTGAAGAGTGAAATTGATCAAATTACATTATATATGTATGCATAAATACGCCACAATGAAACCTGTATAATTAATATGTACCAATAATTTAAAAAAGAACATAAACTCATGTCACCACCTTGCCTGGAACTTTTCAATGCCTTCACAAGGTCCTGAGGTGGGGTAAGGAAAACAACTATCTTTAGTATTAATATAATTCTTATAATCTTCTGCTAATCTCTTGGCCAGAGAATTCTTTGAATTTTCAGGCACTTTCCTTTCTCTTCTCTCTGAAACTCTTTTCCTTAAGTTCTCCACTTTCTTATGCTGCTATTCCTTCAGATCTCATCGTAAAATAATCACTAAGATCACTCCCACTATAATTTAGGAACTTCTGCATTTTTTGTGGCAACATAGAATTTTATTTCATAGTATTGATTTTGTATTTGCTTTCTATAGGGATTGTTTATCACTTGCTTTTTTCATTAGTGCATTTGTGAGAATGAAGACAGTGTTTGCTGTCTCTCTATTCTCTACTCAAAATATAGTATGGGGCCAAGTATGTAGTAGATAGTCAATAAATGATGAAAGAATGAATCAAGGTTTGATGGCTTTTCTAAGGAGTCAACATGGTTTAGCTACGATCCCAATTAATTCAAGAAAGCACTAAAGATATTCTGCACATGCAATTGAAGCCCTAATAAATTGATTACAAGTAAGAATTTTTATTGAACATAGTCAGTTGGAAATCCTTAAAAGCAGGGCTAGGGATATGATCAATTTATTTCCTGAGGGAGAAGAAATTCCTGCCACTGGCTCTAATTGTATGGTTGAACACAGACTGGTAAAGAAGGAATGGATATGATCTGTGCCACTCTACTATTTATATGTGTTTTTTTTTTAGGGTGGACAAGTCACTTATTTATGCTATGTAAAACATGATACAAAAATTACAGGACTGTAAATAGGTACTTGTTCTTCTATCTGAAACTCACAGATAGGATAAAATGTAATGAGTGTAAAATATTTAGCATGAGGTTCAGTATATAACTCAGTAAATATTTTCCTTTATTATGATATACTGTTAAAACAAGTAGTTATTAAAATTAATTTATTATGTTTCTATCAAATATATGCTATAATATTAAGAAATTTGTGGGGGGGGCTTAGGAGTGAACCCAGGTGTTTAACAACTGAGCCACATCCCCAGCCCCATTTTTTTTTTTTTTTTTTTGTATTTTATTTAGACACAGGGTCTCCCTGAGTTGTTAAGTGCCTTGATAAGGAATTCTGGATCTTCTTGCTCCAGCCTCTGGAGCTACTGGGATTACAGAAATGTACCACTGTGCCTGGGAGGAAATATTTCCTATGTGGCTCCAGGCTTCTGTTCAATGAAAATAAAAGTAATACAATAATTGAAATAAAGAAAATTGTGATTTAGAAAATAGTAAATAGCAAATATTATAAATATTTCAAATAGTTGACACAGTAATTATAAATATTGAGGTAGTATAGTCTTTCCTCCTTGGTTCTATTTTCTGAAATATTTATATCTATAATTATCTAGAGATCTACACTTCTATTTATATTTATCCTAAATATTATAAATTACTACCAGGTATTCATTCCATTATGGTTGATTCACACATAATATTTTACTGGAGAATATTCAATTGAAATTGGATCAACTTGGATTCTGAATAATTTTTTAAACAACAAATTTTAAAAATATTTTACCTTTCTACAGGGATGCAGAAGTAGAAATGAACATATGATCAATTTGTTAATTTTATACTTTAACAATAAACAATCCTCTTCAACTCCAGATTTACCTGATATCTTTTGTACAATGTACTCAATTTTCCAGCTGAACTATTTTTCAAGGCTTCTGCAAAAAAATAAAATTTAAATACATTCAGCTAATTATTTACCTTTTATATACTAATATGGAAGAGCAGTAAGAAAATCAAGGCTTTAATCTACATATATTCCTTCATCAAGAACTAAATACAAATGTTTTTCATTTTCAATTAAGAGAACAAAAATCCAGGAAGTTTTTTTTTTTCTGAAAAAATGTTTGGTTATATTTATGGTGACAAGAAAAAGATTATTGATAGAGTTTTTGAACTGACTATCAACATTGTCATCACATTCAAAGACAGAAAAGATGCTCTCCTTAATAAAACATTAGTCTGGATTCTCCAAATCTAATTCTTGACTCAAAGGCCTCAAACTTGATTGCCATCCTCAAAAGCCTAAATTGCCATTTTTGCATGAATCCTGTTAACTCAATTTATAAGCAATCCCCAACACTTGATATCTGATCATCTTGACTGCCTTTATCAAGAGTCCTCTTAGGTCAGCTTAGCAAAATTCTATCACCACCAAAACTACCTCCTTGATGATTCCTCTAAGTAAGTATCCAACAATTTTCCACTGTGCTTCTTGGCTATAAATCCCCACTTGCTATTTTCTGTATTCAGAGGTAAACTTTACTCTGTCCCAATACAGATTTGACACATATAACAATAGTCCTAAATAGTTTTCATTACCAATTTAGCAAGAATCAGAGTAAGTTTTTCTTTAGTAGGACCATAAAAAATGATTCATGAGAGAGGAGTATTTTGGCCTCAGGCTTATTGTGTGTGTATATACACATATACATCTACACATATACATACACAACACACATGCATACACCTGTATGAGAATTCTTATAATAGAAAAGAAAATAGTTCATTGAAATGAAGTATTTATTTATAAATATCACATATTCTAAGAGGGTAATTTTATAAAGTTTCTTCATTTTCTCTCATTTTTTAATGATTATATTGAAATGAAGATAATGCATCTCTCTATAAGATTTAACATTTGAAAGAAATGTTAGTATTTTGCATTTCAACTGAAATAAAGCACAAAATAGCACTTGTCAACATTTTTTTCAAAACAAATTCATCCTACACATAACAGTCCTGAAAAATGCTTTTATGCAAATTGACAGAGAAAATTTTATGCAATATAAAATTTAGTTCCATTTTTCCTTTCTGTACTATGTTAAAGATTTACAGGTGAATAATTTGGATTGGCAATATTCTGAACCCTCTTTATATTGAAATTTGTCAGAGAGAAAAGTTAGGTGGGTTATGGCTTGATAATTTATGTTTCATTTCTTTTATCTATTTGTAAGATAGAAAAATGAAATGTCCTCACAAAACCTAGACACAAGGATTTCATATATTATTCTACTTTTGTCTTTGTTTTGGGGAGAAAACCCAGGACCTCACTCATGCCAGGCAAGCACTCTACTTGCAACTTTTAATCTTTACTCTTTATACTTTAAAAAGAATTATTATAGTAGAAGGCATCATGTCATAATGTTTTCAATTTTTACAATGATCTTTCATGAAATAATGAAACCAGAGACACATGATTCATTAAGGGGACTTTCTAGGTGCTTTGAAAATTTAGAATAAAATATCACTCTGAAGTTGAGTAAATTAAAATGAGCACTTGAATAACCAACATTTGTCACCCAAAAAATACCCCATTTTCAGACTTTTAAAAACTAGTTCATTTAAATTCCTCTAAAAATGGTTACTATTAACAGGTAATGGGGGAAGGGCTTGAAAAACAAAGGTTTCCTTATTTTCACTAACTTCTAACTGAATTTTTTAAATTAATAAACTATGTTTTAGGACAGAAAAATTTGGCAGAAAGTACACAGTCCCCAAAAACATCAACTTTCTCTGCCCTCCACCCCTTCAAAAATGCAGTCTCAAGGCAATGACTCTAATAACAGTTATAATATCTGTGACATATCTTCTTTTCTTTCTTTTTTCTTTTACTGTACTGGGGAAACCCAGGGCCTCATACATGATAGGCAAACAACACTGAGATATATCACTGGTTCCTTTTTAATTTTGGAATGAGGTCTCATTATGTTGCCTAGTGTTAGGGCAGGTCTAAAATGGCTATAGTTAGGCTCCCTTGCCAACCTTGCCAGTGGGCTGTTCTGGTTTTAGTATGTAGTGGATGCCATGAATGTGCTATGTTATGGTTAGTGTGTAATCAAGGTCAGAAGCACTGATTCAGTGTACATGCTTGAGATCATATTTACTTGTAAGCAGTGCCCACACTTGTTTGGCCATGTGCCTTCTTTGTTTGGCCTGCATATAAAAATGGCCTATGGAAAAGCCTCCAGGGTAAAATAGGCACTAAAGCTAAATCTGGAGACTGGAGGCTGTTACCATTTCTGAATAAAGCATGTCCTAACTGCATCTTGAACCTCCTTCTACCCACTGGAACCCCAATTCTATTATCTGGGTCTGAGCCCTCACATGACACCTAGTCTGGCCTCAAATTTGAGATCCTCTTGCCTCAACCTTCCAAGTGGCCTGAATTACAGGTGTGCACCAGCACATCCAGCAGGTGATTTCCTTTTAATAAAGCAATAAATATATTCCTTTTCATAAAGCAATAAATAGACTAGGTAACAGGTTAGATTAACAGATTATTAGTAATATATCCATATGAAAATAGAAAATTTAGAACTGACATTTCTCTGCAACTAAAAGTCAATGATTCAGAAATCCATTTGTCTGAATGAGTAACCAAAACAACTTTCAAACCACAACAATATTTTTAATTGATTTAAAAATTGTCTGGATATGAATGTCCCTATGCTATAAGCATGTGTGTATTAAAGTGCATGTGAATACTGGTTGTTTATAGTGTATATAGGCAAATGTATGTGTGTGTTTGAATGTGTTATATGTACATATTTTAATAAATTGTTTTTTAGTAATCCCAAATTTATGCCAATTTAAAATGTAATTGGTTCATTTATAAAAGTTGATCTTCAGAAACAAAATTTGGGGAAGAAATACTAATGGACTTGAACTTTTAATAATCACAATAGTGTAATACATTTAAAACATGATATCACCAAGGAGATTTTTAATAAATTTTTCTAAAGTCAGCTATAAATCTAGATTTGTACCTATGTGATTATGAAATAATTAAAACATTTCACACTACTAATCAAAATTATACTGGAATACTTAAACCATATAAGTATTTTCCCTTTTCAATAAATACCAAGCATGCTCCAATCCATACATTCTTAATGACTGGCAACCAGTTAGAGTTACCATTTCTAAATTGAAATAGCAACAATAACACCTGTCTTTACCCATAAATGTAAAGTATACACAGACCACACTAATTCTGATTAAGCTAATTCTGATTGGCATCAACTAATTCTGATTAAAAATATTATAGTTGATTTGGCATTGAAACTTTTACTCCCAACCCTTCCATTCTACACTGTGTCATTCAGCCAATTTCATTTACATGGATTGTAAACGCACATAAAAGGATTAGGTGAATTTCAATATAATAAAATACATACAAAAAATACTATAACCCAAGCTCTTCCTTCCTGTCTTTTGTTTTCTATTTCAGTTCCTCTTGGGATATAGCCAAATGTAAACCAGTTAGAATGTTAAAGATGTTTTGAGTTATTTTTGATAAAGAGCTTATTTAAATTAACTAGATCCAAAACAACTTCACTGTGGCTATGAACACTGTAAAGGAATAATGCTTATTCAATAGCAAGATAATTAGAAGCAAATGGGATATTATCTGAAAATGTAAAAGAGCACCATTTCACTTTATGGCCTATTTTAACATGAACAGAAACACTTAGTTTGCCAGAGGCCCTTATTTGGAGACACTACTGTAAAAATGTACACACCTGCTTGCAACTTATTGCAATATTAACTACCTCAATTGAAAATTGGTAATAGGCAACTGTATATATTAGGGAAGATTTAAGCCAGTATCTATATGTACAATTCTCAAGTATTATATAATGAAACACCTTTATAATTCCAATCCAAATATTGCTTTCAAAGATGCAACCAAAAGGTAATATAAAACTTTATTTAAAGTAGATCATTTTCTTTTCTACTTAAACATTTAACTCAAAGTATTTAGTTATAACAAAATGTGCACCTAAACTTTAGTATACATTTATATGTTCCTAAACAATGAGGATACAATGGGGATGCAATTGAGAAATACATTGTTAGGAAATTTTGTCATTGTGGAAACATAAAGTGTGCTTACATAAAATTCAATAGTATTCATCAATAACTGAATGTGGCCTTTTGATGCAATCAACACATGCAGTGAATATTAGACATATGAAGCTGTTGTCACTGTAACTTCGCTTACTGAGTCACAGTAAATGTTTTCTATAAAAAAGGTTAAAAAAGTACACTTTAAAAAATAAAAATACAGTACATTGTGTTATTTGTTTTTTAGTTTTTTTTTAATTCTTTACATATTCTATATCCTAGAGTTCCATGCTCTATCTGAGGTGCAGGTAATAAAGACTTTCTCCCATTCTGTAGGCTATCTCTGCACATGCTTGATTGTTTTCTTTGCTGTGTAGATTCTTTTAACTTTGATACCATCCAATTTATTCTTTTATAGTTGCAGATGAACTGCATGCCTTTATTTGTTTAGGTGTTTGTTTGTTTGTTTGTTTGTTTGTTTGTTTGTTTGTTTTGTGTGTGTGTGTGTGAGAGAGATGCTAAGGGCTAAGGATTAAATCCAGTGCCTCACACATGCTAGACAAACACTCTGCCCAACTACAGCCTCAGCTCCAATTTATTCTTGATTTTACTTCTTGTTCTTCAGGGTCTTATTAATGAATTTGTTTCCTAAGCCAAAATGATGGAAAGAAGGACCTGAATTTTTTTCTACTGGGTGAAGGGTCTCTGATCTGATGACTAGGTATTCGATCCACTTGGAGTTGAATTTTGTTCAGAGTGAGAGATAAGGGTTAAATTTCATTATGCTATATATGGATTTCCAGTTTTCTCAGGACCATTTGTTGAAGAAGCTATCTTTTCTCCAATCTATGTTTATAGTGCCTTTGTCTAGTATGAGATAATTGTATTTATGTGGATTTGTCTCTGTGTCTCCTACTCTGTTCCACTGGTATGCATGTCTGTTTTTATGCCAACACCATGCAGTTTTTGTTACTATAGCTCTGTAGTATAATTCAAAGTCTGGTATTGTGATGCCTCCTGCTTCATTTTTCTCACTAAGGATTGCTTTGGCTATATTGGGCCTCTTGAACTTCATGACTTCTTTTTCTATTTGTTCTTTTTTATATGTTCTTTTTAGTCATACATGACAGTAGAATGTATTATACATACATGGAGTATAATTTCCCATTCTTGTGGTTATACATGATGTGGAGTTACACTGATGGTGTATTCATATATGAATGTAAGAAAGTTATGTCCAGTTCATTTTACTGTCTTTCCTATTTCCAACCCCACTCCCTTCCCTTCATTTCCATTTGTCTAATCCAGAGTACTTTTATTTTTCCCTATCTCACCCCCTTATTGTGTGTTAGCATCTGTATATTAGAGAGAATATTTGGCCTTTGGATTTTGGAATTGGCTTCTTTCGCTTAGTATGGTAGTCTCCAGTTCCATTCATCCAACAGCAAATGCCATATTTTTATTCTTCTTTATGGTTCATATTCCATTGTGTAAATTTACCATATTTTCTTTATTATTCATCTGTTGAAGAAAACCTAGATTGGTTCCATAGCTTAGCTATTGTGAATTGAGCTGCTTTAAACATTCATGTGGGCATGTCAATAGAGTATGCTGATTTTAAGTCCTTTGGGTATATGCCAAGGAGTGGGATAACTTGGTCAATTGATGGTTATATTCCAAGTTTTCTGAGGAATCTCCATATTGCTTTACAGAGTGGTTATACCAATTTGCAGACATGAGTGTACCTTTATCCCCATATCTTTGCCAGTGTTTGCTGTTATGTGTATTGTTGATAATTGCCATTCTGATTGGAGTGAGATGAGATCTCAGTGTAGTTTTAATTTGTATTTCTCCAATTGCTAGAGATGGGGAACATATTTTTATATATATGTTGATCAATCATATTTCTTCTTCTGTGAAATGTCTGTTCAGTTCCTTTGCCCATTTATTGATTGGGTTATTGTTTTTCTGGTGTTAAGTTTTTTGAGTTCTTTATCCTGGAGATTAGTGTTCTATTTGAGGCACAGGTGGCAAAAACTTTCTCCCATTTTGTAGGGTCTCTCTTCATATTCTTGATTATTTTCTTTGTTGTTAATAAGCATTTTAGCTTGATACAATCCCACTCATTGATCCCGGATTTTACTTCTTGTGCTTTAGAAATCTTCTTGAGTAAGTCAGTTCCTAACCTGAAATGATAGGAAGTTGGGACTACATTTTCTTTTAATAGACACAGGGTCTCTTATCTAACTTCTAGATCCTTATTCCACTTCGAGTTTTGTGCAGTGTGAGAGAAAGGAGTTATTCATTTTGCTACATATGGATTTCCAGTTTTCCTAGCACCATTTGTTGAAGAGATTATCTTTTCTACAATATATGTTTCTGGTATCTTTGTCTAGTATGAGATAACTGTATTTATGTGGGTTTGTCTCTGTGTCTTCTATTCTGCACCATTGGTCTATATGCTGGTTTTGTTACTATTGCTCTGTAATATAAATTAAGGTTTGGTATTGTGATGTCTCCTACTTCACTCTTTTCACTAAGGATTGCTTTGGCTATTCTGGGCCTCTTATTTTTCCAAATAAATTTAATGACTTATTTTTCTATTTCTATGAAGAATGTCATTGGAATTTTAATGGGAATTGCATTAAATCTGCATAGAGCTTTTTGTAGTAAGACCATTTTGACAATATTAATTCTGCTTCTCCAAGAACATGGGAGAGATTTTCATCTTCTAAGGTCTTCTTTAATTTCTTTCTTTGGTGTTCTGTAATTTTCATTTTAGAGGTCTTTACCTCATCTGTTAAATTAATTCCCAAGGCAAAGTAACTGAACAAGCATTTCCCAGAAATACAAATGGTCATCAAATATACAAAAAAAAATCTCTAGCAATTAAAGAAATGCAAATTAAAACTACACTAAAATTCCATTTCACTTCAGTCAGAATGGCATTTATCAAGAATACAAGTAACAATAAATGTTGGTGAGGAGGTGGGGAAAGGTACATTCATTTTTGTGGCTTGCTTATGAAGTGTCTCCCAAAAGCTCATGTGTGAGACAATGCAAGAAAGTTTAGATGAGAAGTTATTGGGTTATAAGAGCCTTAACCAAATCACTGAATTAAAACCTTGATGGGGATTAAGTAAGTGGTAACTAAAAGTGAGTAAAGCGTGGTTGGAAGAGGTGTGCATTGGGGGCATGACTTTAGGGTGTATTTTTCATATCTGGTGAGTGGAACCTCTCTCTCTTCTTCATTATCATCATGTGACCTGCTTCCTTCAGTCACACTCTTTTGCCATGATGTTCTACCTCATCTGGAACCCCAAGGAATAGAGCCAGCTGTCTGTGGACTGAGATTTCTATAATCATCAGCCCCAAAATAACCTTTTCCTCCTCTAAAATTGTTCTGTACAGATATTTTAGTCACAGCAACAAAAAAGCTAACTAAAACACTCATACATTTCAGATGGGAGTGCAAATTGGTGCAAGAACTCTGGAAAGCAGTATGGAGATTCCTCAGAAAACTTGGAATTGAACCATCATTTGACCCAGTTATCCCATTCCCCAGTATATACCTAAAGGACTTAAAATTAAGACACTACATTGATACAGCCACATCAATGTTTATAGCAGCCCAATTCACAACAGCTAAGCTATTGAACCAATTCATTTGCCCTTCAACAAATGAATGGATCAAGCAAATTGATCCAAATATTATAAACAATGGGATATTACTCAGTCGTGAAGAAGACTTTATGATTTTTGCTGGTATTGGCTGTATCTGGAGATTATCATGCTAAGTGAAATAAGCCAATCCCAAAAAACCAAAGATCAGATTTCTCTCTGATATGCAGATGCTAACACACAACAAGGGTTAGGAGAGAACAGTAGTTCAGTGGATTTGATAAAGGGAAGGGAAGGGGGATAGAAATAGGAAAGGCAGAAGAATGAATTGGACATAACTTTCCTAGGTTCATATATAAATATGCCACCAGTGAAACTCCACATCATATGCAACCTCAAGAATGGAATCCTAATTATAATGTTATATTCCATGTATGTATAATATGTCAAACTACACTCTACTGTCATGTATATCTAAAATGAACAAATAAAAAATTAAAACAAGTAGAATAAAAACATAAACCAGGAACATAGTCATTTATTATCTTTATCAATTATTGAACTGTACATTATTGTATGTGTTTTATTTTTATGCAACTGAAAACATGCTGGTTTTATTTACATAAGCATTAACACGAACACATTTAACAATTTGCTCTTTGACATTATAACAAATATGACGTGTCTAGGGGATAAGAACTTTTCAGTTCCATTAGAATCTTAGGGAACCAGCATTGTTTATATTGTCTCTTGTTGACCAAAATATTGTTATGTGCAGCATGACTCTACATATACAATTTATATATATATATATATATATATATATATATATATATGCATATTTATTTATTACTACAAGCAATACACATATGGAGGGGAGAGAGAAATGGAGGGAGAAAGCATCTGGCTTATTCTAAAACCTGTTGACTTTTTTCTTCCAGGCACTTAATCTGATACACCCAGCATTATTTCTCCAGTAAACCATTGCTACTACTCTGGCCTCTCTTTCTACATTGATGTCCTTTTCAACCTATTCAATTTCTCTGATAGAGAGGTTTTTTTTAAAATCATAAATATAGTATTGACTCCCTTTATAAATTTTTAAAATAACTCCTTAATGTTTGATGGTAAAGCCAAAATCATATTACATTTTCTGTCAGAAACATACTTTCTTTCAACTTACCTTTCCCCTTTATTTCAACTTCCTCTACCACTCCCAGCTCTTTGAACACACAATTTGTTTTAGTCATACATTCTCTTTTAACTCCTTTTATATTATCGGCTTTCTCTTGTCTCTCAAATTTGAATGTTATTTTTTCAACCTAGAACACTTGCCTGTATCATCTCATTCTTTGATTCCATCCACAGCTTAGTGGTCACTTGCCAGGGAGTTTCTCCCAGTCTCACAGAGAGAGGGTTATGTGTTCAATTTATATACTCCAGAGCAATTTTTACTACCTCTATCGAAAGTCACTCAAATGGCTTTTTTCCTCATCTGTGTCCTCAATAACTGTGAGTTTTTTGTGGATAAGGAATCATACTTTTTTAGTTTTGATATTTTATCTACCACCCAATATCAGAAATGTATATTGTGTTGACTCTTACACAATAAATAACAAAACATGAAAAAAATACTAACACTAAATATTAGTTGGGAAAGAAAAGACTAACAAAACTGTTAAGAATTGGGTGTCTATGGAGACTAAAAGTCATAAAGGGCAGAGTGAGTATCCTTTCTACTCTCCCCTGATAAAGTTACTTGATCTTTCTTTGATATGAAATTAGGTTACTAATATTAGTATCTATCTGGAAAAAAAGGTATGTGAAATGAAATAAATTAACATATGAAAGCACTTAGAAATAAATATTTACATTAAATATTTGTATTTCCTAAATATTTGCATTAGTGATATTGTGACAGAAATTGCAACAGACCATTTTTTTAAAAAAGGAAGCCTTTATTCAAGATATCTGAAACACTAGAGAGACTATTTCAATAAGGGAGAGAGATTAGATTCAACTTCACTAAAACAAAAAGCAGAAAAGTTTCTAAAAATTACAGTGAGCTTCTAGTAGAAATATACAGGAGGATGTTAGGGCATAGACTAGTCAATTTAATAAGGCCCTTTGTGTTTGCTAACTGATGCTTATTGAAATTAGTCTCCTATCTTCCCACACAGACTATGAAAGAGAGGCACTATCTTTCCTGATGATTATGTTCCAAAGGGATAGCTACCAGGTCCTTGAGGAAGGCATTCCTGAGTTGTAAATGATTTATCCAAAAGGACCTGAGAAAGAATTTCCAGGCACAAATTTTCTAAAGCAAATGCTTCAAGCAAAGAGAAGTCACACATTTAGATTATGTAAGTACTAAGTATTATACTATTAATAAAAGAACAGAGATGAACATAAACTGACTTGATATATTTAAATGTCATGAAATATACTTTGTTTTATGCTTCTAATAATATCTTTTGCACAAATCAACTAAGGTCAACAAATTTTTGGAATTAAATTACATTTTAGGCGTCTAAAGCTTTTGTTAGCTCCATGAGAACTTAATGAGATATCCCTTCAGACAGTAGCAAGAGACAGGAGAAAGTACCAATGTATTAATTAAAAAGTATAGACCCTACCAAATTCATATTACTTATCTCCAGGCTAGAAATTATAGGCTGTTAGTCTGCAAACCATGGAATTTCACATCATTAAAATGTAGTATACCTCCTAAGGAGGAGTATTTCTCACTCTAAAAGTTATTTCATATTTGATTGGATCTGTCCAAAAAGTTACTAATCACCTTCAACTCATCAAATTTTAATTATCAATATATCAAACATTTTTGTCTTTCTAGTTTTGTTAAAAATGTTATAAGCCTCACATGTCATAACACAACTACTATTTAATCACAGGATAGCGGTCTAAAATATGATACAAGCTGCATCAAATCTCCTTATGTAAATTCAAGCCTCAAAAGCAGCTTTTGTGTATATTCATATTTAGGAGAAGCAAACATGACTGGATATGACCATGTTCTGTTACAACTGTAGTGAATACCTGCTGATTATCTTAATGACTCCTTACTATGTCACTAATTACAGAATGATAAGGACAGACATTACTGAATAAAATAAAATTCAAGGCATTACTGAATACTAACAAACTTTTCTGTATTAACTCCACCTAAGAAGGAGTATAATGAAATAGTGTCTGAAAATAGTGGCAGTAATTCTGAGCACTTTATACTTTCTGTGTTTTGTCCTTTTATTCTCAACTTAATTAAAATATCATTCCTTTACTTCCTATGTATACACAAATTTCAACTGTTTCTTTGCTCCTCCCAATCCCTCCATTTTTCTCCAATCTCATGCATCTAATATTTCCAGAAATCTCCAAAATTATCTTTTTCCCTTTCTCTCATTGGACTGAAACCTAGGAGTAAGCTTACTCTTTTGGTGCTATTTTTCAAATCAATACACAAGAATCTATAACATATTTTAGTTCTTCTTTTGTTTTTTGTTTTTAAAGGAAAGAAAGAAAAAATTCCCAATCATATCTCCCCTTTATCTCTAGGAAAATCAATTATTATAATTGAGATCAAACAGAAAAAAAAAACATTGAGGAGATTCTATTTTTAAATGTTTTAAAGTATCACAGAAACATTCATATTATATTTACAGAGAAGTAAGAATAAAGGAAGGTAAGATACATTTTTGATACAGCTTCATTTTGTTGTCACTCCATGACTCTATGCTTTACAATTATTTTAGGTTTCCAGGTCAGTGTTACACAGATGATAATATTATAATGCAATTTGAATTGTATTATGTTGACTGGCCTGAGAACTTAACTAAAACTTGAAATCTTGATCAATTCTCATATTTTGAGTTATTGTTACTTTAAAATTATCAGCATCCATTGAGTGGATAAATGTTAAAATATCAATTCAATAGGAAAGCAAAACCATTTGTCAAAAAATACTGATTACCAGTAACACAATCATAAGTGAGATAGGAGTCACTCTCACCTTCACAGAACCTATTATCTTGTAAAGAAGACAACATTAATCAAAAAACAAGTATATTGACAGCTATCACAGAAAAGTGCAGTGGACATTAAAGGCTTAAAGAAAGAAGTAATATTTAAGCAAGATTTGACAGATTATTAGCAGTTAGTTCAATGAAATGTGTTTGTGTCAAATTTCAACTGATGTAGACTAAAGTAGTCATTTGGGCAATAATGGGTCTGGTCTTCAGAAAAGATCATTGAACTAGAAGCATAAATTAGAGCGTTCCCAGCATTAACATGTTAATTTAAAGCATGAAAATAAATGAGAGCACCAAAGAAAGATGTATCAATAGAAAGAAGTGTGAGGGAAAAAAATTTCAAACACCTGCACATAACAAAAACTTGAGGGTTCTTAAAAGGTAATCACATGCCAAGCATCCTTCATCATTTCTTTTCTGATGGTGTAGACATAACACAGACTCTTTTTTTGAATTCTCCAATTATTCCATCTCTATCAATGATGACTCTTCTGTCTTTGAATATAACAAAAAGTTTTTGTTCAAAAATCCATATCAGTCTTGTCCACCTGTGTGTTACTGAGTAATATCCATATTTCATGTAATCGTCTGGAAGTCTGTATATGATCTTGTACTGGTAAGTCATTACTTTTCATCTCATCTCTTCTTCTCATTCTTTTTCTTTCAGCTTCACTGGCCTCCTGGTTATTTTCTTGACAATATCAAACACACTCTCATACTAATAGTTTTGCACTGGGTATTCTCTACTGACTAAGTTGCTTTTCCTTCAGATTTGCATATAGTGCTCTCTCTTTCTCTCCTTCTTTAATTGTCTTCACTCATCAATTTATCTAAAATTACAATAAGGCCAATCTCCCTAATCTGATTTATTTTTAACTTATTCTTACTACTTTTATATTAATATATTTCAGTTACCAAGATCATTTAATAAGTGCTTTTAATAGGTAATTTTGATTAATGAATGAATAGTAGAAGATTTAAAGAAACTATTTGCTCCAATTCAAGAAACTTAAAAGTAGACAAGCCCATATATATATCATGGTATATAATGATGCAGTAAATATTGCTTCTGAATAGTGTACAACTTACCTAAGTGCTAACATATCAATTAAGTAATATAAAATAGAACCCATGAGGAAGAAGTTGAATCTATGCATATCCTGCTTGAACAACGATGGATTAGATGTGTGTGATCAAGGACATAGAAAGGAAGAACTAGGTTTGAAATCTCTGTTGTTTCAAATTGTACACTATTCTTGATTCAAAGAGTTTTTTCAGAAGTCTTAGAAAACTAATGTTCAAGAGTTACTTTCAAATTAAAAATTAAGAGGAGAGTTCTTATACATCAAAGTTTCTGTCCTACAACCTGTCATCTAGTCTAAACTGAACTATCTCCCTTTACCTGTGGTCTAAAATGAAGAACAAATTAGATTTTTATCTATTAAGCTATTCATTGGCTCAAATAATTATAGGAATTAAGATAAATGCTCCCGAATCAGTGAATAATGTGTGCATGTGTAGAAGTGATCCTAAATTTTAAAAGCACATATATTCCTATGCCAAATACGCACTGAAGCCAGTGGCCGTAAGTCTTAACAGAAATTTATGCATTTTCAGGTATGTAGATTGCAAATTGTTTTCAATTTTCAAATCAACAGAATGAGCTTTTGAATATAATCCAAATTCAATTTGATTACTTTTATCACATATTTTTCATTTGGGGGATTACAATTCAAAGTTTAGCTAAAGAATATACAACAGATAAAAGGTAAAAATGCTTGACCTCTTTCCATCCATGCTTTGAACTAAAATGGAGAGTTATCAGTTTTGTTGCAAAATCAATCCCTTACCTTCTGGGAGTTCAAGTCTAGATTTAACACCACACCTTCAGCTATAAAGACATACTTTTTGCTCAGGTAGAAAGAAACAGCTCACTACAAAGTTCAATAGTTCATTTGGACTTGAGGAGTGTATAACCATAATTCTTACTCCAATGACATCTCCATTTTAAATAATTTAATAAATTAGTATAGTCTTATCTGTAGAAGCATCAATATGTTCTATTAAAATTTAATTGCATAAGATAGGAGAAGCAGTTTTTAAATCTTGTTAGGTTTGGCTTAAATTATCCGAGTAAAGGGTGAGATAAAAACATGCAATTTAGTCATAAAAACAAACACAACAATGAATTACACACACCTAGGGTGAGAACTCAAATACTACACAATTCAGTCAAAACAGCCCCAATGAGACATTTAATTTCAATGGGCTTATTTAAAAGTTCACCAGCTGAGAAATCCCAGTTAAGAAATAAGCTGGACTGAAATTAAATGCTGCGTCTCACAGTAACTAATAGTGATTTCAGTTACTTCAAAAAGAAATATATATATATATATATATATATATATATATATATATGCATATAATATGCATATATATGCATATTATATGCATATATATATTAGAATTTTAACATATGTTTCTTTTTTAAAAAAAAATTAGATGTTAATGGACCTTTATTTTATTCATTTATTTATATGTGGTGTGAGAATGAACCCAGGGCCTCAGACATGCTAGGCAAGTGCTCTTACCACTGAACCACAAAATGAAACAGATATATTTTAAAGGATAAAATAAAGTTTAATATCTGAGAATAAGACTAATTGGGGTCCTAGGTAGATGCTGCTTGGTTCTAGGGAAGCCAACATTCTAAAGATGATCTCTGCACATTTGCTTTGCACACAGAGAAATAGTCCTACAATTGTAAACTACAAACAGGATAAACAGCTTTGTCACAAATGGATTCTTTCTGTGATATAAAGCAAAGTTGATGATTAAAAAATTGTGAAAGAACATGTCAGAATTACTTTTAAGAAATCCTCTACGTTCATGTCTTCCTTTTGTTAGGCAACAAGAACATAAAGGACAATCCATTTCACTTACAAAGATCTTCAGAGTAGAGACTCCACATCCTTCTTAATGGGTGATGTTTAAAAGATTATTGCTTAGGAAAATCTCTAAATCTTCAATACAATAGTTTATGATACTTTTAGGTAAAAACCATGCAAGAGCTTGTCAACCTGTTCTGCATAATTCCTGAGCAGCCAAGTTGTATAAGAAAGTCACATTTTGGAATGAGATAAAAGAGAGCTGAATACTTGTCTGAGATTATTAACTGTATAGGGATGTTACAAAGCTGTCTAAGTCTTATCTCATTCTGAAAAGGTACATTAACACCTGTATTGTAGGAGATGCATCAGAAGGAGCTGCTAATTTGAGCCAGTCTGACACACTGCCCAGAACACTGCATTAACATAACACTGTTTTTTTTTTTTTTTCCATAACATTAAAACTTTTACTTCTAGATTTCTAAATAAAAATCCAGGTCATCTAGATACTCTGGAGTCGCATGTTATTTAAAGTGAGGAAATACTTAAATGCTTCCCCAAAGAAAAATCAGTGCATTGAATTTAACATTATCCTCACTTCCACATGTATTCTAGGGCACAAAAAGCTATCAAGTTAGAAAAAGTACATCCAGCACTAGCCTCAGAACATGTAAATATAAATACATTTCTTGGTTCCAGCTCTGTTCCTCTGCTGTGTTTTTAGAGGTTTGGTTTCAGAGACTTTAGGTGTACTAAAGCTAGTTCAAGGATTTTTTAAAAAAAGATAAGTTGCTTCCCTGACTGTTTTACACTCTGCATTACATCCGCGAGTCTTTAGAAGATATTCTGCATATTTTACCTATTGTTAAAAGGAAGAATTCTTAAAGAATAATGATTTAATATATAATTTGACTGGTAAAAATGACAAATGCCAAAGACTACCAAAACTTTCTAATGTTTGACCTGCAATTAAGCACATATGAAAATTAGGTGTCTGTTGTACCTCTCCTTGAATATGTCATACAAGTCATGAATCAGAACTGTAACAGAAAATCGCTTCTATCTCCTCAAGTCTGTAAGACTTATTATCTCTCTCTCTCTCTCTCTCTCTCTCTCTCTCTCTCTCTCTATATATATATATATATATATATATATATATATATATATATATTGCTAACAACCACAGTCTCCTTTTGAGAATTGGAAAGATAGTATATGTACCTGTGAACTGAAAAAGATCCATCTATATTCAAAAGCTAACAGACAATTTGACTTTGGATGACTAAACATCAGTGATTACTGTCCAGAGATGGAATGTTGCAGATCAAGAACCAAAGTTAGCCTGGGCTAAGGAAAGTCCCTTTTAATAACTACCTACTATTAGCCTCTGTATCTGGCCTAGAATCTTCTGACTACTAGGTAAAAATCTTGTAATCTATACCAAGTTTTGTAGACTTTTGTCCTCTACTAAACCTAAAGCTAAAAATATGATAAAGTATGAATCCTGTAAAATATATGTTGCCTTGTTAAAGATAACATCTGAATTTGAGATTCCCTGCCTCTTTGTAGTCTGCCTACTTGATAAACTCACCTATTTTTTTTATGACTATAAAAGTTCATGTAACTTATTCCAAGGAAAACCATGTTGGTCCAAGTAAATTGAATCCATGTTCCCTGGCTATGTTCACTTACAATTGGTTCAGAACAAACCATTTTGCATTTCTTCAAAGTAGAGCTGTTATTTTCCATCAATACACCGAAGGCAACAAAGAAACCTGAGAATTTTACTCTATAGACCAGGCAATTACTCAGAAAATAAAAAAAAAAAAAATGTTTCATGTTCCACAATCACAGAATATCTTCTACTCCCAATGTCTTTCTTTTTTTATCTTTTATTGATATTATTTTTTAAATACATGACAGCAGTGTAATACATTAGAATTCTTATCATACAATATAGAGCACAATTTTTCATATTTCTGCATATAAAGTATGTTCATGCCAATTCATGCCTTTATACATGTATTTTGGGGTTTTTTTGCATTACAATTCTTAATACACATATATGCTACAATGTTTCATATCTCTGGTACATAAAGTATGTTGACATCCACTTCAAGTCTTCATACATGTACTTTGTATAATGATATCCATCACATTCCACCATCCTTGCTAATCTCCTGCCCCCACCCTTTCCCCTTCCCTCTCTTCCCTATCTTGAATTCATCTAATCCTCCCATGCTCTCCCTCCCTACCCCACTATGAGTCATTCTCCTTATATCAAAGAAAACATTTGTTTTGGGAGGATTAGCTAAATTCACTTAGCATTATCTTCTCCAACTGCATCCATTTACCTGCAAATGCCATGATCTTATTCATTTTAATGCTGAGTAAAATTCCATTATATATATATATATATATGCCACATTTTTTTTTATCCATTCATTCACTGAAGGACATCTAGTTTGCTCCACAGTTTAGCTATTGAGATGTGCTGCTATAAACATTGATGTGGCTGTGTCCCTGTAGTATGTTGTTTTTAAATCCTTTGGGTATAGTCCGAGGAGAGGAATAGCTGTGTCAAATGGTGGTTCCATTCCAAGATTTCCAAGGAATCTCCATACTGCTTTCCATATTGGCTGCACCAATTTGCTGTCTCATCAGCAATGTATGAGTGTGCCTTTTCATCCTAGCCAACACTTATTGTTGTTTATCTTCATCATGTGGGATTAGGCCCCAACTTCCTTAATAAGACTCCTATAGTGCAAGAATTTAAACCAAAAATCAATAAATGGGATGAAATCAAACTAAAAAGTTTCTTCTCAGCAAATGAAACAAATTTGTGAGATGAACAGAGAGCCTACATCCTGGGAGCAAATTTTTACCCCTCACACATCAGATAGAGCACTAATTTCTAGGGTATATAAAGAACTCAAAAAGCTAAACACCGAAAAAACAAATAACCCAATCAACCAATGGGCCAGGGACCTGAACAGACACTTCTCAGAAGAGGATACACAATCAATTAACAAACATATGAAAAAAATGCTCATTATTTCTGGCAAACAGAGAAATGCAAATCAAAACTACTCTAAGATACTAACATCTTTCTATGGTGAAAAGAATTCACTGAACCCTTGCACAGAGTATTACTGTCACCTAAACAGTCCCTGAAAAATCACCAGCAACACCGTTCTCCCATTTGTGCATGTCATACCTGCTCTTGCAAGTGGCATTTGCTCAACAGGAACTAAAGCACGAGACCAAACACCAAAAAAAAAAAAAAAAAAAAAACAGTTGAAACCAGTTACATGCACAACATGACTAGAGGGTCTCTTGTGCAAAAGGGAACATGCACAGAAGGCGCAGAGTGCAAAAAGAAAAGGACCTGCGCCTGCTCCACTCTCTCATCACCTCTTTCTCCTCCACACTGGATGACTATGCCCTGACCCCTGCCTCTGGGTCTGCTCTCTCTTTACCATTCTTGGATTAAAGAATGAGGTTTCTACTGATTTGGAACACATGAGTTCTTTCTATTAGCATCCATGACATCAGGCAGAAGGATCCAACTGGAAAGTAGTTAACAAGACTGTGGGAGAATTATGAATATTTATAGGAAGAAACTGAAATAATTAAGACCTTTTAAAAATAATCTCTCTATGATTGATGAACATTTGAGTTTCTTTTGTTTTCCTTTGATATAATGAAAGATTTCCAAATTCATTCTTAAAGTCTTCATTTAAAGGTTTGGGGGGTTGTTTGTTTTTCTTTTTGCAGTAATAGGGATTGTGTGGTACTCTAAAACTGAGCAGCATCCCCACCCCTTTTTAATTTGAAATAGGTTCTTACTAAATGGTTTATACTGGACTTCAATTTGAAATCTTTTTTTTTTATGAATATAAAAACTCATATAACTTTTTCCAAGGAAAACCATGTTGGTCCTCAGTCTCCGGAGTCATTGGGATTACAGGTATTGCCATTGTGCCCACCTTCTTTTAAAGAATTTCTGGGTGGATTTACTAAGAGCTGAATATACTAAAATTGGCTGAAAAGCTGTCTTATAAATTATTGTTGTTTTTTTCAGTGTAATTGCTGTAAATATGAGGAGGATATACTGAAAAATAGCTTTGAAGACTTTGTTACAATAGACAATACTCAAATGTAAAAGTTATCTGAATTACAAATTCTATTCAGTTATTTTAATTGTTTGTGCTTGTTATGGGGTAAATGTGAAGAAAGAAGCTGCTTTTTTTGAGATTAATACAATATAACTAAGTCATTGTTACTCCTATTCCCATCTATGAGTTCTTAGAATACATTTAAAAATATAAACTTTCAAAGAAAGACCAACAAAACCAAAGCTAGATATAAAGATAAAAGATCTCCAAAATGGAACTTACTTAAGAAACTTACTAATATTATTGTTTATTCCATTTACTCCATATATTTCTCAATTATTCATTCAACATTTGTTGACTACCTACTATATTCCAAACACCACCAACAACAAAAGATACAAACATTGAACAGACTATTAGAGATCCAATGAGTTAATGAAAATAATAGCGGTCTATGCAACCATGTGATAGAAGAGCAAAACTATTCTGGAAGTTTAGCAACAACTTTACATAATGACACTTACGCTGAGAAACCATGAGGGCCCTTTGCAACCACCAAGCAAAACAGCATCATCTACTCAAAAAAAATTTTTTTAAAGAGAGAGAATCTTTTTTTTTTTTTTTGTAGATGGACACAACACAATGCCTTTATTTTTTATGTGGTGCTGAGAATCACCCATCCTAGGTGAGCGCTCTACTGCTGAACCACAATTCCAGCCCCCTACTCAAAATTTTGATTACCAGAATGAAAGCACGTAAAAATAACCTTCTCTCTCCCCTCACATTCACTGTCCCTCTTGTAGTTAGCCTGCTTATCACTGTGACCAAAAGACCAAATAAGAACAACTTAGAGGAGAAAAAGTTTATTTTGGCTCACATTTTCATAGATTCAATCCATGGATGTCCAATGTCATAGTTCTGGGCCCAAAGTAAGTCAAAATATCACAGCAGAGGGGCATGGCAGAGGAAAGCAGCTCAGAACACATAAGACAGGAAGCAGAGAAAGACCCCTGCTCACCAGGTACAAAATATAAACCTCAACGGCACACCCCCACTGACCTACTTTCTCTAGCCACAACTCTGTCCACACTTACCAGTCAGCTAATCCATCAGTGGATAAGCCCACTGGTTAGATTATACCTCTCATAGTCTTAACATGTCATCTCTGAACATTCCCACATTATCTCACACATGAGCTGTAAGGGGGACACCTCATATCTAAACCGTAGAAACCCTCATCTGACTGCTCCATGCTCGCCAGCAGACAAAGATACATGAACTTATACTTGGAAAATGCTCAAATGATTCATTCTTCAGTGGGATAGCTGTAACCAGATAATAAAGAAAACCCTTCCATTTGAAACAGCTGCCTTGTTTTCATTCCTAGATAAGAAGCTATTGATTAACAACCTTCACCTGTGTCTTTTTCTCATAGAGATGTGAATTAGTTACTGCAAGCCTTCAAATTTGAGCTTTCATGGTCCCACACCTGATATATTTCTGTGTATATTTTAAATTATTTCAGTACACATGTAGCCAATGAAACATTTTTAGAAACTAATTCTAATATTTGAACTTTTAGGCTTGAAAATACATGAGTTTTTTAGCACATCATCAGCTATTTAGCTTTTGAATTCTTCTTTTTAAATGCAATATACAAACTCTATTTAACAAAAGTAACAGGTAATGTCAAAAAGGCACTTATATTGAGAAAAACTGACTAGAAGAAATTTTATCTTAAACACCTTATAATAATCTACTTGCAATTGCATTTAACTGAACTCTGTTTCTGTGAAATATACAGCTCATGTACAAGTATGGTTGAATTATTTGTACATGTTTCAAGTATTCCCTGAATACTACCTTATATACACATATACATTAAATTTGTGAAAGATTTAATTCATGATCCAGATATACTTTATTTTTGTTGGTTTTTGGAAGAGATTGTCTAAAGAAAAGAATATGTAATTCTGGCTCATGTAATGAACCCAGTCATGTAATGAACCCAGCCTAGACTCTGATGGAGTCTCCTCCACTATTCTTCAGACATTTGATGAGTTTGGGATACTCCTTTGGAAAGTTCTCTTGGTAACGTGGCATGCCATTGCTCAGAATGCTTGTTGAAGTACTTGTCTACATAGTAGATCTGCTTATAGGCCATACTGACCGGACTCAGTGGGCGGAAACAAGGCAGAAACCTAAGACTGCAGGAACTGGTGAAGCCTAATGCACTCTGTTTCTAGCCAAGGCAACAACTGAACTAAAACCAATCCGGCTTTTAAATTCGTAAACAAAGAAAGAGGTATATATTGAGTATGTTTCCAAAATTGATGGATTCAGAGATAGCATTATTAGGACTTGCATAATGATTCAACCCAATTCAATTCAATAGCCACTATTGAGATGATATCTTAGAGTAGTTTACAGGCTATTATGAAGACAAACAACAGTAAGTTTTGGCAAGGATGTGGGGAAAAAGGTACACTCATACATTGATGGTGGGACTGCAAATTGGTGCAGCCAATATAGAAAGCAGTATGGAGATTCCTTGAAAATCTGGGAATGGAACCACCATTTGACCCAGCTATCCCTCTCCTCAGACTATACCCAAAGGACTTAAAAAGAGCATACTACAGAGACCCAGCCACATCAATGTTTATAGAAGCACAATTCACAATAGCTAAACTGTGGAGCCAACCTAGATGTCCTTCAGTAGATGAATGGATAAAAAAAAAAAAACATGTGGCATATATACACAATGGAATTTTACTCAGCAATAAAAGAGAATAAAGTCATGGCATTTGCAGGTAAATAGATGCAGTTGGAGAACATAATGCTAAGTGAAGTTAGCCAATCCCAAAAAAACAAATGTTTGAGTGTGTTCTTTGATATAAGGAAGCTGACTCATAGTGGGGTAGGGAGGGGGAGCATGGGAGAAACAGATGAATTCTAGATAGAGAAGAGAGGTGGGAGGGAAAGAGAGAGGGCAGGGGATTAGCAAGGGTGGTGGAATGTGATGAACATCATTATCCAAAGTACATGTATGAAGACATGAAGTGGGTCTTAGAAGCTACTTACATAATTTATAGGTTAAAGTATATTTAAAAACAAAGTGGGTGTCACCGTACTTTATATACAAACAGAGATATGAAAAATTGTGATGTATATGTGTAATAAGAATTTTAATGCAAAAAGTATATGTATAAAGGCATGAATTGGTGTGAACATACTTTATATACAAAGATATGAAAAATTGTGCTCTATATGTGTAATAAGAATTGTAATGCATTTCTGTCATGTATTTAAAAAATAAAATCAATTAAATTAAAATAAAACAAAACAAAACCAAAATAGCCACTATTGAGCTGGCACTATGTATACACACTTACCCAAGTGTTGCAAGAGATTGAAAAATAAAGATAATATGATTCTTACTTTAAAAAAATGTTTTTTTTTTCTTTTTTATTACTTGCATATGACAATACAATGATCTTGACATATCATACATTTGAATCAAACGGGGTATAATTTCTCATTTTTCTGAGTGTACTTGATCAACACCTTTGGCCTCTATAATTTTCTAGTATACCAGTAGTTTTACCACTTCAGATGACTTCGTATGAGCAATCATTACTCTATAAGCACTTTATGACCTATGAATTACCTTACCTCCATTATTTCTTTGTTTCTACTTATTTTGAATTTGGTTGTTTTTAGCTTTGTAAAATAAAAACTAACTCATGGGTTTATGGCATTTCCTCTTTTCCAATATACTGACACAAAAATAAAAATTTCTGTCTAAATATTGCTTGAGGTATATTTAAGTTTGATATGTTGTATTTTTCTTTTCATTTAATTATAAATAATCGCCACTTTGTTTTTAAATATACTTTAACCTATAAATTATGTAAGTAGCTTCTAAATTTACAAAGATTTTTATATTTTCTAGGCAACTTTCAATTATTTATTTCTGAAGTTATTTCCTGTCATTTCTAGGGGACATAATCTGTATGATTAAATTATTTAAAATTTAATAAGATTTGTTTTGTTATTGTGTGGCCTACTATAGTAAATGCTGAATGTGCACTAACGAATGTATTTTTTACTATTTTTGGATAGAATGTTGTATAAATGTGAATTAAATTGGGTTAACTCAAATGTACTGTATTATTTTTTATATTCCTATTAATTTTCTCACTCTTATGACTGTCAAGACAAAAGTGTTGGAATCTCTAATTACAATTGTGAATTTGTCTATTTCTCCTCTTTGGTTAAATTAATTTTGGCTTAATGTATTTTGAAGCTCTATTGTAAGATGTATGCATACTTTGGATGGTTATGTCTTCCTGATGAATCAAACCTTTTAGGAAATGACAATCTTTATTCCTGATAATATTCCTTATGCTGAAATCTACTTTGATATCAATTTAGCCATTCTAGCGTTCTTAAAATCAGTACTTGTATAAAATACATTCCCCCTCCAACTTTTTAGCTATTTGTATTTCTATTGGTATTTTGTTCATATTGTAGTGATTTTTATTCTTTGTAGAAACCAAATAGTGAGTTTTTTATTTAAATTCAGTCTTAAAGTCTTTCTTTTAATAGGAGAATATGAATCATTGACACATAATGTGATTATGGATATATAATTCTGTATTTAAATATATCATCTCCTTTGCTTTTTAATGATTTCATAGGATTTTAATTCATTTCATCTTTGCTGACATATTTTAGATCATGCCATTTATGTCTCCATCTTATATGTACTCTTGACTTATTAGCTATAGCTCTTTGTTTTACATATTGGTTTCTCTAGAGTCTTTAACTGTCACAGATTACTTTCAATTCTTTATACTATTTGTTTATACTGTAAAAACCATATATTTTCATGCTCCTCTTTTTCCCCACCTTCTGTGATTTTGATTGTGTTTATATATATTTGATTGTGTTTATATATATCATAACATATTGTTGGGTTTTTTTAAGGATCAAGTGCTTTTAAGCAAAATTAAAGGATGAGACCATGCATTTTTTTAAAAAAAAATAATTAACCACGTATTTACCAGTTTCACACCTCTTATTTTCTTAGCATAATTATAAAAGCATTTTCTTCTCTTATATTCTTTTGCCTGAACAAGTTTTTTTTTTACATTAATATTTGAAAGACGATTTTGGTGATACTGATAGATTTTATTTTCTTATCATTTAGCATTTCAAGGCTATCATTCTTTTACCTTCTTTCAGTTTCTGACAAGAAGTGTATGGCAGTTATTTTTATATTTATGTAGGTATTATTCCTTTTAATTTAGTTTACTTTAAGATTTTTTTTTTTATTTTTCACAAATTTTCTGAAATTTGGTCATGATGCTTTTGGTGTAGTCTTCCTTATAATTATCCTGCTGGGGACTCATTAAATATTTTTCTTTTGTGGTCTTATAATTTTCCAAATTTGTAAAGTCTTCAGCCTCTTCTTTTTATACATTTTTTCAGATTTCTTTTTCTGGGACTGCAATTATTCATGTTAAACTACTTCACACTCTCCCATGGATGACTATGTATACTCTGAGCTTCATTTTGTGTAATTTTGTTGCTATTTCTTCAAGTTCATTGAAATTATATTCTTCAATCTGCCATTAAGCAAATCCAGTGAAATTTTCATTTAAGATTTTTAAAAATTTTGATACTTCATTTGGTTTATATTTTAGTATAAATCCTGAGTATATTGATTACACTTTAATAGCTCTTTTAATGTACTGATCTACCAATTCTTCCCCATCTGTCATTGCTTTTTCTATTGACTAATTTTCTCCTGGTTAAAGATCACAGTTTTATTCTTCTTTAATATTCTAATAATTTTTAGTGAATCTCAAACATTTTAAATTTCACATTATCAAGTGTTACATATTAGTGTGTTTTAATGAGTAATAAAATTTGTTTACGCAGGTAATTAAGTTACTAGTGAGTTTAAACCTCTTAAATCTTCATTTTTAACTTTTAAAGAATGAGTCTTCAGTCTTTGCCATAATGCTATTTCAGTTCCACTAATAAAGAATAATCCTTGTATAATTTCTATTGCTTATACCATGTTTTCAATGAGATTTCTTCACTCTAAGTCACAGAAATGCAAGCAATTAGTTCTGAGTGAGCTCTAGAAAATTTCACCTTACAGTTTCCTGATAATTATTCTCTCCCCTTAATACTTGCCCCCCACATCAACTGTATACTGGTTTGTAGCTCTTTTTGTATCTTTGACTAAGTTCAATCCCTACTTGTCAAGGTTTTTAGTTCTCATTCCCTCCCAACCTGCAGGAGAGATAAGGAGAACACACCCTGGCCAGGAGGAGCCAAGAACCGCCCATACCCAGCCCTCCCTTGCTGAAGGACAATCAGATGCATCAGGGAGACCAGTCAAGGCTGGAGCTCATTTACTGAGGAAGCACACACAGCTAATATAAGGCACAGGAGCCAATCAGGATAAAGGTCAGCAGGGTGAGGAGAGTCCACGTGTACACCCATTCTACAGACAGTAAGGGGAGACATGAGCTGTCCATGAGGGCAGAAGGGTTCTGAACCTATCTATAGGTGGTTCGATTTTTCTTCACAACCCATGATAATGCCTTCTGGCTGATCGCCAGGCGCCATCTTAGCAGGCGCAGCCCCAAGACCAGGAAGTGAGCATCAGTCTGAAAGTTAGGTTTCCTTTTCTCCATCATAGGTTTCCATTTCTCTGATGTGATGTGCCCTACACCTAGTATGCCCCCCAAAAAGGTATTGTTAGGCAAAATGTGAAAATAATAAGGAAAAACTGAACAAATATAAAGATATTAAAGGCAATAGGAAAATAAATGCATTAATAGAAATTTTCAAAACTCAGTATCAAATAAATCTGAAAGGAATCTGTAATTTGTGTGCACGTGTTTGGTTGTAGTGGCAGCAGCAATTGGTGTATGTATCTGAGTGCACACAGGGAAATAAAGACTAGAAAAATATAAAGTGAAAAATCATCTCTCTTTAATACAAAGTTATAGAATACTTATTTCAAGGTCCTTTAATGTTAAATATAACTGCGTAGCTACAAGAATTTCTACAAGATATTTTTATGTTTCTATTTGTATTTCCCAAATTAGCTGAATGAAAGGGAGTGCATTAAACTGAACTATTTAGATAGTTGTGTTTCTTTGTGGATAAAAATTAGGACTCAGGCTATAACTCAGTGGTATAGCACTTGCCTTGTATATGAGGAGCACTGGGTTCAATCCTCAGCACCACATAAAAATAAATAAATAAATATATTGTTTTGATCTATAACTAAAAAAAGTATCTTAAAAAAGAAGTGGGATTTATAGACTATATTTGCATTCAATTTTTTTAAATTGACTTAGACTCTCTATCACCAAACTGAGCTAACCAAGAACATCCTCATTTTTCTTAATTTTGTAATGAACTCTGGACAAGCACATTTATTTCATGAATGCCAACTAATATGATAATACACATATATAAGTTCAATGTTTCTAAATTCCTATTATGCTTGAATATCTTTCACCATACTGTCTTTGGTTTTTGCCTGTAACTTTCATTAGGCATCTTATATCACCAACTAGATTACAAGTTATTGAAGTTAGTGTGATTCAGCCCACTCACTTTAATTATATTTCAAGTTTTAATACTTATAATATTTATTAAAATTATTATTTTAATTAAAATTAAATTGAGACCTCTGGATCTCTCAATTTCCTTATATTTTATATGGTTTTGGTATTAGGATATTAGAATAACTTCAAGGAATTGGAAAAAAAAAAGGAACATCCTCAATTTCTTTTTGTAAGTCTAGAATAGGCCAAGTAGCAGCACCAGATATTTACACACATTAATACCAAATACAATAATTGTAAGTTCCTGTTATACCTGTATATTATATATTATGTCTGTACATACATATAGCCTTAAACATAATTAAGAATACAGGAGAATAAATATGAATGAATGCAAATAAAAGAGATTCTCATGAATGCCAGAAAATAATCCATAAATAAATGAATATGTATAATATATTCTTAAAGGAAAATTCTACTAGTTGTATGGCTGTCAGTGTCAGCATTTATTAATTTATAAATGTAGTGATTATAACTAAAAATCACAAAGTAATATTATTTAAATGAAACTGATGTATATATAAAAGCCTACATCTTTCCATCTAATGACTATGAAAATTCAGTAGAAGTTAGTGAATTCATTTCAAAGACAAAGTGATAGAAGCAATATGCCCAGGCTATAGATGGTAAGGAGGGACATTGTATATAGAGAATTTACAACAAAAATAAAGGTGACTAAAAGTTTGTTTCCTTTTTATTCTTTCATTTCTGAAAGAATAATCACTGAAAATGTCATAAGTTGTCAGCAAAAATATATGTTGCTGCATATAAAAGATATTCTAAATCTAATTAAAATACATCATATTTTTATTGTTTTTGACTGATACATAAAAATTGTACACATTTATGGGGTTAATATTAGTGGAGAAAGCTGATGAAAACAGAAGAAAATAGAGAATTTAGGAATATACATAAATTTGTTTTAATGTATTAGGTAATTAAATATGAGATTAAATAATTGAGTGGTAGATGGATAAAGCAATAAATGGTTATTTTGTCAACTAAACATTTGGGAACAAAATAATAAACTGTTTTCCACATAAGGATATGCAACAAAATTATTTCAGATGTTCAAAGAACTAAATAAAAACACAAATGTTCCATTAAACATTTAAGTTGCCAATTGTATTTACTTTGTGTAACAAGGGCCTTCATAATTCCAGAAGAAACCATAAGGAAAAGATTGATGGATCAAACCACATAAACATTTAGACTTCTGTAGTTTAAAAAAAAATTAAGCAAAGGTAAATGGCAAAAAACAAATTGGGAGAATTTTCTTTTATCATATCTGAGAAAAAACATATTTCATAGCTTTAATAAATTCTTTTTCTATATCAATACAAAATACAGATGCAATTAGACCAACAAGCAAAGGACATGACTAGACAACCACAAAAGGAAACATAAAACATGAACATAACAGATGTAACAAATATTAATTCTTTCAAGAAAGAAAAAATTGGAAATTTTGCCAGATGTTAAATATTTTAAAAATTCTATCACCCATTGTTTGAAATAAGCATATTTTGTGTACTCTTATACTTTGCTAGACATGTTAATTAAATAACTTTCTGCATCAAATAGGGTAATGTGTTTCTAAAACCCTAGGAAAGTTTATATTTTTTTACATAATAATTGTGATCATTCATTATATGATAGTGGCTTAGAATTCATACCAAAAGCAGGGTGAAAGGAGCAATATTCCCAAGATATAAATAGTAAGGTGGTACATTGTGTTTAGAGAATTTACAGCAATAATAAAGCTGACTAAAGTCAGTTTGCTTTTCATTATCACCAGGCCTAAGCAATTTTAAACAATATCAGTGATTTAAATACTCCTCCTCACCAGGTTGGATAGCCTACCTCTAGCATTGGAACTACTTGAAGGAAATGAGAACAGAAGTGCAAAAGCATTTGACAAATATCATTCATCATCCTATTCATTTTATTATTAAAATAAAGTAATGAAACTAAATGCTTAACATAATGAGATTTAAAAATTAAGGCTTGAGTTTTGGCTTAGTGGTAGAGTTCTCACCTAGCATGTATTAGGCACTGGATTTGATCCTCAGCACCACATAAAAATAAGTAAATAAAATAAAGGGATTGTATCAATCTACAACTAGAAAATATATTACAAATATGATATTACAAATATGATGGTGCTAGCCTGGTGCACTCCTGAAATCCCAGCAGTTCTGGAGGCCAAGGCAGGAGGATTGCAAGTTCAAAGCCTGCCTCAGCAACTTAGCGAGGCACTAGGCAACTAAATAAAATATAAATAAAATATTTAAAAGGCATGGGGATATGGCTCAGTGGTTGACTGCCCGTGGGTTCAATCTGCAGTACCACACACACACAAAAAAAGATGGTGCTTTCCTGTATTTAAACCATGGTATATTGTTAAATCAAATGAAGTGCATAATGGAAATTATACACCAATATGTTTTAAAATGTATTTATAGTATTTTATAGCCAATAGAAGTTGACCAAATGGTATTTCTGGTTACAATCTGATTTTAAACACATTTTTATCACAGCTTAAGGAGATACCAGGAAAGATGGACTGAATCTATGACATCTGTTCAAAACACACACACACACACACACACACACACACACACACACACACACCATACATTTTTAGTTTAGAGCAGTTGTTCTCAATTTTTGCTGTGTATTAGAATATCCTGGGGAGCTTTTAATATGATGATACCCAATATGCAACCATACTAATCATATCAGAAATCAGCTAGGAGCAGGAAAGGATTAGGCATCAGAATCTTTTAAAAACTTCCTGGCAATTCCAATGTTCATCCAAGTTCAGAACCAATCAGCTCACACCTAGATGCTCAAGTGTAATCCATGGATCTGTAGCAGCAGCCATCATTGCAAGCTGGTTAAAAATGCAGAATCTCAGGCCCCAAATCAGATCATAATCAGATTTTAACAAGATTCTCAGGTCTTTTTATTAAAGCTCAAGAATCACCAATAGAACTTCTTTGCTTCCATTTCTTTAGTATAAGATTTCAATGGAATTTTGGCCAAATTATTTTGTTATATTGTGTGCATCTACAAACATGTAACAAAAATACCATCAAGTTGTACAAATATAATGCTTTAATTAAAAATGAGGGGGCAAAGGTTTCAATGGAGAAAAAAAGTTCTGATGTTTAAAATAAGTCTGAAACCACTGGAATGCTGAAGTTCTTCTCTATCTACAAATTCTGTAACTCATTTACAAAAATGAATACCTTCCTCCATCTAGGAATGAGTACAGATCATTTTTACTAATGCTTATTCAATAAGAAAATAAATTAATTAGAGATTCATTAGAAATAGCTTTAGAAGGTAATGTATCTTCTTACTCTTGGGGGAAAAATTGTATCATGATTTTTCTTTCTCATTTGACTAAGGGAAAAATTAATTTTCAAAATTTGAGTTTAATATTACATCACTTCATCATCTTTTTACAGACAAAAATTAGCCAAGTAACTTTGTAAGCTGAACCTCAAAAAATTTATTAAATCTCTAGATAAATTAGGTGACAAATCTCTTGTCCCGATCAATAGAACTTCTGAGTTATTCATACAGGTCATTCTAATATAAGTTTGTTTAAGTAACAAACTACAGAAGAATAAAGTTAATAAAAGAAAAAAATGAAGCTTGGGGAGGGGTATTAAAATAACACAAACTTTTAAATTGAAAAAGCAATTGCCATATAAAGTATTTCTCATAGGAACTAAATTTACATAATGGAAATTCTAGGCAACCTGAATCAATGCAAATAACCCAATGCAATAACAACTTTATTAAGATAACAGCTATATATATATATATAAAGTCATTTCCCTTAACCTTGAAATTGTATTCTCCTAATAGAAACCAATATTATAAACTCTTCAGTAACAGAAGAAAATTGACTGATACACTGATATTTCTTGTGTTAACATATTAATGCAAACTGTTTTTTAGCAGTTTCTGCTATAAACATTGATGCTATTCTATATGGTGAATTAAGGTTTAAAATGATACTGTACCAGAAATTTTGATTATTGCTTCAATGTTTTTAAAGAATTTTCTCTTTCCTTACTCAGTGAATACTAATCACAACTTTATAAAAGATTATTATCTCCAATTCTGTAAGAGACTGTTATCTTCATTAGAAAAATAAAGCAAAAGTTGGAAGAAGTCTATAGCATATCCAAGGATAAACATCAGCAAATAATAGAGTACATACTCATGCTTAGATTGGCCACTCTATGTTTCTTCCATATCACAGCATTTTTTCTTGTAATCTAATCTTTTTAAAAATATTTTTTAGTTGTCAATAGACTTTATTTATTTATATGTGGTGCTTAGAATCAAACCCAGTGCCTCACATATGCTATGCAAGTGCTCTACTGCTGAGCCACAACCCTAGCCCCTAATCTTCTTTCAATACTTATTTTGGTCATTATGTTTTTTGAATTCGTGCACACACATGCACACACACGCACACACACACACACACTTTTACTCAAAAGTCAGGGCCCACACACAGGTCATTTGTTGCTAACTACATAATTCATATAAATAGACTATTTTGGAACACTGATACCACCTGTGCATCTCCAAAAAATCAAGTACAAAGGAACAAGATCTTTTTTGGCTTCCCCATCATTCAGATAGTCAGCACTAGCTTCCACTTCTAATGTAGATTATTGTAATCACATTTACCCAAATGAGGAAGTAAACAGTTAAAAAGAAAATGATATTGATCATTATGCATGATGAAGTAAAATCTTAATTAAATTATACTTCTTTATATAAAACCCTGCTTTATTTTTAATGTTACTTTTTTAGTTTAGGAACTGCCTACCTAGATTATTTTTAATAGAACAAACACAACATATGGTGAATTGATATATGAGTATCTAGAAGATAGATTAGAGTGGTTTATTTAAATATTATAAATATTCACAAAAATTTTCTTTTCACTTCTCCATAACTCACTTAAATTTACTTCCAATTCATACTAGTTTACTTTATTATTTCCTTTTGTGTATATGGCAATAATTTTCATGCATATCAAAGTGAAAAAAAATCTAAAAATTTCTAAAAAGTCTTCATATTAATAGTCTTGTATTAGTTCTTCATTTAAATAAATCTTCACAAAATTAATAAAAACAAGAAAAAATTGGGAACTAGATTTAAAATGAATTAGTGATACTAAATTTAATATAATAATCAAATTTCAGTTCTAAATCATTTCTAGTATAAGAATTCATAATTATTTCTCCAATGCCTTTTTATTTTCATTTAGCCCACAATAAAATTTTGAATATAAATAAATATACATTTGGGATATTGTGGATATTAATACAATAATTCTATTCCCTAATCTTTGATGGTATAATCATAGTCCATTAGAAAATATAGAACTGAAAATTAATAAAACAAACCTTAATTATAGCACCTAGCTTTTAAAGTATTCAGATATTTTTCTTAACTATACATATGCTGGTATGTTATGAATATATCGGAATCAATTTCAAATCAAAGCAAATTTTCACTGCTTAACAGTCAGTCTCTATAGAAAATAATAAATATATCTCCTATATTTTTAAAGTTAGAATATCACACATTAACCAACCAATTAAAAAAGTGAAACACAAGATTTTAGACAAACAGCCATCTTAAGTTTAAGGAAGCAAGTAATTATAACATAAAGAATTATATTTCTGGAAAAATAAGAGACCCAGAATAGCTAAAGCAATTCTAAGCAGGAAGAGTGAAGCAGGTGTTATTGCCATACCAGACCTTAAACTATACTACAGAGCAATAGTAACACAAACTGCATGGTATTGGTATCAAAAAAGGCCAGTAGACCAATGGTACAGAATAGAGGACACAAAGAATAACCCACAAAATTACAATTATCTTATATTTTACAAAAACATGCACTGGAGAAAAGATAGCATCTTCAACAAATGGTCCTGGGAAAACTGGGAATCCATATGCAGCAAAATGAAATTGAATCCCTATCTCTCACCATGCACAAAAATTAATTTTAAAAAATTAACTCATCAAGGACCTAGGAATTAAACCAGAGAGTCTGCATCTAATAGAAGAAAAAGTAGGCCCTAATCTTCATCATGTGGGATTGGGCCCCAACTTCCTTAATAAGACAATAATAAGCACAATAAGCACAAGAATTAAAAACAAGAATCAATAAATGGGATGGATTCAAACTAAAAAGTTTTTTCTCAGAAAAAGAAATAATCTGTGAGGTGAACAGAGAGCCTACATCCTGGGAGCAAATTTTTACCCTCACACATCAGATAGAGCACTAATCTCTAGAGTATATAAAGAAGCTAAACACCAAAGAAACAAATAACCCAATCAATAAATGGGCCAAGGACATGAACAGACACTTCTCAGAAGATGGTATACAATCAATCCACAAATATATGAAAAAATGCTCATCATCTTTAGCAATTAGAGAAATGCAAATCAAAACTACTATAAGATATCATCTCACTTCAGTCAGAATGGCAGCTATTATAAAGACAAACAACAAAAAGTATTGGCAAGGATGTAGGGAAAAAGGAACACTCATACATTGCTGGTGGGACTGCAAATTGGTGCAGCCAATTTGGAAAGCAGTAAGGAGATTCTTTGAAAATCTAGGAATGGAACCACTATTTGACCCAGCTATTCCTCTTCTCAGACTATAACCAGAGGACTTAAAAACGGCACACTACAGGGACACAGCCACATCAATGTTTATAGCAGCACAATTCACAATAGCTAAACTGAGGAGCCAAACTAGATGTCCTTCAGTGGATGAATGGATTAAAAATGTGGCATTTATACACATGGAATATTACTTAGCATTAAAAAAGAACAAGATCATGGCATTTGCAGGCAAATGGATAGCGTTGGAAAAGATAATGCTAAGTTAGCCAATCCCCAAAAAACAAATGCCGAATGTTTTCTCTGATATAAAGGGGATGACTTATAGTGGGGTAGGGAGGGAGAGCTTGGGAGGATTAGATTAATTATAGATAGGGAAGAGGGGTGGGAGGGAAAGGGAGGGGGAAGGGGATTAGCAAGGATGGTGGAATGTGATAGTCATCATTATACAAAGTACATGTATGAAGACTTGAATTGGGTATCAACGTACCTTATATACAAACAGAAATATATATATATATATAAAGAATTGTATTTCTGTGATAGTGGTTCAAATTTACCCACTTCAATGAACCAGGACTCCTAATTTTCATTCCCGTATATGTCCCAGTCTAATTGAACACGGGCTGCCGCTGGTTTGCTTTTACCAAGAAGAGGCAGGGTAAGCATCTGTGTGAGGGAAGATGCTTAAATCCTTAGTAAATAACTAGTTACTTAAGTATACAAATCCAAGCAACATCAAGTGATTACAGAAACCTTCAAAGACCTTCTAATCCCAGCGTACATTATATAGGGAAAAAACAAAGAATCAGGCTGACAGCCAGAATGAAGCCAATACAGGATTCCTGTTGAGCTATCTAGCCATCTTTAACCATGTGAGCCCTAGTTATGCCAGATGAGACCCCAGAGAACAAAGAGCAGACATCAGCCATTCTCACTATATTCTGAGGCAATTTCTGACCCACAGAATTGTGAGCACAATTGCTATATGATGAGCTCAAAATAGGTTCTCAGTATATTGGCCTTTATGCTGTTTATTCTTCTATTTATTCTTCTGTTGGCTCTTCAAATTCAAAAATTTATACATTAAGCTGGTTTAAAAATAGCTCACGCAAAAATTTAGTCATTTAGAGCCTAGCTGCTTTGAGTACCCTGAGAAACTTCACCCAATATATGCAAGTCATAGATAAAAAGATAAAACAAAACAAAACAAATAAGCCCTGTATTTAAAGACCAGAAATATGCTGTTCTTCAGAGCTTTCTAACCTAAACATTCTCCACACGAGGCTGAACAACATCACCTAGATATGCTACACAAAAAAGTCACCTCTCAAAGCCCCACTTCCTCAGATATTTCCATGCCCTCCTCCACTCATTAGCAACAGAACTCTGGACAGACTCCTTGCATGCAAACCTGTAATACATAGCCCAGAAAGCATGCTTTAGTCTGGAGGTGCTGTTGCTACCTCATGGTCAAATTTCTTTCCTTGATCAATTCCCAAATCCCTTGAAGAACCACAATAATAAATTGACTTTTGTTTTATGCAGCCAAATTTAGGGTGGTGTGTTATAGAACACTAATAAGTAATAGGAACAATTTAAATTATTTCTCTAAGGCATTCCAAACTGCTGACTGCCCTAAAATATTTAACAATGTTGTAGAACTATTGTATTTTAATTCATAATAACTATGGTGCAAGGTTACAGATGGTGAAGTTTCTGAAACAGAGTTTTTTTTTTCATGTCCATCATGTCCTTTGAAAAATACTATGAGATGAAAAATATTTTAATAAGGACATAAAACAATTTTTTCCACCAGGAAATTTAACTGTTACTAATCTGTAATATGAAACAACCACCACAAGCAATCATGCCTATGAAAGAAAAGACAGTAGTTTTAGAATTAATCAACTGTTCTTAAATGGTTAATATTTTTTTCTTATTTGTTTTTGTTTGTCCATACATTAACATTCATAATCAGATAAGTTGGAGTTGAAGTCAAGAGTCTGTAGAAAATATTGAGGAAAAATCAACTTGGAAAATCAATACCTTATACCTATAAAACTTTTATAAATAAAAAACAGCTTCTCAAAAAAATAAATAAAACAGCTTCTTTAAGAAAATTGAACTTTTTAAGAATTAGAAAAATGTCTGTCATTATTGGTTTTTGGCACTGTAACACTCTGGTCTGCTTGCAGAACACAAGTGCTCTGTGTCAACATAATCTGAGAACAACTAATGTGGATGTGTTCTATCTAATGCATTTTTGTCTTGCAAATAGAATAAAAGAGAATTACATAAGTCCTTTATTGTTTAATCCATTTGGCTACATTATCCCTGTAGTTAAGGAAAATTTGTAAGCTGGTCTCTGAATACTTGTATGAGGGCTGGGTGTATCTTCCCATTTATTAGATTAGAAGTACTCCAGTAATTCCTAGGTGACTACCATCTGTTTATGATCCCAGTCTTTACTCAGTCATGTGACAAAACATTCAAAAGAGTAGAAAATGGAACCCAGAAAACATTGGGTTTATGTCTCATTTTGGTACTGACGTGATTTCAGACAATATTTACATATTTACAGGGTCATATTATTTTGGGCTGTTTTGAGGATGAGACATTACAATGGATGTAAGACTGTATTAAGTAAGTTGCTATGTAAACTATTATTCTCATGGATTGTTATAGAAAGTCAGCACAATACTACATGAGCTTAAAGAATAAAAGCATCTCTTTCTATTTTATCTAGCAGGTAAGTTCCTCATATGACCTAAGAATTTCAAGAGGGAAAAAAAAAAGTTTGTCACTTTCACTATACTCAGCTACGTATATTACATAATATGTCAAAATACACTGATAAAAAAAATTATAAACAAAACAGACTACAGTATCCATTTAGAAACTTTGGAAGCACAGAAAATATCAGTATGACATGAAATACCATATTCAACCAAAACTACCTAATTCCATTCAACTTCCAGATAGTAGTATCAATTATGGTTCATATTTGTGGTTAAAAATTTCTTATACATATTTGATCTCAATATTCTCAAAACCATATGGAATATTTTCTTCATTTTACTGATGAAAATATTAAAGTATCAGACAAGAAACAGGCTCCAGTCTCAGAACCTTCTCCAACTTCTCCCTTGATAGAACTGATTTCTGTATGTTACTCCTGAAGGACAATGCTGTCATCTAGCTTCCATGTGAGAAGGGGAAGTAAAATTGCTTGCATTAAGGAGATACTTCTCAATAAGTTTAATATGTTACCACTTGTAGATATATTAGATGAAGGGAAACAGTTACTTAGCTACAATCATTAAACATTTACTGTAGGATGTGATTAGTGACAATATAGTCATGCAATCACAGTCTCAGCTTATGGCTTCTACAATATGGCTCAGAAGATCCAAGAAAACTGGGAAGTCATTGTGCATGACTGATGCGTTTAGTCAACTTGAGACAAAAGTACGTCCAACTGAGACCGGATATACAAAGGTTTAAGATACAGACAAATACTAAAACCAAGAAAAAAAGACAAGCTAAACTGCCACAGGCAAACACATGGCAAGGATTCGTTATGGTGCAACAAATAAAAGCAGAAAGTTGAAAGGAGCAAAGAAAAGGTCCAAAATGCTAGAAGGAGATGGAAATGGAGCATAGGCATCAAAGCAATATGTAATTCTATTTTAAAATGATAAAATATTAGTTATTAGACATTATTGGTCAATTAAATTTCTACAATATGGCCCCCAATTCATCCTAGTGATTTATAAAATCTTTTATTCCCTCTTTACACTAGTTTTCTGACACTCAAATTCTTTTTTTTTTTAATATTCATATTTGGTTGTAGTTGGATACAATGCCTTTTATTTATTTAATTATTTATTTATTTATATGTGGTACTGAGGATTGAACCCAGGGCCTCCCACGTGCTAGGCGAGCGCTCTACTGCTAGAGGCACAACTCCAGCCCCATACTCAAATTCTTTTAAGGATGTGTTTATACTTACTTTACCTATTTCCTCAGTCTTTACCCATTCCATTCCTCTCTAGCTTCCAATCCCATCATTCTACTATGATAATACTTACATGAGGTCACCTGTGACTTCAATGTGACTTAAATTAATGGGCATCTTTAGTTCCAAACTTACTTGAATTTCAACAAAACTCAACCCATTTTTTCACTCCATGTTTTTTAAACATTCTCTTACTTTACTTCTATAACATCACTTCTCTTGGGACATCCCTGTTTTTTTGAGTTGCTCTTCCTCCTTTGCTGTTTCAGCAACTATGCATACCTCTTCAATGTTGAATGTTCTCAAGACTTTATTCAGTTCTTTTCTCTTTTCACTTTATATTTTTCTTGTGTGGTTTCATTCCTCCTATGTTCTCCATTTGTACCCAGGAGGTGAAGACAGGTATTCGGTATTACTAAGTAAAACTGCTTAATCATTTCTGTGATTTTTGCATCTGTACTTCTAGGTCAGACCTCTCTGCTACAGGCTGATAAATCCAACTCACAGTTTCTTCTTGTGTATGTTCCAGAGATATCTTCAACATCCAAGTCAAAGAGTAAGTCTCAAGCTTTTTCCCAATCTTGTCCTTCTTCCATTGTACCCTGTCTCAGTGAAGGACAACCTTATCCTTCCTGTCTTTAAGCCAGAAGTCTAAGAGTCATGATTAATCCTCTCTCCCACTATGCATAGACCATATATTACCATGTTCTGTTGCCTATGCTCTGTGCTCCAACCAAACTGCCTTGTTTCATGTGCACCAAGATACCAATGTGCTCTCCTTTGACAGCTTTTGTACTGCAGCTCCCTGTACCTGGTGCACACTTGCCACTTATTGCCTAATTGATGCACTCTTCCCAACCATTGCTCAACTGTACTCCAAGTTACCAAAATCACTTCCTCAGAAAGTCTTCCCTGACCTTCCTCATAGAAACCTTCTGTCTGCCAACTCAGGGTCTTTGTATATTCTCATTACCATGTACTGTTGTTACATGGTCCATTCCACAGTGTGCAGTTATACAGCTGTTTGTATAACTGAAAACTCCAAGAGGAAGGAATGATGTTCATCTTTTTCTTAGATTATTTATATGGTACACATTTAAGGAACACAATATGATGTTTTGATATATTTATATATAGTGAAATAGTGTAGTTGAATAATTAACATATCCATCATCTTATACAGTTACCGTTGTGGGGGCAGGGGTAGAGAACCTACCATCTATCTTTTAGCAAAATCCTGAGTCCAATACAATATTATTAATTATAGTTCTTGAATTGTACATCAGATCTCTAGATTTATTTATCCTATATATCTGTAACTTAGTATCACTTGACTTATAACATTTTATTCCTCATACCCTTCCCCTGGTAACCATAATTTTTATTCTCTACCTCTGTTGATCACCATTGTAAGACCAGTGCCAAATATAGTCACAGTGTAGGGGCTCAACATTATTTGTTGAATGATTAACTGAACTAAACAAATGAATATGTTCTCATCTGTTCAAGGCTTTACAAGATCTTTCTCAAATGAAATATTTCCTCTTCTGTGCCTTTAACTAACTCTGTTTATGTTGGTATCATATTTATTGCATTGATCGCTGTATACATATCTTTTTTCCAACACAGGCCACGAGTTCCTCAGAGACCTTGAGGGTAGAAATCATGTTTAGTTCGCTGCTGTACTCTGGGGACATTCACAGTGCTAGGAGTGTCACAGGCATTCAGAAGTAGAGGGGATTGAAGAAGTGGAAAAGATCAACTCTGCTATCATTACCATTTCAGTTGGCCTCGCTTCAACAACAAACCTATTTGCACCCAGGAGGTGAAAACAGGTATTACTAAGTAAAATTGTTTAATCTCCTCTAAATATTTCAGATAATGTCCCAAATCTGCTATTAGGCCCTGCCAACCAGCTGAGTTTCAGAATAATTCAAAGATTGGTGTTGTTGCTTCTTCTTTTTTTTTAATAATTTTTTTGCAGTTGTAGATGGACATAATGCCTTTATTTTATTTGTTTATTTTTATGTGGTGCTAAGGATTGAACCCAGTGCCTCACACATGCTAGGCAAGTGCTCTACCTCTGAGCCACAGCCCCAGTCCAGCTTCTTCTTAATTCATAAATATGACCCATGCATTAAAAGTTTGTTGACCTTTCAAAACAAACAAAAAGCTGCATAGTAACCCCTTTACTCTTATTCATTGGGAAAGGGCAGATTATATCCATTGGTGGGTAGTTTTAGTGTGTTTTGCTTTGTTGACGTTCTTACAATTAAGATACAGCTTTAGACATACAACAAGTGATCAAGTTTTAATGCTCATTATCCAGAAGACATAATGATAGAGAGAGGAAGTAAGAATGGCTTTTATTTAGGGGCAACCCGGTGTCAGGTCTCTTCTTCCCCCACTAAAACTCTGTTTCTTTTCTTTTCACTTAAATAAATCCTATTTCTTTCAGTCTCATTAAAGTAAAAAAAAAAAAAAAAAAAAAAAAGTTGGGGAGCTGGGGTTGTGGCTTAGTGGCAGAGCACTGGCCTAGCACATGTGAGGCCCTGGGTTCCATCCTTAGGACCTTAAACAAATAAGTAAATAAATAAAAAAAATGAAAGTATTGTGCCCAACTACCAATAAAAATAATAACAATAAGAAAAAGCAGAAAGAAAGAAAAAAAGAAAAGAATGGTTTTATTTTTAAAGATATGATTTATTTATGAGTAATAAAGCCTTGAATTTTTACTGAGCCAAACTTGATATAGTTAACTTTAAAATCCACATTATAAAAAAGAAAAATTGTACCCTTTAAAGACCTGTCTCTTGAGGAGTTTGTCATGAACATAACACTTCTTTAAGTGGGCCACTGGTTCTCATCCAGGTTGTCAATTCCTAGTTTATGTGCTCTGTTAAATATAATTGATAAATATATTTTGAGTTTTGTTCTTCGTAACTGGCAATCTCTCAATTTAGAAAATTGTGTGTGTGCACGTGTGTGTGTGTGTGTGTGTGTGTGAGTGTGAAAGAGAAAGAGAGAAAAAGAGAGAGAGAGAGAGAGAGAGAGAGAGAGAGAGAGAGATAAAGAGAGAGATTAATTTATTCCCGTCTTTCAATTCTAAAGGATTAGCATTATTCAGGTGAAAAGTGTTGTATTTACTGTGCTAGGAAACTTGTGGGACAAGGCATGACATATTTAATGGGCTTTCAGTAAAAAAAAGTAAGAATAGAAGTCTTTGAAGTTTCCAGATAATCATCTCCTAGATAAGGAAAGAGTGACTGTCTTTACATGTATTTAGCAGCTGAGCACATCATCAAAGCAATAACACACTAGAAAGAATGTCATGCGTATGATTTAATGAGTGATATTTTAAAATAGACATTACACTGCTTGTCCCATTTATATGTATCTGCTAATGTGCTTTTTATGTGTCACTAAATTTATTGGAAAGAATATTTCCAATTTTTTTCTTCCTTGGCTTCAGTTAAATGACTCATACTCATAACTACAGATTAAGATATTAATAGATATCAATTATTCCCTGTAATTTTACATTTGTTACATATAGATATAGAGGGCTGGGGCTATAGCTCCGTGGCAGATCACTTGAGAACACTTGCCTAGCATGTGCAAGATCCTGGTTCAATCCCCAACCCTCAAAAACAACAACAAAAACAAAAACAAAAGAGAGAGAGAAAAAAATTACATTTCTTTTTACTTTTAAAATCAACTTGAGAAATGTATACACAATGAAATACCTACATTTTTAAAATATATAATTCAGTAAGCTTAAACAAACATAACAAAACAATTGTCAGTCAAGATGCAGATCATATAGAAGTACAATTTATTTTTCCATACATCTTTTGGTAAATATTTGGATTATTTTCAGTTTGGGGCTATTATTATTAAAGCCATGATGAACAAGTTTATCTACAAGTTTTGGCTGCATTGTTTTTTTCATTTCTCTTTGACAAATGCCTTTATAAGTAACTGCCAATATACATTTTATGAATAATGTTCAAAGTCATTGAAAGAGGATAAATATTTATATGTAACATCTATTCTTTTGTTTAATAAATATTAAGCAACCATTATGTAATAGTAGAACTTTGGGCTCTGGGTGTACAGAATTTAATAAGACACAATTCTTGCCCTGAACACATTCAGAGAATGTGGTGTACAGCTCTCTCTTATGCAAATTCAGGACTGAATCTACAGATATCACCCTACTGACCTTTTGTTCTAAGCCCTATGTCTGGCTGTCCTATCAACTGCTTATCTAACTTTATGGTGAAAAGTTTTGAAATATCACTGTTTTCAAACATTAAAATGTTTGTATTTTGTAATAAAGTAAAGGAAATTTTCCTCCCAAATGTGATAAATAAAATGGATAACATCAAGTTTCAAACTTTGAAGTAGTTGGAAATTTTGTTAGAAATTGATTAACAGTGTAATGTCTAATAAACATTTAATGAGAATCATTTCTTAAAGTATAGTAGTTTCAATAGAACAAATAAACAAATTTTTAAAATATAATGGTTTCATGAACTCTGCATTAGTCCATGAAACATAAATTGTATGAAAAATCACATAAATGAGAAGCCTGAGAGCCTATACTGTATTGAATTTCTACCAACCTGAAATCTACAAATGAAGACAAGTTGTAGCCAAAATAACCAAAAACTAAATTGAAAGAGAAAAGCACAAAGGTTCTGCTTGCTCTCAACATTATAATTGTTATGCTCGAATTCCGGACCCCCAAAAGACCACCAGGGACTAAGATCGATGTAAACAGCAAAGAGGTGTTTATTGCGAGCTAGTTAGGTGACACTGAGAGTCCAGGGTTTGCAGCAGTTTTATACACTCTTTGGGGAAGGCGGGGACTTCACATACATCATAGCATCTCTTAGCAAATCATCACACACCACGGGAAAATCATAAAACAACTCTAAAACATGATTAGCACATTCACTAGCGGGGAACAAGTTGGGTAAGGGTGATTGGTTAGTACAAGAGGGGGATTCATTTGAACTGATTGGTTTAAGCCACGAGGGAAGTATGTGCTAAACTACATGGTTTCCCAAAATGCTATCAACCACCATAAACCACCATGGTTTCCCAACATGTTATCAACCACCATAGACAGGTATTTTCCCTGTCTCATGCTGATTAGTGGTTGCTAGGGGGTTGCTATGGGTCCCCACCTAGCCTGACTGAGTCAGGGATAACTGGCTCCTCAGATCTCTCCTGTTATTGGTATATAAACAACTCAGCAGGGTGGGTATGTGCCTAGGAGTACTCTGTGGGTCTTTCCAAGGACAAGGGTCACGCTCCCTTCCTTGGACAGACTTTGCTCTGAGGTAGAAGCTGGTTTTTCAATAATCTGTAGCTGTCACAGGTGTTTTGTTTTTGTTTTTATTTATTTATTTATTTGATACTAGGGATTGAACCTAAGGGCCCTTAACCACTGAGCCACATTCCCAGACCATTTTAATTTTTTTATTTTGAGACAGGGCCTCACTAATTTGCTGAGCCTGGCTTTGAACTTGCTATCCTCCTGCCTCAGCCTCCTGAGTCACTGACTTGTCACAACTTAATGGTCTTGATACCACATAGACTGAAAACTGGTTTGTCCAACAGCTGTTAGTGATACTTCTCCCAGCAAACAGTTCAAAAAATGATTTTCATGGAAAATTAACGTAAGCAAGCAGTTGACCTTCTGGAAGAAATAAGAACATAACATGGTCCCTATTCATCACTAAGAAATATTTTCAATTGAAATTTCTAGGGAGGGAATTCCTGTTTCTTTTTATAACAATTTAAAAGATTTGGAATGAAGAGAAGAATTTGGTTTCCATTTGTTTTGCTTTGTGGTGCTGATTACCTTCCCTGTTGTCATTACTTACTACCACCAGGTTCACACTAAGACTCTAATTCCTAAAGCACATTCAGCAATTGCCTCCCCACCCCAGAGGATAAAGACACACTGCTCTTTAATGTAGCTGGGATTCAGCCCATTGCCCAAAGTACTAGGTAGAAAAGATTCCTTAAGGGTAAAGAATAAAGTGTGGATACTATCATCTCCCAGCATTTGAATAAGCATGTAAGTCAACATATTAGTCAGAAGATTAAATAAAAAGATGATGACTGCCTTCCCTGAACTTAAGAATCCTGGGATCAGAATAAGTTATACTCCATATACATATAATGACAAACCAGCCTCTACCTCAGAGCAAAGCTTGTCCAAGGAAGGGGGCATGACCCTTGTCCTTGGAAAGACCCACAGAGCACTCCTAGGCACAAACCCACCCTGCTGAGTTGTTTATCTACAAATAACAGGAGAGATCTGCAGAGCCAGGTGTCCCTGATTCAGTCAGGCTAGGTGAGGACCCATAGCAACCCCCTAGCAACCACCAATCAGCATGAGACAGGAAAAAATACCTGGGATGACAGATGACCCTCCCAGTAGTTTATGGTGGTTGATAACGTTTTGGGAAACCATGTAGTTTAGCATGTACATCCCTCGTGGTTGAAACCAATCAGTTCAAAGGAATCCTCCTCTTGTACTAGCCAATCACTCTTACCCAACTTGTTCCCACCAGTGAATGTTCTAATTATGTTTTAGAGTTGTTTTATGATTTTCCCGCAGTGTGTGATGATTTTCTACGAGATGTATGTGAAGTCCCTGCCTTCCCCAAAGAGTGAATAAAACTGCTGCAAACCCTGGGCTTGGGGCCTCTCAGCGTCACCAGTTGCTTTGTGCATACGGAGGAGGACCGAGCTAGCTCGAAATAAACACCTCTTTGCTGCTTACATCGATCTTGGTCTCTGGTGGTCTTTTGGGGGTCTTGAATTCGAGCATAACAATAATAGGCCAAAACATAAACTCTACTGTTATGTATATCTAAAAACAACAACAAAGAACATTGGGGCTCTCTGCTCTTTCTGAATCTAGGCAAAAAAAAAAAAAAAGAAGGAGGTTAGGTAGATAGTCAGAACCAAATAAGTTATTGGTCTGCATAATCAGAAGTAAGTAAGTTATCATTTTTTCTATGCTTGATTTTTCTCATGAAAACAAAAATACTTGTTTTTTGAATAGCTTTATAATATTTAGCAGAAAAGTCATAAATAATTTTTATCTCAATGTAACAGAGTTTGGGAGATGATAAAATATAGATCTATATTATATGCTGTACAATACTATACAGATGTAAAATAATTATTACTGTCTCATCATTGCAAGTATAAATACCAGTTAAGATTTAGTTCTTGGAGTAAATAATAGGAGTTTCTAATAAATACCTCCACTTCAGATTGGAGCCCAATATTGAGGCTGATTTTCTATCAGTGCTGTCTCATAAAATGATCCCAAAACTTTACTATCTATAAATCAACTATAAAATGCTTAGGAGATATCATCACATGCATATCATGAATGCAAATATACACTTTAATACAATGCTGAATCCATTACTTTTGTCTATTTTCCTGCTGATTAACATAAGAACTTCCTATCAGGTTCAACTTATTCACCTAAGTGGAATTGTTATGACAGATTTGTGGGACCCCAATAGACCTCCAGGAGCAGAATCCGATGCAAGTACACAAGAGTCTTTATTGCAAGGTCGAGCCTGGACTCATAACCGTTCCTGACGCAGTGGTCCCAGGGAGTGAGTCCCGGGGTCCTTTGTTCAGTGATATTTTATAGGTTTGGGGGGGATACTCTATGCATCACAACATCACACAGCAAATCATTCCATACCTCGGGAAATTCAAACAACAACTCTTAACATTGATTAGCACATTCAATGACGGGAACAATTTGGGAAGGGGTGACTGGTTAATACAAGAGAGGGATTCATTTGAACTGATTGTTTAGGGGTGTACGTGCTAAACTACATGGTTTCCAACTTGTTATCAACCACCATAAACTACTTGGGGGTCATCTGGCATTCCAGGTATTCTCTCTGTCTCATGCTGATTGGAGGATGATACGGGGGTTGCTATTGGCTCATCTAACCTAACTGAGTCAGGGACACCTGGCACCACAGACCTCTCCTGTTATTTACAGACAAACAACTCAGCAGGGTGAGTATGTACTTAGGAGGGCTCTGTGGGTTTTTCTAAGGACAAGGGTCATGCCCCTTCCTTAGGACAGGCCTTGAGGTAGAAACTATTGTTATTTACTTATTTTTAAAAATGGAGTCACATTAGTTTTTCAGAATCTTGTTTTCCTCTAACTATTGTATTGCTTTATTTTTTTAATTAATCAACTTATTATAATTAGGTATATATGATGGCAGAATGCATTTTTATTCATTGTGTATTGCTTTATTTTATTTTTACAATTTTATGTGTTTAGTTTTTTATTGGTTCTTTTAGAAGTAGCTAAAGTGGCCTCATCTGGTTATCATTTTGTATTTACCAAGTATTGGAAAATTGGGTCAGTTTTCTTATTTCTGATAGTCAATTTTATCTTAGTTTACTTGTTTATCTTTTGTCAACAATCCTATAAAGAGTCCTTGCTGAAAGTAGAGGGAATAAAGAATGCATAGAACAAGGTAGTTACAAATACCAACTATACCCTCATGACCAGTTACAGTTCCTAGTTTGTTAAGAATATGTTTGTGCATATTTACACATGCATTACGATGACATGCTTGTTTCTCTCCTGTTATTCATTCATCATGTAATATTATTGACAATATCAGTGCTTAAAGTAAACCTACATTAGAGTATTTAAGTTGTAGGTATTTCAGAGTAGAGGGAGCAAGGAGGTAGAGGAGGCAATACTACAATGAATACCCAGTGGCTGGTAGTTTTGAAAACAAAAACCTTGAATTTGCATGCCATCATCTCTCTCCTGCACATTCAAGGTTAACATTAAGCTTGTTGTGTGTGTGTAGAGGGCTGAGTAGAATCACACAATCTTACAATACAACCTTTCCCGTATTATAGCCAACTCACTGGTAGACTTCTCTCTTACATATAAAACCATTTCCCTTCTGATTTGATCTGTATTGACTTTTTTTCTATAAATAAAATAATATTTTTCTTTCATAGTGAGTCATTGTATGTAGTTATGGAGCTAAGTGAATTACTTAGCTCTTATGTTTTAGGTTTTGCCTTTTGCCTTTGTATATTTTTTGTTTGTTTGTTTGGTTTTAGTATTGGGGATTGAACCCAGAAACACTTTACCACTGAGCTACATCTCAAAACTTTTTTTTTTTTAGGTCTTCACTATGTTCTGAAGCTGCCAAATTGCAATCCTCCTGCCTCAGCAAGAGTTGGTGACTTGCACCATTGCACTTGGCTTTAGTTTTTGTTGTTGTTGTTGTTTATTTGTTTGAGGGTTTTTTTCCCCCCTTTTTTTAAAATCCAGATGAACCTCATAGAAACCTCTGGTCAGTAAAAAAGTAGGTGGCATTCAAATACCAAAATTTTATACTGAAAGAAATAATAAAGGAGGCTTAAGAACTTGTTCCTGGCAGGGTACAGTGAACCAAGCCTGTATCCCAGCAGTTCAGGAGGCTGGGACAGAAGGATTCCAAGTTCAAAGCCAGCCTCAGTAACTTATTGAAGTCCTAAGCAATTTAGTGAGACCCTATCTCTAAATAAAATACAAAAAAAAAGGCAGGGGGAGGCACTGAGGAGGTGGCTTTGTGGTTAAGTGCCCCTGGGTTCAATCCTTATGAGAGAGAGAGAGAGAGAGAGAGAGAGAGAGAGAACACTAAGTCCTGTATCTCCAAGTGTTAATGAAATGTCCATGGGTTGTGGACATTTAATGAAATGTCCATGGGTCACTGTGCATCAAAGCCTAGTGGATACAAACATCTGGTGTCTGGGAATGACCAATGGACATTTCTCTGGTCAATTTCCCAGGGACATTGTGAATTTCTCTCTCTCTCTCTGCCATGTCCCACATAGCACCTGAGATAGGTGTGACCTGCAATATGCCAATCAAACTGTTGACTACAAGACATCAGAAGGAAGACTCTGCCCTTGAAACCTGATCCATGCCTTTGATGTACCCCTTAAATAAATCACTGGAACCATCTTTCCTTTGTCTAGTTCTTTTGTGGACTGGATGTATGGAGCTCCACTTTTGTAAATATAATTCTGACTCTTTGTCTTTTTGTTCTTCACTAGTTATTTTAGACTTTAAGTTTTCAGGTGGCTTACTCCCTCTTCAGCAGGAAGAAGTCCCCCCCACACTCCCAATGAGATGCTGGACATTGACCCCACTACCAAGTAACATGGAGCCAAATGGTTTCTAAAAGATTTCTTGTTTCTTAAGCAAAGATTCCAAAGAATGGCAGGTGAGATTTAAAAGACCTTATTTTTTAAAAGAAATAATTTTAATATTTTGTCTCTGTAGGCAAGAATGCTACATAATTTGACTAATTTGGGATGTTTCTGAAGTTAATTGGTGGTCTTCTCATTGAAAATCATTTTTTTTCTTACCTCAGTTTTAAGCTCTAACACTATATCAGTTTAAGCATACTGACATTGAAGTAAAATTTAAATAGTAAGGCTGCATAAAAAAGAGACCTTTAGAAACACACACACACACACACACTCACACACACAATTTCCTTTCTGATGTATATAAAATAGAAACAATATATATAGACTATATATACATATATAATCTTAGCAATAGATAAAGTATCCTATTTAAATATATAGTTAAACAATATTCTTTAAAATTAAACTTCACAAATAGGAACATGGTCCTATAATTATACAAGTACTTGCTTTGGGAGAAGGGCATGGTCTATTTTTATTCTCTCAAGAGCTTTCTGGCAGTCACCACCCAAAACTGCATCTGCTTCATTTGATAAGGAAATTGTTAAAAGGTGGATTACTAAGAAAGAATGAGTCACAAGTGGAAGGTTTTACCTTTAAGGCATAGAAAATTGGTATAAAAACAAGTGCAAGAACAATGGAATCTGGTTTCTTTGGCTTCACTTCAGACTTCATTCTATCAAGAAGCAGACTGACCTCAGGAAATCGCCTAAGAGAAAATGGAGGGAAAATAGACTGGTGGATACTAGATATCAGTGGAGAAGAATTGAAAGAGATAAATGGGAGTATGCTTTCTAAGTATGCAATAAATATTTAAAATATGCTTTTCCTTTGTATGCTAGAGGAATGACTTAGGAAATTAAAGTGTCACATACATATAGTAAGTTAAAAAGCAAAAGTATACTCTTCAATACAATGCTGAATCCATTACTTTGGTCTATTTTCCTGCTGATAAACATAAGAACTTTCTAACAGGTCCAACCTTATTCACCCAAGGCATTAAGTGGAATCTTGTTTTCATACTTTTTTCCCATACATATAATAAGTTAAAAATCAAAAGCATAATTTTAATTTGCTAGCCTTATGCCTGATTTTATACGATCTTCCTAAAACAAGTACCCAAAAAAAGTAAATAATTGTGGTGAGTTTGATATAAGGAAGTGTGGGCAGCCAGTCTGAATGAATTCACATACTCCTTCCCTGTGATCAGAGAGGCTCTGTCGGTCACTTTCATAGTGACCTGGATATTGTCCCATCCTTGAAGTAGCAGAATGTGTCTTCAGATGTAGGCATATAGCGCTATGGATTGAGCTATGCTCACCTGTTTCTTTGTGATATTACCCCCTTTGCCCTGTTTTGGATAGAATGTTCCATGGAAACACCCTTTGTGTGTCCCCTTCTCTTGCTCTGTCTTTGGGTGTGGCCTTCCTAGATGTCAGTCAATCTGCTGACAGCAAGACATCCTGAGGCTAGACTCAACCCCCTGAAACCTGACCCCTTGCCTCATTTGAATGACTTCTCCTCAATAAAAGGGTTCAGCACTGGCTGGAGCTCTCTCTCTTTCTGTGGACCCTTAAGATCAGAGGAGCCATCACAGAATTCCAAAGAAAAAGGTATCTTCGTCTCTTGTGTGGTTATTTCATGCAGCCCCAGTTCCACTGGAGTGACCCTGAGTGTTTTAGTCACTAGGAATGCGACAAGGAAGAAACTTTACAATTTTTTCTAAAGATGACCATATTGTCTGCACTTCTGTTGCTTTAGTTTTAACAAGACCCAAAACAATTTCTAGGAGACAACAGAGTGTTAAGGGACAGAGCAAAGTGGAGCTTTTCACTTAAGAAACACTCATATAAGTTCAAGTAGTGAGGCCAGCAGGCAATACTAAAATGATCTACATTCTACTATGACTCATTCTCTTTTCAATCTTTGCCTCTTTTGTAATATTCTGAATAAATACATTTGAATGTCTTAAAGACACATGAAGTGTAGGGAAAGACAGAATATTCTGAAGGAATAAGCAGAAAGTCCTGTAGTAGGAGGACAATTGACACCTTCTAGAATTTCCTCATTTATCACATCATATTTCAATGCTGAAAAGGTATCAAATTAGTATTTTACTTCCTTTTCTCTTTTCTTTTTTTTCTTCTTCTTTGCTTATCTTTTCTGTGTCAGAATAATGATATTGGGAGCATAGGGGTTTTTTCTCCCCCCAATAGTGCTAAAGCTTTAGTATAAAAGTGTGATGAGGGCAAATATATATTTTTGAATCATCAGCAGCAATATCACTGTTATAATAACTTAGTACCTTTATCAATATCATTATCATGGCACTTTACCACGTATAATGAGTTTATATTTTTATAGTACATATAAACTCTTAACTGTACAATATCCGAGTATCAGAGTAGTATTGTACTTAATGGCATAAACAGTTGGTTCCATGTATGTTTATAAATATGTTGCACTAGAAATATCCGTACACAATGTAAAGGACAGAAACTTTTAAAATTCTCCATGTGCTAACTAATGATTGCTATGAATAGCTAGCTATAACCCAAAGATAAATATCTTGGCTTTTTTTATATAATGGCTTTCCTTTGTTCCCAGCTAATTGCTTTAGAATGCATCTGCAGTTTCCCTATCAATAGTATTCCTGGTTCATTATAGGAATCCGATTTCACTTATCTCACACATAAATTATAGACAACTGAAAGTCAGCAAGACACAATGTTGGACTTAAATTATGGAACGTGAAATGCCAAAGATCATGGGATGGCTAAATATAGCAGCTGAACTGTAGCCCAGTACAAAAGCTATATTTTAAAAAAGATATTGAAATAAATGGAAGAAAGAATCCTCAAGAGCTGTCCTTCTAGATATTCCACGTGGCACATGAGGAGTAGACTTAATTGAAAGTGCTATCATTGACTGTGAGCTTTGCTTTTCTCAATGAGACTTGCCTGGTTCATCTAACCAAACTCTGATACTCCTCCTATTTGTTGCTTCCTTGTCTCATAAAATGGCATCCCCATTCCTCATGTCAAAAAATTGAAAATCACCATTGATTTCTGCCTTTACATCAGACCTCATGTCTGGCCATTACCAAAATCTGTCAGTTCTACATTAAAGTATCTCTCAAAATCAATTTTCTCCATTTCCACTTCCACTACCTTAGTCCAAACTCTTAGGAACTCACTAGTTCAAGATAAGCAGATAATTAGTCTTCCATCTCTATTCTTACCCACAATTAGGAAAGCATTTCCACTAAAGTAAATAGATTTTGTTTTCACTTTCACATCAAATTTACTTTATTTTTAAAGGTTCTAATTGATAAATAATTCAAAAAATCAGAACTTGTCAGTCCCTTGTTTGAACTCCTGCGATGACTTTCTAATTATAACCCTAATAAAACTTTCTTTGATGACCTTTAGTGTCCTGAATGATTACATTTCTACTTAATTCTGCCTTTATCTGATACCTCAGTCTGAAGTTTTCCATTTCAACATTTATTTTTGTCCCTATTTGAATGTATGCTTCTAGGGTTTACCACAGCCTTCAGTTCTTAGTTAATGGCATATATTATGTGTTAAACAAACATAAGATAAATGAATGAATGAACCTACACAGCTCTGTCTGTTTTCTGTTTTCTCTACAGATCCTTGCACTATCTGTAATAACTCCAATCAAAGTGCCCTAAAGCCATACTTCAGTGACAACCCTGTTAATCTGGAACTACAATCCACAGTCCTCCAGATGTGATATAACACTTATTACACTCTTATATTGGAGAGTTTTCTTATTATTGGTTTGCAACATGAAATATACTAAGTATGCATCTCTGTCTCTGTCTCTTTCTTACAGAGAAAGCTACAGATTTAAAAAGTACATTAGCTTAGAGCTACATATTTGGGAAATGTAGAGATAAGTATATCATTGAAAATTTATTCATTAATTCATTCCATCAACATTATTGAGTCTCTTCCTTGGAAGTTCAGGTTTTATGGGGCTTAATACATATAAAAAATTGAGAAGAAATTTCCTTAAAATATAAAAATAGGTTACTTTTTTCAAGGTTTACATACTAAAATAATTTGGAATTAATCCTCCACTTGTGCTGTCTTATATCTCTCAGGAACTTGGACAAAGTTTGTATAAATGAAGGCATCTGAAATTAAATTTAATATGCCTGATGGCAAATGGGGCTGTGAGAGCCTACAAAATTGGCCGTTGGAATCAGTCATGAAAGACATGGTCATGAAAGAGAAGCAGATTAATTAATATGACAAGATGCTGGAATCAAGGTGAGCACAGGGTGCTTAAGAGGAAAGTTGACTGGAGGGAAGAGGACAGTTGGTGACAAAATTGAGGTGGGATCAACATTTCAGAGAAGGATAAAACCCTCTGGAAAGACTGAGAAAAGGTTGGTACATTTGGGAACTCTTACTACTTACTTCAGCACAGTACTTGAGGTGAAAGCACCAAGTAGTGATGAGATGAATGTGGAATGCAGAAGCCAGTTTATAAAGAGTTTTGTTATTACAGTAAGGGAGTCTGTGTTATCTCTGCAAAACCACTAAAAATGTTTAATCAGGGAAGTAGTGTATGAAATACATGTTTTAATAAGCTTATTCTTTTAGTAATGTGAAAAATGGATTGAAAGTAGAGTAAGATTGCAAGTAAGGGAACTAAATAAAATGTTCTTGTTGCAACCAATCAGGAAGAAAATGATGAGGTCCTGAAATAAAGCAATGGGAATTAAGTACCTGCTTCCAGCCCATGTTTCCTATTCAAAGACAAACCATTTAATGATTATATTGTGGCTGTGTCACTGTAGTATGCTAATTTAAACTTCTTTGGGTATACACCAAGGAGTGGGATAAGTAGGTCAAAAGGTGGTTCCATTCATAGTTTTTTGAGGAGTCTCCATACTGTTTTCCAGAGTGGTTGCACCAATTTGCAATCCCACCAGCAATGTATGAGTGTACCCTTTGCCCTACATTCTTGTCAACATTTATTATTACTTGTATTCTTGATACTTGCTATTTTGGATGTCATTTCTCTAACTGCTCTTAGAGATGTTGAACATTTTTTCATATATTTGTTAATGATTTGTATTTCATTTTTTGAGAAATAATAAGTATAATCTGTAATAGGGAGTTTTTTCTAATTTATATCATAAACACTGGGAAAATGGGTATCCTGTCTAGTTGTCTGCTGCTACCGTGCTAGCCTTGACAATTAATTAAACCTCACTTTTCTTGTCTAACATGTGGGAGAACTGACTTAAACAATCTTTAAAGCTTCCTTTCAATTCCAAAATTCTATGGACAGCAAAGTTTCCCTATTTCTATTATAGAGCTGTTATTTACTACTCTTTTTTGCAAGTTAGGAAAAGAAAATGAGGTCATTAACTTGGAATTAATCCTCCATTTGTGCTGTCTTATATCTAGAATGCCAGGCATTGATATGGACTTTTCACAAATAGTAATTAAACTTGGTTATCTTTATGAGAAAGGTTCTTGAAAAGAGAAGTATAATTTAAATATAAATTATGAATTAAAGAGTTGGTTATATTTTCTCCTAAGACATAAAGAATGTCAGAAAATATGTATCTTTCTGCCTTTTAACATACCATATATTATTTATTTTAGAATAGCATAAGCTAAAAATTATGTACAGCTAAGTACCTCAGAATTCAATGCTTATAGTTACAAACTAAGCTTAAACAGTTTTAAATTATTTTGCTAGTTTATTCTAATTAAAGTTGCAATGGAGTGTTCCAGTTGTGCACTTGAAAGAGAAACCTTGTATTGTGCAAGTGCTTGCCTGCAATTTATTAAATGGGCACAAGTAAGCTCTCTTGTCTACACATAATCCAATTAAATGCATTTTATTTTACATATGAAATAGAACCACTTGGAATTAACTTACTTATATTTGAACATAGTTGACTCCAAAAAACAACAATTCCCATGGTTTATTATAATGTTTGTATATGAGTCACTAAAATCATAATCTCAATAATTTTGTCTATTTTTATAAAGTAAGTAACAAATAGTTTTATTTAAAGAATTACAATTCATCATGTACATTTTTATGGAATGTCAAGATGTAATGTATAGATTATAAAATCCAAAGCATTGTAAGATGTATTAAAAAACATCACATTTTCAAATTTGCTAAAAGCAGTTTCTAAATAACAAATTGGAATTTTGGACTCGGTCATCCATTCTGCCCATAGCATCACAAGAAGTTCTATTTTCATTTTTTTCAAACTCATCTAAATGGAAGGGGAGCAAACCACATGTCAGGGTCTCTATAGAGATGATTGAAATCCAACTGCAAAGTACACATCTTAAAGCAGCTGCATTGGAAATTGAGAAGCTCTGTTTACCAACAGGGATTGAGAAGACCACATACTTCACAGGAAACAGCAAAGCCAAGTGAAAATGCATCCTAATATGTTTAGAAAATTAACTGCTTTAGGGGATGCTAATTAAGTACATGGACAAGAGACCGAAGGAAAGATTAGAATTGACATGGCAGAGTTGTAGGAAGGTGAAGACTGTTCTGAGAGAGTATTAGGGAAAGGAGTTTTGGAACAGAGTAATTCTTCTTCATATATATATGTTTATACATATATATAAGATAATTTTATATCATATATTGTATTAAATATACAATATATATTACATATCTATATAATCCTTGGAGTAATGGAATTTTAGGCATTCATGTATTGGATTTACAGTACTAAATTTAAATTTAGAGTGATTGCACTAAAAAAGCACATGCGCCCACATGCGCTTACACACACACACACACACACACACACACACACCCCATGACACATCTGGGAAAAGTTAATCATAAGAAAGTAAACTCCTATCATATACTAGTATGAGCCAAAGTAAAACTTTAGAAAATGGAGAAAAGAAATATTTTATAGCATTATATTATAACAAAACAAAGTTAGATAGGAACTCATGTCATTCTGAGTCTCTCCAAAGGGAAGATTTGGAAACTCATCCTAAATTTTACTTTCTCTAATTAAGATCAAAGCCAAAGGAAATTTATGACCAACAAGAGAAAGACAAGAAATCCAGCATAAAAATGAGTAAGAGGTATAATTAGGAAAATTTCAGAAGATGAAATGAGTGTGAAACAATAAATATTCACCCTCACTTATAATTTAAAAAAACTATCCATTGAAACAATATACTCCTGGGGCTGGAGTGGAGCACTCACCTAGCATATCAGAGGCCCTGGATTTGATCCTCAGCACCACATAAAAATAAATCAAGGTATTGTGTCCAACTACAACTAAAAAATGAATATTAAAAAAATCTATATACTCCTATCACAAGGAAGCCACCACCTAGCCAGGGCAATTCTTCCTGCTCAGGAGGGAATAAGATACCTTAGGAAATAGAGTCTGAAATAATTAGTGAAGAAATAACAGAGTCACAGGATCAGTTTTAAAAGCAGAGTACCTGATAGGATCTTCCAGTCCTGGTAAGATTGGGACAGAACAATCAGAAATTTTATTTAAGGGGGGTACATCAAAGGCATGGATAAGGTTTCAGGGGTGGAGTCTTGCTTCATGATGTCTTGCAGTCAACAGGTTGATTGGCATCTTTGCAGGCTACACCCATCTCTGAGAGGCTGTGTGGCTACAGCCATCTCTGGTGTTGTATGGGACCTGGTAGAGCTGAATAGGACTCACATGTATCTGGGTGATCTTAGCAGCAGGATTGCCACAGGAAGTTCCCAAAAACCAGATTTTTCTATTCATTGGGCTACTGTGCCAATTTGGTCCACATATAATCCACGGACGGCTTTCAAATTACTCCTTTACATTATCAAATTGAAATTAGATGGATGGGTAGATAGATAGATAGATAGATAGATACATAGATAGATAGATAGATAGAGCGAGCGAGCAAAAGTGTGGTTAGGGATGTAGGGAAACTGGACCCCTCATGACCTGGGAATGGAAGCATAAATTATAACAGCCATTTTTGAAAGAAATTGGAAGTATTTAGTTAAATTCACTACATGTATACTGTATAACCTATAACTTGATCAATTCTAGTCCTCAACAATGGTGTATAGATAAAAAAAAAAACATACTCAGGGACTATCATTAGAATGGGTTGATGGAAGAAAACTACCCAAGTTATCCATTATATACCAAAAGTATTGAAGACCAAAATATTTTCAAGATAAAGAATATTATATAGTAGTCCAAAGGACAAGATAATCCTTTAAAAAGCATGGCTAGAGCTCCCAAATTAATATTGATTAAAATAGCAAAAAGCAAGATCTGAGGAGAGACAGGATTTGGACCACACTGTCATTACCTTAATTTTAAAATACACTTAATAATATTTATTTTTCATAGATATATATGAGTGTAAAGAATTGTGTGGAAAGGGAATTGTAAAGTCTAACCTAAAACCTATCAGTGATGCCTCTGGAGTGGGATGGAACAGGAGCATATTAAAACTGACATTATTTGAGAGAACCCAGGTGTGACAATATTTAGTATATATGACAGGCTTAGGCTTGAATAAATATTATCTCTTGCTCCTTCCTCTCATTTTTTTTATTGATTGTTTGCATTTACCTCTGAAGTTTCTCCAGATTCCTACTATTCTTGCTTTATGACTTGTAAATAACCTTTTTCGCATTGCCTAATGTGTTCTGTATTTGTTTCCACTCATCACTGCTCTTATTCAAATTTCTTCTTTTTTCAGCAGTTACTCTTGCTTCCAACAAGAGTTACAATCTGGAGGTCTAAGGAAGGAAGGAAGTTAAGAGCATGGAAGAGTTTTTACTTGGATGCTTGAAACTCCACTAGCACCAGAGTATATGGCATTTCACTTCTTGTCTACAGGGTCTACTGAACCTGGTAGAGAGAACTTTCCCCATCAACTCTGGATCTTTTTCATCTTGTAACAAGATAATGCACCCCCCCCCCATATCTTCTAAATCAATCACTGTCCTGGCTTTACCCCCAAAGTAGCTAGATGCCACTAATGGGATTCAGGCATACTATCCTAAATATGGCAAGTTGGTATTTGAGAAAACAGGGGAAATAGGAAAAGGGACTCAAGTCTAATCTCACAGGCACTGCAACATTTACATACACCTTTCAGATAAAAGGGAGAGAGAAAGGAGGGACAAAAAATGAACAAGAAAACAATCAAATGAAATTTCACAGAAAACAAGAGAAGAATATGATTCAAAATGAAATGGTATTAAAATCAGTTGATAATATGCTAAAATTTTGAGTTAGATGATTTTAACAAGAAGAAACCAAAGTTGTTTTGCAGGATTCTAGAAAGAAAAGGAAAGATTAAAAAGTGGTTAAATATAGATAGTGTAAGTAGTAGTGTCAAGAAGTTTTGTTATTGAATAATGGGACAATAGCAAGAGGGAAAAAGTTACAATGCCAGTGTTTCTCATATTTATTACACATAACATTTATGGGACTCTTGTTAAGATTCAGATTATGATCCTGTATACCAACATCTGCATGTCTAGGAAGTGCCTGGCAAGATCCAGGGATACAATTCCATACATTCAAGTAAAAATACCATCTGTTCTTTGGAAAAATGAAAGTTACAGAGGTATGTGTGGATAAGAACACATATGATCAGCTTGTCAAAACAGATTTATATAACAATTGGAGATATTTATCAGAGTCAAACTTACTAATAAATTCAAACATACACAGGTGAACAAAGCATACTGAGATCTGGGATATGCCACATTACTCCCCAAGTCCCTCTTCACCACATCAAATCCATGCTCTCTGGACCAGAATAATAGATGAGTCCTCTAAGTGGGCATTTGAGGGTCATTATCTCTCACTCTGTTGAGAGCATTTAAGTTCAAACACATTTCCAATTTATACTCCTGAGAGTTATGCTGCTTACATGATGTTATCCTGGCATTATGTATCATAAACCCAAAACATTCTGGTTTTATTATCAGTATGAGAAATCTGCTAGCCAGGGACATCCCATTGAGACTCTTGTGTGCATAAACTCTCTTCCTCCTAGCAAATCTCATCATGAAAAAAGATTAGCTTAAATTAAGAGCTAGTTGCTGAATTTCCTCATGCTGAGAATACACACACACACACACACACACACACACACACAAACAAACAAACAAAAAACAAAACAAAAACCTACCATGGGTCCAGGATGTTGCCAGGGAAGCCCAAACTGCTTCGTTCCCTGACTAGCACAACTCAACTAAATCTATATATGTACATCTCCTGGCTTTGTCTTATTTCTTTAAATTGTAACTGCTTCTGTAGGACCTGCAGAGAAGCAATCAAGCCACTTCTCCCCAGTTTTGGCTAAACTGAGCTGTGTTCATTTTTTCCTTTTTACCCTGTTTGCTCATTTCCTATGCAAGAAGCAGAATCCAGTTAGCCTGGATCCAGGCAGGCTCCATGGCTTGGTTGCTGGTTACAGTCAGTAATTTACCTAAGGGTTCAGTTGATGTATAGTTTAGTCTGCGTCATCCATTTCCTTTTTCTTCCCCCAAAGTTATCACTTCCCCTAGAGAAGGCAGTGAGATCTCTGTACATTCACAAGGGAGCATCACATCTTCTCTCTTCCCTCTGCCCTTGCTACACTTCTCTAGGGAAGGAGCTTGTCTGGTGAGAGAGAGAGAGCCTTTCTTTCCCTGGGTCTCATCACCTATTACTAATTGAGACTGTAAAGCTCTTTGCTCTCTCCATATGCCTGTCACAAGGAGCATTGTCTTTTCTGGTTTTTCTATCCAAGTTATTTAAGCTTTCAGAGAAGAATTTCCCCTGAGCAGGAGGAGGTCCAAACCAGTTCATTAAATTTGGTTTAGGTAGGAATTTGAAGACTCTTCCTTCAATACCTAATTTTAAGAAGGAACAGGGCCTCTGAAGAAATTGTTCTTTCAATTTATGCCCTTGAGTTCAGTAAGAGAACTAGAGGGGAAATGGAGACATATAAAGGTTCCCCTCCTGACCTCAAATACTTGGTTTTTAAAATTCATGTTTTGTATGGGGGTACTGCTGGGAGGATGGACTTCATCTCCTTATATATGCACAACAAATTATTGGAATCCTGCACCCCAGCTGTCAATAGTGGTTCCTTAGGAAAGTGTGGGATAAAAGCAGTTTTCCCTTTTTACTAAATATAGTTCTGTAATAATTTTTATAATGTGCATGTTTCACTTTAAGAGTTTCAAAGTTCATTGATACAAAATAGAAAGGGTCTTGAATAAGTATCATTCTAGACACACTGTTGCCACTTAAGGAAGCTTAAAGTCCAATACTAATGCCCCTCTTAGAACCCCTAAGAATGTATCTTTAAACTTACCTGGACTTTCTCATTATTTCTTATAACCTATATGCTTTTATTAGTCATGTTTTTATCTTATTCTCGTGTAAGTCACTTAGGTTAAGGACAAAGCACATCTTGTACTTCTTACCTTGGCTCCTTGTTTGTGATAAGTTCTTAACTATCACATGGTTTATTAACTGAAAGAATTATTTCTTCTGCAAACTGGTGAAAGGCAGAGTAAGCCCCTTCAGTTCTCTCCTCCATCTTTGTGACTCTTCAGAGGACACAGCCTAAACTCAGAGGGCCATGTTACCAAAACCAGTAAGAGCTAAGGGGAAAGGAGTCACAGCTCATTCATCACAGGTATAACTCTTAAAATCTTGGAAATTAATAAAATAGTGAACAAGGCAAACAACTAACCCACTGTCTTCTATGTATTAAAAAAAATAAACCATTAGATCATAACGTAGTCTGGTGTCAGGCTTATCTTTTGAACATGTACCAGCAAAACCCCTTATTTTAGACAATAAAATATAAATATATACCCTATAACATGTTTACTCAACTTGTATACTCTTCTTTCTGGGCGAGATGTACCAATGCTAAATAGGACTGGAAAATCCCTTCTCTATAATGTGACCACGACAGCTCTAACTCCTATCTTCAGTGATAATCAAGCAAAGCGCAGTGACACCAAAACCTCAAAATACTTATCACTCTTACATTTTTCCCTTCCATGATGGCAGTGACTAGAAATAATATTAGTAAGCCAATAAAAAATGTCAAATATGTGTATATTAATACTAAGGCAAGAGAATAAAGCAGGCAAAGAATACAAAGATTTTTAATTTTCCATGAATATATGAGTATATGTGTATGCAAGTAAAATATCTGCTTACAGATGTGCATAGAGAAAAATTAAGAAAAAATTAATAAGTTGAAAATAAAAGTATCAACAAGACTTACATTTTTTTCCATGTATATGATTTTGTTTTAAGTTAGAAGGGACCGTTGAGATTTTTAAAAAATCACAGTAGCACACATGGATATACATTTTTTTTAGTAAATATGAGTTAATGATATGAATAAATGTCACCCAATGCTTTCTCTATCAGAAAGAATCATATGACTCCATGATATCGTGTCAGCTGCATGAGAAGTATTTTTGTGTTTTTTTCCTGCAACAGTTTTTCTCTTTGTATTCCCATGTAAGTGGATCCACAGGAATGCTTGTAGTTTGATTAGAGACAGCCAAGTTAGTAAGCAGATCAATATAGAGAAGCTACTTTAATTCAAGGCAAGGCCAAAGCTTTTGTGAATGAATATTCAAATCCATCTGATACTTTCACATTCTTTGCCAATTTTGCAGGTATAAGTGGAATAGAAAAAGCGGATGAATTTCAAAAAGAGTCATTAGAAAACAGAATGCACATTACTTAAAATCACTAAAGTTCAAATAATGTTAATTTAAAAATTAGCTCATCAGCAGAATGACTAATCAACTAACTTTAATGTATAGCAATGGTAATAATAATAGTTGACATTTAATGTTTGCCAATCTTCTAGATGCATTAATACACATAATCCTTTTTAAATATTTTTAGTTGTAGATGGACACAATACTTTATTTATTTATTTGTATGTGGTGCTGAGGATTGAACCCAGAGCCTCACCATATAAGGCAAGCACTCTCCCACTGAGCTACAACCCCAGCCCCATGTAATCCTTATAACAATTCTATGACTCAAGGTTACTAAAATTCTTAATACATAGACTATGGAAATAAGGGACAAAGAGATTAAGTGGATTTTTCATGTTCAATAGTAAGCAAATCCAGGTGCCAAATCCAGTACACAACATTTTCTCTAAAACTTTAGGATCATGAATTTCCCAAAGATTAAAGAGTAGAATTGATATTTATAGAAGCTATAGTATTATTATTGCTGAACTTAGAAAATTTAATATTTAATAATTATATCCAATAGTTATAGGTATTTTATGAAATATACTTTGAAAGGAAAATAAACATTTAAAGAAAAGGAAATAACCAGAATATCTCAGGATTGGCAATATTTTTACTTGCTATGGTAATAAACAACAACAAGAACAACAAAAAGAATGTGAAGTTTTTAATTCTATGGGATGTTTAGTCATAAATTAACCACTGAATCCAAGCAACATTCCTTTTTATTATTATTAAATCATCAAAACATAGAATATCATTTGTCTACCTCAAGTGCACATATATTATTGGGTAAATATTCCATCTAAAATTCACATGTGTAGCATACAATAAAATCATAACCATCAGTCGGTATAGCATAGTAGTTAAGAGAACTAACTAAAATTAAGTAATGACCCCCTCCCATTATTCAATAATGCTATCACCACCACGTATTAATTCAGCCACCTGAGTTGCTGGATTTACAGACATGAGCCACCACACCTGGTGACCACCTCAAATTCTATAGGGAGTGCTGTCACTAAAGTTTGTCCTTCTATCCAACAGCAGTTAAGGTATAAATTAAAACTTGTTTTATTTTTTTTTTTATTGGTTGTTCAAAACCCTACAAAGCTCTTGACATATCATATTTCATACATTAGCATACATTAGCTTCAAGTGAGTTATGAACTCCCTTTTTTACCCCAAGTACAGATTGCAGAATCACATGGGTTACACATCCACATTTTTACATAATACCATAATAGTAACTGTTGTATTCTGCTACCTTTCCTATCCTCTACTATCCTCCCTCCCCTCACCTCCCATCTTCTCTCTCTACCCCTTCTACTGTAATTCATTTCTCACCTTGTTTATTTTCCCATTCCACTTACAACCTCTTATATGTAATTTAGTATAACAATGAGGGTCTCCCTCCGTTTCCATGCAATTCCCCTTTTCTCTCCCTTTCCCTCCCACCTCATGTCTCTGTTTAATGTTAATCTTTTCTTCCTGCTCTTCCTCCCTGCTTTATTCTTAGTTGCTCTCATTATATCAAAGATGACATTTGGTATTTGTTTTTTAGGGATTGGCTAGCTTCACTAAGCATAATCTGCTCTAGTGCCATCCATTTCCCTGCAAATTCCAAGATTTTGTCATTTTTTAGTGCTGCGTAATACTCCATGGTGTATAGATGCCACATTTTTTTAATCCATTCATCCATTGAAGGGCATCTGGGTTGGTTCCACAATCTAGCTATTGTAAATTGTGCTGCTATGAACATCGATGTGGCAGTATCCCTGTAATACGCTCTTTTAAGGTCTTCAGGGAATAGTCCGAGAAGGGCAATAGCTGGGTCAAATGGTGGTTCCATTCCCAGCTTTCCCAGGAATCTCCATACTGCTTTCCAAATTGGCCGCACCAATTTGCAGCCCCACCAGCAATGTACAAGAGAACCCTTTTCCCCACAACCTCGCCAGCACTTGTTGTTGTTTGATTTCATAATGGCTGCCAATCTTACTGGAGTGAGATGGTATCTTAGGGTGGTTTTGATTTGCATTTCTCTGACTGCTAGAGATGATGAGCATTTTTTCATGTACTTGTTGATTGATTGTAAGTCCTCCTCTGAGAAGTTTCTGTTCAGGTCCTTGGCCCATTTGTTGATTGGGTTATTTGTTATCTTATTGTCTAGTTTTTTGAGTTCTTTGTATATTCTGGATATTAGGGCTCTATCTGATGTGTGAGGAGTAAATATTTGTTCCCATGATGTAGGCTCCCTATTTACTTCTCTTATTGTTTCTCTTGCTGTGAAAAAACTTTTTAGTTTAAGTAAGTCCCATTTGTTGATTCTTGCTATTAACTCTTGTGCTATGGGTGTCCTATTAAGGAATTTGGAGCCCGACCCCACTATATGTAGATCGTAGTCAACTCTTTCTTCTATCAGACGCAGAGTCTCTGATTTGATATCAAGGTCTTTGATCCATTTTGAGTTAACTTTTGTGCATGGTGAGAGGAGGGGGTTCAGTTTCATTTTGTTGCATATGGATTTCCAGTTTTCCCAACACCATTTGTTGAAGATGCTATCCTTCCTCCATTGCATGTTTTTAGACCCTTTATCAAATATAGACGCCTCAATGTAAGACGGAGTTACCCAGTCCAGGACAGAGAACAGAGTGGCAGATACTATAGGTGAAACACCATTTTCCCACATGGTTTCAAAAGTACTTGCCTTACATCTTCTTCAAAAGGCTTGACAGTCATCAAATGGCTCCTTGTTAATCCTTTTTAGCTTTTCTATGACACGACCACATAGAAAGAATCATGGTCTGACCACTGCCTCAGGTTTGTCTGGGACTACTTCTTCTGAAGTCATTGTTATTATCTGATCTGTTTTTAAATACCTCACATGTGATATTTGCTAGAATGAGGCCCAATGGATGGTGTCTTATGGGGGTTGGGGTGGAGACTATGAGTGAAAGATGGGAGGCAGTTTCACTGGTGTGTTGCATATCAATAGGTCATGATCAGGGAAGGTAAGGAGGGGGGTTGTGGTGGGTTTTTATCCACTTGTATACTCAGTTGCTGGGTACAGTACTCACAGTCTATTTGTTAGCGTGTTGAGGTATCAAAAATAGAAGAAGTTTTAAAATTTTACAATACAGTAACCTGTTATAAAAATCTCTGTTTTTTTAGTTAGTGGTTTTTATTAGCAATAATATAATAGAATGTGTAGAGAAAGACAATTATCTTTTCATGGCTTCAAAGATTAAAGTAATAGACACCCTCATGAGCTAGAATGATCCAGGACCAAAACCACAGTATTCCCCATTGCTGCTGGTTTGTTTAATTTTTTGATCTATTTTGAATAGGTGTTGGTGAAAACATTTTTACTTTTTTTTTCTTTTTTAAATTGGTTCGTTATAGTTATACATAATAGTGGACTTCATTATGCCATATTTGTGCATGCACATAATTTGATCACTCTCATTCCCTACTACCTTCCTTTAACCTCCCATCATCCCTTCCTCTGACCCACTTGCCATATTCTACTGATCTCCATTCTGCTATTATTATTTTTGTCATTGCATTATTATATATTGCATTACACACACACACACACACACACACACACACACACACACGTATATTTATGATTCATTGCTATTTTTCAGGAGAGCTCTCCATAAAAATTTTGGAGACATTGCTTGCAGAATTCCTAATCTAACCCTGTTTTAATCTGAAATGTAGATTTTACTTTTTATACTTGAAAGTGTCATGCTGTTTAGATAAGATTTTAGTTAATGCATTTGTTCTCTCACAAATACACATGTCAATTAGAGCACTATATTGTCTCTTTATTCAACAGCTTCCACAAGCATGTTATTATGCACAAAAATGAGAAAAGTCAATTTAATCTGTGAAAAAATGTCTACAGTGGTTGAGATAGGAGTCATAGATTGTTATTATTCTTTATTTGTGGAATGCTATGGGGAATAGGTTGACCTGTGAACATAATTTTTAAACCTCTTTAATGAATCATTGCAATAATTCATGGTAATGACAAAACAAGCCTTTTAATAATAACCTTAATTTATGATCTTACTTCTTTGTGCAAATGATCATCTTTCTTTTTCTAAAAAATTAACACTGATCTTCAATGTTCTTTACTTTTCTGGTTCCCATCTTCTGAAAGCAGAGTAGCTATCCTTCTCTGATTCTCCCACCCAAAACTATCCATATCTTTTCATATCACTATTATCTACTTCCCACATTATTTTATAATTACTTGCTCACCTGTAAGTTCTCCAATGTACTTCTGAACATCTTGTTAACAAGGATCTTGGTTACTTATTTGTAGAGTCCCTGTGCATAATATGGTGTCTAGTGTTGGAGTCTCTAAACAAGTCAGGATGGCACCTGGCAAATGTTAGAGTTTGTAAATAAGTCTGGATGGCACCTGGCACTTTGCCAGGGGGAGTGGTTTGTGAGGTGGAGCCATCAAGCCATTAAGTGTGGAGATTCCTTATTGGTTGACTACTGTATCTAGTTTATATTAATTAGATAAGCTGTGTGGAATGTAGAAATACCTCTCCTGTCCTACAATAAACGGCTCCCATTCCTGCTGTATCAATCTACACAAGTTGCTCGTCACCCCCCAGTTAGTTTGCTGCAGCCGTCCCACGGCAGATGGTGGCCCATTATGGGGAGCCCCGGGACACTCAGGGGTAAGTGATGAAAAAAAGCTGCCTGTCCATAGATAGGACGGGAGCAAATCTGCGTCCCTAGACAGATAGGGCGAGAGGAAAAATGGCCATTTTGAAAAAATGGAGAAGATTGATACAGTATGCTTGTGTCTTGTTTTGTCTTGGTGTATTGTATTGTCTTTGTGACAATTTGACGAAAATATGGAAGGGGTGAGAAGTAAATTGATAAGGGAAAGAGGCACCCCAGTGGAACCAAGAATTGTTAGGACATATGTTGATAGAAGCCCAGGAACTCTAGTCAGAAAGAAGAAAAAAGTTCAGAGGAAGAAGGATTATCAAGAAAGGAATTGCAAAAGGCCACTACTAAATACTTTTCGTTATCGGAGGGTGCATGAAGCTGCATGGAGGCTGCCACATATACAAGCTGGTCATGGTGCAGCAAGGACTTTCCAAGCATTGGCAGCTGGCTCTTCCCCGCTTCCCCTGCCCGGGGGGGGGGGGGGGGGGGGGGGGGGGGGGTGGAGCAGGACGCCACTGCAAGAGCCCAAATCTAGACCTGACCTGGAGGCACAGTCTCACAGGCTCTTGCTCCCGGTGCCCAGAAGCAGTTTGAGTCTGGGACACTCCCCAGGGCCATCTGGGACTGCCCGGGACACTGCAGGTGGAAGATGGCCCATGTCCCTGAAGTTTAATGTTTCCAAGGCCAGTAACTACAATGGTCCTCCCACACCTGGAGGCTAATGAGTAATGAGCACTATTAAGGCTTGTTTCAAATGTAAAAAAAAAACCTTGAGATAATGTACTAAATTGTTCAGAAGGTTGTTTTCTTAGTGGAATGCTACAGGATTTTCTTTAGCATCATTGCTGGAGTTCCTGCCAATGAAAAAAACAAAGGTGGAAGAATTTACAGTGTTGTTGAAAACCAGAGGAGACTTTGGCTGAGAACCCGAGGAGACTTCGGATCAAGCTAGCTGCCTGCAGAACTTACCTGGACTATGATTTAAGCTAGCTGCCTGCAGAACTTACCTGGACTGTGATTTACCTGGACTGTGAGTTAATCTATTGAGACACTGCTTTACCTGGACTGAGACAACAAACTGTAATCTACAACAAATTGAAACTCGGTATCTTTACTAACGGTGTCATTGCTGGTATAATTTTTCCAAGAGCTTCTTGCATGGAGCCATCATTTGGCTTGGTATTGTGACATTTTGTATCCTCCCTTTCTGTTTGTAGCAGGTTATTTATGGTGTTTCTGTAAAAACCACTATGGTCATTATTTAAATTAAACAAAAGGGGGAAATGTTAGTCTGTAAACAAGTCAGGATGGCATCTGGCATTTTGTCAGAGAAATGTTAGAGTCTGTAAACAAGTCTGGATGGCGCCTGGCAAAATGCCAGAGGGAGTGGTTTGTGAAGTAACGCCAGTGAGCTATTAAGTGTGGAGATTCCTTATTGGTTGACTGCTGTATCTAGTTTATGCTAATTAAGATAGGCTGTGTGGAATGTATATATACCGCTCCTGTCCTACAATAAACGGTTCCCATTCCTGGACAGAGTAGCATTCCATCAATACTAGTAAAATAATGCAAAATAAATAAATAAAGAAAAAAAGAAAAGGATGAACAGAAGGAGTAAAAAAAAGGAGAGGGAAAAGAATGAGAACAAGCATGATATAAAAATAGTCTAAATCAAATTTGAAATTATAAGCATAGCCATGCATGTGTATACCTGTGTGTTTGTTGGCAAGCAAGAATGAATTCATATTGCAAATAAAAATGATAAAGAACTGAGGCCTATTTAGCCTCCTCAAAATCTGTTGTGAAGGCAGTAATTGTTTACAAAGTATTCTAGTATTTTCTAGAAGAGAGACATTTACTGTGTGGTTTGAATCTAGAATGTTCCTCAAATGCTCAACTGTTGAAGACTCCATTTTCAATGCAGCAATATTCAGAGGTGGGACTTTTGGGAAGTGATTGTATCTTGAAGGCTCTGATATCATCAGTGTATTAATTTATTAACAGCTGAATGGGACGTGGTGGAAACTGTAGGCAGGTACTGCATGGTTGGAAGAAGTAGGTCACTGAGGGTGTGACTTGGGACTACATCTTGTCCCTGGCCCATTTCTCACTTTTTTCCCCTTCCTGGGCTTCCATGACCTAAGCAGTTTTCCTATGCAATGCCCTTACACCATGATGTTCTGCCCTTCGGGCCAAAAGAAATGGAGCCAACCAACTGTGAACTGAAACCTCTGAAACTGTGAGCTGAAATAAATCTTTTCTTCTTTAAGTTATTAAAATCCAGTAGTTTGGTCACAACAACCAAAAGCTGTAACAAACTGCCTCACAATTGTTCATTATTACATTTCTCTTTCTAATCAATCCTCTAAAGGAATGGGTGGCAGACTGAATACATATTTAGAAAACATATGATAAATAAATTAGTCCATGAGTGAATGAATGAATATCTAACAATGAATAAATACCTAAACAAAAAATAAAACATAAAAACTGGTTTACTAACTCAAAAATTTTAAAGTGTGTTTGAAATAATTTCATTCCTTAGTAAAGTGATTGTATATGCTGCAATGAAGAAGGATGCATTTTCTAAAACTTTATTCATCAGATAAGAACAAATTCATCAGAATTGTCCTTTGTGTTTCAAAATGGTTGCTGCTGACAGCTATGTCCTGGTCAATTCTACACTAATAACTTTCTAGTCACTGGTTTGGTTCTGTTATCTAAAAAGCAAAGGTGTTGTTAATTAGCAAGTGTGAAAAATACTTGATTGACTCTACTAAATTAGATTTTGTTGACCTGCCAAAGTAAATTTGTCATTAGCATTTACTAGAAAAACAAACACACACACACACACACACACACACACACACACCACACAATCCCTTTAAAAAATTCAGTTACTAATAATTTCTTTTTATTAAAAAATAGTGTAACTGTAACGACAAAGCTTTGAAGCCAAAGGCCTGTGGATAAATTTCACCTCTTCCATTCCAACTGGGGAGGTAGTACCTGAGAACATTGTTTAACTTATCTAAGGCCCAATGTTCCAAAGTATAAAATGATGACAATAATGCTTTATAGGATTATTATGAGAATCAATGGTGCTAGTAAAGTGGGAAAGCCTATCTGCACCTATTGTTATGTCTGGTGTCTATTAGTTATTTGTGAAAACTTTTTGAAATTGAATCTTTTAGGATTATTCTTGTCAACACAACAGGTTTGAGGCTGAGGGTTTTCTGAGTAGATTTATGAATTCAGTTATGTAGTATACTTTTATTGACAGAATATTATGTGGAACATCTATGTGGGATAGACACTGAAATATTATAATTCCTGTCTTCAAAGGGCTTATGATTCATTTAGAAAAAATATGTGCACATATAATGAAAATACTATGTAAAGTATGATATGATTAGATGGGGTTTTTAACCTTTCTTTTCATAGCTATAGCAAAGTGTCTCCCCCAAATTATTCTATTTAAACAACTAACTGAAATTGCTCAAGTTATTTTTAATAAATTACTCATTTTGTTTTAATAATTCCTTATTATCAGAATTGATTTGCCAAGTTCCTCATTGTAGCAATATCTTCCTTTTCAATTCCCACTTTTTCCAGGTATTTCAAAAGCCAAAATTTGTAAGAATATTCTCAATAACTCTTTTGTTAGTAAAAAATGCTTTCAATTCATAAGACAAACCCTATTGTAATATCAACCTAAGTGGTACCCACACTCTTATCATTGTTTGTTTGTTTGTTTGTTTTTCCCAGAGTGAAAGCAATTTCATGATGCATGAAGAAAAGAGATGCATGCCAGCGCTGGGATACCAGGAAGTGTTTTGTGAACCAGGCTTTTTGCTATCAATATAAATGAAAGGGAGAATAAAGAGGAGGGAGTGGTGAAGGATAGGGATGAATGGAGGCATAAGTGTGATGGATAAGCTAAGAATGAATGGAGAGTAGTGTCAGCTGAGAACAAACATGTGAGTGTTAAACATTTAAACTCATATCTGAGTGCTTAAGGCAAACTGCTTTGAGCTTTGAATGGGAATATAAGTATGCCACCTTAAAAGTCTGAACTTTTGTAATATCCAAATGCTGCTCCCCCCCAAAAATGATTTATGCTTTAATTGCGTCACTATCATTCAAGTATATTTTGCTAAATTTGATACTAATTTTCACTAGTCACATATTTCACTATTAACTAAACAACCTACTGTTGCTGTTACATATCTTTTTCATTCAATATTAAATGAATATTTAATTTGATTCCAAGAAAGAAACTAAATTATCATGAATCTGTGGAAAAGTTCTCATGCTTTGTAAAAGTATGCAATATTTTATATATTCTCTTCCCCATCTTCCATAAGGCCATTCACTAGCTCTGTGCACTTATGTAAGTTATTTATCTTCACTGAGCCTCAGTGTTCCTGTCTGTAAAAGGGAGAAAATACCTGTCTTTTCAAGTTTGAGATAACAAATGTAACCCAGGGAACATTACACACCTAAGTATGTTATTATCAATGTTATTACTTGTTTGCTTTTTTTTTTCATTGTGAGAAGAGCTTTTAACATGAGAGCTACCCTGTTAGCACATTTTTAACTGTAGAATACATTACTATTGAATTTGGAACAATCTTGTGAAGCAAATCTCTCTAGAGTTCATTCTTCTGCTTGGCTTATAATGCTCAATGATTAGCATCTCACCATTTCTTCTTCCCCTTTGTTTGCTGTTTCTTTACCCTTCTCTTTACCTACCATTAGGAACAGCTGGGGAGGATATCATGCTGAATTTGCATACTTATAAACCAGATCCAGATAAAAGCTCCTTATAAAGTATGAAGTTTAACAAAACACAGAGAAAAGACAAATTGAGCAAGACACCACTTGGTCATAAACTTTGTCACTCTCCGGCATGTAGGATAAATAAAAATTCAAGTCAGAATTCTCCCAAACCACAATCTGCAGAAGTAATTCTGTGCTGGATGTATGGAAAAACAAAATCCCATCCTTTGCACTAGTTTGATCTAGGTTATAAAGCCCAAAACCCAATCTCTAATCTAGAGTGACAGGAGCAGATAATTTCAATTCATTTATAAAGTTGGGAAAGACAGCTTTAGGTGCACGAAAGAGTGAAATTTAATTAATTGAGAAATGTTTTATAAAATGTTTATTATTTTTATAATTAAAAAAAAACAGCAAAACTGTTCCGGAGATGAAGGTAAGTAATTTTATTTATGGAATGTCTACAAACTTGTTTAATGATATCAGATACCTTGCTTGTGATAGCTTCTATAGAGAATCGATAGACTTTCCTACATACACATTATCAAAAGATATTTTAATAGTGCTTGATCCAAATGAAGGTATGTTGTTCCCAGAATATTATAAGGAGCTTTGGGCTTTATTTCCCTTTTAAGATTATGTAAGCCTGTGCAAAGAAAGGCAGCTTTAGGCAAGAAGTGGGCACATTGCTAAGAAGCTAAAAATAAAGTTGGTAGGCATAATAGCATATATTTTGTTTAGAGCTTGAACCAAACACATCAACAAAGCAATAATAATAAAATGTAACAAGCAATGCCACTGACTAAAAGGAAAGCACAGCGTGTGCTGTGGAACAGAACCAAGCAAATAAACAAATCCTCTAAAATCACAAGGCACACTTCCCAAGAACTACACAGCATTCAAATACATAACATGGAATGGAAAATATGGCAAAAAGATTCCATGCATTCTGATCACTAAGGCTGACTAAAAGCTCACTTAATTGGTGTTATCTTAAAGGGATTCTCCAGAGTGCTTATGGATGCAGTGGTAACCTGTAATATCATTACTTCATTCAGTTAAGAGCAATTTCTTGTGTGCTTAAGAGTTACATCTTGGGGAAACCCCCTCCCCAAATGTTCTCCGATCCCACTGCCTCTCCTTCACTGTGCAATTCTGCTGTAGCTATTCTTCACTAATAAGGAAGAAAAAGAGGTATTCATAGGCTTCAACCAAGACTTGTCCTCTCCTCTAGCCTACTCATCAGAGGGCTGCAAGAGCAACAACACCATCAGAGAGCAAAGGCGGCAGCAGCAGCAGTAAAATAACATTCTAATTCCTCTGATTTATTCTCCCTTCTCAATGAACTAAGGGGATATTCAAAGAGGACAGTGTGGCTTCTGTATAGACTGCATTTACAGTACCAGAACACACTGCAAAGAAGTGATATGTACATAAATATGCTCAAAGAGAAAATTATTACATATTTCCAACACTGTATACAATGAATAATATGCACTTTTTCACCTCTATGATTCCTAATTCTATTATTGGCATTGTACAGTTCTGAGGAAAGCACAGGCACATACATACAAAACACAGTGAGAAAATGGACCTTGCCTCATTGTTATATGTGTGTGATTTTTATTACAGAATGTTATCATTATTTCATTATTTAAAGAAGTAGATAAAATAGGGTCTGTCATGAAAAAAGAGCTAATTCATGGTGACAAATGCTAGTGCCCATTTTCATTCATTTACTAAAATTCACAATATCTATTGACAGTATTCTATGTGCCTGAATCCAAGGATCTATACTGGTATTCAATTCTAAGTAAAAGGAAAACATGCATATGGAAACATACAAGACACTCTGAGAAAATGCCCTCCATTATTATAAAAGTATAATTCTTTTTATGTAAGTGGCATCATGATTCTATTATATTAAAAACAGAGATATTTGGAACTTTCAAGAAATATATAATTCATGTGAATCTCATTTCCATTCATTCTTTCATTCAACCATTCACTGAAAAGTAGTTTCTGAGTGTCTTGGATCAGCTCAGCGTAGCTTGTAGACCTACAGAACACAATGTATAAGGCCAAAAGCACTCTCTACTCTTAAGGTGCTATCAGTGCAGAGAGATAGCAATTTAATTATTAACCCAGAAACTGCTATTCAAGGGGGTGAGACTTCAGAAAAACAAAATAGTAGGTGTTATGGCAACACGTAGGCCGTAAAAATATAGAAAGGAGGCAGGGTCCAAATCAAAGGTAGTTTATCCCATCATATGAGGTTTGAATTTCATCTCTAGTGGATGGGCTCAAGAAAGTGTTGTACTCAGGTGAATGATAAAATCAGATTGATACTGCAGGTAGACAGTGAATTTGAAGAATGTTCCTGGAATCAAGGAGGTACAATGTGACTAAACTAGTTTTGGCAATGATGGAAGTATTTGATGAGACAACTAGATGGCAAAATCAGCCAGGCAAGGGCAAATATGAATACAGAAGAGAGAGGAGGAGCAGGGTCAAGGATCGTAGCCATCTGAAAGGGAAAACTCGGAGAATGGTGGTACCAACCAATGAATAGTAATATATGAAGAGATGTAGGTTTGAGAGACTAAGAAAGAAGAGTTGTATTTTAAACTTTTTAAATTAGGATGCCTATACGACATCTAGATAGAGATTTATCCAAAATCAAGTGGTTATATGAGTTTGGAGTTCAGAAGAGTCTAGATTGGAGATATAAATTTGAGAGCAATAAGTACTATCAAGATTGTGAAATCAAAAAGGAAGTGTATAAAGTAAGACAACAGAATTCTGTTAAAAGAACATTAATATTTTTAAGGGAAGAGATAACCACAAAGGCAATTGTGAAGTAGTGATGTGGATGTGGGATGGGTATTGAAGTCTTACAGATACCAAGAAAAGAACGTATTTCAAAAAAGGAATTTGTGTACCAATTTCTGCTGTGTGACCAAGAAAAATGAGGATCAAATATGAGTAATTCAGAAATTTCCTAAAGGAGGGAATTCCTGATGTAAATGGAGTTCCTGGAGATGGTTAAATACAAGCCAGACAGGAAAAGGCTAAAGAGTAAACTGGAAATGGAGAAGAGTGGGTGAATTCTTTTGCTGGGTGATATTCAGAAGAAAAGCAATTTTTCTTAGACAAGATATTGAAACTGAGAAATAACCTAGGGTAAGAAATAAATTATCTTCTGGACAAGAACGCTTGGACTTAACATGGTTCTCTCGCATGTCTATCCTTCTTAAAAGCAGAATCACTGACTGCCCTATATTCGTGACTTTTCTCAAGGATGTTTGTGCAGCAAACATCTTTTAATAACAGAAGAGTCTCTCTCTCTCCATGGCAAAGGGAAGGCAGGCTTAATGAGCATTAAGAGATGTTTGGGTTCCCTAACGTCAGGATTTCTCTCCTTTAATACAGCATACTTCAAGTTCAGGTACTACCTGGCTCTCTCAATATCTTGTGGAAATTGGGGCTTGGAGATCGGGAGAAAACACTGATACTCTGGCTACTGCTATCATTATGAGTAATGAAGCCTTGACCAAGAAGTCTTGGACCTTCTGCCACTATTCATGAAACTGCAGTAAGCTAATTTAGATTAAAAGTAAGGAATAATCTCAAATTATTTACAGTTCTTGACAGTTTGACCAATTGAGCTGTTGTCCTGGTGATGCTGAGAATTTTTTATTTCTCACACTAATGCCACCTAAAATGCCAGAGTAAAATTGTTACTGTAAAGAGAAAGACCTTACTATTTTATTCTTTTCAAACATATATTATCAATTCCAATGTAAGCTATAAATTAGAAAAATGAGACTGCATCCTGCACACCACTGACAAGCTTACAGAGTCATATTTCTTAGTTCTGCATTTGAGCACATCACTTAGAGTGCATATTTCCTGGTTATGTTCACTCTGCATACATATACACAGCGAGAACTGCAGTGCTGTCATTTTTTATGCCAGGTTACCCACATGACACAGACATATGATTTGGATAAAACACCACAGGGTGAATAATTTCTAAATGATGAAGACTCTGGAAATGCATTAAAATTCTTAAAGGAGTGGTGTCTGAACATATGAGGTTTATTATTTTTAAAAGAAACAAATAGGCTGCTTCTGTGATCCTATAGTATACAGCTCTGTCTTGAGTGAAATACTGACTGTGTGAACTAAGGATGGATTGGAATGAAATCATGTATGCCAGCAGGGAGACTTACTGCTTCTCTAGGTAAGTTATATTCTCTCTACACCTTTATAATAGATTAAGTTTCCTTTAATAATTGTCCCTCCTAGATGCAAACTTACAAAAAACTGTTTAGGTCATGTTGCATGTTAACAGGTCATGACCTGTTAAGGTTATGTTGACCTGTACTTCATTAAATGTTCAACAAATGAAATGCAGTTGAAAACAAAATCAAAATAATAAACACAAAGGGGCATTGACTTAGCTCAAAAACACATAATAATCAGAAGAAACTAATTGTATTAAAATTATAGAGAAAGCAGATATTATCAGTGAATAAGGTATTTTTTAAAGAGAGAGAATTTTTTTAATATTTATTTTTTAATATTTAGTTTTAGGTGGACACAACATCTTTGTTTGTATGTGGTGCTGAGGATCGAACCCAGTGCCGCACAAATGCCAGGCAAGTGTGTTATCACTTGAGTCACATCCCCAGCCCAGGTATTTGTATTTTTGAATATCTACTGAGAACAATATCATGAAGATTATCCTTTCTCTAATCAGATAGGGCCTGTATCAGATCTGAAAAAGAGGGATGTGTAACAAATTAAATACTTCACATTGCCTTGGAAGAAACATTTTTAAACATTCATATTCAACTCCAAGAAACCCTGGGCATAATCATTACCAAAAGCATTAAGTCCTGAATTACTAAATTTTCAAAGATAGTGTTGACTAAGTATTACTTCTTGTTTGTTTGTTTTTGAATAAAGTAGTTTAATGCCATAAATTTCTACCCATTAGAGAATCTGATAGGTCCTATAAGTGCTAACCATACCACAACTCTGGATATTTACTAATGTCCATCTATACAGAAAGTAACATTTAAAATACAATAAATATCATCAGAAATATCATCTTAACATTTTAGTTTTCATTTTCTACTATAAATATGCTATTATAATGGTAGATATTTTTCTAAATAATCAAACATCTGAAATCTTTGTAATGTTTTGAATAACCAATAAAAAAATTAAAAAATAAATAAATAAATAAAAAGCCCATAGGGGCTGGGGTTGTGGCTTTGGGATAGAGTGTTTGCCTAGCACATGTGAGGCACTGGGTTCGATCCTTAGCACCACATAAAAATAAATATATTGTGTTCATCTGTAACTAAAAAAAATTTTGAAAAAATAAAACCCATAGACCTTTCCAAATTGGTCAGCATAATAAATATTTCATGGTCACACTTAAAGCAAGTAACAAGCTGAAAACTCATTGTAGACATAAGACAAGTTGTCAAGAGAGTACTAGCCATATTGGCACCTTGTTTTTAGAAAATCATTGACTTCAATCTACAGGATGCAGGGAAAAGGGCAACCTAAGGATGACATTGTTAGAGGTTTCCATTTATTTCACCTGTGACAGTCTCGGATGATTCAATTAACTAGTATATGTGTGCCAGGAAATAAAAATCTCTACCTCATTGTATTGAAAGGAAAAGCAAAGTGACCAACTCCTCCCCTTCAGCTGATAAAGTCTGCACAATCACACTAAAAGGATTAGGCTTGATAAGGTCATTCTCTACACAGCTGAGCATTCCAAATTTGTTTCTGCACATCTACCCCATCTGTTTCATCATTTCTCCATCATAGAGTACTGTTCTGAGTAATGGGCCAACTTCTTCAATCAGGGTGCTGCCACAGTTTACTATCAACCATTAAAAGGACATTGTATGTGTATGTCCATGTGGTGTGGGTTGCAGGTACTTGATTTGGATGGTGCATACATTGCAGAAAGAGGTCACACCAATCTTTCTATAACTATGAAAAAAAGTCTATAGGAAAGTGGTAAGCATACCTAATGGAGGATCTTATAAATTTAAGCCTGGAGAAATTCTTAGATTAGTGAATTTTTCTATTCTTATCAAATCTGCCTCCAAACATAGTTTTATTCATTTGTGTTTTGCCCATTTTCAAATATACAGAAAATAAAACTCAATTTAAAAAAATATTTATTTATTTTTTAGGTGTAGATGGACACATCACAATGCCTTTATTTTTATGTGGTGCTGAGGATCAAACCTGGGTTCCGCCCGTGCTAGGCAAGCGCTCTACGCTGAGCCACAATCCCACTCCTCAATTTTTTTTCATTATAGTCTTTCACAGCTAGTAAAACCAAGATTTTAATATCAAGACTTTAAAATCCTTCTTTACAACACTGAGTAGGTGCTCAGTGAGTACACATTAAGGAGTTGCCAATCCTGACTCCAAGATAGATGTTCAAGAAGCATCTCTTACCCTCCTGTCCTGATCCCCAGAAAACCAGGGAAAACTCACCTACCATTACCCTTAAAGTCTATCTGTATGGTTGTTAATGGATTTATTATCAACACTGAAAGCCAGTACAATGTAATGGAAAGTAAATTGGAATTGAAGGTAAAACAGGAAAAAAAAAAAAAGAACTAAATATAAGTCACAGACCTAATAGGAAGTCAGACCAAACTGAGCTTCTGTTTTCTCAGTTGTCACTTAGGATTACAAAAAATTTCTATTAGTAGTAACTACTTGTTACTATATAGAAATTCCATTTCCAATGAGATCATAAAATTGACAAAACTTCTAAAGTCCTATAGCAGTTGTAAGTCTTTCAACATTGAAATTATGGCATTATTTTATTGAGTGTAGGTTTCCCATCTATATAATTACAAATTTCTTTCTTACAAAGTTATTTTAAGATTATACCTATAGGGCTGGGGAGATATATAGCTCAGTTAGTAAAGTGCTTGCCTTGCATGCACAAGGCCCTGGGTTCCATCTCCACCACCACATACACACACACAAAAAGATTATACCTATAGAATATAATACAATCATCTCAATATAAATTGAATCAGAGACGTTCAAAGAATATGTATGTAAAGCAGCTATCCCCAAACTGACTATAGACATTCAATAAGCAGAAACCATTGCCAATGGTAGTATTATAATCAGTTGTTATGCTACTGTTCAAACATATTTTGCTTTACAGGAGAATAGATTTGGAACAAAAGATTTACTGAACAATTTGTATACTAAATACTTAATATTTGATAATTCATGTAAGACTCACCACAACATCAAGATGTAGGTATTTGTTTTTCCATTTTGTAGGTAAAGAAATGGAAACATGGGCAGGTTTTATAACTTGCCAAAGGCATGTAGCTCAAACCAAGTTATGTCCAATTATAAAGGTGCTTATATTCAATTATAATCTGTTGCCTCTCAGAAGTTCAAAGTTAAGCCTCCTACTCTTCGAAAAGCCTGTCTAGTGTTGAATAAGTATGTACCCCAGGAAGAAATCATTTTACTTCTTGCAAACATTTTAACCATTTACATAGGCTTTACAAAATTTAACTTTTCTCTTAGGTGCTTAAAACAGATTGAAGGATGTGAGAAAATGTTCATTTTATTTATTGAATAGAGCTTTAATATTTTAATTTCTCTAATAAATATGAAGAATTATGGTAATATATGCAATTAAAATTTCTTTTGTTAAATAATTTCATTACTGTACTAAATTGCTATCATTATGGAGAACTATGTTTTTATTCATCTTGGTGTATATGAATGACATCTGTTTTGCCACATACCCTTTTTCAAAATTGTCCTACTAATTATATTCCAAAAATGCTTCCCTCTCTAAATAGCTCATAATTATTTTAAGAATTAAATAGAGGAAATTACCTGTGGAGTATGTCATCTTGTAATCCTGTTGCTCTTTTACATTTGTAGAAATTATTGAGATTGAGATATATATTCAAAGTTTGAAGATTATGTCACGACCTCTTTCAACAAAATTAACAAACTTGACTCCAGTAATTCTAATTCTTCTAGTACCATACTTCTGGAAAGCTAAAATTTATCTGTTTTATAAATTTTTCATATTTGTGATTAGCATAGCAATATTTATGTTTTCTTATTTCTTATAAGGCCCTCACGGTCATAGATTTTTTTAATCCTTATTAATAAATCAATACAGTCTTGTTTTTTAAATGTCTGAATATGGTATATTTGAACCCATAACATCTTTATAGATATTTTGACTAGGTATTTACCGTTATGATTTCTACAAATCATACATACTCAGAGACTATTCATGTGTACTTACTATAAACAACAATGCAAATGGATCCATAGGAAAAAAATAGCTAGGAAATTCAAGCTAAAGTAATTCTTTTCAAATCAGACCAAAAAAAAAAAAATCTAATTATTTTAATAATTGAGTCCTCAAGAAAACAAAAACGTTTCTACCCTGGTCTACCTCCATTGCTTTGGCTCCTGAAAACAATCAGTTTTATTGTAATTGTAATTGTAATCTGTCCTAGCCTGAATGCAAAGACCTTCTAGGCTTGCCTACTCAATCATTTCATCAATGCACACCATCTCTTATCAGTGAACTTAAGACTCTTGTGGTCTTAGGTAGTCATTTCTTTCCTTCTTTTTATATCTGGCAGATCCACCCTGAGACAGACACAAGGTCAGACTCAGATTACCCCAGTTCAGTCACAGAAGCATCAGCATTCTCCATGCCATGGATTGGCGCTGCCTTACATAAGTGAGTGTATAGCAAAAGGAACTGACTCATACTCAGTGCTCACAAACCCTGAGGTATTATTACCTCTGAGTGTGGCCATACACTCTATTCAAAACACACAAATTAAAATAAGAAGAGACTTGTAGATCTTCACAGACAAACTTACAGGCATTCTCATTCATATACTCATATAACTCTTTTCTGAGACACCCAAAAGGATGCAAGAAATACTTGTTTATTGGGGGAAAAATAATCAATCCGAATGGGACTCTTCAAAGTTACTTGGGGATAAATTGGTGTATTTGTGAGGAATTCTTTTAAAATCCTATAACTCTGTGAAACACTTTAATGACATTTGCTGATATGATGTTAATAGTTACGTATTACTTACACATTTGTCTTACTCCCAGAATTATTTCAATATCCAACCAGAGTGACCAAAGGCCTCAGATTCTGAAAATGGCTGGATTTCCAGGAGCTAATTTTTCTCAGCAACTTTAGAACATGAAGCAAAAAGGCACTAAAATCTTATTATCTGATAGAATGGGCATAAGAAGAAAGAAAATTTATAAAGCACCATGTCTGAAAGTTGATTGCAAGACTAAGAACAAAGAAGTAAACTCAAATGATAGAATTAGGGACATTTTCCTGAAAGCCTTTACACTGGATCTCTGGGTAAAAAATCATTTGTAGTGTGTCACTGAGTCATTTGTAGTGTGTTCCTATGGGCAGTTAAGCATCTATTATGGATATTGGCACAGTTCAGACATTTTGTAGTTATTGTAAACCTTTAAATGTCAAGGATGCTACATGTCTGACTCATCTTCAGAAATACCCTCAAATGTCACATTCTATATGAAGACTACTGTAACAGACTCCCACATCAGAATTAATTTCTTGCTTTTTAGTATTCCTGTAGTATTTTATTTATGCCACTAGAATGGCCATTGCTTCTTTATTTTATGGCTATTTGTTTTCTGCCTCTTCCAAAAGAATTCTTTGAAGGCTGAAATCATATTTTATTCATATTTGTAACTACAGGGTCTTCCAATGTTAGAATAGAATAGGTACTCAATAGATGCTTGCTAGATTGGCTTAAGTTTCTTGCCAGACATACATGTATGGAAAGTTTAATTAGGGTAGAAAGAACTAAATGCATTAAAACAAACTGAAACAAATGGAACTTCTGACATTTTGATTCTGAACTCTGAAAGGGTTGTCAAAATAGATACGCATCAGATGTGGACAGTTGAGATACAACAGGCTGTTGTTAGAAAGTCCAGCACTGTATTTTGGGAAGGAAGCCAATGTGGGAAAAATAAAATTGAAACGCATCGACGTAGAGATGATAATTTAACCTGTGGGAACACAGTCGGGTTACCAAGGGAAAAATAATGAGTTGAATATTTAAGGACACAACATTAAAGTTTATAGAGTGAGATCTTCCAGTACATGAAACAAATGAGGAACCTGAGAAGTAGGAAAAAATAAAATAATAACAAATTATGGAACCTAGAAAAGATTTAAAAGAAACTATAAGGTCAGAAGTCCCACAGTGCAAGGGAATCAGTTTGGAACTCTGATGTTGGAGGAGAATGAAGTGAATTTGAGATGATGAACTGAAAAGAGATAAACAGAAGTGGAAAATGTCAACTTATAAGAAAACTATTGAGTCATAAGTAAGAGAACAATTATCTCGAAAAGAGATATGAACAGTGTAAGGAATACACTGCTTGAATTCAAGAGAATTCAAAAATGATTTTTAAAAAAGAACCTTAAAAATGATAAAAAAAAAAAAAAAAATGCATCACTAGGTGAAAGCCAGAACTCACCTAAAGGGAATCATGTAGGAAGAACTGGTTGAAGGCTGTAAGCAAGTGTGAATGCAATAAGATTACAAAGTGTAAGAGGTTGCAGGGATACCTACAGAAAATGGATATGGAAGGAGGACATGCTGAGTTGAGTAGGAATAAACATGGAAAGAGCACCAGAGTGGCTTGGGTTATTGACACAGGAGAGATGTGATTGTCCTAATTTCCCTAATTCTTTAAAAGTCCTCTATAGACAAGCTTCCTAAAGAACCAAGATGCTCATTCCTCTCACTGTAGAGTCTATGGTAGACAGTTCACTACTAAGACCTCTCTGCAGATTGTTCTCCACCAAAGGGAAGTGTTTTATCCAAGTGTTTGCCTCTTGCCAGCAGCTGCATCTGATACCGCTGGTCAACAGGGACAGGTTCAGCTTCCTCACATGTTGCAGTTTGAACATTAGAGGCAAGCATATTAAGTAGGATTTATTTTTAAAAAGGGGGTGGGTAACATAGACTTCTCCTGGGAGGGAGAAGGGGCCATCGTTGGTATCCTGGTGTCCCCTGAAGCAAGGTAGTCAGCTTTTTTGTAGGTCTTAGGCTTCCTTTGTTCTCCTGTTCTCTTCCCTTAATCTCTCTCCTTCCCGCCCGGGAATGCTCAGTGGGATGGCCAAAAGGTGGGAAACAGGTGGGCTGAAGGCAGAAGGGCAGGATGCAGCAGCCTGGGACACATTAGTTAACAACCTTATAGCTCCCCATAAGGAAGGGCAATTCCTGGGACAGGTTACCTTAGCAACAGGTGGAGCAAGGGTAGGTTCTTGATAAGGGTGGAGGAAGGGTAAAGAAGGATATTAACATTTTCAATCCCTCAGGGGACAGTCTCCAACTTCTCACAACTTCTCCAACAGACTTACTCAAAATTGGCCTCCTTGATCAACCCCGACTCGATTTACCTGTTTATACTGACTGCCTGTCTAATTCTTGCTTCACATCCAGTCACTACCTAATACAGCAATATAAAGACCTAGCAATATTTTTCTGATATGAACCCCCAAAAGCACAGAAATAAAAGCAAAAATAGGCAACTAGGATCACCTCAAACTAAAACCTTCTGCAAAACAAAGTAAATGACAGAGGCAACATTTGAAATGGGAGAATATTTTTCAATCCATACATCTGATAAGGGTTAATAAAAAATTATACAAGAAATTAAAACAACTCAATAGCAAGAACACAGTGTGACCAGAACATGCACAAAATACCTAAACAGATATTTTTCAAAAGAATACATGCATATGGTCAATAGCTGTATGAGAACACATTCAACATCACCAAACAGCAGGGAAATGCAAATTAAAAACTAAAGAGACATTACCTCACCTCACTAAGAATGGCTATTATCAAAATAACTTACAATAACAAGTTCTGGCAAGGATGTGGATAAAGGAGAACCCTGTACACTATTGGTAGGAATATAAAATATTGCAGCCATATTGGAAAATAGTTGAGAACTTTCTCAAAAAATTAAAAATAGCATTTTCATATTATCCAGCAATCCCACCACTGGGTACATATCCAAACAAAATGATATCAGTATGTCAAAGATATATCTGATTTCCCTTGTTTACTTCAGCATTATTAGCAATAGCCAAGAAAGAGAATCAGCATGTGTCTATCAAATGATTCATGAATGGATCAAAACTTATGGAATATATACACAATGGAATATAATTCAGCTATATAACTGAAGAAAATGTAACAAATGAAGTCAATTGTAACAAAATGGAAAAACATGGAGGAAATTATGTTAAATGAAATAAGTCAGAGTCAGAAACACAAATGCCTCATGATCTCACTTATATGTGGAATATTAAAAAGTTGATCTCATAGAAGTAGAGAGTAGAATGGTGATCACCATAGGTTTATATGATTGCAGATGATGAGTTTGGAGAAATATAGGTCAAAAGATACAATATTATAGGCCAGAGGAATCAGAATCAATCTAAGACATCTGTTTTATATCATGGTGTCTATAGTTAATAATACATTGTATTCTAGAAATTTGTAAAGAGTATATTTCAAGTCATGTCACTACTATATATTTTATACACACACACATATATGTATAATATAAGGAGACATATATTTTTGTGGTAATCATTTTAGCGCATATATATATATATATATATATATATATATATACACACACATATATATATACATCAAAACATGTTATGCTCCTTAAGTGCATACAATTTTAGAAATAAATCATATGGTTCAAACTGTGCATTGCTACTTTCCTTTGAAATTGTTGAGTCTTTCAGGAAGTTCCTGTAATAAACAATTGAGCCATTTAACTAAGTAATAAACTTAGAATAAAAGTTAAGTCATTTTAATAAAGACAGTACAATAGCAAAATATTGTTAGCACAGACAGTAAGACAATATTTTTTCAGGACTAGAATTATGTAATATGCACCTTTCTATCCTGAAATTCTAGTTTGCGGTGTAGAATTTGTAGATGTTTTATAAATTCTTGTCAAAAAAGATGAATATACTTACTTCTAAGGACAACAGTGTAGCGTACAAGAAGGGAGGCATACTTTATATACAACCAGAGAAATGAAAAATTGTATTCTATATGTGTAATAAGAATTGTAATGCATCCTGCTGTCATTAATTTTTTAAAAAATCAATTAAAAATTAAAAAATAAAATAAGACATCATAGTCTTGCAGCCATAAACAACAGAATGTAAATCAGCCCACTTAGATAAATACTGCATTAGAAGTAGTCACTGTTCCTCCATCAAAGTGCAGTGTCCCACATGGCCCCAGCTTTACTTGATAATGTCTCGTGTTTTTCTCCATCTCCAGTCACCCCTACTGGAGAATTCAAGGATTCTCCAGTATCAAGATTCAGGGATTCTCCACAATCCCAGAATTTTCAGCATCAAGAATCAGGAATTCTCTAGAATCCCAGGATTCTCTAGTAGGGATGACTGAAGATGAAGAAAAATTGCAGAGACAAAGAAAACTCAGAGACATTATCAAGTAAAGCTCGGTCCCGGTGGGACACTGCATTCTGATGGAGAAAGAGTGACCCAGAACTAGCTCTGCAAGGTTTTTATATAGGGTCTCATGGACAGGAATTAAAATATAGGGGCATTGTAAATTGTTTAAGGCTTGTGAGTTGTCAGAGCTTTCTTTGTGCACTAAGAAGTTACAGAGCTAGAAAGATTTTTTGCCCCTATCCTACAGTTACAGTGCTGGGAACATTCTGCTGCACCCAGGAAACCCATAGTCCTGAGACACCTGATAACTGCCAGAAACAGAGCTGAGAGTCAATGATGATGACATCCTCGCCTTTGGCAAGAAATGTTTTCCAGGCTTGGCTTTTGCCAATGCAGCAGGATCGATCAGCCAATGACCAGGGTTCATCCTCTCTCCACACTGGCCACTTTCTTATAAAAATAATTGTTATTTTAACATTCTGTTTGTATCAAGAGACATGCTTTTCCTTTATGTCAATGTTTTAAGAAGTCCAAGTGAGCAGATTTCTTACTCAATTTCTAATAAATAATACTTGATTAATTTAAGCTTTAGGATATTAAAAAAATAAGCAAACAACTATTAAAAATTAACATCTATATCAACCATGTAGTCCCAATTAAGTCAGCTGAAGTACACATGGGATTAGGGACAAGACAACTGGAACCAGTGATTGATGATCAACATGAATTAGTTCTAAAGAACTCTGAAAAATATACACAGATTTCCAGCAGTGCCCAATCATTTTTCTCCAATCTGTGACTCCTCTCCAACCTCTTAATTCCCTCATCTGCCCTTAGAATGTTATGCCAGATTCATGGGACCCCAATAGACCTCCAGGAGCCAAATCCGATGCAATCACACAAGAGTCTTTATTGCAAGCTCCAGGCTGCACTCACAACCGTTTCTGATGCAGTGGTCCCGAGGAGTGAGTCCTGGCCCTTAGTTCAGTGAGGATTTATTGTTTTTGGGGGGGATATTCTATGCATCACAACATCACACAGCAAATCATTTTACATCGCGGGAAAATCAAACAACAACTCTTAACATTGATTAGCATATTCGTTGGTGGGAACAATTTGGGTAAGGGTGATTGGTTAGTTCAAGTGGTGGATACATTTGAACTGATTGGTTTAGGCCACCAGGGGTTGCAAGGGTGTACATGCTAAACTGCAAGGTTGCCTAATCGTGTTATCAATCATCAGTCATCTAAACTACTGGGAAGGTCACTTGGTATTTCAGGTATCTTCCCTGTTGAAAGGAAAGTGACCACAACACTCAGAGTGACCAAGAGATCTTTATTGCAGCAGTGCAACAGAGGAGAAAAAGAGAGAAAGAGAGAAGAGAGAGAGAGAGAGAGAGAGAGAGAGAAGAAAGAGAGAGCAAGAGCAAAAGCAAAAGCAAGAGAGACAGAGAGACCAAGAGCAAGAGAGAGAGAGACAGAGAGATCAAGAGAGAGAGAGAAAGAGAGCAAGAGCAAGAGAGACAGAGCAAGAGAAAGAGAGAAAGAGAGCAAGAGAAAGAGAGAGGTCCAGCAGGAGGGAATTTTTATAGCCCAAATCTAATGGGGTCTCTGGGTCTGCAAGCTGCCTTGTTGGTATACAAGGCGGTTAAGTGTTTGGCTTTGAGTGGTAGGTTGTGTGTTCAGCTTTGAGCAGAGGGGCAAAGCATTCAGCCTTGAGCGGGGGCTTGGGCATTTGGACTTGAAGCAAACAGGTGATAAAGAACCAGACAGAAGGTTTGAGAAGCCAGGTCATCCTGCAGCTAACTTTGTTTGGCATGCCCTGCACACAACTTAATTCAGCCTGTCCTGCACCTAACACCTGTCTCATTCTGATTGGTTGTTGCTATGGTCCGAAATTAGGCCTCAAGCATTCTTTGGTCTTTCCAGGAATTTGCATTGCTGAGTCAAGGACATCTGGTCACCAAGTTAGGGATATCTGGCTCCATAGGTCTTTCCTGTTATTCACAGACAAATGACTCAGCAGGGTAGCTATGTGCCTAAGAATGCTCTGTGGGTTTTCCAAGGACAAGGGTCATCCCCCTACACCCTTTGGACAGGCTCTGCTCTGAGGTAGAGGCTGGTTTTTCAAAAATAAGTCACATCAGAAACACTCTAACTTCCTCTCACAAACTCCTTTTTCCCCACCTCTCCACTGTTCCAAGTTAGCTCTACAAAAAGAAAGTAATATGAATTGTTTTGTGATGTAATGGGATTTTTCTCAGTTATTATTTCTCCCAGCAGTATTTATATTTAGATCAAATTTCAATATCCAATCACAAATACTTTCTTTAAGGTGAAATTTTGGAAGATGTCTGAGCTTTCTAGGTTAAAAATCATAACTACTTTACAACAGTTCAGTCTCATCTTCCTTCAATTAACTCTTTAAAACAACTCTCTAAACAGGGGAAAGAAATAAGAAGCCTACTCATGAAAAGGACCTTTATGCGTGCTCACTTTCACATCTATAGATAGTAAATAATGATTATGATAAATCTGAAAATGGTAGCAACAACAAGGCTGGTACTTATTGATCCCCTACTATATTTCAAACGGTATGGAGAGTGTATAACATGAATTATCTCCTTTAACTTTCATGACAGTCTTATAAAGTAGATATTATTATTATCCTCATTTCTTGGGAAACTAGTGAAACACCAGTTATCGGTGATGAGTCCTGCTTCCCCACATGTTGAAATTTGAACATTAGAGAAGCACATGGAGGTGGGAAATAGGTGGGCTGAAGGGGGAAGGGCAGGATCCAGTAGACCAGGACACATTAACAACCTTATAGCTCCCTGTAACGAGGAGAAATTCCTGGAACATGTTACCCTAACAACAGGTTAGAGCAGGGGTAGGTTCTTGATAAGATCCCTCAGGGGACAGTCTCCAACTTCCCAGACTCACTCAAAATTGGCCTCCTAGATCCCACCTGACTCGATTTACCTATCTACACTGACTGCCTAATTCTGGCTTCACTAGAATCCAGAATATTAATCTGACACCGTGTTTTTGTTAGCTTTTTTGTCACTGAGACCAAAAGACCATCCAAGAACAACTCAGAGGAGGAAATTTTTATTTGGGGCTCCTGGTTTCAGAGTTCTTGGTGCATAGGTTTTACTCCATTGCTCTGGGCCCAAGATGAGGCATCATATCAAGTGGGAGGGGAACAGTGGAAGAAACCTGCTTAGCTCTTGGGAGTTGGGGTATCAGGGTCAGGAAGCACATATGGAAAGAGAAAAGAGAAAGAGAAGACAGCACCTATGTTTGCATTGGCTTTCTCCTTCCTCTGCTCTCCTTCAGTCCAGGCCCCTAGCCCACTAGGGGGCACCACCCACATTTCAGGGTGGGTGTACCAGCCTCAGTTTCCTGTCTCACCTTTTATTACTCTCTAGAGACACCCTCACTGATACGTACAAAAGTCTCTTAATCCCAACAAATTGACAATCCATATTAATCATCACACACTGCTAGTTAGTAGGTAAACTGGAATTTGAACTGCAGGGTTTTATCAGGTTCCAGAATTTGTAGCACCATAGAAGTAAAATATTATATTTCACTTATTTTTATATTCTAGGAATTATAAGACCATCCAGTACATATTGGGAATTTAACACATATTTGTGAAGTAAGTATTGTTTTTGAAGAAATCATCTAAAATAATATAATACAAAAATAAATCGGTTAAACTGATGCAAAAGTAAGAATGCTTATATTTTCATATAAGTGCTAGCAGAAATTTCAAGAAGAGTTTGACATATTTCTTACACAGTATCAGTTTACATTTGCTGAAATGGTGTATAAAATGATTGCATTGTATCAATCATATTTTACCCAAATATTTCCCAGAAAAATGTGTCAATATGTGTTTTTCTCATATACAGCAAGCAAAACAAATTGAAAAACAATGAGACAGGGCTGATCATATTTCAAGACAAAATATTTTGATTCTGTATGGTTTGAAGGGTGCTTTTGTGCTCACAACTTCTCATGCTGAGTTGAGATTATACCCTTTGCCTTTAGAGATTATGGAAAATGAGCAACTGATCAAATAAACTGAAATATCCTGTCAGATATGAAAGGATCTTTCTAAAGAAACAGGAACACAGCCCACACAAAATACAAGGTAAAATAACTCCCAGCCCAAGTCGGGCCCCAATATATATCACACCCACATAACCTCTTGGCAAATATCAAATAACATCCAGATAATAGACTTGTCAGGAAAAAGAAAAAAACAAACAGGCAAAAAAAAGGCCACCTTGTAAATAATAGTTCAACTCAGACATCCGTAAATTTTATCTTAAAGTCTTGGTAAAATAATCATAGCGCCCATTTATTTTTTTTGCTGCCTTGAGAGTGGCACATCATACTGGAAGCTTACAAGGAATTATTTACATTTTGAACATCCTTGCCAAGTGAAAATAGAAGAGGCGAAGAGTTATTATCTCTTATAAATTATTTTAACTATTTTTCTGTCCCTATGCTAAATGAAGAGTGTTGACTACACAGTGTTACATGAATATTAGTTTACCTATTGTTATAATTGTACAACTAAGATACCAAAGATAGGCTATTAGTAGGTAATATTAATTTAAAATATTATGATAATTATATTTATTAACTTCCATGATATTACCTTTTAATCTTGAGCAAAATTTTCAAATTGAAAAAGTGTCAAGGCAGTGTACGTCAGTCTTTTAAAGACATTGCTAAAGGGAAGCAGCCTCAAGAAGCTCTGGTAATGACCAACGATAAAACAGCAGCATATTAAACACAAAGCTTCAGGGATATAGTCCTGTAATAAAGGAAGGAGAAAAAATCCTCATGGACTGTCATCCAGAGTGGTGTAACTGCGATTTATTCATTCAATTGTTTCAAATGTATATACTGAAGGCTTACTAGGTGACAAGATATAATGGTGAACAAAAGTAAATGATGACAACAGTAAGTAGATAAATAGCCATCGTGCCTATAGTCAGGGATGTGAGGCTTTGGGGAGAGGTTGCGCACCTATCAAATACAAATATAAGTGGAGAGCTGTGATCCGAATGAAATTATAGTGAGAGAAAAACATCAAATGAGATGACCGGACACGTCAGGCAGTCAGAGATGCTGGCCTGAGGGAATAATGTTAGAGCTGAGATTTGAAGGAAGAGGTAGGAACTAACTAAGACTGTTGTGTGTGCTTGCTGGAAGAACATTCAGGCAGAGGGAGAGTGTGTGCAAAGATTCTGTGTTAGAGAGAACAAGGCATATTCAAAGAGCTGACAGAAAAGAAGGCTATATGGCTAGTGCACAGAGCACTGGAGGAAGGACGGAGTGAGATGACACTGAAGAGGTGGGTAGAGGCTAGCCACCATGTTGCTTTGTAGCTTCAGGATATGTTTTTAATCCTAAAAGGAATAAAGGTGTACTCATGTGTTCTAAGGCAGAAGCCAGAAGCATAGCTACCTGAATGTGATCCGACTGTATTTTGGAATCACTGCTGCAGTGTAAATAGATGGTGGTAGGTGTGGGCAGGTACAGAGAGAACACTTGGGAGGTTATTTCAGTAGTCAAGGGATGAGTGACTACCTCAGAGTAGAGTGAGAGCAAAAGAGATGGGCACAAGTGAATAGATTAAGATCATGTGCTCTATGGGGCAGTTTATAGACAGAACATGGGCATTCAGGAACAGAAAGATGTAGCAAGGCTGATTAGTAGGTTTCGGGACAGGGTCCACAACAGTCGCATTAATTGAGAGAATAAGACAGATGACACTGGAAAGGGCCAGACTGGGGTTTGGCTCAAAGTGTAGAGTTTGCCATGCCTTAAAGGAATTCAGGAAAAATTCCAGGTAGGCAATTAGTTGCATGGGTCTCACTCACCAGGATCTGGGATGGTAATATATACTTGGTAGCCATCTCTGTACATATAAGAATTTGGGAAATAGCATCTGTGTTTTTTTTTTGTTGTTGTTCTAGATAATGATTGATAAACAGTTTTGTTTCATAATGTTGGTTTCTGAAGGACAATTTATACATCTAGTATTTACCATTTGAGTACTATTAATTTAATCTGTTAAAAAAAAAAGAGAAGATCTAATTCTCTTCTTCAACTCACACTAAACATCATCGGGTGGAGCCACGCAAGTAGGCTAGTACAGCAGAGAGGGTGGAGTTAAAGAGCCTGTGTAGCTCAAGTGTTGGAGCCCAGAAGGGATGAGGAGGGAAGGGTCCTAGTAATGGCCTTGAGTAGAATATGAATGCCCAACTTGTTAAAGAGGAAAGTCACACAGGGTGTAGCCTGGCAAGGAGAAAGAATTCTAGAGGTTTGAAAATGATATCTGGACATGTGGAGTGGAGAGACCTTCTGCAGGGCTTTGGAGCCAGTGAGGAGTGACCAGGGTTGTATCACAGGCAGGGAGTTGGAAAAGCCCAGCACTAATTTCAAATGAAAAATCTGACATGAGAAGATGACGTAAGGTAAGAGTCATCCAGGCACAGGTGTTTAAACCAAAGGCAATCAAAATAGTGTTCTTCATTGTTATCCTTGTGATCTCAAAAGGGTTACTCTCACTGGCATTTCAGATATTTGTTAACTCTGGCACTTACCATTGAAAATCAATATTACAATTTTCAGAATTTCCTGCCTGCCTAAGGCTATCATTCTTTTTTTTTTTTTCAGTCTAAAAAAAAAAGGAAAAAGAAAGAAAGAAAGAAAGAAAGAAAAGGCTTAGGGAAATAGGTTATGCTCTTCCTAAAAGGAGCAGATCATCCATCCTGTGAATAAAGCATTTACAAATGTGAGATGCTTTCAAGTCAGAAGGAGCCACTGAATGAAACATTGGGCAGTTAGTAACTTGAAAGTCCTTGATTGTCAATATAACCTCTTAAGAATGTGATGTGCCATTTATTTATTACCCAAGTTTTACTATTAGATATCTGATTGCCTAAAATGATGGGATGGAAATAATTTGAGATGCTTCTTTTCTCTCATCTATATTTATTACTTGATTTCTATCATTACCCACAAGTAAACAATAAATTTAGCAGTGTTAGGATCCTGAAGCTTAAAGAGACAGCAATACTTCCGTTGGAGCTTAATGTACCATCAAAGAAGAACTCAAATGCTGGAATGAAGTAGTGAAGTGGGTGACTACCTTTGAAAGCTATTACAAACAGTAACTTTTCACATCATAATCATTTACTCCATTGCAGAAAAAAAATGCATAAAGGAAGAAAACAGGTGGTGGGGTTGGGGGTGATAAAATTATTTAAGAAGCCAGTGACACAACTGTTAAATAGTAAAATTGATATTCATTATGCAAAGTCCTGTTATTATAATTATATAAGTAAATCTGTAGCATTGTAATTTTACATATTACAGTAAAACAACCAAATATCTAACCTCTTTCAGAAATTAATAAATAGTACTTAATAGGTAGAAAGGTAATATGTAAATGATGTATCTTCAACCTGTATTCATGTCATCATAACTAACAGCATCTTCAGTAGTTATTTGCCTCTGGTAAGAACCACTAAACCAAAGTATGCCTATAATTTCCTCACCATCCCCCAAACTGTCTCTTAGGGTGTTCGTTTGCCCACATAAACAAATTCACTCTTCACATGGCATCTATTTTCTAGAGGCTTTTTTCTTAAAATACACTCTCAAACAAGACATGGTAAAAATACACATTTTTACCACCCACCCTATTTTCTGTTTTCTTTTTCTTTTTAATACCCACCATCTTCAAAGATCCAGCAGCCTGGTCATTCCTTCTCCATAAACCCTAGAATGTCAAACACTCTTAGTAGCTTTGGCTTTCACAAAAAAAAAAAAAAAAAAAAAAAATGAAAGCTTCACTTCTGTTGGGGCCACAAGTTTCACTAAGTCCACTAAAATCCACCAGGACTGCTGTTACCACCCCCATTAAAAGGTAGGCTACATTCCCGAAAAACATGCTGGCTGCTCCTGACCAGTATGATTACATTTTAAGAGGTCCTAAAATGTCAAAAAGGCAGTTTTGTTTAAACAAAACAAAACAAAAAGCAAGACTCTGTTATGCTGTCTACTAAAGAGGGAGATATTTGCTCAGTCTGTCTCTCTCTCTCATGCCTTTGTGATACTGCATTGCTTGGTTATCAAGAAAAGTGTGCAATGTACTTCAAATATCACCCTGAGTGCTCCTGTTTCATTATTGTGGCTGTCCATCTCATCTGAATGCTCAGTGTTGCAATTGGAGCAAGTGTCACATGGCAATGTCTTTCCTCTGAATGATTTTTTTCCCCAAGAAGGCTACTTTCTGGCCAATTTGTTTATTCTTCTAGTCAAGCTCACATGTTTTAATTCTAAACGGGCAAAAGCAGATTTAAACTGAGAATTTCTGTTTCACTATGCACAAATGCATAGAAGGTTGTTGTACACTTATTTTTTTCTTATCTTTAATCCATGTTCCTAGTCAATAATTGACACTATGTTGAGAGGAGAGAAGTAGTCAGACAAGGTGACAGATTGAATATTTTGTAACAAAACACATAACAAGAAAATTGTGCTAATAATGAGATGTAATAATTTAATGTAAATAAATCCTTTCTGAGACCTTTCCTGTAATTACTACTGTGAAGCAATCATTACCTGCCCTAAAGCCTTATAGTTAAATTAAAATTAGCAACTTTTTATTGAGTGCTATAGTAATTTCATGTTTTGAGCCACAGTAGCATAATGCTTTATGTTTTCAGGGCATTCATTCATTCATCTCTTCATTCTTTTAACAACATACTGTTGTATGCTTATTATGTTCCAGACAGATGTGTATATAAGTAATTACACTACAGTGGGTTCAGGAAAGATTAGCAGTTGTACCAGGACCAATGGGAGTACAGAGGACAGTGTCATCAATTCTGCTTGGTTGAGTAAGGGAAAGCTTAGCAGAGGAGAACACACATGAGATTTGGTCTTCCAGGATGAAAGTCTTAAGAATCTACCAGGGGAATAATAAGAAAGAACATAACAGGCAGAATGAAAGTTTGTGCAAGGTATGAAATAATGAGGCTTGTTCAGAGCACTGTAAATAGTTCCATATACTTGGAAAGTCCCACAAGCCACATAGTAATGTCAGAGAAGCTGGATTTGAATGTAGCTCTGACATTTACTACCTGTGTAATTTAGACCAAGTTCACTTAAGCTTTCAACACTTTGTTTTGCTCATTTGGAAAATGAGGATGACAGTAATATTCACCTCCGTCTTTTTGGTAAGGATTGAATAAAATATGGCCTTTTAGGGAATCTTGTTCTGTTTGGGGCACATAGAGAATACCTGATCACTGAAAGCAATATAGTGATGAATGTTATGACAGTTGCTGTTGCTGTTAACATAAGTTGAGGGGAAAACGCTAAAGAAGTAAGCATGAACCAAGTCACAGAGAACTGGGGATGTTCTGCTAAGAAGTCTGTTGAACATATTTCTAAATGTTAGCTTCACTGGTGATAACGTTTGTTAAAACTGAATGAAATCCATCCTGCAACCTTAGCATCTATAATCTGCTTAACTCAATCTTCCAATTTTATATCTATATCAATCTTTAATACCTTTATTGATCCCTTCCCCATGATCCTTTTTTAATTGTCAGTTTTGTTATGCATAACTAAATACTTTTAAATGTTTTCCCAAGATGCAAATGTGAATTTTAATTTGCATCTTTACTTGTAATCTTTTCTATCAATGATAAACTAAACTTTCAACTTGACACTTTTATCATAAACTTCCCAAACTTCTTTTTTGCAATCTCCATTTATTTTATTAATGTATTTGTTTAAACTGTTAGCAGTTAAGAAAAGGGAAAATACCCTTTTATCTATATATGCTTTAATGAAACTACAAAGTGATACAACTGTATTATTTATGACATTATATGTTGAAAAAAATCTCATTTTAAAATTATCCAATAGTTTTAAAATGTAGACATATTTCAGATAGCCTTGTTTGAACACCAAAAAAAGAAGCTATGTATGAAAGTAAAAAGGAAGATATTTATACATGAAAATGAACCTAGGTCTGAATAGCATCCTTCAAAAGTATCTTTTGCTGTATTTCAACATAGTCATTTCCATAACACTCAACCATGATATATTTGCATTGCCAAATCCCTCCTACTGAACTAGCAAAAACTGAAAAATTTATCAGACATAAGGATGTTTGGAGAAAAATAAGCAATCTGAAGTGGTTCCATTTTATAAAATGGGTATGCCAGAATACTGTTTAAATTTTTCTCATAATTAAATCATTTAATTTTTTTTTTGAAGAATAGCATTTTCTTGAGGCTAAAGAGGAAAAAACATTTAAATACTAAGGAATTAGGAGGGATATTTTAATATCTTTACTGAGAGATAATCCACATACCATACCATAAAATTGACCCATTTAAAGTATATGATTCAATGGTTTTAGTATATTAACAGGGTTGAGCAACAACCTCCACAATCTGAGTTTAGAACATTTTGATCATTCTTATGTTAGTCAGCTTTCCTTCACTATACCAAATATTCATGATAATCAATTAATAAGGAGAAAAGTTTTATTTTGGCTCACAGTTTGAGAAGTTTCAGTCAATGCTTGATTGGTAAGCATTGGTAAGGTTTGTGGTAAGCAAAACTGCTTACACTATGAGCTAGAGAACAAAAGAAAGTGAGATAAGGATCCAGGGTCCCACAATACCCTTTGAGGGCCTCTCCCCAGTAGACCTCTGAAAGATTGCAACACCTCCCAATAGGGCGACCCTAGGGACCATGCCTTTAACGCATGGACCTTTGAGAAACTTTTAAAATCCAAACTATAGCAATTTCTAAAGAAACACTATGTCTATTATAGTCACTTCCCCTAGCTGCCTCAGCCCTGGGCACCATTACCTACTTTCTCTAATTAAATTTGCCTAATCTGACATTTCATGTAAATGGAATCATGCACTATATGGTCTTTAATAATTGGCTCCTTTCACTTAGTATAATATTTTCAGGGTTCATTCATTTTGTATCATGTTATCAGTAACTTATCCCTTTTATTTCTGAATAATATTTTGTATGGATATAATATGTTTTTTTAAATCCATTCATAAGTTGATGGACATTTGAATTATTTCTACGTTTGCCTGTTATAAATAATGCTATTATTAATGCTCAAGTACACATTTTGCATAGCTATGACTTTTTAATTTAGTTTGGTATATACACAAAGAGGAATTAGTGGGTGACGTGATTAAATATGCTTAATCTTTTGAGAAACTGCCAAACTATTTTGCAAAGCAACTGTACCATTTTACATTCTTCCCAGCAATATGTGAGGATTCTAGCTGCTTTATGTACTCACTATGATCTATATTTTTATTTAGACCATTACTTAGTAGATGTGAAGCAGCATCCAATTGTGGTTTTCACTTTTTAAATTCATAATATTTTCTTATAATCCATTTTATTCCTGTAAGGCTATTAGGGATAGCCCACATTTATTACTGAATTTGATCATTGCATATTTTCTCTTGTTTCCTTATTCTGTTTAGGGAAATGTTTGTTCATAGTATTGATCTTTTAAAGAACCAACTTTTGATTTTGTTGATGTTCTTTATTAGTTTTCCATTATCTATTTCATTTTCTCTTCTGATCTTTATTATTTAATTCCTTCTACTTGCTTGTGTTTAGTTTGCTCTTTTTTCCCCTAATTTCTTAATGAGGAATGTTTTCATTTGATATCTTTTGTTCACGTAAATATTCATAACAATAAGTTTCCCTCTGAGCACTGCTTTTGCCACATCTCACAAGTTTTAGCATATTGAGTTTATTCTTTCCTTTCTTTATCTCAAAATATTTTCTAAGTTCCCTGGTGGATTCTTCTTTGATAAAAAAAAAAATGATTATGAAGGAGTGTATTGCTTAATTTCACCATATTTCTGAATTCCCCTAATTTCCTTCTGTTATTGATTTATAATTTCACACCATTGTAGTTGTGATTTTAATCCTTTTAAACTTAATGAGTCTTGTTTTATGGTTTAACTGAGTTGTCAATAGCCAATTGAAAACTTACATAAATAAAAATTAGGTTTTAAAGACTTCTTCCATTCCACTTTAAAGCAATATGTGATATTATTTGCAACAATATAAAGTACTATTGTTGCCTTTGAATGATAAAGTCAAATGCATTAAGCCTTGTATAAATAAATTATGACTTAAATCCATAAATGCCTATCCTTTCTAAATCTTGTGTTCATACCATCTGTTCTTACATTTACTATTATCCCTACTTTCTCAGAGATACTCACTTCAATAGGAGCAAGCAGTAAACACTAATTTATTCATTGTTTTTAAAAATAATACCAACTTGTTTTCCATATAATATAAAACATTTTCAAACATTATTACTGAAGGAAATGCTATAATTTGTATCTTGAATGCCACTAAAGGCTTATGTGCTAAAGGCATGGTTCCCAGCCCATGGTGGTGCTGTTGGAAGATGGTAGAACCTTTAAGAGGTGGAGTCTAGTGGAAGCAAGTTAAGTCACTGGATGCATGTTCTTGAAAGGGATATTGGGACTCCAACCCCTTACCCTTCCTTTCTTTTGCTTCCTAGATACTATAAGGTAAGCAGCTTCCTCTACTACATGTTCCCCACTGACATACTGCTTTTACCACATACCCAAAAGCCACAGAACCAACTAAACACACTGAAACCTTCAAAACTATGAGCCAGAATAAAGCTTTCCCCATTTTACGTTGATTATCTCAGGTATGTTGTAATAGTACCAGTAAACTAATTAATACAGGTAATGTGAGGCTAGCATTGAATGCTCTGTGATGCACTAGTCAGCTAAAACTAGACTCAGTCATATCTATAACTCTATCTATAAACATGTATTCTACCCTCATATACAGGCATATGTATGCTTAGCATATAATGTATATTCAAGAAGAGAATGTTGATTTTATTTTGCAGAAAATAGGAAGATACTGTAACTGGATGGGAAATACCTACACTATATCATGTTTGTGGGGTGGTGGGACAGGGGAGAAAAAGAGAGAAAACTCTCTATGGATACTTTTCCTCCAGAAATTATTTAACAATTTGCAACTCTAGTCAAATGCAGAAACATGAATCAAACTATAACAGTGATATAAAATTTTCCCAAAGTAAATGAGAAGGAAAACAAGATTAAAAACTGGGCAGTTTTCCAAGGTCAGGAGGATAAAAGTGAGCCTAAAAAGAAACCTCCTAAGAAAATGAGAGTTCCCATTTTAGAACAGAAAGAATGTCAACAACTTCACATCACGAAGTGAGTAATCCTTGCAGAAAAGGTGTAGAATACAGAGGAATGAATTCATGGAAAGCAACTGTATCTGAGAAGACATACTTCATTTTAAGCAGACATTAATAGTTTTCATTAATAAAACATTCATCCTGTATGCAGTGTTAATAATCGAAATATATATTTCTCAGGTCATGCATTTTCAAATCCATCACAGATTGTTGACTCTTCCTATAGTAATACTTTTAAAATGAAGCTATTTTTTTCCATTTTAACCATATTTTCTCTTTTTAAAGATTTTACAACTACCTTTATGCCCCATTATGGTGTTATATATAATCCACTGTTTCTCTCAGATTCATTTGTATATTGTTCAGCGACTTCTCCAAATTTTTTATACCTGGTTCAAAAATTTTTATACTTCATAAATTATCAAAGTTTTAGTAGGTAAATAAATGCTTACAAACACATTAAATTATACAAGGAAATAAACAATGAGAAGCAGGCATGATTTTTAAGAATACTTTCATACTCTATTAAAAAGCATTAAAGCTGGGCAAGGTGATACAGGGCTGTAATGCCAGTTACTTCTTCTAAGACAGAAGGATCACAAGCTTAATGCTAGCCTGGGTAACATAGTGTGAGACCCCATTTCAAATAAAAAAGGATTAAAAAAGATGGCACATATGTAACATGAAAGGCTATAGGTATCTGATTATAGTTTCAAAAAGATTAATACACACTAATACACATTTAAAAATGTGTTATAACATCTATCCACTGCCTTTATCAACATTTCTAAATCAAGCATAGTTTTTACCTTTTAGTAGAATCTATTGTGATTCTTGGGTGAAGTAAGGACAAATATATACTCATCTAAACTTTAAAAAGAAACATAGTAAGAGAATGCTATGCTTTGGGGGATGTAGAAGTTGAATTATAAGTAAAACATTTAAACACATACACATAGAACTACAAATTACTGTGCTGATAAAGGAAGCTATAGAAGACCAATATGGTAAGTTTAGAGTTTCATACAACATAAATATATGATAACAGTTTTTAAAAAGTAATTGATAGTGTCAGTACTGCAACTCAATATACAGATGTAATTTTGCCATTGAAGATTTTGCTGGAGAGGAGAAATAGATGTCCTACAGCCACTCGAAAGAATAAATGAAAGGGTCTTTGATGCTTTTCATCAAAAGACTACATCCCACTAAGAAAGAAACTGGATCCACCTCTGCCCGCTTTATTCTTTCCAGGTTAAATTCTTGAGAAGATGGAGGATAACTGAGTATGTTTCTCAACCTTAGCTGCTTAGTGGATTCATGGGATGCCTGGTACCAACCTCCACAGATTCTGATAGAACTGGCTGGAAGTGTAGACTGAGGATTTTAAGTTTTCCTGTTGATTCTCATATGGCCAACATTGATAGAAAAGTTTACAGAAATTAGATAGACAGATAGATACATACATACATACATACATACATACATACATAGATGATAGATAAATGAGATAGTCAGGTTTTTTTTTTGTTGTTGTGACCAAAATACCTGAGAAGAACAACTTAATGGAGGAAAAGTTTATTTGGGGTTCCTGGTTTCGGATGTTCAGTCCATAGTTTACTGACTCCATTGCTCTGGGCCCCAAATGAATGAGAACTTCATGGAGGAAGGGCATGGTGGAGGACAGCTGCTCAGCTCCTGGAAGCCAGGAAGCAGAGAAAAAGAATGTGTGCAAAGATCCCATGGACAACATATAGTCCCCAAGGGCAAGTCCCTAGTAACCTACCTCCACCAGCCACACACCATCTGCTTATATTTACCACCCAGTCTATTCAGATTATTAACCAACGAAATAGATTAATCTACGGATGAAGCTACAACTCTCACAATCTAATATTTTCAACTCTGAACATAACTACATTGTCTGACACATGAGCTCTTTGTGGGGCATTTTTAGATACAAACCATAACAATAACTTTGGAGGTATATAAATATGTAAATACATATCAGATATAAACATAGATTTTTTTTTTCATTTAGATACTGCTATAGTTTGATCTGGAATGATCCCCATGTGTTAGCGGTTTGGTTCTCAGCTTGGCACTATTAGAAAGAAGATAGCAGAAACCTTTAAAAGGTAGGCCCGTTAGTTGATTGGGGAAGTACCCACAAAGGACTGTGGGAAAATTATCTCTCTCTCTCTTTCTCTCTCTCTTTTTCTTACATTCTAGCTGAGATACAAACAATTTTTGCTCTTCTATATTCTCCCTGCGGAGATGTGCTACCTTGCAATGGGTCCCAAAACAATGGATCCACCTAACCATAGACAAGAATTTCCAAAACTGTGAGCCAAAGCAAACCTGTTCTCTCTATAAATTGATTTATCTCAGGTATTTGTTGAAGTAACACAAAGTTGACTAATACAGACATACACATAGAAGCACACATGTGCGTACCAGAGAAAGGTCCAGAAAACCTCCATTAGAAGTGACTTAAAGGTAGTTATTCTGGCTGGAAGGGGTCTGGAGATGTAATTTGAAATTGCATTTTTTCTGCAAACACAGTGCTTTCTTAGGTTTTATTTGGAGTGGCTCTTAGTGCCAGAGGACAGGGTACTGCCCCCAAACCAAGAAGCTCCCCTTGGCATCAGTGCAGATGAACATGCAGACGGAATTCTCTAGGTACCATCATTCTCTCAAAATCCCTCATCCTTCTATGGCAATAAAAATACCAAAACATTCTTTAATTCTGATTTAGGAAAGATTTACTGAGTTTCTCTTCACATCAAGACACTGGGAAAGGGGAAGGAAGAATCATATGGGAAAGCAATGAAAAAAAATGAGAAAGACAAAAAGAAAAAGAGAAAAAACAAAGACAGAGTGATTGAATTGCTGTGTGTTTTTCTTTATATTCTGTTATTTTTCATATTCTACGATTTAACATAGTGAGAATCGGGGAGAATACCAAAAAGGCTCCAGAACTTTCAAATGTATTATATATGCTTTCTCCTAGACGTACATACCTCTTCCCCCACAAATTCTTAACATTCGTGAATCCTTCTCTTCCTGTCATAAATCTATGTTGCACCAACTTGTATATCTTTTCAAGACTCAAAAATGTTCTCAATCATGTATGTTTTAAAACTACCTTTAGACTCCCTAATGCAAGCTCTAACTCCCGTTCCCTAAACAATATACCCACAAACAGCACAATCTTTCCTTCAGTTCTTCCATACACAGAGTGCTGGGGGAAAGTTCCTCCTGCCTCACAGCTCAGCAATGGAGCCCTTGCTCCAGCTGACTATTTAACTCTACATCCTAGCCTCATATTCCTAGTTATACCAGTCAGAAAGACCACCCATTACAATTGCTTTCTATAACTGAAGGTTTCAAAATAGATTTTTCTAATCTCTAAATTTTCAAAGAAAGAATCAGAGTCTTAGCTAGAAAAGTCTTCAGCAGTATCCAGAGAAAAGAGGTTTTTGCCAGCTGTCTCTATGGAGCTTTGAAAATGCAGAAGCTGGTTCATGACTATTTTCTTACCTCTTAAATATGTTTTCTTTAAATGTTGTCTGTGATCTCTTCATGTTGACTGTTTCTAATTAAATTACAAGTTGCTGAGCCTTACCCTAGGGTATTTATTTTTGGATTAGCAGTTGCACTAATGTTTTTCCCCAGTTGTCAAAAATTATTCATTGACCAGGATTTTCAAAAAAAAAAAAAATCAATGACTCAAAATTACTCAAGATTAATACCTGTTTGAAGATATTTGATATAAATATTTGTGTAACTTACACCATTTTCTTCTAAACTTCAGGTCTTAGTTCTCCAATCAATTTGTATTTAGTCTCTGTTGATGTTAGCCCATAGGCATCTGGGTCCTTGTCTTGGACCTGTGCCAAGAACAACCCCATTATAGTGGTTGAGACAAACAGGAACTTGATTGAGTTGAGCAAATCAGAAAACCGGGTGGTCTCAAAACCGAAAGTTCCCAAGTTTCCTGAGGAGGAAGGGTTGTTGGCTTATATGGGGTCTTGAGTTAGACAGGGAAGGAGGACTTCTGAGGAGGGGGAGGGAAGGGGCACGCCACAGGGCAGATCTTATGATATGTTGGCATTTTTCCAGAACATATGCCCCATGTTCTGCTGGGAGTGGATGTTTGTGCACTGTTATCAGGGTGGGCTGCATATCTGAAGTCACTGTTTGAGAGAGGTTGCTTTATGCTATACTGTAGATGTTCTTTATTCCAGTTCCAATTTGATAGAGGTTGTACTCAGCCCCTTCCCTTTTACTGTCCCATTGAGCCCATGTTAGGTTGGGCACATTGAGCCCACCACCAGAGGTCAGGGAAATAGAAATCATAAGATTACATGAAGTAGACATTTGGGGCTCCTTCATTCCTTCATTGAGATTGATTAATGAAAAGTTTAAGGTTTGAATCTTGAAAAGGACCCTGATTTACTGTGGGTATCTTTGGAAAGTCACACAACTTCTTTGAAGGCATGGTAATTTTCTTAATCGAATTTCATAATTATTGATAAAATCTTAAGGAAATTTATAGATAAAATCATGTAAACTATAAACACTACATAAATATAATGTATTTTATTATGAACTTTGTCATTGGCACTTTCCTTAAAAAATAACAGATACTTACAAGATCATGTAGTTTAAGACGTGTTTTAAAAAGGTGGCTCCAACCTGTCCTTCCTATTAAAAACAAGTCATTTTATTTATAAGCTTGAAATCATGGCCAAAGTCCTGCCATTAGAGGCCATCACCCCTTTAAGTATGTTTCCTCAGAGAGACAAGAAATATTCAGTGACAGCGTTATTTTGAGGTTAAAAGCATGGATGCTCGGCTAGTAATACCTGACTCTGACTCCTGTCTGTCATTTACTAACATTACAAACTCAAGTAAATCTGTCTTCTCTGTAGCTTAATTTCTTTATGTATAAAATGGAGAGAATTATAGCAAATAGGGTTTCTATAAATTTTATAAAATACTAAGTGTTACCACATTTACAACAATCTGGTACATAATAGACAATAAATAAATATTGCAACTACTTCTTATTATTGCTGTCACCCCCCTCTGCTTCCCCTAGTTGTTTCTTGGCTCCCACCTGCTTCCCATCTGGTGTCTCCAGCTCTCCCACATCATTACACTCCAATATCAAAATTTCCAGAAAACATTCTCTGATTTCTCACCTCCTTTTCTCTGAAGTCAATACAGGAAAGAGTAGAATGAAAAAAGAAAAATGGAAATCTAATCAAGTGTTTTAGTCAGCCTTTTTGTTTCACAAGAACAATTTTACAAGAGGAAAAGTTTATTTGGGGCTCAGGGTTTCAGAGGCCTCAGTCCATAAACTGCTGGATTCATTGCTCTGTGCCTGAGTTAAGCAGAACATTAGGGCAGAAGGGCATGATGGAGTAAAGCAGTTCAGGAAATGACAATCAGGAAGGAGAGAGAGAGAGAGGAAGAGGGAGAGGGAGAAGAAGAGGTAGAAGGAAGGAAGGGAGTGAGGGAGGGAGGGGGAGAAAGAGAGAGAAAGAGAGAGAGAGAGAGAGAGAGAGAGAGAGACAGAGAGAGACAGAGAGACTGAGACTCTAAGGTTGGTTCACAAGGGACAAAATATATCCCAAAGGCATACCCCAGTGACCCACCTCCTTCAGCCACACCCTACTGTTGTATAGTTAACATCCAACTAATTCCTATGAGTGGATTAACTCATTTGCCTATTCCCATTCAAAAGTGATACCAAGAGCAGGGGACAAAGGATTATTTTTATCCACCAAATTATCTCTCCTGCCAGTTGTTTATGTCAAAGCAAAAATGTAAGGGACACAATTAACCAAATAAGGCAGACTTTATTCTAGGCTTTCACGGTAGGAGACAAAAGCCAAAATTCAACCCAAGCTTAACTCTGAAAAAACAAAAGGTGTGAGATAAGTACCAGAGTTAGCTGGTGGAAAAGTACTGGAGGACTTCAGTAGGGAGGTTGATCAATGGGATGTGTTGAGCACAAGGAGTTTTTCCTGAGTTTGCAATGTTTTTCTCTGTGATTAGGCCATCTGTGTTTGCTAATTGGGCCCACTGAACAGAACCCTGAAGGTAGAAGTGCTTTCTTTCTTAATGATTATATTTCAAGAGTAGACTTCCAGGTCTTTTAGAAAAATATCCCTGGGTTGTAGAACTAGCAGGGGCTTTTTTAAAGATTTACATATATCTGAAAGTAGTAGGTAGAAATTTTCCATTTATCAGTTTTCTAGAAACTCTAAGAAAATCTCTAAGAAAAATCTAGGGCTTATCAACAAGTTGTTCAAACTGAAGGGAACATTAAGGCCCATATAATGAGACTGTGTGTGTTTCTGTGTGTGCTCATGTGTATGCTTGTGTGTCTATATCTGTGTGTAGTTGTGTATCAAACAATCTACCTTTTGTTAAAAGAAATTAGTAGTAGCAATTTTTGACAGCTTATACTATTAACACAGTGTTAACATTCATTATAGCAATCGAGGCAAGATTCTTTATCTCATGGACTAAATATTTTTAAAATGGGCTTGCACTTACCAAACATAAATTAGAGCCTCTGGTACTCATTTAAGAAACTTTTTATTTTCAAAATAAGTAAATGAGGGTCTTTGTTCACATGTATCATCTCTATCAAATAAGTTAGTAATAAACAGAACATAATTTCATGCAACCTGCATTTGTAAAACTCAACTAAATCTTTCTTGACTTTTGTCAAATCATAAAAAATCTATCAAATAAAGTTCACAGGAAAGAGTAATTGAGGATTCAATAGACTTTGAATATGAACAAAAAAGCTTTTGGAAATCCTAGGAATTAGCATTAATTCTGTTTATACAGAAATAACTTTTGCAAGGTGACTTTTTCTTTAAAAGCACAAATTAAGTTTACACAAATAATATATTACCAGAAAATCTAAATATCACTAATTTTCTTTGTCTTGTGTGTAAGCCAGTTTGTCATCAATCTGACCAAAATACCTGACAAGAGTAATTTAGTGGAAAAAAAATATTTATTTTGCTTCATGATTTCAGAGGTTTGAGTCCATGGTCAGTTTGTCCAATCTATTGCTCTGGATCCTAAGTAAGGCAAAACACCATGGCAGAGGGCATTGCAAAGAAGAGATACTCAGCACGTCGCAGCCAGAAAGCAAAGGAGTGATGGGGGAGGGGCCAGGGATGATAGAGTCTAAGGTCCTGTCCTCAGTGACCTACTTCCTCCAGTCATTCCCCACTTGCCTAGAGTTACCACCCATTAGTCCATTCATCTATCAATTCAGCAAGTGGATTCATTCACCAATGAGGTCAGAGCCCTAATCATTGTCAAAACATCACCTTTAAACCTTGCTGCATTGGGGATCATGCTTTCAAAAGATGAGCTTTTGGGGGGACACTCAAGATTCAAGACAACACCCTGAAAGAAAAAGGCAGTCACATTGACATAACATCATCAATAAGAGGCAAATGTTCTAAGGTCAGAATCTTGACTTTATAAGTCCTTGTGAATCCTTTGAATGGAGGGAAGCCTGTATTCTTTAAGTTTTTTTAAAAAGTAGTAAAGCAAAGTCAAAAACCTCTGTAAGAAAATTTAAAAGAGAAGAAAATTTAGTGATGAAAATGCTGGAATGGAATATATAATAATTCAAAAGTGGTGAAGAGGAGCTTGGTTGTAGGTCAGTGGTACAGCGCTTACCTCACATGTGTGAGGCACTGGGTTTAATCCTCAGCACCACATAAAAATAAATAAATAAGTAAAATAAAGGTATTGTGTCCATCTACAACTAAAAAAAAAAAAAAAATTAAAAAGTGGTGAAGAGCTAATTAGTTTCATTTTAAGATGCCGTGTATAATTAGTTAGTTTACTTTCCAGTTTAAAGACACCCCACCCTCACTTTTTGCTCCCTACTTGAGGACATACTGGTGAGAACACAAGTATTACTACTGGTGTCCACACTTATTTGCAAGAATTAGAATTTCCTTAAAGAATTTAGGAGGCTTAAAAATTCATTATCAAGTTGTCTTTCACGGTTTTGCGTTGTTGTGCCAGTCTTGTGAAAGAGAAAACAAAATAAGACCAGATGTTACATGAGGCTGCAGAGAAGGACATTAATCCTGTACCAGAAAGAAAACACTGAGCCCAACCTGGATGTCTACAAAGGTGTCTCAGCACCATGACTTCAGAATGTAGCTCCTCACTCCAATTATGCAGAAGTGTAGAAGTTAGTCTTTAAAAAGATTATTTTTCTTAAAATAAAATTCATTTATGATGCTTATAGAATCTTTAAGGTACAAATTCTATTGTGTTTTAGTCCAAGCCCCGGTATATTATGAAGAAAACCTCATCATTTCTATTCTGTTTGGATTGATGAGCAGGAAAAAAAAAAAACAATTGTATGTAAGGAAAAAAAAAGAGGAATAAGGGGAGGCAAGAAAAAAGATCTGTTAGACAGATGGAGATGTCCTCACAACACTGTTCTCTACATGAAAACCTAAATTCTTGATCTTGAGCTAATCCAAACTAAACTCCATTTCATTTGGAGTGTTTGTGTGTCTAACTGACTGGAATATTGACTGGAATATACCTGTGAACTTCATCCTGATCTAAACAGGATTAGAAAAAAAATTACTTATCCTCAGGGATGAAACAGAAATAGAATGCCATCAATATAACTCCATTCTGCAGCTTCAACATGTCAGGAAACACATTATCTCTTGGTAGTGTACAAATCTTGCTAATTACTTGTATTATCCTCTTATCTAGGTTTCACAACAGGTAGTAGATAATCTATAATTGTCACATCTCTAAAGACTGTAGATTAGGAATAAAGACAAGAAAAAACATATTTCTGCTGATTGCCTTCAAAATCCTTAATAAATGAAGTTAAGAAGTGACTTAAAAACCTTCCCTTTGACAGTAATGGATCATTTGTCACTTGTTATTATAAAGTGATGATAGAGTTATTGTGTAGCAAAATGTTTAGTAAACAACACTGAATTTGGAGGACCTATTTATACCTTGGCAAACATTGGAGATAAGAACTGGGAATTGGCACTAGTACAGAACTTTCAGCTCCTTTGGGAAAAGGCTATTTTATTCTGAAATATTTTCACTGAGAAGCACAAGTACAACAATAAATACCGTCTATCAGCAATTCTGTGACAAAATTCATATCTAAACATCTCAGACCTGGCTGAACCCCTGCTGGTTCCTTTGCAGAAACAACAACAAAGTAAGAGAAATTCAGAAGTGCGTAAGATATTTACCTTAAATCATTTCATGTATGAAGCAGTATTTTATTTACTTGGCAAATATTAATATGTGAAAATGTAAAACCATGAATAACATTTCTCTTAAAAGTATGAGGGTATCCAGTTTGTCCTTTGATAAAAAAAAAAGCTCTTATTACTTCTTACATATAGAATTTTATAATTGGGAAAAATGAATGTAGGTTCCTTTGTATTTTTTCATATAATATTTCCTTAATTATTTTATATATTTATATTGATATTTAAATTATTTAATCTATTTCTTATATCTTACAACATATCTCAAAAATCTTAGTGCATACTTACCAACTTCATTTGTCTCTTATGAGATATCCTGAAAGATGTACAGCCCTAAAGAATAAGTCTTGTTTTTCTATGCACAGCTCAAAACACAATTTCAGAAATCAAAGAATCAAAACACTTAAATATAACATGTATAGGCACATTCAGACTTTCAAAAAATAAATAAAAACACCAATTCCAGACAGGACATAAAGACCTCTATCTCTGGGTTAAATCTAAATATCAACATTTTAACATGGGTTGGTGAAATGACAGAGCCAAACTTAGCCAAAACCTGTGTGGAGCATTTCAACTAGGGATTCCCAGAGGCTAGAAGAGAAAGATATTTCAATGAATATTCAACATTTTACCTGATTTAAATACTTGAAATTACTAAGTGACATGCAGTTATTTCCAAAAATTCTAGGCAAAATATTAACTGTTTGGTAGCTGTCCAAGTCAAATAGAACTATATAATTCATCTTTAGATCTAAATAAATAGATTTATATAATTCATTTGTAGATATAAATAATTCATCTTTGACTTTAGGGTTGGGGACACAAAATCATATACTATCTTTGATGCATAACTGTTTCCCAGAAACAAAATTGCAGAAAAGTATACTAGAATTATTTTATTCAATAATAAAAGATGAAAAATTTCTCCAATCGTTTTATAAAGATATCATAGCTTTAATACTCAAAAACTAGCACAATAAATTATACAAAAGAAAACTCTGGAGCAATTTCACACAAAAAATTTCACATAGACACAAATGCCAAATAAAAGATCATGCAAATAAAATAAGGCAATTTACTAAATAGTTTACATGTTGGAACCAAATATGTGATTTGAAAAGATAAATAAATGCCTCAAGGGGCTGGGGTTGTGGTTCAGCGGTAGAACACTTGCCTACCATGGCTGAGGCCCTGGGTTTGATCCTCAGCACCACATAAAGATAAATAAGTAAAATAAAGGTATTGTGTCCAACTACAACTAAAAAATAAAAATATTTTTTTTTAAAAAAATGCCTCAAAATTAGGAAACCACTTAAGAAACCACATTATCAATAAGTCAAAATTTTCTAAAAACATATATCAATAAATATTATTAAATAAATAAATTGTTATGTCAGTATCAATCATGGTTATTTTAAAATCATAGACAGAATGGAAAGAAAGTGAAATTTTCTTTATGATTAGGACATATATCTGGCTAAGCCAAAAGGTAGTACTAATAAAAAAGTATGAAAAAGATTATAACAAATGGAACAAAGCAAAGTTGCTAAACATCTACACTATTACTGAAAATGTTCTGGTCAGAGCAATAAATATAAAAGAGTTATAATACAAGTCAAAATTATCTGAAGAGAAGACAAAATTCTGACTGCTTGTACTGTCTACATAAAAACATCCCACAAAATGATTTAATAACCAATGAAAAGAGAATTTATTGTGTTTAAACATGAAAAGAATATATATACACACATATCATTAGCTCTTCTATAAACCTCACATAGTCCATTACAACATATGAAGAAAATCAATCACAAAATAGTAATAACACCATAATGATTTCACATATAATATTTTTGCAATAATCTTAACAAATATAAGAAATAAACTTAACAAGCAATATAAAAAACAAAATAAAATTTACTCAACATAAAAGAAAAATATTGTTGTTTTATTTTTTAATTTTTATTATTCCTGAATGGAAGCATAGAATATTTTAAGGACTGAAATCCTCATCAGAATAATTTGTAGGAAATTTAAGAAGTATTTCCTTAAACAAAACTAAATCTTGTGAGAGAGAGAGATATATTTATTTATATGTGTATTATATATATGTACAAATACACACATAGGTACTAATTATAACATAAACAAAAAAAAATGCCTACTAAAATCACTTCTATCCTGCATTCTATTGTTCTCTTAGCCAAGACCAGTGGGAAAATGGTGAGGAATAAAGTCAGGAAATAAGGAGTCAAATATCTCACTATTTGCATACATCATGATTCTTTAGCTATAAAATCTAAGAGAATTATATGAAAAAAACTATTATGACCACTAAGAAAATTTAATACACTAGCAACACACAAAATTGACAGAAAAATGTTTAAGTTTCCTGTAAAAAAAAGTTATCAGCCAATAAAAGAATATATAATACAAAAAAAAACCAAAACTGATTCACAATAGAAGCAGTGAAAGCCCATAAATGATGAAAACAATACTTTCCAGAAAAGGGGCATTAAAGTTTAGACAGGAGGCATCCCCCCAGGAGTTCATGTGTGAACAGTACAAGTATGTTCGGAGTAAAATAATTGGGTTAGGAGAGTCTTAACCTAAGCAGGCAGAATGGATTAACTGGGTGGTAATGTCCGGTAAGTAGGGTGAGGCTAGAGGAGGTAGGTCACTGGGAGTGTGCTTTGGGGCTTGTATTTTGTCCCAGTTGAGGGGAGCTGTCTTTGCTTCCTGATTACCAAGTCCTGATCTGCTTTCCTCCCTCACACACTTCTGCCAGTATATTTTGTCTGATTTTAGTCCCTGAGGATGGAGTCATCCATCTATGAACTGAGACCTCTGAAACTATGGGCTCCGAATAATTGTTCCCTCCTCTAAAATTGCTCTTCTCAGAACTTTTTTTTTTTTTCACAGTGGTTAAAAAAAGGTAACTAAAACAAAGAAAAGTAGTAATAAAGCCTTTTTCTGCTAGAATCAAAGTATATCCTAAAATTCAAGGAAATAAAATTATTTTATTCACTAGAAATGGATAAATAGATAAATTAAAAAGAATAGAGATTGTAGAAAAAAATCCATGCATATAGGAGAATATAATATATACAAAAGTGAAATTTCATGTCATGGAGTTAAGAAACATTGTTGAATAATTTGGAAATCCATATGAAAAAATTAGAGCTCTACTTTACATCATATCCTTATACAAATTATATTTGATTCAAAATTTCAATGTAGTAAGATACAAAATACTGAAAAATATAGAAAAAAAATGTATAATATTGTAAGGGGAGAGAAAAAACATGTGGACAGATTTCACTACAAAATTTTAAACAACTGTATGATAAAATGAACTAAATTGTATGATAAAATGAAAAAAGTTCAAAACCCAGAAATATTCTAGCATGATTTGGAAAACAACAGAAAATGGACTAGGAGATAGATGTTGTAAATAAAGTGTTATTGCAGCATAGTCATACCCAATCATTTACATATTGTCTGTGGCTGTTTCCTTACTCCAAGGATGAACTCAAGTATTGTGACTTCCTAAACCCTAATATATTTGCCAACCTCTGATCCAGAAAATATACTTTCAATTTATATTTCAGATAAAAATATTACTCCTCAGAATGACCCCAGAATAAGCTGTTGGTCATGCCCAGTCAAGTTTACAACTCAAAGCATCAAAGGAAAATGCTGCTTTTAAAGAGTCTCATTATTGTCTTCGAAGCTGGCAGTGCAGGGTTCATGTTAATGGGGCTTTGAAGCATTGGTTCCAGTGTTTAAAGGTAAATTCTTCAATAAAGAAAACAAGTTGTAGTTTTTAAAAATGTAATAATAAAATAACAATGTTTTAAAGCATAACTATGAATGTGATGAATTATATGCATTTTAAATATACATTTTGATATTTTAATATGTTTTAAACCCATAAGACAACATCATTACAGTGAACTTATTCCCCACGTCTCATTCCCCTCCCTAAAACTCCTGCTTTCCCTAGTCAACCACAATGAATATCACTACATTAACTTAAATCTACTTTTTTTCCCCACTTTTGTGTGTGTGTGTGTGTGTGTGTGTGTGTGAGAGAGAGAGAGAGAGAGAGAGAGAGAGAGAGAGAGAGTGTGGTTCTGGGGACTGAACCCAGGGCTTTGTGATGTGAAGCAAGCACTCTACCAACTGTGCTATATCCCCAGTCCAGTCTCCTTATTTTTTATTAGTGCATTATAGTTGTACATAATGAAATTTAGAGCTACTCTAATTTCTTTCAGCACTATTTTGTGATTTTCAGTGTATGTATTTTGCATTTCTTTCATCAGATGTGTCTCAAAGAATTTCATAATGTTTATAGTGTATTATTTGCTTCATTACAATTTCTACTTGTTCATAAGTTGTGTGCAGAAATATAATTAACATTTGTACATTGATATTGTATCCTAAAATCTTGCTGAAATCACAAGACCATAAAATCTTTTCCTTCTCACTGTGAATATTTTTACTTTACTTTCTTGATGTATTCACTGGCAACAATGTTAAATACAGAGTTGAATACAAGTATTTTAAGTGGATATCTTTATTTTGTTCCTGATCTTATGGGAACGACATCCAGTCTTTCATCATTACATATGATGTTAGCTATATTCTCATGATGCCATTCATCACATTAGAAACTCTCTTGTACTCTAATTTGCTCAGAGGTTTTCATCAGGAATAGATATTGGATTACATCAAATCTATTTTTTCTGTGTCTAAGCAGATCATCATGTAATATAAAATATCTCAAAGAGCAATCTTTTGTGTCAGAAAGCCATCCTTATTGATCATGTTTCTTACAGAACTATTTTATAAAATACAGATTTCCTATGTCAGCAACCAACAGAGTATACTAAATCCACAAAAATGAAAGATGGCCAATTTCTGTCCAGAATCTAAGAACAGAACCATGCCATACAACTTAGTTTTTCTCCCCTACTTACTTGAATCATCCATTCCCATTAACATTTTTAAACACTTTGAAGAGTTACAGTGGAAAACAGTATGGGCAGTGGAGAGAAGACAGGGGATAGATCAGTAAGGAAGATGCGAACAATCTAATGAAGTATAAGCAATGTACAGAAAAAAAATTAAAGCGTTAAATTAACGTAAAAACATGTTACCTGACTCATATACTTACCTGATTAATATTTTTTATGTTCTGTTACTCTGATTGCGCTCATGCCAACATTGCAATGCTGTATTTATTTCATCTTTAAAAAATATTATTTCAATATAAGGTAAAGTAACTCGCTTTATTATTACTCCGTTAGAAAAGCTTTGGCTATTTTTGTTCATTAGTTTTTTAAATAATGTTTTAAAGTTTGCAACTAATTGTGCCTTTGCAATATTTTAATTTTTAAAAATTCTGCAATATGGATGAATGTCCTATAATAAGTTTATTATTTCTTCCAGGATATGAAATAAGTATCTCTTGGTAATTAATTAGATATATAGTCACATTCATTAAGTACTTTGCTGGTTTAAAGTTTTATTCAAGAATATTTAGATAATTCAGCAATATCTACTGGTACTGAGTTTTGTCTGAGTAGAAAAGATAAGGTAACCTATAGTATCAGCAAAACAGCACATTGCAACCTAAACAAATTAATTTTTGGTAAAAGAATTCAGAAAAATATTCAAGTTAAGAATGTGTAAAATAAAACTCCAGTTAATTATATAAATCATTTATAACTTGCAAATCTAACATACCTTAAACTGTAAAATGAAAATCTTAATTTAGAAACTTGTATATAGACTTTGTGAACAAGTGACAAAGATTTGGAGATGTTCAAAGATAATGGTGGACCTAGTCATTCCTTATCTCTCACAATTCTATACCCTCTCACACTTGGAGACTTCTTTGACCAACTATGGTTCATATTGGTATATGGCTCATACACCAATTAAACGGGCTCTGAATCTGTATATCTCCCATCTCACATTTCCTGGGATTAACAGTCCATAGCCCAAAATTTAAAACCATTGTTTTGTCAACAGAAGAGTTGTTTTTATTTGCCTTATATACTTAACTGCTGTGGGGTTACTTCATTTATTTATAATAATACATGTGTCATTTCTCTTTTTTAACCATTTTGTCATTGCTCATACTTGCTCAAATCTTAACCTTTGGGTCATTTCCAAAATCACAAATGATTCATGAGTTGACCTGCTTTTGATCATGTAATAGTTACCGAGGCCCAGTTGCAGTGGCATGTACCTGTAATCCCAGCGGGAGGCAGGCAGAGGTAGGAGGATGGGAGACCATCCATTGCAACCCTACATCTGGGGCAAGCATGTGCTAGCTTTAGTGTAGTAAATGACCACCCTCTGTATTCCCACAACCTCCACCAACTCACACCACCTGCAAGTATCCCACCTCTCCGCTGCAGCACTCCTGCAATTGGGAGACAGGAGATCAGGAACCCTGCAGCTAAACAAAATTCCCAGAAGGTACCTGAACCAGAGAAACTGAAATAGGCACAAAGACAAGTTAACCTGGACTATTCAGGCTTTGGATCCCAAGGGAAAAAGCTCCCACTTTTGCTGGCTGTACAGGGGACACACAGGAGAATCTGCAGTCCAGGGCAGACACCACACTGTTACATTTATAGTGATGAGGGTGAAATCTGTAACAATAAAGGCTGGCAAAGATGTGGTGCAAAGGGTACACTCATAGATTATGGGTGTGACTGCAAATTAGTACAACCATTTTGGAAAGCAGCGTGAAAATTCCTCAAAAAACTCGGATTGAAACCACCATATGACTCAGTGATCCCACTCCTCAGTATTTATCCAAAAGAACTAAAATTAGCATAGTACAGCAATACAGCCTCTACAATGTTTATAACAGTACAATTCACAATAGCCAAATTGTGGAATCAACACACAAATGCCCATCAATAGATAATGGATCAAGTAAATGTGGTATATGTACACAATGGAGTTTTAATCAGCCATACAGAAGGATGAAATAATGGCATTTGCTGTTAAATGGATGGAAATAGAGAAAATTGTGCTAAGTGAAATAAACCAGACAGACAATCAAGAGTCAAATGTTTTCTCTCATTTGTGGAAGCTAAAGGAAGCAAGGGAGGGAATTGAATGTCACAAAGATACAGGGAGGATCAGTGGAGTATAAGTAAGGAAATAAGAAGGAGGAAGAAAGAGATAGGGAAAGAAATATGGGATGACTCTTAAAAGAATTGTGTTATATACATATACAAATGTAGCAAAGGGAATATCTCCTTTATGTATAGAAAGCACCAATCAAAAATAAATTAATAAGTGTGAAAGGAAGGTCAGTAGAGAAGAGAGAAAAGGGGAAGGGAAGCTGGCTACAGTGGTACACACCTGTAATCCCTGTGATTAAAAAAAAAAAAAAATCGAGAGAGAGAAATAGCACCAATCTCAGAAAACAGAACTTTATATTAGGCCAAAGTAATCCTGATACCAAAATATTGACAAAGATATTACAAGGACTGAAATTTACTAACCTTTCTTGTCCATAGAATGAACATAGAATCTCTTAACAAGCAATTTCCCTTCTCTCTCCCTTTCCCTCCCACCTCTCATCCCTGTTTAATGTTAATCTTCTTGGAAGGAGACCCTCAGGGGTATACAAAATTACATACAAGAGGAAGTGAGGGGAAAGGAGGGAAAATATAAGGGGGAGAAATGAATTACAGTAGAGGGGGTAGAGAGAGAAGAGGGGAGGGGAGGGAGGAGGGGGGATAGTAGAGGATAGGAAAGGCAGCAGAATACAACAGACTCCAGAATGGCAATATGTAAATCAATGGTTGTGCAACTGAAGTGATTCTGCAATCTGTATATGGGGTAAAAATGGGAGTTCATATCCCACTTGAATCAAAGTGTGAAATATGATATATCAAGAACAATGTAATGTTTTGAACAACCTACAATAAAAATTAATTAAAAAAAAAATTTAAAAAAAAAAAGAATCTCTTAACAAATTGAATCCATCAAGATATAAAAAGGATAATATATCATAAGCAAGTGAATTTTATCCTAGAGAAGCAAAGGTGATTTAACATTCACAAGTCAATGTAGAATAATATTTTTTAATATTTTATTCATCTCAATAGATGTAGAAAAAACATTTGGAAAAATTAAACACCCATTCAGATAGAAAAATGAACTTTCATCCAATTACAAGTAGAAAAGAAACTCATTGTCCTGATAAAGGTAGCTACAAAAAAAACCTACAAATAACATCATACTTTATGATGAACTATATATAATTCATAGTACAGTTTAGCAAAAACTTATGGAAGAATTAAGTTTCTTAGTAAAAGTCTGAACTTCATAGGTATCTCTCATCAGTTTTTTAAAAATTGTTGACATTTATTTTTCCATTTGATGTTATTGGCCAATAGAAGTATTTTAATGTTATCTCAGTCTACTGCTACCTTTCATAAAGTGGGAGGGTACTGATCATAAAGCCCCTAAAGGAAACATATATGTAATGAGCAATTAAAAAGAAAAGAAAACATTTTAATAATTAAATGTGATTATTGTGTTGAGAATTTCAACACAAAGAATTTGGGTTCATATGATATAATCCTTTTTCCTAAAAAGATTAGACCAAGATGGCTTCAGACCAGACAATGAGATCTCCTTGGTTATTCCACATTCTCTTCCTATCTTTTCCCCCATGACCACTTTTCCTTACTTAAACCAATAGTCTTGATGAGATGAGGAAGATTTTCTCCTTTTGCATCATAGTAGAATAAGAAATCCTTTTGTAAATACAAAGAGGTCAAAGAGCTTCAAGAGTTTCCAAAGCAGTGACTATCAAAATGGGGTTCTCTGCCCACATATGAAAACTTTTCTTTTTTCTTTTTTGGTGGTGCTGGGGACTGAACCGAGGGCCTTGTGAATGCTAGGTAGGTACTCTACCAACTGAGCTTTATCCCCAGCCCCACATACGAAAACTTTTGAAGAGACATGTAATATTGGAAAGTTATGGGTATCAAATCCAGAGTTTTTTTTTTTTTCTTTTCCAAATACTTGGTAAGCCTAAGAACTTGGTTCTCTTTTCCCACTTTATAAAAGAAAACACATTCCATGCATTCAGATCCCTGCTATGGTAAATTGCCTTGTTCTGAAAACCACTAAAGCAGCAAGGGACAATTTCAGTGGAGGATGCCAAGAAAATAAAGACCTGAATAACTGGGAAATGAACCCATATCTAAGACAGAAAGTTATCACCAAGTGTTTATTAAAACATTTCTTTTTAAAAGGCTTAAGGATATTAATTCATTCATCATTAAAATAATTTTTGGTGAGCACTTATCCTGTCATCTTCACCAGATAAAATGAAAGGAGTTCAAGGTAATTTTTTTCATATCCATTCTTATGTGGTTTTCCAGTTATTTACCTTAATCAAAAATTAATATAGAATAAAAATGGTGCTAAACAGTCTCATACTAAAAATAAAATAGTCTTCAAGGATTACATAACTTAATTTTTAAAAACCTGTTAAAATTGATTTTGATTACCAAAAATTTAAAGTTTATGTTCTTTTGATGATTTTGAACTTGTAATAGTTTATTGATATAAGCGAAGAATAAAGGCAGTGAAGAATAAAGGCAGTTCGAAGATCATTGATCCAAAAGTGTAGTAAGCTTAAATCAGGAGAAAAATATTCTCCATTTTGTAATATTGGATAACCAGTACCTAGAACCTATTCAAAGAAACTCTTTGTCAAATTATTTATGAGCATTTGAAAGTATTTGTGCTCACTACTTAGGTTAATATTGAGAAACTTTTATAGCATCAGTTAAGTCTGTCATGATCTCTCAAGTGATTAAAGATAAACAGCACAATGTCACTACAAAAACTAGGGAGGATAAACTTTAATATCAACAAAATATAGGGAAAATTTTTAATATCTTATAAATATCAGCAAGCACTTGCCAGTAACTAATATAAATTGATGTCTTAATTACAAACAGTACTGTAGAAATTGTGTCTCCACCTCTTTACTGATCATTGATATGATCATTGATTCTACAACCTCTTATTAGAATTCCTGTTTTAACAAGGGGGAGGCTCAGATTAATTTTATGCTACTTTGATTTTCTAATAATTTTTACAGAAACACAATATAGGAGATCTAGCATTCTAATCTCCTAAGTACAGAAGAGGTAAAGCCCTGCTATAATCTGTTAATATTCTACTAGAATAATTTCCAGAAAATACAATATTTGGAGTACAATAAAACATGGACACTATGAAATCATAGAATTGATACACTTGAACCCTTATATTGACACAATTTCATTTTTTAAAATTACATGTATAATCACACTCTGGCAAATTAATGAGTGGCAAATTAAATTGAACAGTGGAATGAATTTTAACTAGTCTAAAATATATATATTTTTAATCTTGTATTTGGGTATTTAACTATAACTTTCTTTGGCTTAATTCACATCTTTTTATTTATCATTATTAGATTGTGATGAAAAATTTAAAAAGTATATACTTGTCTTTCAGTTCAAATAGGGTTCCAGGGAAATAATCCATATGGAAAGAATGTTGTGAACCACAATTACTATGAATAATCTTGTAAGAGGTAAACTAGGATTATTTGAGTCTTCTAAATTATTAAGTCAGCTATTAAGTTAAACATTAAAACAAAAACTGCCATAAAATTAGTGACAGAGTACTGAAGAACCAAAATTAAATTTTGTAAGAATATATGTATGTAAGATGTATGGTTGACATTTTCAAGAAGCTAGGTGTTAAATAAAATATCATTATGCATATTGGGTAGATCAGAAGTTTATCCTTTGATATTAATATATTAATGAGGTTATTCTTTGTCTTTATCAAATTGCTTTGCTGCAAAATTGAATGAGAAAAGAATGTAAAGTCTGAGAAACTGGAACATTTATTTTTTGAAATACAATGCCTTTTCAATCAAATGTCAGTAAATTCTGACAGTGAAGTTGGGTGGGAAGACCTTTGTATTAACTTCCCAATACAATCTCCTTTTAGTCATTCTCTTGGGGAAATTTAATACTGTCACAGGTGATGTTCTTCAAAAGTAAAGGAACTCTTTAGAGAGCAAAAGTTGCCTTTGAAAGACAGGCTCCTGCCTATTTTATTGAACTGGCAATTCATTTTATTGTTTCAAAATTAAAACACAAGTTATAAATTATTGATCAACACTATTCAAATAGCAATACAAAAAAATGTACACAATGTAAAGGCATGAAATGGTTTTGTGGAGAGATAAATGTTCCCTTAGATGCACACCTCACTATAGCAAAAGACATGAGGACCTTCTTTTCCTGGGAAGAAGTCTATTGGCTTGGATACTTTCTCGTCAGCTCTTTCCATCATTGCTAACATTAACTGCTTCTACTAAGACTGAATAGAGTTCATTGCCCCAGACAGTTATAGACCCAGAGGACAGTCTTAATCTTTACAAATTTTAAAACAGTCACCTATGTTAAAGATTGATTTGGAACTGCATGGAACTGGGTTACAGCAGAGCTGATTGGTGCTTTTCGGTATCCTACTCTGCTAATTACAAACTGGGTTTCTGCATGGAGCCTGTGCATTTCAACTTTGACATCTCATTCAAGAAGAGTTCAGGGAAGCCCTTTCTATATTGTTGAACAGCCATTATTCCTCCTCATAATTCAAGTATTTTAACTCCTGTGTCCCAGAAAAATACATAGATGCCCACAGTTCTCTCTGGTCTACCACCCAAGAGGTCTTTGATGAAATAGGATTCCCACTAGTCATTTCAGAATTCCATACATCTGAAAAAACTCCAGGCCTCTTAATATCTTTAATATGTATATATCACTTAGTATTTTAGCATCTCAGAGCTTTTTCACATTGACAAGATTAGTAAATATCTTATTTTCCATTTACTTCCTGCCTTTAAAATTTTGTGGAGTGATTTGAGTTTCTTAAAATTTTTTGTTAAAATTTTCTTAAAACTATCAATGCTATGATTTAGATCTATTTAGAGATAGAGGCAAATAATATAAAAAGAGTGTCAGATTTCTCTCAATTTTCCCTCTTCATCAGCAGAATAAAATTAGAAAAACATCAAACTAATTTTTAGGTAGGATTTTCTTAGGGAACTAGGATAAATATTTGAATATAAATTTTATAAACATGAATTTAAATCTTCAAAATTCAAATTTTGGTCAACAAATTTAATTAATTGTCATTGTATCTTTACCTGTTGTATGAGGGCTTTGATGAGAAAAGTTACATACCAAGAATTTGTCCCTGGATCATTGAAGAGTAATGAAGGTGCTTATGAATATATTGAATCTGTTCTGACTTGAAGTAATAACATTTATTTTTGCCTATACCAGAAATGATCTCATCTTTGGGGAGCTTCTTCTGAGAATAGCAAAACAATTGTTCTACTTTGCAGACTTTCATTTCACACCTACTTGAATTAGTGTTCTTTTTTTCCCCCTTTATTGAATCTCAGACTCATGATTAAGATTTTATATTGAGACAGTCTGGTCATTCAGTATCTCAGAGAAGTTAAAAGGATTGAATCAGATTCCTGCATGTATTGCTATTGTTTAGGTTAAAACAAATTTCACGGGAGATTATTCCTTGTAAGTGAACAAACAACATGTGATGAATTTTAGAGGAGTAAAACAATTATGGAAACCATTAACACCACTCCTTCCAACCAGGTGTGTGGATAATTGTGATAGGGAATTGATCTAGCACTCAATTATCAGAAATAGGGTCATTGGGGCAGACAAAACACGTGGAGAACCTAAGAAAAACAAGTTGTTGTAGAAAAATCTTCCAAAGGAGGAGCCTGATGAGAGTAATTTGGGAAGAATAGGTCCAGTAGGAAGAAGAAATAAGCATAGCACATGGTCATATTTAAGAGTAGAAATGAGGATTGGGAATGTAGCTCAGTGGTAGAGTGTTTGCCTAGCATGCACAAGGCTCTGGGTTCAATCACTGCTATCACAATAATTAATTTAAAAAGGAAACAAAAGGCAAAAACCTAGTTCTTATGTATGCCAGTGTGACAAGTTGTATTAGCATATAATTGGCTACAACTAACAGATACTTCAACTAATCAAGATTTAAACAAATTTCTTTTTCTTATATAAAATGTCAAGAGATAGGCAGCTGCTTTAATTGTTATTTCTTAATCGAAACTTCTGTGAACTGGGTATGTTAATTCTGTCCTGTCATTTTATTTGGGAACTCATTCACATACATGTTGTCCAATGATGGCAAGATGGCATTGCATCTCCAGATAACATATGTATAGTCCAAGTCAGATAAGTAGGGTAAGTGATCATATCAGCTTCACACATCTGTTTGGAATGCAAACACTTTCCCAGAAAATCTCAGCAGAAATCAGTTTCACATCTCATTGGACAGAACTATCATGTACCCACTCCATAACTACAAGGGAAGCTGGGAAACTTAGTCTATTCTGCTCCCTTATGTGTGTTTCTGTAACATAAAGTAGTTGATATATGGTTGGTAAATAAGGCAATAATATCATTAGAAAGCAATAAATACATTGTTTCCTTTCTAAATTTTCTTACATAAAAAAAAAAAGCGAGCTGAGCACGTCAGTAGTAAACACATGTTGTTTTGATTGAAAGATGTGCTCATTTTTCCCCACATTTTAATATTTTCGAAACCAATGGAGTTTATAATTGCTGTGAACCAGGTGGAAGTCATTACAAATTTCCACTGTCTGTGCATGCATATGCAAACTTGGTCATAGAAGCATATATTATCGTGCAACCAAATGAATTATGTACTGTTGGTACTGCGATGCTGAAGGCAGGAGAAAGTTGAAAATTCCTCAAACTCAACAAAAGAAATTTCAAAACAAGGGCTGGTTTGACTGATACAACCATAAACCACATGACACTCTTGTCAAAACAGAAAACATTAGTTCATCAGAAATTTAATGCTAATTTTTAATATATTTATTTAATATCCAGTGATGCATGATTCAGTAAAACTATGAATTAATCATATATAAAAATGTCAGCCCCTAAAGTTGTAACTCAGTAGCTCGGAAAAGGACTTTTAAGAAATGCTACAATACTGTTAATGGCAAATATATATATATATACACACCTTAGCTAAAAAGTAATACAAAAGAGTTGAACCCTAAATTTAAAGAAGTTTAGGAATACTTAACCAAAACTCTTTATGATAAATTGCTGGTTTGAGGTACTCAAAGAGTGATTTCAATTTTTTTTTTTTTTAGCAAATTAGTCTTAAAAAAATACTTTCAAATGAGTAAGCAACAAAATTCTAACTTTTAAAGTAAAAATTGTGCAATTATTAAAATAGCCTGCATCAATCTCTTATTAATGAATAAATTAGCAGAATTCCTTTTCTGACACCCCAAGCATCTTAACAAATTTTATATAATCACAAGAAAGGGAGAAAAAACATTCAGATTGTTGATTATTGTGGAATCAAGAACTTCTCTGAAAAATTTTAATAAAAAATAAAAATGAGTACCTAAAGAGTTGGTCCCCCTATACACAAACCAAAAGTGGTTCTACATAATTATGATCATGTGGTACTCTCATGTGTTCAAAACACTCTCATTATCTTTTTAATGACTTTGCCAGATACACATCTGAAGTTTGTCAAAGTGTTCAGTGGATCCTGGTTCATGGTAGGCTGCATCACCTTCCTTCTTTTTGAAAATTGTAGCCTCAGTTACTGGGAGCTTTATTTCCATTTTCATTGACGTCATACCTGTTACTTTCATTCCAGCTGAAGTTTCATCAGCATCATCTGTCTGTAATTTTTTGTGTATGAATTTTAATAGATTCCATGGTAGTCTCTCTTTGTTTCTTGTACACAGAAATGTAATTTGTTTGTCTCTACTGACCTATATTTGAAACCTTGCTAAATTACCTTATTGTTTTTAACAATTTGTAAATAAGTTCAGATTTCTATATGCACAATAGTTTAATCTGAAATACCTAAAGTTTTATTTCTTCTATCCCAATTCTTCACAACAGTTGCTCATCTCATCTCTATACCAAACTTTGTTTGTATATTTGTTTGGTATTTGGTATTTCAAAGAAGTGTGAGTCGGTATCTTTTCCTTGTCCTAATCTCCATGAGAATGTTCATTCTTTCTCACCATCTGTAAAGTTTTATTTGTATGTTAGTTTTCAATTATTTGATGTCTTCAGTAGTGATAGGAACTTTTAAAGATTTCAGATTTATTTCATGTGAATTTTTAAGGTTATGACAAATGTGTTTAAAATACCCTCAACTTTTTAACGTCTACAGTATCTGTAGTGATTTGACTCTTTTCATCCCTAGTATTGCTAACTTGTTGCCTCCTTGTTCAGTCACTGGAAGTTTTCTAATTTCTTTAACCTCTTAAAGGAACAAATTTACCTGTTCATCCTTTCTATTTCAGATTTCTTCTAATTTATTTAATTTTTGTTCTTGTTTCACCTGCTTTTATCAGAATTGATTTCTTGTACTTATCTATAAATTCTTTAAGTAGATGCTCAGTTAATAATTTTATAATTTTCTCTTTTTTGAATATATGATTTTAAGTCTATCAATTCCCCGAAGCTTGGCTTGAATTACATTCTGGAAGGCAGAGACAGGACTTCAATTTATGCAGAAATCAATAGCAAGAAGTGACAAATGGGATTACATCAGATTAAACTTCTGCACAGCAAAGGAAATAATAAACAGAATGAAAAGACAGCTCACAGAATTAAAATTATACATGTGTGTGTATGTGTGTGTGTGTGTGTGTATGTGTATATATATATATATATATATATATATATATATATAATTTAACACCAAAAGAACAAATAATCCAACCAGTAAATGGGCAAATGAGCTGAATACACACTTCAAAAGAAGTACAAATGGCCAATATTATGGAAAATATTGAAAAAATGCTCAACATCTTTAGCCATTAGGGAAATACAAATCAAAACTATACTGAGATTTTATCTCACCCCAATGGCTATTACAAAAAAAAAAAAAAAACAGAATATATCAAATGCTGGAAAGGATGTGGATTAAAGTGAACCCTACTGGTGGGAATGTAATTTAGCACAACCAACTAAAAACAGTACCTAGGTTCCTCAAGAAACTAAAAATAGAACTGGGGGATGTATCCAAGGAATCAAAGTCAGTCGGCATACTATAGAGATTTCAACATACCCAGTTCACTGTGGCACTATTCATGAGAGCTAAGTAATAGAATCAGACTAGATGACCATCAATGGATAAATGCTTAAAAGAAAATGTGGTACATATATACAATGTCACATTATTCAGCTATAGAGAAGAATGAAATCATGTAATTGAAGCAAAATAGATGGAACTGGAGATCATGATCTTAAGTGAAATAAGCCAGACTCAAAAAGGACAAAGTAGAAGCAAGCAGAGACTCTTAGAAATTGTCAATATGAAACCCATTATTTTATACAATTAATGTGCACTAATAAGTATAATTTAAAAAGAAGAAAATTCTTGAAAACCTATGTTTTCCTTTTTATATATAAAGGTGGGCAATTATTTCTACCCCAATCCATTATTAATGGCAAGCATGAACTGGCCACCAACAGTGGCTGATTTCTCCAGGCTTTCTGTTCACATTACTGGCTATGACTTTCTCCTTTGCTGATTTAAAATTTCCGTCTGCTTGGCTTTAAATGTCATAATGCCTAATAAACTTTCCTAGACCCTTTGTTTTATTATTATTTTATTTGTTTTGGGCATAGGTTAGATTTGTAATACCATCTGTATCCTAAAGGGGCCCATACTTTTTATTCTCATGTTCATTTTAAACTCTAAATTGTATATTCAATTGGCATGTCTCAAATAAAAGTCTTGATTCATTATCACCTGCTTCCAACAAGCTTGTGTTTTCTCCTGTCTTCCCCATCTCAGTAAGAGGTGCTAGAAATCTTCTAACAGTTCATCTCTTAACTGAACTCATCCTGAAGTGTATATATTCATAAATTATCTCTCCTTCTCCCCCTTTTGCTTTTGTGTGTGTGCTCACACACACACACACGCTATACGTTGACAGAGTCAATTCAATTTCAAAGGTATATCCAAAGCCCATATACATATTTTAATCATCCCACATATAATCATAGTTCAGGCCCTCATTACCAACTGAGTGAAGTATTAAAAGAGTCTCCTAACTGCTTTCCATGTTGTCTTGCTTCTCTATAATCCACCAACCAAAGAAATTGAGCATTTTTACAATACAATTATATAATTCAAATCATGTCATCAGTCTATTTTAAAGCCTTGAGAGAATTCCCTTTGCACAAGAATAAAATCCAAATTTTTCAAATTTTTCAACCTGGCTGATAAACCCTATACCATCTAGGCCCTGCCTATCTGTTTATTTACACTGTTCTCACATCCACCATGCTCAAGCATCTTACTGTCCCTTAGAAACAACCCATTTATTTCTGCTTTCATGCCTGGCTGTAGCTTTTTCCTTTGCCTGGAATACTCTTACCCAAGACTTTGCATGGCTGGTTCCTTTTTTTTTCTTTATATCTAATTTATGTCACCCATTTGAGAGAAGGATAACAACCTAGTCACATAGCCACTTTGTCACATTAGTTATTATTCTGCAAAACCCACTAAAAAACTGTCTCTTATTCTGCACTTTTCTCTTTCAGAATGTAAGCATTTGAGAACAAAGATATTGTCTATCTTTTCTCACTGCTTTATCGCCCATATCTTGAAAAGTGCCTCTCACACAGTTATGACTTAATAAATAAATGAAAAAAAAAGTGAATCTCCAAAGAAAATACAGAAAACTTTAAAATTAGTCTTTAAAGCAATTCAGAGGATCTACTGAATTAATATTGCTTTCTTAATTCTAGAATGATTTTAAGGCTCAGTGGAAAAAAAAATCACAAAACCAAAACGTATGACGTATGGCCGCTGACAAAATCATTCTGTAGTAACTATTTCTTTTTAGCAAGAGAACTGCCATAAGACATTTAGAAAACTCTGAACCAAGAGGTGGGTTCAGTCTCCATTGTGAAATATCAAGAAATGCCCCTCATCTCCTCCTTCAGTTCTTATAAAGCATGTAAGTAAAAAACATTTGAAATCTCTTTCTGAAATCATTTGAAAATAGCATAGCCATGGGAATTCCCAGTCCCCACAGGTCCCCCTTAAAAACTCTATTAGTTTTGCTCTGACTTGACTTTTTCTCTCATCCTCTGATAAATTGTTCAAAGGCAAATCTCATTCTTCTGAAAGGTTCTACCTCTGCCCATGCTGTGAAACAGAAATTTGGGAGAATGGAAAGCATCTAGACAGGTGCCACATGACTTTTGCCCAAGTATTCCAGGCAGTGAAGGTGTCATGGTACTTAAGTTTATTTTTATGCATGGAACAGCAGGTGGGGTTCACAGAGTCCCTCTAAACTGCCTTTGGCCAGAATGGCAAGCATGAACTGGCCACCAACAGAGCTGGGCACTGAAAACAAGAGAAACCCGATGACCTTGCAGACCCCTTGGGCTGGAAATGAATAAAGGTTGAGAGAACTTTAAAAATGAATTGTACAAACTTTTTATTCTGCCTTCTAGAACCTATCAAATAAATTAGAAAAAGCTGCCTGAGCTTTTTCTCTGGGCCTGTTGAGTCATATCCCCAGTCACAGCTAGATGGAAAAATAAGTAATTTTTATTTTACTAAGAAAGGCCACCTCCAATGCCACTGGTGCTTTGGTATGTAAGTACCTCATAAGGTTTTTGTTTGTGTGTGTTTGTGTGTGTGTTTGTGTGTGTGTGTGTGTGTGTGTGTGTTTAAAAAGAATGAGTGAGCTATTGTGACAATTAAACTGATGAGTTTGCTTCTAGCAATCTGAACCTCCTCTTTAGAAGGAAGAATTCAAATAATCTTTACTTACAGAACTAAATAATTAAAATTATCCACAATAGTTTTCCCATGAGCAGGGTCACTTCTGTTCTTGATTAAGTTCCCCTCTGTACAAGGTCAGGACTCTACTGCAATTTCAAAAGTAGACTAAATTGGCACTTTGTGGAAATTGTGGAAGTTACTTAAATTTCTCCTATGGGCTTTTTTGGGTTAGAAGTACTAAAAGCCCATTTAAACTAGCTTCAGCTTAAAGTAGAAATTTGTTATAATGGTTCAGTGTTTGACTATACAACCCTGTAATGGTTTATAAATGTGGTGTCCCCCAAAACCTCACCTGTAAGACAAACAAGAATTTTGGAAGGTGAAGTAATTAGATTATGAGAAGTGTATCCTGATTGATGGATTAATTTACTGATGGATTAATTGAGCAGTAACTCTAAGTAGGTGGGCTATGGCTGGAGGAAGTAGGTCACTGGGGGTGTGACTTTTGAGATGTGTATTTTGTCCATAGTTAGTGGAACTCCCTCTATGCATCCTACTTGGCATGTTTTAAATTGCTTTCTTCCATCATGCCCTTCTTCCATGATGTTCTGTCTCACATCAGGCTCAGGGCTATGGAGTTGGTTAACCATGAACTGAACTTCTGAAAGCATTAATCAAAATAAACTTTTCCTCCTTTATGTTCTTCTTATCAGATCTTTTGATCACAGCAAAAAAAAAAAAAAAAAAAAAAAGCTAACTAAAACAAGCCCTAAGGATATAAGACATCTGGTCTTCAAGAACAAATGGAACCTAAGACATGGTTGGTTCTCCAACTCTTTACTATTCTATTTTGCCTGTTTCTTTAACCCTGCCCTCTCTTTCTCTTCCTGCAGATTGGCTTCTTCGGATTCTCCAGTCACCAAGTAGATAATATGAGCCCAATAGCCCCTAAATTTATACATCACATTTTCTGCTGCCAGAGATTGATCTTCCTCAGCTCTGATTATAAATTCCTAAGATAGAAATGTGTTTGATTGCTGGGCATGGTGGTACAGGCCTGTAATGCAAGCAACTCAGGAGGCTGAGACAGGATGATCGTGAGTTCAAACCCAGCCTCAGCAACTTAGCAAGTCCCTGAGCAACTCAGCAAGACTCTGTCTCCAATAAAATATAAAAGAGAAAGTGCTGGAGATGTGGCTTGGTGGTTAAGCATCACTCAGTTCAATCCCTGATACCCGCCCCCAAAAGAGCCACCCTTGGTAGGTAGTTATAATACATAATCTCATCCCACCCTCAGCAGTATAGTTACTGCTCAATAACTGATAATCTCATTCTCCTGCAAATGTAGAAAAATCCCATTCTGCACATGGCTGATCCCTCCCAAGTACCTCTCATTCTTAAAAGAATGAGCAAAGACAGGCCTATCATTTTGCTCACATTAAGAAATCAATTTGCATAGTCATCTATGTATCAATATAATCATTATCTGAAGAAGGAAACCCATAGTTACTGAACGTCTACTGTGTGCTTCATACTTTCATGTACATTGTCTCAATCTCTGCAACAAATACCACCTTTTTATAAATCAGGAAAATGGATACATACAGAAATACACATAACATGTCCTATAACATGGCCAGTATGTGGGGGCCCAGAATCAAAGCCAAAACTCTCTGTAAAATTCCCAAACCCTATCCTACACCATACTCCCCATAATTCATTTTTTAAAAATTATGGTGGAATAAAAAATATTTTAAAATATAAAGACCCTATCTTTGTAATCTTTTTTCTGAGATTATTAATCTATCAAAGATTCAGATATCCCAAAATGCAACAAGCTATATTAATGTGTTTAAATCAACTTTAAGAACCCAGATTTTGGGGCTGGGGATGTGGCTCAAGCGGTAGCGCGCTCGCCTGGCATGCGTGCAGCCTGGGTTCGATCCTCAGCACTACGTACAGACAAAGATGTTGTGTCCACCGAAAATTTTTAAAAAATAAATAAAATATTAAAATTCTCTCTCTCTCAAAAAAAAAAAAAAAAAAAAGAACCCAGATTTCACTACTCAAATCCCATCACCAATTTTGATCCAGCTTGTGCATGGAGCCTTCCAAGATATCTCAGGGGCATTCACAAGCAGTCCTCTAAAGTTATTTCTTCCATCCCTTGAGCTGCTATTTCTGATCCAAAAAGCCATTTGAGAGGACAGCCTTCAGATTCTCTTATTTAAAATGCTTATGTCCAGTGCATCTCTGTGCTTTGAGTCCTACTATATGCTTTTTTTCCCCAAAGTTGCAAAATGCAAAATCTTAAGGTAGCTTATAAATTGTTTCCCTGTTAAAAAAAAAAAAACAAAAACAAAAAACGAGACCTCACTGTTCCATATAAAAGTGGATAGAAGAATTCCATCTTTCACCTTCTCCTATGGTGTTTACCAAGGGAAAACAAGGTTTTGCCTCACTCATCTCTGAATTTCAGGTGAAAAACACATTGTATACACTAAATAAATGCTTGATGAATAAATAAAATAAATTTGTGGTTAATTACTTGATTTCAACTAAATATTTGTTTATTGTTTTGTTTTATTTTCTGTTTTTTCCTTTTGTTGTTGCTGTTGTTTTAAAATATACCTTCTAACTATTATGTGATATCAGAATGTCAAAATAAGCGATGGTTCTAGCAGAGTCTCACCCTCCAGAGACCTGTCTTGGAAATATGACCTATAAGAACAAGTAAGTTCTCAAAGAGCACCCTATGCAATATTATTCTGATAAAATGTTCTGATAACAGTTCTGAAAGTCATTAATAATTGGTACTATAAGAGGAGATTCCTTAGAAAACTTGAATGGTAGTTTTGATTTGCATTTATCTAATTGCTAGAGAAGATGAACATTTTTTCATATATTTGTTGATTGATTGAATATCCTCTTCTGAGAAGTGTCTGTTCATGTCCTTGGTCCATTTATTGATTGGGTTATTTGTGGTTTTTTGGTGTTTAGCTTTTTGAATTTTTATATACCCTAGAGATTAGTGCTCTATCTGATTTGTGAGGGGTAAAACTTTGCTCCCAAATGTAGGTTCTCTATTTACCTCACAGATTGTTTCTTTTGCTGAGAAGGAACATTTTAGTTTGATTCCATCCCATTTATTGATTCTTGGTTTAAATTCTTACTCTATAGGAGTCTTATTAATGAATTTGGGGCCTAATCCCATGATGAAGGTTAGGGCCTACTTTTTTTTCTATTAGACTCAGAGTCTCTGATTTAATTCCTAGGTCCTTGATCCACTTTGAGTTTTGTGCATTGTGAGAGATAGGAGTTTAATTTCATTTTGTTACATAAGGATTTCCAGTTTCCCCAGCACCATTTGTTGAAGGGGCTATCTTTTCTCCAATGCATGTTTTTGGAGCTTTTGTCTAATATAAAATAATTGTAATTTTGTGAGTTAGTCTTGTGTCCTTTATTCTGTACCATTGATCTACCAGTTTGTTTTGGTTCCAATACCATGCTGTTTTTGTTACTATTGCTCTGTAGTATAGTTTAAGGTCTGGTAAGGTCTAAGATATCATCTCACTCCAGTCATAATGGCAGCTATTATGAAGACAAACAACCATAAGTGTTGGCAAGGATGTGGGGAAAAAGGCACACTCATCCATTGTTGGTAGGACTGCAAATTGGTGCAGTCGATAAGGAAAGCAGTATGGAGATTCCTTGGAATTCCTGGAATGGAACCACCATTTGATCCAGCTATTCCTCTCCTTGGTCTATACCCAAAGGACTTAAAAACAGAATACTACAGGGACACAGCCACATAAATGTTTATAGCAGCACAATTCACAATAGCTGAACTGTGGAACAATCTAAATGTCCTTGAGTAGATGAATGGATTAAAAAATGTGGCATATATACACAATGGAATATTACTCAGCAATAAAAGAGAATAAAATCATGGCATTTGCAGATAAGTGGATGCAGTTGGAGAAGATAATGCTAAGTGAAGTTAGACAATCCCCCCCAAAAATGGCGAATGTTTTCTCTGATATTAGGTGACTGATTCATAGTGGGGTGGGGAGAGGGAGCATGAGAGGATAGATGATCTAGATAGGGCAGAGGGGTGGGAGGGGAAGGAGGGGGGCAGGAGTTTAACAATGATGGTGGAATGTGATGGACATAATTATTCAAAGTACACGTATGAAGACATAAATTGGTATGAACATACCTTGTATACAGAGATATAAAAATTGTGTTCTATATGTGTAATAAGAATTGTGATGCATTTTGCTGTCATGTATTTTAAAAATTAAAAAATTAAAAAGAAAAGAAAAGAAAAGAAAATTTGGAATGGAACCACCATTTGACCCAGTTATCTCTCTCCTCAGGCTATACCCAAAGGACTTAAAATCGGCATACTACTTTGACACAGCCACATCAATGTTTATAGCACCACAATTCACAATTGCTAAACTGTGGAACCAACCTAAATGCACTTCAATAGACGAATGGATACAGAAACTGTAGTGTTTATATACACAATAGACTATTACTCAGCATTAAAAGAAAATAAAATTATGGCATTTGCAGGTAATGGATGGAGTTGGATAATATCATGCTAATCGAAGTAAGCCAATTCCCCAAAACTAAAGGCCAAATGTTTGCTCAAGTAAGTGGATGCTGATCCATAATGGGAGGTGGGGGCATGAGAAGAATGAGGGAACTTTAGGCAGGGCAAAGGGAAGTGTGGGGAAGGGTAGAGGAATGGGGGTAGAAAAGATGGTGGAATGAGTTGGACATTATTACCCTAGGAACATGTATGAAGACATGAATGGTGTGACTCTACATCATGTAAAACTAGTGAAATGAAAAGTTTTGCTCCATCTATGTACAATGAATTGAAATATATTTTTACTGTCATGTACAACTAATTGAAACAAATAAAAAATAAAAATAAATAAATAAAAGAGGACTACATGCCATATTCTTCTGTTTGAGAGCGATATTGTACAATGTTGAACAATAGCTTATTTTACAAATGTATGTGGCTACATAAATGTTTGTTCACTTAACACCTATTAACATTACTCACAAATAAAGGCATATTAATAGGGAAACATTCTTCTTCCTGTGCTTTTCTTAAAGGAAAAAATTATTGAGCTGTTGAACCAAGATGCAAGACTGCAGAGTTCAGGGTGAGTGTAAGGAAAACTTCATTTACATTCCCCAACATATAACCCTCTTTTCTGATTACTTAGTAGTTGAGCCTTTCTCAGCGTTGAAAGTAATTGTCTGTAAACTTGCCTTACTACTGTCTCCTTAATCCCCATATTCATGATTGGCTTCCTTCCTTCCTATTCCTTCCTTTCTTAAAATCCAGGGAGACACTATCTCTGATATACACCCTAGCCATTTTACTTTTATTTTTTAATTTTTGAATCAGGGCTTCACTAACTTGTGAGGCTGGCTTCAAACTCACAATGCTCCTGCCTCAGTCTCTCAAGTACCTGGGATTACAGACATTATCTGTAATTAAGTCTGTTTTCATTTTTTCATCTAATGGCACATTAGAAGTTAAAGAAAGTATTTTAGTCATATGACACTATGAAACCACTAGCAGAAAACATAAGAGAAATGATTCAGGACATCAGTCTGGATAAAAGGTTTTCAGATGTGGCCCCAAAGCACAGTCAATAAAAGCAAAATTCAATTGATAGGATTACATCAAACTAAAAAGATTGGTTTCAGCACAGGAAAAAAATCAATAGTGAGAAGACAACTTACAGAATGGGAGGAGGTTTTCAGATCATTCATAATTTTCAGTATATGTAAGGAACTCAAACAATTCAATAACAAAAAATCTGATTGAGAAATGGGTGAATGGTCTGAATAAACATTTGCCTAAAGAGAATTATTAAATGCTTTTAAAGCATGTGAAAAATGTTGACTATTACTAACCATCAGGGAAATTCAAATAATAAACACAATGAAGCTGGGTGCAGTAGTGCACACCTGTAATCCCAGCAGCTCGGGAGACTGAGGCAGGAGATTGTGGATTGGAAGCCAGCCTCAGCAACATCGTTGAGTTGCTAAGCAACTCAATGAGACCCTGTCTCTAAATAAAATATTAAATAGGGCTGAGGATGTGGCTCAGTGGTTGAGTGCCCCTGAGTTCAATTCCTGGCACCACCCCCTCCAAAAAAAACCAGTGAGATATCATCGCATCCAATTTAGAATGGCTACTGTCAAAACAAAACAAAACAAAACAAAACAAAACAAAAATTATAAAAGGATGCAGAGAAAGGAATTCTGATTAACTTTTGATGAGAATATATGTATTCTAGCACACACATCATGGATGGAAAAGAGTACAGAGGTTCTTCAAAAAAGCTAGAAATATAACTATCATATGATCTAGCAATCCAAAAGTGTTAAAATCAGTATGTCAAAGAGGTATCTGCACTCTCATATTAATTACAGCACTATTCACAGTAGCCAAGCTATGACCTTGAACTTGCAATCTACCTAGACGAATGGATAATGAAAATGTGGTATATATACTCAAGAGAATATTGTTCATCCGTAAAAAGGAATGAAATTCTGTCATTTGAAGCAACATGAATAGACTGCAGGATGTTAAGTGAAATGTTAGCATACACACACAAAAAAAGGAAAATAAGTTCTGGATATATCTCACTTATATGGAAACTTAAATCTTGATCTCAATAAAGTAGAGAATGGAATAGTGCCTAGGAAAGGTGTAGAGGAGGGAAGGATGAATAATGAGTACAGAGATGAATTTGGGTAGGACAAATAACTTATAATACTCTTAGCACAGCAGGATAACTATAGTTGAAAAATTAGCTAGTATAAAAGATTTTTAACAATCCCAACACCAAGAAATGATAAATATCTGATGTGATAGATATGTCAATTACCATAATCTGATCATTACACATTATATACAATTATATACATGTGTTGGAATGTCACACTCTACCTCACAAATATGTACAATTACTATGTGTTGATAACAGAGAAACATGTATTTTAAAGCTAAAATAAAATTTGAATATAAAGAAAGAAAACTTAATGAGTCACACCAATCCTGATTGTCAAAAAGTCAAAGGCAAACCAATGATTTGGGCAAAATTAGAAATAATTCTACCCTAAACAGAAACTTCATTAGTTTATTTTTTTTCACATCTAAGTGTCTGAATCTAAATTCCTGTAAATCATCTTCTAGAAAAAAAATTCAAAGATTATAGACCTGAACTTAACTATATGATAATATCAGACACAAATTATAGAATCTCTCTAGACCATCTAAAGTATCATCAAGTTGAGCAAGTAAATCTAAAGTAGTAGCCTCTACAATCGGGTACATTTATCTGAGAGGTTTTAAAGATGATAAATGGGATAACTGGTAGGAGTTCTACTGTTGGAAAAAAAAATGTGTCAATTTGTTTTGTTTTGAGAGAGGGTCTCTTCTCACTAAATTACTGAGGCTGACCTTGAACTTGCAATTCTCCTCTTTCAGCCTTTTAAGTCTCTAGGATTGTAGAGGTGAGCCACAGTACCTACCTTAAAATATCAGAACTTTCTTTTCCCTATTAACATTTTATTTTTTTGTGTTTTATAGTATATATTGTATCATTTTAATAAGTGCATTTTTTTTTCAAATTAAGGCGTTCTCCTTTTATTACAACTACAGCTTTAATGATAAAACACTGGAAATTGGACTACCATCTGGCCTGTCCCAATCCACAATGAACAAAGGATCAGGTTCTAAAACTAAAGTACCACCAGTTAATTTCAGAGTAGATATTATATGGAACACTGACCACTAGTCCTATTACGGATTATTATGCAGAATGTTCAGTCTTCCAAATATCTTTAGAAACTTGATTTTGTAACTTTTCAATCTGTTAATGATCTTCAGTTCCACATTGTTGAACAGGAGATGTTCAGTGCTATTGACTTTGAATATTGCCTGTTTTCCCTCTGACATTAAATGCAGGCCAGGGACCTTTAAGACACTTTCAAAGAAGAGCTGCTGATGATAAATGACTATGACATACCTGTAAAGAGAAATAACTTGAAGACAATAACATTACAAAGACAATAACTGCTATTTATAAATTTCTTCATAATTTGTCCTCAAATTACAAATTGTGATCCAATATTAGGTAATAAATTTTGAGTAGGGAAATTAAGGTTATTATTATTACTTTTGTGATGGAGAAGAGGGTTGATTTTCAAAATGGACTTGGGGTGGTTTTGTTGATTAGCATAATAATAAGATAGCTGTGTAGTCTCAACTGTCATTATTAGTCATCTAGAACAAAACTGGAAACCAAAGCAGTCAATTTCTGGTTTCCCTAGTGCAAAAAAAGAGTCACAGGTTGTATGGAATTGATAAATGTGTAGTTTTTACATTCATAGTTTGTGTGCATGAGAGTGTGTAATTTTTTCTTTTTTCCCCTTATTACTTGACCATGCTGTATGTGAAATGGATTTGTGAATACATCTGTAACATTGCTAGTACTTCAATAAATATAAACAAGACAAATTAAATCAGGTAAAATTTAATAAAAAAATGGAATTTGTCCTGCATCTTGGTTTATCACATTGTGGAAGCTCAATAAATATTAAATCAAGTCACAAGATTCAAGGCCTGTGGAATCAAGGAAAAGCTAATTTCAAAATCCTAGGCTATCTGCAAAGGGCCCATTGCTTCCAGGCTCTATATTCCAATTCTAAGGTTCCTACCAGGTATGCTTTCACAGATAATGCTCACTACAGCCTGCATAGGGACAGATATTATTTGTAAGTCAAACAGGTTTAAACCTTATTGAATGTTACAAATTAAACTCTTTTACTGTACCTGGAAGGAAATAAAGGGAGCAGACTGCAGACCCTAGGAACAAAATAATTTATCAGGTTGAATGTTGAATAATTTTTTATTATAGTCTAATGATAAAAATTTTTTGAAAATAATTAAATATTAAGCTAAGTTTCAATAATTTCATAGGCAAATTAAGGCTTACATGGACTATATTTCTAAAGGTAAAAACTAGTGAGCACAGATTAACACCAAATAATCTTACTTCACAATTTTCTGGAAATTCCCCTATAGAATTAAGGCTTAAATCTAGATTTTAAAATAAAATGCTTTGGTGTTGCTTCTGTAAAAGTTTCATGAACATCTTGAATAAATCCTGCTTCCTATTGGAAAAGAGGTACCTAATTTAAAAGGAGCAAGTCAAAATCCTGGCACAGTCATTTATTAGCAGTGTGACCTGAATATATCCTTTAACCTCTTATGTTTTCAATTTCCTAAATTCAAAATCTTAGACTATCTATAAAGGACCCCCTGGTTCCAGAGTCTGGTTAAAATAGAGATAATTATTGGTAAAATAGGATATTAACACTTGTCAAATAGTCCCTATGCAAATTAAGAAAGTAAATATATTGAGAAAAAAACTATACTTACAAAGCATGGAATATGTGACTGATAAATCTGCATGTTTCTCCACATAGAGAATAAATGGGTCCTGGAAGCCTCTATCTGCTCTGTTGGCTGGCTGCAGAATGTTGAAAAGTATCAACAAATAGTGTTGGATCATTTCAGTGCCTTCTGCCAGTCCCCATAAACAGGAGAAAGATTTTGGAGAGACTCAGGGATTATTCCAGAGGTTTGAGTCAAGTGGGGCACTCATGTTGCTCTCAGAATTTCAAGCTTCCCTAGGAAGTCACAACCATATTCAATTTTCAAGGCTAGAAAGACTTTTGAAAGATGAACCAATTTCGTACTAACCACAAGAATCAGAACACGGACTACTCATTAATCCCCACCACATTTTTGCTTATTGAAATTGTTAAAGGCCTGGCTTAAACTTTTCTCCTCCCAAATACTTCTCTATATCAAAGGCATGCATTCCCACCATTGAAAACCATGTTACATTTCTGTGTCTCTTTATAATCAACTCAATATACCTTAGTTTTATTTATTTGTTTTACTGCTTATGTTGTTCAGCTATTGCCCTCATAATGCTGTATAAAATACAACCCCAAATATTAGTGGTACACAAGCACAACCACTGATTCTTCTCCTTTGTGTGTTTCAATCTTCCTCCTTTGACCAGTGGCTATCAGGTACATATTATTTTCATTATGAATCAAAGTAGTACCAGAAGACAAGCCAAACCATACAGGCATATTTGGGGACTCTGCTGCACCATATAAGCTACCATTCCAATGGCCAAGCCACTTAGTCAAACCCAAAGTCAATAGGGCAGTGGTGACATTTCACATACTATAGTGAAAAGCATGCCAATGGTACAAAGCAAAGGTGCTAAAAATCGTGAGCAATTATCCAGTAAAAATTATACAGAGTATAATACAGTCTTATTTTGCCAAATGTGTGTTGTTCATTTATAAAGTCTAAACGGCATTTGTCTACTCAAGCAATAAATTAACAGTTTAATACTGGAAATATTAATTTTGAAATTTTGAATACTGGAAACCAAAACAATCCCATTCCTAGAACAGCATCTAGTACTCAGGAGACACACAACAAATATCAGCTGCACGAATTTCTTGAATGAAGAGAAATTCAACACCTCTTTATATGGATGGCCTATTGAACATCAGGCCCCAAGTGGGACTTCTCTACAGACTGAGCTTCTTGAAGGCACAAAATATCTGAATTGAAAACCCACTCAACGGCATTTCAATGCCCCAGGACTTCGGGCCTAAAGAACTGGTCACTATCTTGAGTGATAAAAAGAAGATTGTCCTCCTCATGGCCTCTGTTACATCCATAAGAGTTTAGTCACTTTTTTGTGGTTTGTTATACAATACTGGACCCTCATGAAGCAGACACAAGTATGTAGCTTTGCAATCCCCCATGGATGAGGATTAGCTCCAAGCCAGACCTGTTTTTCCAGGGGAAACTTCTCCTTGACTGTTCTCATTCTCATTTTATAAGTTCCTTTAGGCATAAAAGCTAAAGAGCTGAGCTAGTTTGGTTAGTGGAGACAAAACTGTTGAGTCTCCATTTGCTCATTGTATACACAGAAAATGAAATTTGAATTTTTCAGAGAATTTGGATTGATCACTCTTAAGCTCTTTCAACACTGTGAAAAAACTTATTCCTCTTTTTCTTGCCTAGATAATGACAGTGAAGTTTCAACTACAAAAATGCCTCAAGGCCCAGTGATTATTTAATTATCTCCTGGAAAATAATTTTCGCATGTGACAAGGGCGTCAACAATCTCTTCTAGCCTGCTGCATTTATTTCTTCCTTCACCCTGTCTACTCTGTCTCCTCAAATTACTTCCCCTGCAGGGGCACATGCAGGTGTTGTGGAACCTAAGGTTTACATAATTAGAGAGAAGGCTCTTTAAAGAGAAACCTACAAATAACACATACAGCATTAAGTGTTTAAAAAAAAAAAAAAACTGACAGTGAGGATCTCTGGAAACTTAAGCTTCATTAGCTCCAAGATTAATCCACCTATGTTCCTTTTGTAACTAGAATTGCCAGATGAAATATGCCCAGTTAAATTTGCATTTCAGACAAACAACAATAGCTTATATAGGTCCAGTCTTTGGAACATATTTACATTAAAAATAATTCATTGTGTAGCAAAATATTTATATTTAACTGGGCACCCTATATTTTTACCTACTAAATCTGCCAGTCACACTTGGAGAGAAAAGGTAAACTCCTAAGTCTCCCCAAATAAATCTATAAATACCCATATGACTCTCTTTAGGCCTTTTTTGACTTTCCTAGATAATTAGGCCCATGATCCTTATATTAATGAATATTTTAGAGTTGAATTTCATTCATCTCTGGATAAACAGTATAGATTTTAAATTAATCCCTCATTTTAAAAAATTCTCTATGGAAAGGACGTGGCATGAATAAATAATTCTTCATTCAAAGAATACATCAAGAACAAAGACACTATGATGATTTTAAATAAATGCCAAATTGTTGTCATATTAAAGTAACTTTGTCACATCCAATTCCCTCAGTATTGTATTCTAGCCTCTCATAGCCTTTGCAGTCAAGATGCCCTTCATCATTTGTATCCCAAACACTTCTGCTTCAGTTTAATTCTTTTGTCCTCTCCTTAATTGAACGGGAAATTATCACTCACTAATATCTGGCTTTCCATACTTGCACACTATTAAGCCCTCTCAGGCTACTACTGTTCTCTGAATTAAATAAACTCCCTTGCTCCCCAGACTCAGCTCCTCCTCTACATCTCAAGTTCTCAAGTCTGACAACAGGTAAGAAAGCTAAGGAAGGCATAAAATCAAAGTTGAATATAAATTGGGAATAATCTCTTCCTGACCAGAAAATGGAAACCCTGGTCAAATAAATGAGGAGAATGTTTCTATGAACTGTGTATTAACTACAGAATAACATTGTCCACAGTTGAGTCACATGCCTAATAATTTGGTTGGCTATGTATACAGGATGAACATTTAACTCTCAAAAACTGACACAGAAGGCAATATACAAAAAATGTTAATAGGGCTGACAGTATTATTGAAGTATTCAAAGAAATATAAAATTCAGTACATACTTCCCATAGTGATAGTTTCAAAAGGAATGCATGCTTTATTTGTAAGTTCTGAAGTTTTTAAAAATGTTTATCTCTTTGTAATTACAATTTTTTTCTTCATCATTAAATAGAAAAAGAGATATCATGGGGATGAAATGAGAATACATTTTAATGAATGACAATGATACAATACAAACACAATAAATTATTATTATCATTTTCACTACTCATTCAAAAAAAAAAGTTACCAAATACTACAGATGCACAAGATATTCTTCTGTCTCTTTAATTTCTCTTCATTTTCTTTTGCCTCTATCTACATGCTTTATTTACAATTATTTAATAGATGGTAGATAAATGTGGGCTATTTTAAATAAGAAAAATCAGGATGTCTAGTTTTTACCAATAATTTTATGCATTATAAATCTGAACAATATAACTCAGAATCTTAATAGTATGGTTACACTTTTATTATATAATACTGTTATCTCAATTCTAACAACCAGGGAGATTTTTAAAAATCTTGGTGCTAAGTATGATACTGTATAAAAATTTGACCTAAAAATAAGGTGAAATCTATGCCTCCATAACTTTTATCCATCACTATTAGTTCTGCCTTCTGATGAAGCATTCTGTCTCTCTTCCATAGAGTAATCCAATATGATCTTCCTTCTGGCAGTTCCTTCACAATATCCAAAAATGTCTTTGTAGTAACTGCTCACTTCAAGTTATTTCTTCTCCAGTTTAGCATACGTTATCTTATAAATCACTGAGAATCTACAGTGTACCAAGAGCTATTCTGCATGCCAAAAGAAAAAAAAAATTAAAGAAACACAATCCCTGACTACAAAAAGACCAATGTGATTGGATGAGAGGTTATAACACAAAATAAAAATAAAGAGTTGACATAGCCCCAAGAATGAAGGACTCCTGGTCTTATCATTCCTCATTCTTATAATTCTCAAGCCTTTCTTTTTTTGTTTTTGTTTTTGTTTTTTTTTTTTCAATAAACCCCCGCATGGTGGTTCTCAACCATGAACAACTGTACCTGCAAGTGTCTGGAAATAATTTTTGTTGACACTCTGGGTCAGGGGGTGAAAGTTCTATTGGCATCTAGCGGACTGAGATCAGGGATGTTGCTAAACATCTACATTGCACAGGAGGATAGCCCCTCTGTTCCCAACAAAGAATTATCTGATCCAACATGGAGAGAGCTTGAGAAACCCTATCTTGCTATTAAATGTCCTTCATAAAATGTATAATTCAAGTGATAAAACACAAAATTCCAGATGTGTCCTGTTATGTTTTGGATAGGAGATATCCCCCCAAAGTTTCTGTGTTAATCCAGGAGGTAAATGATTTGATTATGAGAGCTATGACCTAACAATCGGATTAATTCACTTGATGCATTAATCATCTGAATGGATTACTGGTATGCCTGTGCTTTACATATTTACTCAACTATAGGCAAGTGGGGCATGGCTGGAAGAAGTGGGTTACTGGGAGCATATTTTGTACTGAGCTCATCCTGCTTTGTCTTGTTTCTCTCTCTCTCTCTCTCTCTCTCTCTCTCTCTCTCTCTCTCTCTCTCTTTCTCTTCTGACTACTTTGAAGTGAGCAGTTTTCTTATGCCATGACCTTCTGCCATGATGTCCTGCCTCATCTTAAGTCCAGAATGATAGAACTGGACATTTATGGGCTGAACTTCTGAAATCGTGAGCTCAAAATAAACCCTTACTCCTCCAAGTTGTTCTGGTCAGGTATTTTGGTCACAGTGATGAAACCCTGTCTAATAGTTGTCCTGATCCATTTGAATACACAACAATCTTTATATTCTTCAATTTATACTTCACATCTGAATTAACCAAAAATAGAATAAAAAGTCTTAATAGCCATTCACTATGAAAATTATAGTCAACTAAAATTACTATGTTGATCAATTTTTTCAATATGATTTTTTTTTGTTAGTTTTAACTGATAGTTCTAGCCTCTGAGAACTTTGGAATTTAAATTCAGCTATTTTCGAGTTTGATATGCCTGTGCTTTACATATTTATTCAAATGCTGTAAAAATTATCAAGAAGACAAAACCCCATATCATCAAACTGCAAAAGTACCTTGAGAATTAGAAACTGGTTAAACAACACCCCAAGACAAGATTTTCAACAAGATGTCTGCTACATACCAATGATGTTATTACTAGCCCTCAAAAACAATGCTGTGAAAGTATGTTATCAGCCAGAGTTCTCCACATAAATAGAACCAATTGGCAAACAGGTAGATAAATATAGGTATAGGTATAGATATAGAGAGATAATATTTACATATATACAGAGAGAAAGAGACTTACTATGGGAATTGACTATGATTATGCACAAGAGGGACTGGTGTAAGTCTACAAGAGTCCAAAGGCAGCCAGGCAAGGTGGCACATGCCTATAATCCCTGCAGCTCAGGAGGCTGAGACAAGAGGGACACAAGTTCAAAGCCAGCAACAGCAAGGTGCTAAGCAACTCAGTAAAGCCCTGTCTCTAAATAAAATACAAAATAGGGCTGGGGATATGGCTCAGTGGGCAAGCGTTCCTGGGTTCAATCCCTGGAACCCGCCCCCACCCCCACAACCCCAAAAAGACTCCCAAAACAGAAAAAGACAGATGCCCCATCTCAAGGAGAGACAGAGAGATAAAGAAAAACACAGGATTTACCCTTCCTTTTCCTTTTGGTTATATGAGTTCCCAACAGATGTGGCTAATGCCCACATTAGTGAGGGTGATCCCCTTTACTGAGTCTACTGGTTGAAATGCTAAGCTCTTCCAGGAATACCCAGGAATAATGCTTTATCAATTATCTAAACATCCCTTAATCTAGTCAATTTCACGCCTAAAACTATCACAGAGTAGATACTAGCAGACTCATCTACCAGCTAAAGACATGATGACTGAGGTACTTTCTCAAGGGTAGACAGCAAGTGTGTGCACAAGAAGGACTGCAGACACTATTACATTTACATTACAAAGGTGAACACTTCTGAGGCTTAGGGAAGCTGTGATTTGCTGATAAGCACATGACTGCTAAAACTCAGACCCAGAATTTTTACCTTATTCACATGGTCCTAAAGCTGCCACAGCGCCTCCCTCCAGAGGCTATCCATTCACCCAGCTACAGGGCCAGCCAGCCCTCACTTCTGTTTTGCACATAGAGGTGTTTTAGAATATCTTTGTCAAACATTTCCCTAGAATAGCACAGCACCCATCTTGGGCTTATTGAGACTCTGATCACATTCACCCATTTGGAAAGCATATAACTTTATGGAGAAGTGATTAGGGAAAACATCCAGAGAAAACCGTAGAAGCAGGCTAGCTCTTCACTATCATTAAAATACGGGAAAGAGACTACCAGTTTCCCTATGTTGCTCAGATCTGGAGAGCTTTTACATCTTAATAGAAAAAAAATACATAAACTATTTTCTGCTTTTATTATACCACTACTTTCAGAAAAGGTAGGATTTCTTTTCTACATAATTAAAGTGACACCTAAAAAATATAGAAAGAAGGTTTAAAACAAGTTCAAACAAGTAGATGGGGAAAACAGTGCAAAATATTCATCCATTTTAATCTAAGGGATGGAAATATGTGTATTATTATTTCTAGCCTTAGTATGGTTGACATTTTTCCTAATAAGGAATAAAACAAAATATAAAGTTCGAGATTAATAATACTTGTCTTCCCTCTAGAAAGCAATTTGTATTTAAAATAATGTTATCATTCATTAGTAAAATTTGATAATTTACTTCAAAACCTTTTTCAAAAATCATTAGATTTCAACCTTTAAAAGACAATCAGAATCCCAATAAAATCCTCACCACAGTCAAAGTATAAAATCTGTCATTTTTACTTTCAAGTCTTACTAAATATGCTGCCTTTGAGTACAGTATTAAATTCTTATTTGATTTATTATCAAATGTGGGGTGCTTCAGTTTCATTTTAGAGTTCCTGTATTTAAACAACATTTAACAGAGCTGAAAGCTGTTGCCTAGGTTGACAAGTGTTGGCATAACAAGTAAATGAAAAAACTGCCATTTTTACATGTATAAATTATGTGACAGTATTATGAGTCAGTCATACCCTGAAATGATAGTTAATTATTAAGTTCACTGTAAGTAAAGTGAGCTATCCCTGCAGTGAGTTCAAAGTAGATGTAAAAAGCTCTACCTATCAGTCTTTCTTAAACCTTTTCAAATCTTGCAATATTTTCTTTATAAAAGAAACACTGCCAAAAAATATTGAAAGAAGCTTCATAAGTATTTCATTACTCTAAGATAATCCAGATGGCAGCAAGGTGTCTGTAGTTGATTCCTTGCCTCACACATGTGGGGTAGAGAGCAAATTTGCAGTCTTGATATAACTGTCAGCCAATCAGACCATGTGAATGTGATTGCTTCCCAAAACCAAATAGCAACTGGACTCACATAGAAGAGTGCCCACACTCTCAGCACCATGTCAGTTTTAGGGATGTAGGATTTCTTTCTTAATCTTGAAGAGGTGGTTTGAAGAAATACTTCATTTAAAAAATTCCTGTCATTTCCTGAGACTCACCATGGTAGGCACTTCATGTACCATGACTCATAATCTTCAACACCTCTTGTGATGGTAAATTTTTTGTCAACCTCAGAGAGTCATGGAGCAACCAGATAGTTGGGCAAACATTATTCTGTATGTGTGTTTTGAGATGAGATTAACAGTTGGACAGATTGCCCTTCTTCTTGGATTAGTCTTCATTTAAAGAATGGAATAAAAACCATGACCCTCCCACAGAGGAAGAGATTCTTCCTTCCTAACTGCCTGTAAGCTGGGACATTAATGTTTTGGGGTTTTTTTTCTCCCTGACTTTTGATTGCAATTGAAGAACTCTCTCTTTATGAATCTTGAGACTGGCTAGTTTTCTTCAGACCAGAGCTACACTTTGCTGCATCTCCCACTTGCCTATCTATAGGTCTTGGGAGTTGTCAGCCTCCAGGATGGCATGAGACAATTCTTTATAGCAAATCTCTTTATTATAAGACACCCACTTTGTTGGTTGTGTTTCTTGGAAAACGCTGGTGCATACACCATCTTATGAAATAATACATTTACTTTCATTTTTTTAGTTGAGAAAACTGGGGATTTGAGAACATACATTTCTAGTCTAAGATTAATTTTCCTACATACTATAAGTTCCTCAAGGGTAAATATTTGTGTTGGTTTCATTCACTGATAGGTCCTAAGTTCTTAGTATAGTATGTCACATAGTAGGAGCACATTCTGTTAATTAAATGAACAAATTTAACTGGAAAGTCATAGAAGAAAGGCTGGAAGTTAGGTCTGGCTGCACCTCAGAACATCTATTTTAACCTGGCTGACTGTCTCTTAAAAGTTGCCAGATATTTTCAGAAGGCACACCTTAAAAATTTACTAGCTAATTTGAGCTCATTTCTAAAGCCATTAATTCCTGAAAGATGATAGACCCAGAATCCAAAATGATCCCAACAGGTAAAACAAAGGATTTTCTAGATAAAATTTAATTAGAAAAAAACATGTAAAATCTTTTCCTTTATTCCAAACAGCAACTGAACTTATATGGATGTCAGAGGCATAGTTTAGCAAGAGCATAAATAAAAAAGTACCCGGAAGATTAATTGACAGGGAACTTTATATAAATCAGTACTGAATAGTGATTGCCAAAAGAGCTAATGTAATTCTTGGCTGCATTAATAGAATATTTCGTCCAGATTGAGGGAAATAATAATTCCATTTTATTATGTCTCTATATTAAACCACATCTAAGCCACACACATCAAGAATAAAGGTAAGGTGGAAGTACATTCAAAGGAGAGTCACCAAGAAGATGAAGAAAATCAGAGCCATACTATGCAAAGATTAGCTTTGGAGGAAGAAGCCAAAGATGTTTGCCAGAAGAAAAACTTCAGCAAAATGACATAGATATCAGAATACTTTTTTCCTGACTATCTCTAGAAGAAGTACTTTGTTTGGCCTAAATGAATGAAAAGTTAATGCTTGGACGACTCAATTTTCCCAAAGTGTGATGGTCAACATCATTGAAGTAGTTAAGTTATCAATCCCTAGTATTGTTCAAAACTGACAAAACCACGATTGTATTTAGCTGGGAATCAAGCTTCAGATGAATTGTTGAAGTAGAAACTCATGGTTCTATCCTAATATAAATGCCATGATGCTCAAATAAGATATAAAAGGTGAAAAATCAAGGTGGTCAAGATGAGAAGAATAAAACACATCTATTGTATGATTAATAATGGCAGTACTCTGTACGGAGCTTCCATTTATATTATTTTGGTAAATTATCATGGACATAATGAGATAAATACTATATCCAAAAGGGAGAATATTATAGTTCAAAGAAGTTAAGGAACTCACTCATTGTCATAGATTTAGTGAGCAGAAGAACACAGATTCCTATGATTTCAAAATTCTTTCCTCCAAAAGGAAAAATTTTCTGGTTTGATGATTGCCAACATTTGTCACTTATCAATTCCTTAGTAATCCCTTCTAAAGAGAACAGTTGGTGCTGATATCTATGCAGCTACCCAGGAAAGAAAACGTGCTTCTATCTGAAACTGTGAAGCTCATCTGGATTGAAAATATAGCCTGCCTCACACCATGTTGGACCCTGCATGTTTTGATCTACATGAGGCCTGTTAAAGGAAGGTCACAACAATATTATAAACTTACTCATATACAGAAATCTTTAAACTTCTGTTGCATGTAAGTTTTGCATAAAATGTGAGGTGTCTTTTTTTGTAGTAATCTCTTTCAGATAGCAACGATAGGGCAAGTTTATAATGAAGCAACATTTCAAAAAAACTCTAAAGAATCAGAACAAGCCTAAATAATTCTCTCATTTCTTCTTTAACAACTTTGCTGATTTCTCAATAAGCAACTGTGTTTAGTTATTCTAAATTCATTCAGTATATACAACCTATGTTCAAAATTCCCCTGGGCTTCTTACCTAATTTGGAGTAAAAATGTTATTGAAATGACTAGCATAGTCTTAATGGCTCCTTCTTACCTTCTGGATCTCACCTATGTCAGCTCTACTCCTTGTGGCTTAGCTCCAGCTACACTGGTCTCTTAGTTGATTGTTGAACATACCTTTTGCATCTGCTGTTCCACTGCCTAGGATGCTTGTCTTCCAGAGAGTTGAAGACCTTCAGGTCTTGAATGAATCACTTTCTCAATAAAGCCTTCTTTTACCACTCCACTTAAGATTAAAGTGCCTCTATCTAAAGATTCCTATCACCTTTACTTGCTTTATGCTTCCCCCGGGAATCACCAAAATTTATATTGCTTATATTTTGTATATTTTACAAAAGTATTTTCATTCACTGTTATACCCACAGTTTAGAAATAAATGCTTTCCTACTGAATGAATAAATGAATGAACAGTGGTTTCAATGAAGTAATTATTTTTTAAATAAACCTCATGTAGATCTACAACATAAAGATCTTATAAAACACTGTGTGTTATGGCTCAGCAATGGAGCGCTCGCCTAGCACATGTAAGACGCTGGATTCGATCCTCAGCACCACATAAAAATAAATAAATAAAATGAAGGTATTGTGTCCAAATACAACTAAAAAATATTTAAAACAAGCAAACAAAAAACACCGTGTATTTACTGTCCCTGTATAAACTTTACCTAACATGTAGAGACTCCTCTAAAAAGTCTCTTGAAAACAGAAAAAAAAAATCTATTACAACTTAAGAATTTTTCTAAAATTAAAAAAAATAATAATATAATGTTGGTCTTTTCTACTTACCTAAACAACATGATTACAGAGAAATGTGGTGGCTTGCTTTTGGTTAAAAACATGGCTAAGAGAGTAGTAGTAGATTAGGTAATGCATATTTTATCCTTAGCATTAGTTTTTCTAAAAAGTGTGAAAAAAGTCTTCTTACTCATTGCCTTACTCACAAAAAGTGTCCTCAGAAATATTTCTACTGTTATCATTAATTGCATTTCAGATACCTCTATGTGTCTGAACCCTGTGCCAGGTACTAAGAATGTCCATGAAACAAGTGAACAGAAAGTCGTGTCATGGAAGGGCTTCCAATTCGAGTTGGAGAGAGAAAGACAGGAGAGATTGATATTGACCAGCTGCCCCCTTGGAATCAGCAGAAATACTGCCAACATTCTTATAGATGAATGATACACAGAGGATCTGAAGGGCTTTAGTTGAAAAAGCTCCTTGAATAATTGAGAAGGGATTACAAACTGGCTGAAACACATTCGTATTAGTTATAACTTGTTCTCAGTTGTTAGTCATTTCCTCTAATGCCTCAGAAGGATTAATAGGGTTATCAAGACAGAGTGTCACAACTGGTAAGTGTTTTAACCCTTATTATGACCTGCAAGGCAGCAACTATGAAACCCTAATGATATCTAAATTGTTTAGTACTATAATGAGCTACTGATTTACATAAGTGCCTTATTGGATTCTTTCATTTCTCATGATAAGGAACGGACAATATCTTTGATTGGTGTCACTGCACTGATAATGTTTGAAGCAGCAGCATTCTGAAGGTTTTTTCCACATAATTTTCAACTCTCTACTTATAATTCTTTTATATTCTCAGATTTTCACCTAAAATTCTCACCTTCTCAGCTTCATTTCCTAGTCATTTCAGTTACAGAAAGCAAATGCTGAAAAGTGTCATTTAATAAAGACAAGCTAAAATATATCCGTTTAAGTTACATCAGTTTTGTTTCCACAAGCAAATACTGGAAGCACAGTTCAGAATCAAGACACTTTATTGTTTTTTCATACATTTAGGTGTCTACTTTTTCTTAAACTTGCAAAAGCTTAATTGAATTATGCAAAAAGTATACCTTATTATTTTAGGATGCTTCTCAAGATATGAATGGTCTGAGAAAAAAAAAAAATCTTAGCTCTCCCCTTCATGACTTGGAATGGGAATCAAAGGTTTACTTTTGTTTTATCTGTTCTTCTGCACATCCTGTATCTAGCAAACCACACTTCCAGGATTTTGTTAGACAGGACTAAAGCTGTGGGGAAAGTAAAGCCAGCCGTTGCTGCTTAACACCACCTGTCAGGAAACGTTATGCTGCCAGCATACATCCACCTGCCCTGCAGTAACGCTGCCCATAGAGATGAATGTAACATGAGCTGCAAAGGTAATAGATGCTGCATTTTGATCAGGTTTTAATGGACGTGGACGTTTCTACGAAGGTATAATGGGTGACAGCTTAAATTCAGTGTCTGAGAAAGCCGTTAATTAAGATTTATAAGGCCAGCTACTAGGAACAAATATAAAATGATGGTTAGACATGATAAAAAGGAAGATGACTGATAGTCCCTGTGGTTCATAACTAGCCCTCATTCTAACTTAGATGATTTAATGAAATTCCCAAATCTGGAGGGTTTTGTGCTCTGTCACAGGAGATAGAAAGAACGAACTCAGGAATTGTTCAGGCTATACCCAGAGACTTAACAAGGCCAGGTTCTATCTTGAATACCAATATCACAATGACCCACTAGCTTCTTATGACCAGGAAGCAACAGTGTCCCAAATAGTTTTTGTCTGTTTCCAGATAATGTCAAATATGCCTCTGACCCTGTTCCTCATTGTCTCTTGTCCAAAAGCAGGTTCAAAACTGCATGTGGGTTCATCAGTGAAAAGAATGCTTGTCTGGATCCAGGGTAGCATCAATGCTGTTAACCTTCTTTGAAGATGGCCACAGAGGGGGTGACCAAGCCTCAGTCAGCATGCACAGGCACTGGCAGCAACATTCACTGGATAAGGGGTCCACATGCCTCTTTTCATAGCAGGGAGATCTTAAGGAAAAAGTATGTGTATACTTTTGATAGGATCATGGTGAATAGACAGGCTTTATTTTGACCTGAAAAAAAGGGCAATACTAAGAGAGCAAATAACTTTAAGAACTCAAAAATAATAATGTACTGAAAATAAATCTCTGTAGTAACTTCTATTATTATCAGGGTAACTGCAATATTTCTTTTGTATCTTTAAAATCGTAGGTTCTCAGATTTGACAGATATATAGTTAAGGATATTGTGGGTCTTAAATATTTCTATACACAAAATTAAGGACAATAGCTTAAGCCTGCCATCCATTATAAGACTATTTCTAGAAGATATGTTTATTTTTTTAAGTAAAATTGGGGACAGTGAAGAGGACAGTATAACCACATGGGACTCAGAATCAGACATAAAGTGTTAATTACTTTTTATTTCATTGCAGAGAATTAAAGCAAAAGGTTTGATATCAGAATTATACTATTTAACTTGGGCAGAATTTGTATTAGTAAATCTAAAGATTAACATGCAGTTGTGAGATATATTTTCCTATGCAAAATGAAGATAATACATATTTTATTGTTATGAAAATAAGTAGATAATGAAAGCAAACTTCTAGCAATTAATCATTCTTTTTTTAACTCAAAAAACACAAATTCAAAACATTTCCTACTTCGCAGTGCCATACACAATCTTCTCTCATAGCAGAACACTACTCTTATTTATTGATAGACTAATTCCTCAATTAGTCAATAATCTTGACAAAAGCAGAGATTACTTAACTCTTTTTGTATTCCAGTGATGAATGGAGTACCTGAAACATAATAGGCACTTAATAAATGTGTTGAGAGTGAAGTAGGGATAAAGGAAAGAATGCATAAATTCAGGGAATGGTACTTATCCTGCCCTTACATAGCACAGGGCAGCTGTGGAAATTGATATATAGGATGGTAATAATGGTTTGTTGTAAAAAAAACATTTTAGTAGAGATACAGAGGAAATGTAATGAGTGTTCCAAAATCAGAGAGTAATCCGGTCATAAGAAAAATCTTATTTATATATATATATATTGCATGCATTCAATATGCATTTATCAGGTATAAATACACTCAGATGCTAAAAATGGCATTTGGAAAAAAAAAATTTCTATCCTTGTGGAGAGGGAGAAGCTATGTATGCATTTTTGAGAGCCTCTCCCACCCCACTGGAGGTTAAAGGAAGGTATGAAATAATGACCCAAGATAGATAGTAAGAGATAGAGACCTAAATTCAATTTGTTTGTGCCATAATCTAAACTGGAGCGAAATTTTAGAGACACCAAATTTTACTACACTCTGGGCCAAGATTTTCAACCAGCTTCAGCAGTACTAAAGATATTTTGATCTCCATTTGATGTCTCCTATACTTTGTCTCCATTGGATTCTAAATTTTAGACCCTTGAGTTCCATCGCTGGTAATTGTATAAGTGGAGAGAAGTGGTAATATTTGGAGCCTTTTCTCAAAGTAGTTCTTACTGATTAACTAAACTAGGAGAGAAGAGAAGGGATGCTGCCTTAATTTGGGGCTCCAGCAGCTTGGTGGGTGACCAATGGAAAGATGGAACCCTCTAGGGGGAGAGTAGGCAGGGAGGATGGCTCCATCAGGGAAGATAAGCGAAAAGGAGAAGCAGATTTTGGGCAAACAATTTTAGTTTCAGACCTATTAAGAATGAGACAAAGTGGTACTTCCATGTGAAATTATTCAGTATTTAGTCCGCAACAACTGACTGGGAATCCATTACACCAACTTGGGAGTTTTCCCTTTACAAGCTATATTGGAAACACCAGGGCAGATGAGATTGCCCAGGGAGAATATATAATGTGAGTCAGAACCTAGGAGAGGTCAACACTGAGGAACAATCAAGAGAGAGAAAGAAGCATTGAAGAGCTTCATTCAGATGAATGGAAAGGATCAATGAAGAAATGTAGCAGAAATGAAGGGAACAGAAACTTAAAAAAAAAAAAAAAAGGTTGGTTGGTGTCATCACTGAATGGCTGGGACAGGTCGCAATAGGAGAACTCAAAGCATCCCAGTTGGCTTTTCAATTAGGAGATACTGATGACCTTAACAAGAGAGATGAGAATTGAAGAAAAAAGGAATGATTTTAAAAGATTAATTGAAACATGTTGGGACTGAAACAGGAGAAAATAAGGAATAGACAGGAGCATTTAATATGAAAAGTTGTCTCTTCAAGTGTACCACTAAAATGTCAAATACTTTTAAAAACATGCTTTTTAAATATAATTGTGTCAGTCAAAATTTGAATATTTTTAATTCCTTCAATAATTGATAATATTTTTCAACACAATATTTTCTAATACTAACTTCATTTAGAAAAGAGTTTTCCCTTTTTCTTCTTTGTCATTTATCATACACAAGGTAATATAAAAGTAAACTAATCTAATGCACAGAAAATTTGAGGCACAATAACTAATGCCAACCATAAGACAGAGACTGTAATTGCAAAATATGCACAGAATGATATGCAGTTATAATTAACATTATTGAAATTTACATGAATACTTTAGTTTAAAAAACTTAAGTCACTGAATTTTTTTAAAAATGATATAATATCTCTTTACAGGTAAGTTATTATTATAAATAGACTGGAAGCAGGTTTAAAATTGTTTCCTCCAGTTTCCATGCTGAATTTCCCACAAGATTAGCCAATTTTCTACCATAAGCAATTGAGCCTTTGCTGCCAATTACCTGGAATTACCTTTTCATTAACAGAGTTTTTCATTTTGTTCAAAGTGTTTCATTTTGTTTAATTAAAAACCTCCTTTATTTATATTATAAACTCATTGTCCATTTTGTCTAAGTATATATATTTCTACCTTCATCATTCTGGGCTTTTCATTACTACATAGTTTTTGTTAGATATTACTTACTGTTCATTTTCAAGGCAAAATTAGAGTGAAAGTTAGAATAATAACAACGAATTCATGAACCATGAAATTGGTGCATTGAAATAAATTGCACTAATTTGGTTTAAATGTTGAATACTGTCAAATGAATCCTCTTAACACGAACTATAAAATGATAAAAGCCCTCATTTTTGACACCACTCAAAAACATAAGGATTCAATCCTTGGAAATAAGGTGATATAATACAATAGAATGCAAATAGTACATAGGGGAGTGAGATATGGTGTTTGAGGAAAACTCCAGGAGCCAGTGCTCTTCAAGGTAGTTCAGGATCTTCCAGGGCAGGGACCCTGGAGGAGAGCATGGGTCATTTTCCTGCCCATCATCAAGGGCAGGGACCCTGGAGGAGAGCGTGGGTCATTTTCCTGTAAGTCTCAGAAAGACATTCTGATCACATTCACAAAGAAGAGAGGACCAGGTATCTCCTCACCCTGGCTTTTGCTGATCATTCCAAAAGTGAAGTTTGAATTAAATTTCACAAAAGTAAAACGCTTTTCTCTTTATTCAGAGTTTATTTTGAAGGACATTAATGAGGCCGTGGGGGGAGTTTGATTTGTGGGTTGTCCGAGGTAAATTTATCCCACAGATAAATAACTAATTTCACTTCTAAGAGATCAGCATGACTTTGCTATTTTGGAATAGGTGTCATTATTGTAAGAAGCAGCTCTGCATTTTTGAAAAGAGAATAAAAATGTCTCATGAAGATATAGAACATTTTAAAAACACATAAAATGCGAGGCTGAAGCCATCTGTCCCTGCTGCCTTTACGGATTTTAAATCAGCTCTAACCCATTCAGTCTCCTCGGATGTTAAATTACCAGCAAAGGCTCTATTCCCCCATCCTAAAGCTGGGGTCAAACAACCGATTCCCTTTTCAAGCCCGAGTTGATATTTAAACTAAGCCATGCATGTAGGGAATATACTTTCATTTTTTTAAAGTAATATAAATGTGGATTTACAAGTTGAATACTTGAGAGCCCCAGAACAGATTTTAAACAGATGTCACATAATTCTACAGCATTCTCTACAGTCCTATCAGGGAAGAGAAGTTGCTGTGACGTCACTCAGATCTGACAAGTAAATGACACACCATTTGTAGCAATTCAGTTGCTTCTCAAATGTGACTATGTCCCCCACTCTGCTGGAGAACTATTGTAAAATGCTGTCTTTTAGAGTCTACTCTTCAGTCACTGGTTAAGAAATCTCCAGAATAAAGCATTTTAAAAGAAATCCACTGAAGATCCTAACACCACTGATAAGCAACAGGCTCTAACTACTGTGAGCCAATAGGAGACTTCTCTTAGAAACTGGCAAGGGGCAAAAGCGTGCATATGAAGCAAGATCTTGAGGATGTATTGAATATTTTTTTTTTTTTAGATAAAACTATTATTTTACAGGAGGGAAAAAAACAAAGCCAAGTGAAGATGAGTAGATTTTTCTTGGTAATAAAACTACTTAATGGCCAATGTATGTTTAGAATTCAAGTGTTAATAAACCTAACTGTCAGATGAGCACAAGTTAGTGGAGATAACAGAGATCACCAGAAAGCACTCTTGTTCTTATGGCTATCTTCCGGGTAATGACATTTATTGCTCAATATCCAAATGTCAAGATCATTTTAATCTGAACTGTATAGGAAATAAATAGCTTCATAGGTGCTTCTGAAGTTAAAGGCCAAAAATTTTAACACATAAAATTATATTGACAAATTTCTATTCTTTTCAAAGCAATTAAAGCTGGCTCCTATGGGAACATAATGCTGTCATGATCCCCTGGACAAATCAAGAGGTGACTACAGATGCTCCCTACTCCTCATCCCTACTTGGCATAAAAGAGCTCTGGCTGGCACCTGCTTGACTTTTACCCATTTTCCCACCCTACTTTTGGTTTAGGTCTGCATCAAAAGACTGTCATATCATTCATCCCAGAGATAAGATACAGTCCAAAAAATTGCCAGTCACTGGAGGTGTGTCAAAGTACTATATTAAACAGAATGAACCTTCTTCCCCAGAAAGAAGTAAAAAATATATAAGAAACATACCTAGATTATTCCCAGTATGTCCATAAACATTTACTTTTACCCAAGTAAAAATCTATTGCCCTAAGGTGTGCCTGGCACAGGAAAAGGGCTCTGTAGGGTCTGTAATGACGCCATAACAGGGTGAAAGGATGTGTCAAGTTCTACAAGTTTCTTCTATTTAACAATGTAAAAAAATATGCAGTTTATAAATATCTGTTTTTAAGTAAGCCACCATAAAAGTGCTGTATAACTGCTTAAAACTATTAATAGCAAGATTAGTGACTATTAAGCAAACATCTTCAAAGAGCAAGTCTGATAATTTTGCTATTAGAATCAAGAACAATTATGTACAACCAGGTGTGCTGAAGATTATTTTTTCCTTTTTAATATTTGAATGTGTACCAAGGGGGCTTTAATAATGACACATATTAATGAAGTAAGAAGTTCTAAAATAAGCAAGTGATTTTCACTTGTAATTGCATGGTGTATTGAACCTACACCCAGAAATTCACTGCACTATTTCTATGGAAATCATATGCTTTAATAATAGTAATACTGCTTTTAATGACTACATCACCTCAAGCAGTTCATGAATTAATTTTCCAGTGAATCCTTTTACTTTCCTACTGAGGCTCCACCCAATAAACACAATCTGATTGCTGATAAGACATGATAGTTTAGTGTAGACATATCAAATTTTGCATAATCAAATGTAAAAAGCATTCACTATTTAATTATTTTTTATATAATTTAAATCCCATAGTAATTATTTCTACATTCCCTTCTTCTTCCCCTATTTTAAATACATTTGCTCTTCCCCAAGCATGTGATTTTTTTTACCCATACTTTATATCCAACCAGTGAAATATGAATTTAAGATGGAATAACAAAACAGTGTAGCAAATATACAGAGATTGTGTCTCCCTCATATTTAGAATAATTTATTTGCAATTATTGGTGAAACATCTTGCAAACAGAAAGAGCTAAGTATAGATTTATTGAATAAATATGCAAACTTTTTAATAAAGCTCTATAAAAATTTCAGGAAGAAATTATTTCTCCAGGTTGCAAAGTGAATTCAAAGACTAAAATTATAGGGTCACATAGAGCAAAATCAGGTTCTCCCCACTTCTGAAGCTCTTGTTCTTTATGAATTATCTGTTTTGCCTTGAGGAAACATTACCACTGAATCTAAAATATAAAAGACAAAATGTTATTCTGCTTTTGACCCTCACATACTTTGTTGTGACACTGAGTCAGCTACACTGAAGTCAGCCTTTAAATAGCTGAATATTTTTTAATAAGTAACTTATCTAAACCAGGTTTTGTTCCTTAATTTGTCATCTCTGAAATGCGTGCTTCTAGAAAACAATCTAGTTTTAAACTCTATAAATCAAGTACATAGGTTGGTGATACAACTAGGTTAAAAATATTTAAAACCAGCATGATGAAGTGAAAAAAGTCCAGAAATAATTCCACGTTTCTTACTAGACAATTTCAATCACCAAGTGGTTCAGTTACTACTTTATTTCTACCAACAGAGGATCCATAGTAGACTGGCTTGTAAGCATCTTGATTTATTAAACTCTTTCACAGAAAGTTATTTCATGGGAGGAAAAAAAAACAAAATAAAAAAGGAATGAAGAGGTGAAAATAACTTGTCACTGGAAGCAAACATGAAAGTAATTCCATTAAATTAACATGCCTTCACGAATGTTTGTAACAAGCATTGCTTAATTTTGTTGTCATTATTAAAATCAAAAGTTTAACAAAATTTCAGTTTCCTACACTGATGTTAATAAGTAATCAGGTGAGTGTTTCATCTCTCTTAAGTGTGATAAATCCAACTATGTAGAAATTCCAAACTAAGTAAGAAAAGGAAAATAAGAATGGATTTTTCCCCGCTTAGGGTCCAACAAAGAGAATGGATACCTGAGACCTTCATCTTTTCAAAAATTGCATCCTATCACTTTTAGTGATATGTCTCAAACTGTGTCAACAGAGTATTTATATTCAAAAGAATATGGCCTTCCAAATCACGGTTAAAATGATAAGTTTGAGGGCTTATACAGAGGTTTGTGTATCTGAAGGAAAGAAATGTTTACATTTACACACACGCACACACACACACACACACACACACACACACACACACACACATTTAAGCCAAACTGAACACTCAAGAGAGTCAATACAGAAAAGCTTCAGCCTTGACTAGAGCTGTCCTGACAAATAAAGGTTAACAAAAGGGCAATCTAAAATTACAAATACTATCAGCACCAAACACACTATCTTAGGGATAGAAGGTAAGAAACAGGGCCTTGATTCAGCTGGTTACTTGGCTTTTGAAACTTGTAGCATTTAGTAGGAGATATTATATCATACCCTCATTTACTTATTTTTTCAACAAATATTGAGCATTTCCTTGTGCCACAAAATATGCTAAAATATTTATTTTCCTGGAATTACTAGCTTGTAAGCTCCCTTGTAAATATTGTACAATTTTGTGATTTCAGAAATAATACATTAAAAGTCTTTCTGCAAAAGTGCACAAAAATTCACTCATCATTTTCCATGTACAAAAGGAGACTCCAGTCCCATACTGCTAAAAAAAAAAATCATGTTTCTTTTATTCACAGTATTTGGTGATATATTTCTGGCATTTTGTCCATGTTTTTTTGCATCATTTCCTTCTTTCTTAATTTCAGCCCAATGAGTTTTTACTGAGGATAAAGATTTGCTGCTCTTGATGTGGCTGTGACTGCTTGTCTTCTCTCAAAGCTATCACATCTGTGAGGCCTCTTGTGAGGACTGCCATTATCAATTTCAGTTTTTCCTTTTTGCAATCTAAAGCAAGGTAAATGTGATTTAAAAATTGAAATGGCTGTGCAAACACTGCCATTTAGACAGGGATAGCGATGCATCCTTGGGGACTACACTATCAGTTAGCAAACAGTGACACCTCACAATACCTCAAAATGTTCTTTTTTCCAGTTGCCATATAAATGTTCTACATTCAGCACACAAAAGAGGTTTTTATGTTCGATATGTGAAAATGTGGGTTTTACTGAAGTCAACTTTCTGAAAGTCAGGGACTGCTTGTATGTATACTTATATTTTAGAGCAGATTGATGGAAATTAATCAAATAGGTTTTTAGATTTAATCCTGGAAAAAATATTTATGGAAACCATTTAGCTTTTTGGCCATTCCCTGTCATTTCAGGTATTTGCTCATTACAGCTTTGTTATGCAGCTTTGAGAGCTCAGATAGCTATAGTTTTGCTTTTCTGTTCTAAGTTTAAATATCTAATCTTAAATTTCTCCCCCACCCATCCTTCTCCATTCGATCATTTAAACCCTTAAAAACCCACCATCTGCAATTAGGAGTTATCTCCTTCATCTTCCTAGTATCTTTTGATAGGTTTTAGACAAAAGTGTCAGCACACCCTCACAAACTCCATCATTGGTTCACTAGGAAACATAGGTAATCAGGAGAAGAGAGGTAAATGCACAAACACTGATGATTTGCAAGACTCTGAAGAGATGAATGTCTCCTCCTTAAATTTCAGGAAATGTTGGTCTATCTGTAAACGTATGATTCTTACTGTGCTGGCTCTGTAGTATGGGGTAGTATCAGTAGAGTATCAACTGCCAATATGTCACCAGCTGGGAGAATGAGAGGTTGCTACTCCTTCCTGTGCATGAAGACTCCAATGATCATTGATGGTTGAAAAACCTGAATATTTAACTCATGAACAGTGTGTGAGGCACAGTTGCTGAAATTCCCAACTTCAGAATTCTTCCTTCAGGAGGCCATAACAAAATGCAACTATCTTCCCCAAGAGGACAAGATTCAAGAGAGTAGAAATATTGAGTGGAAAATACTATGAAGAGAGTAGGATATGGTAACAAGTGGAATTGAAAAGATCAATAAAACCCATAACTATAAACAAAGGTATTTTTTTCAATCTCTATCACTGAAAGTGGATCAATAGTCAGAGTAACATTACTTTTTGGCTCTCATTAAGTCTCATGTGTATTCTTACTTTGTGAATTTGATCTGTAATAACATTCTATTCTAAAGGAAACTAAAATTCTGTAGAAGATAACTGATTCCATGACAAGGTGAGAGTGTCTTCAAGGTGAGTGATGCGAGGAAGTAAGAATAAATAATAGCTACAAGGGAAATGTAGTTGACTTAAAAAGGTTCTCCTTACCAAGTAATGACCATTCAGAAGTCTGAATATATTCTGGGACAAGATGAATAAGCAAAATGACATTAGTACATGCTGATGTTCAAACAAGAAAAGTTAATATAAATTGTACAAATGTAGAGAAGGACAGTGAATAAGTCAGGATGAATATAATTATGTTCATAAATAGTGGAAAGTAAGGCGTGTGCACATGTTTGATATATTTGTATTTCTTCCATTAATAATACATTTTAAAAATACTGACTTGTAGTTCTCTTTGTATAATCAGGAAAGAAAAGGTAAGTATGAATTATTCAAATATTCTTGCAAAGGGTAGGAGTTTACCAAGAACAGAACAGACTGATCAGTTCTGTTGGTTACATATAAAAGGCCAGTGGAAAAATAAGAGAACATTCAACACAGTTAAACTAGTGACAAAGTAGAGTTTCACATGTGGTCCAAGGTGGCTAAAAAGACAAATGTACTATCAACAAAGGCTAAGTCATGATTAATATATGATGAAACATAACAAAACTCTATATAATTAATAAGCCACACATGTTTTCAGTGAAATCAGTAGATCATAATAATGGTAAAAAGAATTAAAATATGTATCAAAGAGTGAACTTAAAAGAAAACTTCATTGTTCTAAAAGTGGAAATGTAACAATAAAAAGCAGCTCAGCTTGAAAATCAATGGCTCAATTTTGCCTTTTATTTTGGTTTGTTTTTAATTTTATTTTTATATTTTACTATAAATTGATGAATTGTAATTGTTTATGAGGTATAAAGTAATGTTTCATATATAATTTATATATGTGTTATATACATACTGTAGAATAATTAAATAAAGCTCATTAACATATTCATCACCTCATGTACTTATTGTTTGTGCCAAGAACATAATATTAAAATATATAGCATACTATTATTAACTCTAGTCATCTTAACTTATTCTTTATGAGATTTTATGTCCTTTAAACAATATCCCCCTATTCCCTCCTCATCCTCAGCCTCTAGTAAGATGTCTACTCTCTGATTTTTTTAGTTTGACTGTTTTTTATTTCATTTATAAGTGAGAAGAGATCATCTTTACCTTCCTGTGTCTGGTTTATCTCACTTAGTATAGTGTCTTCTAGTTTCATCCACATTGTCACAAGGAACAGAATTTTCTTCTCTTTTAAGGCTGAATATAACCCCTATTGTGTATGTATTCAATGACTCAATTTTGAATCACTTTGAGAGATGCCAGGCAGATCCACAAGCAGCCAATCAAGAATCCACAGGCCAATACATCAGGTACTCTAAACCTGACTGTTCAGAAGGCATCTTTTATTCTTTTGGGTCAACCAAGAGAAATAACATCTCTAAAAATATATCCAAGTAATATCACTAAAACCTTTAAAATATATCAAAATATCTGTAGTTATGATACCTGAGAGATAAGCAAACAGCTTAGGAAGAATTGATTAAATACCAGAAGTGGCTTGAGTGTAAGTGAAGTAATTAATTTAGTGATAACTGTGTGTGTCCTTTGCCTTCTGTTAAGGTATATTGATCACTCATAATAATTTCATAATTATAGTTTAATGGAATTGAAAATGTGTAATCCACTTCAAAAAGCTTAAAGTGGTTTTAAGTGTTTTATTACATTTATGTGTTTAATACAGTGAGCATTAAAAAAAGACAAATAATTATGGATGTGCCTTTCCACATACAAAAGCCTCTTTGAAAAAAAAGAACTTTTTGCAGGAAATATGGTGTGCCCATTAGCACCTATTGTCACATTAGCTGGCAGAGATCATTTCCCAATAACAGGAGAACTCAATATTCTCAGAAACATCATTCTTTGTAAGCCTTTAATGAAAAATGAGAAGAGAGGGCACTATCTAAAGAGAACAGACTGAATATGATGAGGCGGTATAAACACTTTTTCAGTGATTTTTTTCAAAATCAGTCAATGATGTCTGTGATTTTTGACCTATCATTTAGCATTTCTACATCCAGAACCTCAAATGATATAAGGGCAGTATAATTTTTTAACAAAGGCTGTCAATTTGGATTCTTAAAAATATCTAGATTTAAATTCCCCAATTACCATTAATTACATGTTCTGGACAATATTATTTAATATCCTCAGGCCTCAATTTTTCATCATTAGTATATATTCATTGATATCTAACTTAGGAGTCAGATATAATACACTTAAGTTACATTAAAGTGCCTGTTATACAGAAATTGATTAACAAATATTCCTGTTTCATAAGAATGATGTTATAAATACACATAAATAATAAATATAATCTTCCCTGACAATAGAGATATTTTTCATTGTCTGGGATGATGGTGATAATGCAAATGTGCCTCCCCAGATTTTTCACTGGGGGAACATGATTGACCTACAGCCCTACCTGCTATGCTCTGAAATCCATTACCACTTTTCAAACAGGAAGCCCATTTTCCAGTGAGGCTTCCAGCCAATGATGAGTAAGCAAACAAACTACAGCAAGTTGACTCCTCAGAGTTAGGGGCTCTTCCAATAGGAAGTTTGGATTGTGGACTCCACATAGGCCTTGCTGATCTGTCTTAGAACAGAACGGTAGTGTTAGAATCATTCACGCAAATTTCCTTCTTACTTCTCTCCTTCACAAGAGTAAGATCTGCATCACAGTGTTCTCCTGGCCTTTCTTAGATCACTCCCATTTTCCCTCACAGGCATTTTCCCTAAGAAACAGCATAGCTATCTAATCCCTATGTTGGCATATGCTTCTCAAAGGATCTGGACTAACAGAGAGATGAAAGTTCTTACATGTATTTAGGACAAAGTATATGTAACAATTTAAAATCCTTAGTGTGCTGAAGAGTTAATTCTCTTCTGAAAGAAGACCTTCACTCACAGGTACAAGCATTGCCAATATGTTTAAGGACTTTAAAGTACTAACATTAAAAGACTATATTAAATCCATTAAAATAACCCATTTACAAAGGCTAATGCTGCTATTAGTGAAAATAATGACAAATGTAGGTTTGGAATTCAAAGATAATCCTTGGTCAAGGCCATTTGGCCCACATTTTAAAATCAATCATAGAATGTACTTCCTGAAGTATGTTTCTTTATTAAAGTGAGTGCCCCTAAAGCTAATGGTATAGATCAATAAAGCCATTATAGGGTTAAGACTACATGTTTTGAAGAGGTGCACTTTTTAATACTGTGTTAATAATGAAATAGGTTCTGGTACCCTAATCTGACAATAAAAAAACATTCAAATTCTCATCAGAAGCATTAACCAAACCCTCAAAATTTCTATTACTGAATAGAGTTCCTATCTTCCCCTCATTTAAGCATTGTCTTCAGCTCCTTGAAGGCTGTCAATAGAGTGTGTCTACAGTTCATTTTATCTGTTCTTTCAATATTGTCTTCATTCTTATTTTTGAATTTAAATATATCCATTTGTAATTCTTTGCCCACTTTCCTACTGGAAGCAGCTTTTCTGGAAAACTAGTTAGCCATCAAATGTCTCTTCATAATATTAGTCAGTTCTTTAATCACTTTTACTGAAATATCCTGATTCCTACCAATTGATGACATTGTTCTAAAACCAAGTTTGTAGAAACAACAAAGTATATGCATAAGACATACGCTTACATGGGATTATAAAACAGGAAAAATCTATCACCTTATTTTCCATGTTTTTTTTTTCTTCAATGCAGGTTACTCATCTTCAGAAAAGAGTTAATTTACAGAGGTCTTCAAGGTTAGAAATGCTATCTTATTTAAGAAACAATCAGAACTTACCATGAGAAAGAATTATTTTATGTTTAGAAAGATCAATTAATTAAATTCCTTCAGCAATCCTACACAGTAGGTCTTATTATCATTCTAAATGTTACAGGTGAAGTCAAGTAATCCCCTCAAGATACACAGCCCATAAGTCAGGTAGGGTTAAACCCAGATAGATTGGGCTGGGGATGTGGCTCAAGCGGTAGCATGCTCGCCTGGCATGCGTGCGGCCCAGGTTCGATCCTCAACACTACATACAAAGATGTGCCCGCCAAAAACTAAAAAAAATAAATATTAAAAAAAAATTCTCTCTCTCTCTCTCTCTCTCTCTCTCTCTCTCTCTCTCTCTCTCTCTCTCTCTCTTTAAAAAATAAAAAATAAAAAACCCAGATAGATTACCTCTAGAGTCAGGGCTTCCCACAGTATGACTTTGGTGTCTACAAACTATGAGTTACATAATTCAGAACTATAGGAAATTAATAAAATCAGCTTCTCCTTTCATCACCACGGTATTTGCTCCCTGTTTTCCATTACACAACAATTGATGACAGCTGCTTGAGGATATATGTTAAGAGGAATTCTGAATATGAGTCTTCATCCATGGATATCTCACAATAGCATGAGCATTTGGTATCATCCTATGTTATTTGGGTTCTACTGGACCCATAAAAATAATAGTTGCCCTGACTGAGGTAAGCATAATTAATTGATAGCTACCTAATTGCTATTTAGACACAATTTGACTGAATAATTTTGATCAAGAAATCTCAAGGAAAGGATACTGTATCTAAACAAACAAAAACCAAACTTCACCTATTCTTAGAAATCTCAGTAAAACCTATCTCTTTTGGGAAACATTGTATTTTCAAAGATTTTCTACAGGCAAAGATCTCATAAAATTCCACATAATTTCTAGGACTAAAACAAAATAAAGCAATGTGTTATCAACAGAAATAGTTTTCTAATAAGAATTAAACCACCCAAATGGAATCAAGATCTTATATACACATGTTCTAGTCATTCGTCTATTCATTCACATTCATCAATATGTACTGAGAAAATACATATATGCATCCTCTAGACACTGCAAAAACAAAGAATATAATGAAAATTCCTCCTCAGATAATCTAGAGTTCAGCAAAGGAACAAATAAACAATTTTTAATGCAAAATTCCAGGTGATTAGTAGAGAGGGTGCATGACATTATAATAAGCATAAATGAAGAGAAAAGTAAGTCTTCAGTGGAATAATTACTTTTGTGCTGAGGATTAAAAATACTTAGGATTTTTCAAGAAGATAAGAAACAGGGGAGGTAAATCTGTTTTAAAAAGCAGCATGTGAAAATACATAAAAGAAAAATTAGCAGGACATGAAGCAGTTCAATGGAAGGTGAAGAAAATATAAGGAGAAGGTAGCTGGGTGGGCAGAAGTAAATGCATATATAGCATATGAAGAAAAGAGTTTGGACTTTATTCTGATTATAAGAGAAAAAACTGTAAAAAGAAGCATCATTAATAAGACATGATTGCCACTTTCATACATGTATAATGACATGTGGAAACATAATGAAGGATAGAATATGGGAGTACAAGATAAGGGGAAAGAGAAATCCATTAGGTAATTATTTAATAGTAAAGAAAATGTGATGAAAGTCTAAACTTCAACAGAAAATAAAACAGATTCTGTAAATATCTGGTTATCTACAACTTCCAATAATCCAATGATCTCTAATCCAATTTTTGTAGTAGACATATTTTGATTCTGCTCCATATATTTGTGCTTTCATATTCTACACAACATTATTGTGAGATTAATATAAGTAGGATTATAACCCCAATTTTGCTGATAAGACAAATAAGGACTAGAGAAGTGGCTATTCCACTGCTAATCAATAGTGAAGTCAAAGGTTGAACCTAAGACCATCTTGGAACAGCAGCATTGCCCCCAATCCACAATGCTTTAGTGAAAAACTATTCATCAAAGTGACAAAAAGTTTTATTGTGGTTGTACTTCATATTTCAGTGGCTATTTCTGTCAAGCTGAAGTTCAAAATCTTTCCATACTGTTATATAAACCGTAATTTTTGCAAATATTCAAAGTACCTATCAAGAAGTTAGAGTTAATTAAACTATTAGATGGAAAGCTTCCTCTTATTTATTTGGGAATGAAAATGGAAGTAAAACTTTCCATATCTTGCAGCCACTTTTTATTGAAACAAAATTTATATGCAGTGAAATGCATAGATCTTAAATGTTCACTTTCATACATGGCTATTGTAAAGAGAATATATCCATCTAACAGTTCATCTTCTAGAACATATTAACTAAAGTCATAATTTTTCCCCTTTAAAAAAAGAGAAAAAATCTTTTTTTTTTCTTTTCTCCCAATACAGCTACTCTTGTAAAACACTGGAACTAGCTTTCACTGTGTCATGAATTGGAAAGGGGGGCACACTTACACTTAACATAACATGAATAAATAATACCTACATCTAGGGTCCAGAATGCCTGTGTTCACATTCAAGAGAGAGTAATGCCAAACAATATTAAAAACCAAACGATAGATAGATAGATAGATAGATAGATAGATAGATAGATAGATAGAGATAGATAGACAGACAACTCATAGTACATTACTATTAGTGCTCTTAACTGTCAATTATTTTTAAATACATTTTTACAATACTGAAAAACTCTCTTCTCTATCCCTATATTTACCATATCTGTTTTCTTCATGGCTTTCTGTAGATTCAACATTCTATCTGATATCATTTTCTTTCTGCTTAAAGAACTGCCTTTTCTTTTTAACCTTTCTCATAGCACACATCTGCTGACAGTCATTCTCTTTATTTTATGTGTTTTGTGGAGTTTTTTAGTGTGAAAAAAATGTTTTTATTAGTCTTTTTTTAAAGTAATGCATTATATGAAATTAGTGAAATTCTTTGTTACATATTTGTACACACACACACAACATAACAATATATGTGGTCCATTTTGTTCCTCACTATCTTCTCTTTTCCCTCCCCTCAGTTTTGAAAAATATTCCTCTTTGTTTAGAATACTACGTTGACAAGTTTCATCACTGATTTTTTCATCTGTAGAGTCTAACCTACTCTTAATCCTATTCAGTGAGATTGTTCAGTGTATAGTCCCCCTCTCAGAAATATTTTCCCTCCAGAAGTTGTTCTTCTGTGCTACTCAGATTTTACCTTAGGTCTACATAGATTCAGTTAACATTTAAGAGAAGACTTCTGAAGAATTCTAGATTCTGTTGGTCCCTTCTGTCTATTATTTAGGTCACAGATTTTAGTCAGATTGTCCACTATAAATTGTGAACAACTGTTGTAAGGAAATGGGGTGATGACCGTTCTGTCTTCTTCGAGCTGAAAGGGAGCAGTGTTGAGCAAGCAGTTTTGGAGGCCTCTTTTTTAAAAAAATTGAGTCATCACCCCATTTCCTTACAGCAGTAAAGAGTTCATAAAATTAGAGTGAGGAATGAAGCCAGATTTAAAGATAGGTAGTTAGTGTAGTTAAGTAAATCGGGTCTAATATGAAGTAAGATAAATAAAATGGAGGCCATTATAGAGAATGAAGTCCAGGAAAGCAGAGCTGCACTTGGGGAAATTGAAATGTTAATGTCCCCAAGGCCTGGAACCCATCTTATGGAACTGTTAATGAAACAGCTCCCAGCAAACAGGGAGTTGCTAATCAAAAGCCGCCCCAGGCCCTTCCTGCTCAGATTACTCCTCCAGACCACCTATCTCCCACCTTTTGGGCCTTCCCACCTGTATTCTATCACTGCAAGATAGAGGTAAACAAAAGACATGAATGTGGGAAAACTAAAAGAAGACCTTAGCTATAAAAAAGGAAAGACCTCCCCATTCCACAGATTCCACCTTTGGGATCCCCTTCTTCCACGGGGAGAAGTCTTTTCTGGTGTCCTTTAATAAAGCCTTCCATTTTCCACACTAAAATAAATAAACGAATAGATAGATAGATGGAAAAGTTGTGAATATCTATTCTACTCTGAGCTTAGTTTGGTTTTTCAGACACTGTACCACAGAAAGCCAACAATATCAGAAGCAGTTGTTTCTACTTTTCTGCAGTGAGGGGGTAATTCTGGAATCATTTATTCCCTAACTGGATGAAAGCAGATATCCTTCATTTATTCTCAAGATTCATTCACATTTTTGTGTGCATTATTAATTGTTGTATAGTATTTCATCATTTCAATATACTGCACCAAATATCTTCATCCATTCTCCTCCAGTTGATAATTTTTAAAATTCAGTTCCTAGGTTAAGCTTCTATAAACACTTAGGTAGAAGTCTTCATATTAAGAATTGCTGCATTACAGAAAAGATGTATAGTTAACTTCATAAGAAACCTTTCAGCCATTCCACATTCCCACCAACAGTGTAAAAATAATGCAGTTTCCTTCAAATCCTCATCAACATTTGATATTTCAATCTTTTTAATTTTGGTTATTCTAATTAGTTTAAACTGGTATTTCATTGTGACTTCATTTTGCATTTTCCTGGTGATTAATTCTAAGAATATTGTTTAAGTGCTGATTAACCCTTCAATCATATTCTCTTATAAAGTGTCTTTTGGAGTTCTTTTCATTGAATTTTCCAAGTAAGTCAAAGCGTTTTTTTTATTATTATTATTATATGATGGACATTATGGGGAGCTTGAATACTATTGACACTTTTAAAGACAGTTGAGGGGCTGGGTTTGTGGCTTAGCAGTAGAGCCCCTGTCTAGCATATGTGAGGCACTGGTTTTGATGTCAGTACCACATAAAAATAAATAAATAAATGTCCAAATACAACTGAAGAAAAAAATACTAAAAAAAACAAAAAACAAAAAACAGTTGAGATTGTTCTTGGTGGCTGTTAAATTACTAGTGACTCTTTTGATTTTTTGACTAGGTTTGGTTTTATTCTTTGAAACCATCTTGTGTTTATCCTTAGCCCTATGATGAAACTCATGTTGTGTGGGCTTTCCTTATACCAAGGAATAGTGTTTCAAACTGTCTCAACTAAATACCTCAGGAGCTCTGTAAGGGCTCTCCACTCCAGCTGTTTTGGAATGTAATAATCTCTAGTATCCTGGTTCTCTTGTCAGGTCACCTGCAGCTACTTTTGGTTAGGACTCATTGAGTATAACCTTGTGTGTACATATCCTGGCCTTTGACCAAGACCCTGCAGTATATCACACAGGTAGGTCTTTGATGCTCCCTTCTGTACACCTCCCTTTTTTCAATACCCTCTCATAGAAATACTAGCTAATTAGGAATCCCCAAACATGAATGTATGCCTCCTTAGGTCAATGAGGCCACCATCCTTTGCTCGGGCTTTATCTTCTAATGCTGTAGTCAGAAGCATGTCCTAATGAATGAATCTTTGCAAACACAGACTTATCTCATGCTTTTCCCTAAACTCACAGATCCTAAAAACAGTTGGCCCATATGCTTACTATTATTTACATATAGCAAGGCAAATCTGTTACAAGTTGCTCCATGAGAACCAGAACTCTTTACTTACATGACCCTAACAACATGCTAAGAAATCCTATCCTTCCATCAACTCTCCAACTATATTTTCCAAAGTTTCCAATAATAATCAGGATAATTTTAATTTCTCTTCCCATGGCTTCAAGAAATCTCTGGAAAGAGGCATCAGCTAGACTGCCTCCAAGATCTCAGATCTAAGATCAAACACAAAGTAAAACTGCAAGCATATTAACAAGTTTTTAAATTATATGCAAAGAGTAGTCCTCAGCTAATGTAAACACACACACATACACCTGTGAAGAACACTAAAATTAAGTGTAAAACTATTTATTTAATCCTGGACTTTTAAAATTCATGAATATAGTGATAAAATGATCTCAAATCAGGTACAAAAATCTTTCATGTCAATCAAAAGCAACGTTACATATGGATCTGACATAAAATCAGTGTATAACAAGACATCTGACAGATGTTTGAGGAACTGCAAAAGATTAAAGTGCCGTTTTCAGCAAATCCCAATTTAGTTATTAAAATGCATATTATAATTCAGAATATCAATATGTAATTAATAAAATCAAAGCATAGGTAATGTGTTCTGTTCTAAAATAGAATGGGTGAGGAGATGAACAAGAAAAACCACAGGAGGCATATATTCATTTTACAATTATTATTTTATCAGCATGCTTCTTAATTTAAAGCCAAGTCATATCACTACAATTTAATTTGCTTGACAAACAAAGATAATGCCATTTTTTATAGTCCCTTACCCACTTGCTTTTATGCAGTTTGTATCCATAAAATACCAAAAATACTGCATATATTTAGATTCTCTTCTTCTATTTATGGAAAATGGAGGACAGAATAGTGGTACAGGGAAGAGCTACTGCCAAAGTTCTGGATACTCTTGGTATCATGTTGGTCATTTGTTATTTATATTATCTGGATAATTTAGCATGTACTTTAATTATGTGTAGAATGGTCCCATTCTACAGAGCATTGGTGAAGGTGAGAAGATACTCAAAACCCCCCTTTACTTACTCATTCACATTAAGATAATGCTTCAAAATAAGTTGAGTCCATGAATTCCTCTTTAATATTCACAAGTGCCATATCAATGGGATTCAGAAAGTAGACATAAAAATTTATCTGAGCAGGTTTAGAGATACAATCTCCCTTTTATTTCAAAGATACCTTGGTGTCCGATGTGGAGGCATATGCCTATAGTCCCAGTGACTCAGGAGACTGAGGTAGGATTCCAAGTTCAAAGCCAGCCTCAGCAACTTAACAAGACTCTGTCTCAAAAAAAAAAAAAAAAAAAAGAAAGAAAAAAAGAAAAGAAAAGAAAAGAAAAAGAACTGGGGTGTGTGGCTCAGTGGTGAAGTAGCCCTGGGTTTAATCCCATGAACCACACACACACAAAAAAAAGATCATTGGTTCATTTTGATCAATAGAAGCGGCCTTGGCAAAGGATTAAAGCTACCGAGGATGACTACTTTGTGTGCTATAATATTCATTTGAAGATGAAGTCCTTGACACTGTTCTTTTTTTTTTATACAGTCACTCTGTTGATGCTCCTATCCATATTCAAACCCCATGACATTAAATATGGCTGCCATGCATGACATATCATAGGCCTGTACTTTTCAATGCCTATTTAACTAACTCCATCTTCATTAGTCTAATAAACATCTCAAAACTAATATATCTGTCTTCTTCATATTTTCATTGATGTTACCAAAATACCTGACAAGAACAATGTAGAGGAGAAAAGGGTTATTTTGGACCATTGTTTCAGAGGTCTCAGTCCATGGTCAGCTGATTCCATTTATCCGGACCTGAAGTGAGGCAGAACAACATAGCAAAAGGGTGTAGTGGAGGAAAGTTGCTAAGCTCATGGCAGCTGGGAAGCAAAAAGGCAGAGAGAAAGCTCCACCTGCCTAGAGTTGCCACCCAGCACTCCATTCAAATTATCAGTGTATCAGATGGCTTAAGCCACCGATGAAGTCACAGCACTCGTAATCTAATCTTTTCACTTCTGGACATTGCTGCTGTATTATCTAATGCATGTATCTTTTGGAGAGACATTTCATATCCAAACCCTAACAGATGAACTCTTCATCTTTCCTCACAACTGCTTCTCCCTCCACTTCATTAATGGCAGCTCTATTCTCCAAGTCATTTGGGGCAAAAATCTTGAAATCATCTTTGGCTCTTGGCTCCTTTTTGGTTGTTGTTGTTGTTATGCTCCATTGAATCTGTCAAATAAAATTGGCTCCACTTTTAAATTCATCCAAAATTCTACCACTTCTCCTCACCTCCACTGCTATCAGTCCCATCCATGTACCATAACTTCTTGCCTAAACCGTTGCTTTCTCCTGCTATCTAAGGTCCCCACTGCTACACTTATCTCTGCACAGTTCAATAAGAAGTCACAATAATACTAGTAAAATCCAAGTCAGGTTAGGTTATCCCTCTGCTCAAAATTAATCAATACCATCGCAGTTCATTTCAAATTAAAGCCAAATCCTTTACAATGGCTAAAAGCTGTCACATGGTTCACCCTCCCACCATTTTCACAACAGTCTCTTATCAGTTTCCCTACTACATCTGCATGTTCTTCCTGGAGCACATCAGGCATGCTTCAGCCTGAGGCCCATTGCCTTTGCGGAGGCTTATGCCTCAAATATTCTTTCTACAAATATCCAAAGACCTCATCCCTTTACTTGTTTTCAACTTTTTAAATGATGCTTTTTATGACCACTCTATTTAAAATTTCAATAATGTCATTTTCCGTTTAATCACCAAAACCTAGAAAATGCCTAGTAGGCATTCAATGTATACTTTTGGGTAGACAAACATTATCTACTATCAAATGAATACTATATCTGAAATAATGAGTGGTTTAAGATTAGAAATAAAACAGGCTAGCAAAAGCAAAACAGAAATAAACAAAAATCTCATCTTCAGGATTTCTAGTCTTTTGGAAAAATTAAAGAGACCATTAGTATTAATAGAGTCTTTGGGAAATTGACTTAAAATGTGAAAAGTCTTAAAGAAGAAAGAAGAAAATGCTCATTGGATGATATATACAACAAATACTTATTGGATGATATACATAACAAAATGAGAATTATAGCATTAGAAAAAACGAATCTTATATAATTAAAGCAATAAAACCTTTGAGGATGCTTTCTAAAATCACTTTCATGGTATTTTTTGTTTATGAGCAACCCAAGTTAAAATGTTAGAAATATAAATATTGCTTTATAAGACTCATGATAATGGTAAATATTTCCTATTGAGCTATGTAATGGGCTATATAATGAAACTTCTTAATGTTTGTATTTAGAAACAAACAACAGAATTAGATATATATCCTTCCAGAGGTGAAAACTTGAGACCCAGAGAGAGAGAAAAAAAAAAAGAAGTACATGATCAAAAAGGAGTTGATGGCAAATATGGTATTTCAGACATTCTTTACTGAAATAGGCCTAAAATATATCTCCATAATATTTGTTTTTGTATTCACAGTACATTCCATCTTTGTGATTTACATTGGAGAGCAGTCTCAAGTTAGTTTTGTATCATTAATGTCATTAACATACAATCTGACATACAACATCTTAAATACCTCAACAGAACAGGTGTTATCCTCATTTCCTCATCACCCAACTTATAAACTTTTAGCAATGTTTTCCCTCTTCTTCTCCCTCTTCATTATTCCTCTAGTTATTAAACTATAATTATTTACTCACTTTCCCCCACTCAATTCTTCTGCACTACCTGGACTGTGTATGTACATATGTAAATAAATAAATATACACACATCTATACTTATGTATGTATATGTATGTATTCATACATGTATATTTTATATTTATACATATGTATGTGTGTGTATATGCTTCCTAATAGGTTGACCTTATTCAACCTATTCATATTTACTTTCCATTTAACTCACAAATGACCTTCCACTGGTGTTTATTATCTTCTCTATCCACAACATGACTATACTTGTTATTTTGTTTTTATATGGTTGATTCTATACACATCTACCACTACACACACACCCACATGCATATACACCCATATATATTTAACACCCCTTTGTTTTGTCCAAATCCTATCCATCCTTGAAGTTCACCTTAATTATTAATTTTCAATATTTCCAGGTTGCTTTTAGAAAATCTCCCAGTTTAAAACTCAGTCTTCCTTCCCAGAATACCTATAATTTCATCCCAATTTGCCTCTTATTTGTTCATTCAAAAATATGTATTAAATTACTATCTAGCAAAAGACAATATCTATGTGCTGCAAATGCAGAAATAAGCAAGGTAAACATGGTTCCAGCTTTTATGAAGTTAACATTAATATTTTATATATATAAATAATATATATATTATTTAATATATATATTAATTAATAATAAATATATATATATAAATTATAGGTTCTTATGCTTAGGAACCTATTATGTCACTTATTTTGTGTTCTCTATAGTACCTAGTTCATAGGCAGTATTCATTAGTTCATAGGCAGTATTCATTAAAGGCAGGTGAGTTTAAAAGAAAGGAAAGCATACATGAGACTAAATTTAAGATGAAATAATTTTCTCTTTATTCCCATCTCTTTATACTTCAAGAAAGATTAACAATATAAAAGGTTGTATTTGATTCTGGGATTAAAAACAGCATTTCTCATAGATCTTTATTTAAACTTAAAAATAAAATGACTTTAAAGGCTAATATGTCCAATAGGTAGCTATATCTCTTCCAGGAATTTGCCTATCTTTTTCTTCTTTCTGGAATATTATCAAAATCCTTTCCAATGCATCCTCCCATGCATTAGAATTATCTTTAAAATAATGCAAAACTAAGAAAAATAAAATTTATTGTGCAAAGGACATCTTTGAATAATCAATCATGAGTTGAATGTCTGCAATACTGTTGCTAAATAACCTGATAGTTTCAGAAACTATGACAAGAATTGACAGAAACATGTTATGTACCATGGGTTAAAGATTAGGGGAACATGTTGGGTAATCTCAATCAATACTCTAGCTCATAAATAAAGTAAAATCAGGTTTCAACCACTGTTTTGAGTTCTGTTTTATTCTGCTTCAGCCCTACATTTTCAGATCTGCCTTCTCCAACATCATAGTTTAAATAAAGAATATAATGCTCATGACCTGGGACAAATACTTCAAAATAATACTACTATTTGTTCCAGTATATAAAGTTCTTTCCAGTGGTGTAGAACAGGAGGTAAAGTTAAGACAGTGTTGTGATATGGATAATGATAGCTCTGGAGTGCTAAAAGACACACATGCTCACAAACTCACCCACATTCCCATATAAAACAGCAAATAAATGTTGAAAACAAACAAGGGAAATAACATAAATGTCACTTTAGTAATAACATTCATATAAAATAAGCTTTTATTTTCAAATGATTATTTTGGTGTTTTTATTGTCTAAATCAGGATAAATTTAAAATATTTATTTTTTTAAAATAATAACCCACTTCCAGGCCTGATGATGCATGCCTGTAATCCCGGTGAGTTGGGAAGCTAAGGCAGGAGGATCACAAGTTTAAGACCATCCTCAGCAAATTAGTGAGGTCCTAAGGATTTAGTGAGGCCCTGTCTCAAAATAAAAAATGAAAAGAGCTGGGTATATGACTCAGTGGTTAAGCCACCCTGGGTTCAAGCCCTGGTACCAAAAATTAAAAATAATCCTTTCACTCTCGGTATTCACTTTTACTGCAAAGGGACGTGAAATTTCCTTTAATCTCTCCCCTTCTTATTACCAGATTCATGTAACTATCTCTGGGTCAGTTGCTCTCTGGCATCTCCAGCACTGATTTCTTGAGTTTATAGTTCTCTTTATTTAAAGAAGTCCACTTCTAAAACCAATAGGGAAATAATTAATTGATTTGGGTCTCCATATGACTATATCTTAGCATTTCTCCCATGGGAAGTTTCTCCCATGATTTTTTTGCACACACAATTATCTTTTTTTTTCATGTGATTAGCCACTTAAATTTCTTAACTAGCATTTTAAAGCACTGTAGTATTTAATTAGTATCTGGAATATGAGAAGAAAAAAATCAAAGAAGATAGTAATCTTAAAGCAGAAATAGTATTAAGAGAATATGCAATCAATAAATCATAAATTCATCAAGATTATTTCTAATATTCAGTTTTTCCACCTTACTCACATTTTAGAATGCCTCAGTCATACCCAAGATTATTATATAAACTTCCTAGGGGATTCTAATGTACAGCCAGGATCGATAATCACTGCAATAACTCAACAAGGAGGTAACAACTCATATGGCAAAGATAAAAGAAATCTCTCTCTCTCTCATTGGAATAAGAGAAGAACTTACTGGGAAAGCCACATGATATGTCAAGCTTTTCTCAATACATAAGAAGATCTTGTCAGTCCGAAGATGAGAATCTTATTACCTCTATTTATTCTAATGACAGACCTTATGGATTAAATTGTGTCCCTGTGTTAGTCAGCTTTTTGTTGCTGTGACCAAAATACCTGACAAGAACAACTTAAAGGAGGAAAAAAAAAATTGTTTTGCCTCACTGCTTTCTTAACGCATGGTTGGCCAAATTTATGGCTTGGGGGCTAAGGCAGAACATCTGTTGGAAGGGTGTGGAAGAGGAAAGCTGCTCAACCCATCAACCCATGACAGCCTGAAAGGTGTCAGACAGAGACACACATAGAGAGAGACAGAGAGAATGAGAATGAAAGAAGACATGATGACCATGAAGAAAATATAAACCTCAAAGGCACACCTCCAGTGATCTAGTTTTCTCCATCCGTGCCTACCAGCCTACAGTTACCACTCAGTCTATGTGAATTATCAATCTATCAAATGGATTAATTTATTGATTAGATCACAGCTCTCATAATCTGAGCATTTCACCTGCTACATCAAGGCAGGAACTTTTGGCAGGACACCACGTATCCATATCATAGCAGCCCTCAAAAAGAAGTGTTCAAATTCTCACTCCCAGTATCTCAAAATATGAAATTATTTGGAAATGAAGTGGTTTTAGAGGGAATTGAGTTACAAAGGAGTCATTAGGGTGGCTCCTAAATCAATATGACTGGTATCCTTATAAAAAAGAGAAAATTTGAACACAACAATAGTCATGCCCAGTGGTAAAATGATGTGAAGAAACAGAAAAAAAAGATGGCCATGTGACTTGTCTGGTGCCCCTACAAGCCAAGGAATGCCAGCAAGCACAGGAGGCTAGCAGAGGCAAGGAAAGAGTCTCCCCTAGACTTATCAAAGAGAACATGTTTCTGCCAATATTTTAATTTTGGGCTTCAAGCCTCCAGAACTGTGATTAACAAATTTCTGTTGCTTTAATCCATTGAGAATTTGCTACTTTATTATAGCAACCCCATGAATTAAAACAGTTGAAAGTGGGGATTATTATGTTCTGAGAAAGTTTACAATGGTTAAAGGAGGTCTGTGTGTTATGATTTAGATTAGGTGTCCCCCAAATTTTATGTGTGAAGCAACACAAGAGTGTTTACAGGTGAAATGATTGGGTTATGAGACCCTTAACTCAATCAGTGAATTAATCTCTTGGTAGGAATTAACTTAGTGGTAACTCTAGGCAGACAGGGTATGGCTGGAAAAAGTGGGTTCCTGGGGGTGTGCCTTTGGGATATATATTTTGTCCTTATTGAAAAGAGCTTTCTCTTCCCTACTCCCTTTCTCTTTCTGTGTGTGTTTCCTGGTGTGATATCTTGAAATGTTTCCATTCATCACAATCTTCCACTATGATGATATTCTGCCTCACCTTGAACCCTTAGGAATTGATCTGGCCATCTATGGACTGAGATCTCTTGAAACTGTGAGCTCCAAAATAAACGTTTCCTCCTCTAAAATTGCTATTGTCAGGTCTTTTGGTCACAGCAGTGAAAAAGCTGACCAAAACACTATGCAAAGAGTAAGAGGCAGAAAGTATCGTTAAAGATTGCAGTCTCTAAATAGATGAATTTGCTTGGCATAGTATTGGCAATAATGGTTATATTTTCCTGTTCTTTGAAATAAATTGCCTCATTATTACAATATATAACACTGTTCAACAACTAACCCAGCTCTTTTTTAATGTTTTTGCACTATTAATTAGATCTGTGTCATTCTGTTTAAGACAGTTCAAAACAGCAAAACTACCTTCATTCAGGTTTTTTTTTATTGTAGATACATACTTCATTCAGTATAAACATCTTCATGTTTTTTGTTTTTGCAAGTATGAACATTTCCACTTTATTGTTGGTGGAAAATAACTATTTTTCTAAACAATCAGAAATAAATTCTAAGCATTGACAGTGTAAATGTCAATTATAAAGGTAAAACCCAGAAATGGTTTGGTTCTTAGTTTGGCTACTAAATTTTGTTTCTATTATTGTGATATAAACACATGTGATTGTATGTATGTTTAAATATATATGCATATATACATAAATAAGAAAGGTTTTGTTTTATTTCCCACATAAAAGATTTAAGTTCAGGGCCTGGGGTGTAGCTCAGCGGTAGAGCATTTGCCTAGCATGTGTGGGGCGCTGGGTTCAAACCTCAGCACCACGTAAAAATAAAATGAAGATATTGTGTCCAACTACAACTAAATCAAAATATTTTTAAAAAGATTTAAGTTAAATGCCTTTGAGGGGAATTGTAGTATAATAATGGATTTAAAAATTGATCAACAACTCTGGACTTACTTGCCTTATTAAAATGCTAATTTCTTCTAACATACTTGTGATGGTTTGGAGTAACAGGCTCATTATTTTCAGCTTTGATAAGACATTTACTTATTTTATTGGCTGTAAAGCAGGAATGAAATCATCCATTGATAAACTTCTCCCCACACCTACAGGATTTATACCCCATACCCAGTATTTAGCATCGATATTTACAATTTTCTATATACTGGCTGTGAGTTCTTTGAGGGAAAGAACCTGACAGAGGGCTGATCGCAGAAGAGAAGTAATCAGTGTGTTCTAGGAACAGGACTAAGTCTGCATGAGGCAAGAGCCTGTGCTGGAGGTCTAGACCTGACACTCTTTAACTACTTTATTTCAGACATATTAAAATCTTTCTGAGTTTTTGCAGTTCACTCAAAATATTAGTAATCAATAATACCATCCACTAAAGAGCTGTTAATTAATACTGTCTCTTCCTTTGCCTACCCTTTAAAAGCTAGTGATTCTAAGACCATTCTCTTTTTATCCCCAAAACTCTTTCTACAAAACTACATTAACTACCAAAGTTCCCATCATCCTTTCTAAGCTTTAATATCCAAATGGGTTAATTAAATGTATCAATTAATAAAACTGATTATATTTGCACCTTGGATGTCCCTTTTAAGAGTCACACCTGTGTACCCGACTGCTGGTCTTTTATCTTCACTCAGATGTCTCAGAGATAGCCAAAACTCAAACAGATGGCATCTTTTCCCTAGTCATGCTTGTCTTCTCATGTCATCTATCTTTGTGACTGGCCCCTTCTAGAAAAATCAATTTATAGGTAAACCAGATCTTTTATGTGAGCTCTTTCTATGCCTCTGTCTATAGTCATCTGAGCTCACCTGGAAACAGGCATGAACTGACACCACAATAATCATCTCTAATGTCAGCTAGGCTAGGCTAACAGCTTGGTTGAGCATATAGCTTCTGAGGGATGTTGGGTACCAGGGTCAAATATATTTGAGAAATGCTGCATTGTATATGGTTAAATAGGTTACTCTACTGAAAGGAAATAAGTCTCTAGTGGGTAAGCATTATAAATCGACAAAAAGCATTTTCTGAATGCATTTGCCCATTAGACTCTTTTCTGTGGAACATCTCATTGAGAACATGATGGTCAAACTATTTTGATTAGTTCTGGAGTAGCAGATCCATGATATGTCTGGGATCTGCCAAAGCTAGTCCTGGGACCTCCAACAAAGCTTAACCTTCTGGAGTTTGCTTTATCTTCACCACAAGGAGCAAGTTGGACATCAGAAGAGAAAGTTGCTTTACATTAAAATAGCTTTTAATGGCTTTGTCATGTCAATCAAACCCAATTATTTTCTTAATATTATGAGGTAGTGTACACTTTATTTTATTAAGAAGCAAACAGTGTTCAGAGACATCAAACATTTGCTCAATGAACTAACAGAATTAAGGATTTAGATTTTGTCATGAAATAATAAGGCTAATATTCTTATCTATGTTTTAAAATTCAGGGATTTAGAATTGTTACCATGAAAGAAAATCAAGTGAATAACAAATTATGGAAAAGATTGCTCATTTGTCCTGAGTTTAAAGTTGCTTAACTCAGTGAGGAGTCAAAATCAACAGACACTTAAAGAATTGCAGTTTGTTTTCTTCTATTTTAAGTGCATACATTATACTAAACAAGTAAAGTTTTAAAATTATATTTCTATGGTTCCATTAAAATAATTTATAAAAGAATATTGACAGTTTTATGCCGTCTTCCAAGTTTATGAAAACAAAGACCTCTTCCCTTAGAATTTGATGTCACTAATTTTTAAAGAAAGTTTTATAGCACAAAGCACACTTTAACCATGACTATTTCTGTGCAATGATGATCACAGCTCGCATTTTTCTAGGATTTACTATGTTTCACGCACCACAGTGAGAGCTTTACAAAGCATTATCTTATTTAATCCTCATAGTCAACACCGGACATAAGTTATTATTATTATTTCACGTTACAGAGGAGGACAGAAAGTCTTGAAGAAGCTACATAATTTTACCAGACTACAAGTTAGTAAGCAGAACTAAATTGAAGTCTCTGATCATTTGGTTTCAGAAACCAACATTCTACAGTGATTTCTAAGTTAAAAAGACACAATAAACTTAAAAGGTAACATTAGTAATTTACAAAGAATGCTTCAAGCTGGAGCCTGTTACATGATGTAAATATATAGCCCTTCTGGTAAAAAAAAAAAAAAACATTAAAATTAAATAGATTGGTACATTTTAGAAATAGGTTGAACAAAGTCCTTGAAAGGACAAGTGCTCAAGGACAAGTTCAACAAGGTTCAGATCTCACTATCAACCCACTGACATGACAGAAAACATCACAAAGCCCGTGGACTTAATAAGACAGTGACTTAATGACTTCTCAGTTTCCATCCACAATTGGCCTAGAATTACTTTCCTGATCAGACAGAGGCAGGAAGTGAGTTTAAGATGACCCGAAGACTTCGCAGGGACTGCCTCTGGGGTTGAAGGGGCGTATAATATACCTGACTTTCCTATTTTCCTCCAGCCAAGGCCTGTATATTTTCTCAAAATTCCTTCAAACTCTACAATTCTATGATTCTTCCAGGTAAATAAATGAACCCCTAGTTGTGAGGTAACAACTCTTCTAGGGGTTACATTAGAGCTTCAGGCTCCCAAATTGCCAATTAGTGTACTGCAGATGAAATGTAATGTCCTGAAAGAGCTAGTGTTCCAAAGAGCCAGAAAGGTATTTCTTATTCACCTTGAGGGCTGGCTGGTGGAAGTTACCTGCCTAAGAACCAGTACACCATTTTGAAATATGTTTCCTGAGAGTAAAGTTGGGTTCACTCACCTTTGTCTAAATCTGCCACGAACCCACACGTAAAAAATGAAGGGAACCACAGTATGTTCATGAGGCAAAGTGACATTATCTGAAGGAAACTAATTGGAAAACTTTTATTTTATCTGAACATTCCCTGAAGATGTCATTTATCAAAAAATTTGTGTGCTGAGCTGTTATATATGATACTCTCCAAACAGTGAGCCGTTAATTCACTGCCTTATCTCCCTAAACCCACTAATCTTTTACCTCATATTTTACTTTCTGTTGAATCATGCAGTGAAATACGAGACTGTGGGGGTTACAATGGCTGCACAACACCTTGTGGTCCTAGGCGCATCCACAAGTGCTTTCAGCATTCCTTTTAGCTGATACCACCATTCCCATGAACAGTGGGATCTTCTTCCTCACCCCTTCTCCATTATTGACTTCTCCTCTTTGGATCCCAGCTCTATTTTATGCCACCCCTTTATCACACATATAGGTAAATAGCACATTTAAACTTAAATTCAAGGTGAGAGAAGTTCAAAGCACAATTAACTACTGTTAAGGGATATGGTTATAATGCCTGAGTTTTCAGCTAGGCTTGTAATTTTTAAGGCTCTCGGTTATCAAGGTTGTTAGAGTCAGGACATAAAACTATCAGATGGTTTCTGATTAGATTGGGGGATGTTGGTGTGCAGTCAATGGAGCCGCAGCAGTGTTGGGAGGAAATGGGCTTCCTCTCTGAGATCTCAGGATAAAACAGAGATATATACTAGTAAACACAAAATGTCAAAGATAATGTATTCAGTGATGAGAGAAATGAGAGTTTGGAAGATGAACACAGGAGGATGCACCTTCTCTTTCTTGGCACCACTTCTTTGTTGGTCCTTATAAGTCTTGATTGAATCTGACGGCCTGCCACCTGAGGCAATAGTAAGTATATTGAGCTGTTTACTAAGTGTTAGGACTGTCTGAAGCACCCAACACCCCCAGAAACTGATATTATTACTATTCCCTTTAAAAAATGATAGTCCTGGAACAAGAAAGTTTGCATAACTTGTCCCAAAATTCCAGGCAGTATGTGTAAAGAAGTTATTCTCTTCTAGGCAGTTAGGTTCCAGAGCCCAAGTACTTACTTAACTCTTTCACTAAACCACTGATGTATTTTCTGTACCTTTATAATTGGGATGTTTACAAAGCAATTCCAATCGCCCATCACATATATCCATCTGTTCAGCCAACAAATATTTATTAGATGCTTATGAGCACTAAAAGAGGCACTGCAAAGTTACAAACATAAAACTATAAAGAAGAAACTTCCTAAGGCCACCAGAGAATGGAAAGTCAAGTTTGGGAATTAAACAACTTGGAAAAGTCAACACAATTCCATCAAAGATAACACCTAACTACCATCAGCCATGGCTGAAGACAATTAACATTTTCTCTTAGTTTTAATCTCCCCCATACCTGAAGGGTACCCAGGAGTTTTATTCTTGTCTCTCATTTTTTAAAAATGTTTTCCCCTCTGGTTTCACAAAATATATGTAGAAAAAAAAATGATTAGACTGAGAAAAATGTTGATTTAGATGTGATTAATGAAATGTTCATATTGTTCCTCTGGAACATTTTTCATTTTAGAAAAATATTACTAAATAGCTTACAAAGCATGCCAAAAGGCAAACTTGTTAATTGAACTCAGTTCAATCACTTAATACCTGCATACAATTCAAATTTTAATGGCATAATACAACTTCACCCCCTGAGATTCTTTCTACCCTCAACTTCAAAACACAATACTCCTATGCTTTGTTTGGGTTTCAGAGACCACTCCCTACTGTATTATTTTTTTTCAATTTTCTTTTGTATGAATCATGTAGACAAAATAGTATATGATATACACATGCCTATATGTTTGAATTCTAATGAAAACTATAAAGTACCAGAGTATGTATCACATAGTATAATATATGAAAGATTAAAAACAACTTTTAATCCCCTCATAGGGTTCTTCCTGTGTCCCTCTCCCTTTAGCCAGGAGTAGTAACTACTTAAGATATTTGCTAGTTGTTCCTTTGTGGTCAGTACTGTGACAGTCTCCAATAATATAGCTGAGTTTTGGCTATTTGGAACTTTGCATAAATGAAATTAAAATAGATTAAGTGTCTGCCATATCACCTTCTGAATTAAATAAGAGGGTTTCTATGAAACTTAAGAGTATTGTTCTTTAGCTTTCCAGCAAAGACTCAAGGTAGAAAAGGGTTATCTGGAGGAGACATATGGCATACCTTTCATGTCATGAAATGAATTCCAAGGAACTATGCAGAAGAAATTCCAAGTATTTAAAAGTTATATATGCCACAACAATACTAAATTGGCCTGAGGAAAACTGTGTGTAATTAGGAGAGGCCATTGGTATCCCTAGAATTTGATCAGCAGGAGGCAGGCTGAGAGTGTGACTCAGCTGCAGAACTGTGTGGCCTTTTGTGAAAAATGAATATCTAGGTCAAGGGTGGAAACAAGAGCCCTGAGAGTTGAGCTTGGAGCCACTGAAAACATTTCTCATGCTTTGAGATCCACTGGAACTACTTCCAATATTTGCCTGGCTAGATTTCTGAATTTCATTGTATCCTTTTTGAATTGCAATGTCTATAGTAGTTATTTTATTCCTGCCCCAACATTATATGTCAGGGATGTAGGTGGAAGATAACTTGTATGTTTTGTTTCATGTGTCTAGAGATCAGGAGGAACTTCATTTTGAAAGCTGTACATACACACTATACCAAGGAACTTCCCTGACTCCGGGTCCAGGTTGAGATGATACGATTCTGAACTTTATGTCAATGCTATGACAGAATGAGACAAGACCTTCAGAGGGGGTGAATGAATTTTTCATGTACCAGGGAACAGAAGACAGACTGTGGCAGGCAGTTGCTAAAATGCTTTTTGGCAATCATGTCCTTGTGTATGTATGGACTAGACTTAGTGATTCTTTTCTAATTATTAAATTATTAGAATATGTGGATATAACAGACTGTCACTGCCAAAGTTAGATTATAAAATAACTGTGGTTTCAGCTAATGTTTGTTTTCCCTTCCCTCTCTCCCTCTCATCATTTCCCCTATGGGAAAACAAATTGTATGTGGAGAGGTCCACATGTTAAGAAACCTGCCCATAACCATTTAACTGAACTTGAAAGTTCACCCTTCTTCATTTTGAGATGGAGACAATCTGCCCCAGAAACAACTTGAATGCAATGTCTTAAAAGACCTTGAGCCATAGGCACTTAGCTGAACTTCCCATGTTCCTGATCTACAGAAACTATCATGATCTAAATGTCTGTTGCTTCAAGATGCTAAGTTCTGAGTTAATTTATAATGCAGCAATAAATACCCAATACAGATTTTTTTGAAGGCAATATGAAACTAATATGTACTTAACGTCAGATCCACAGACAATGGCATTCTCAACTACCCTGTTCCTTAGTCTGCAAGGTTTTTAAGCCAATATCAATAATTCTGTCAACAATAACTGCAAGGTCAGTGTGGGGTGTGATGGCTAAGAAGGAGGCTGAGGTAGGAAGAACACTTGAGCCCACAAGTTTGAGACTAGCCTGGGCAAGAGAGTGAGACCCTTGAAACAAAGAAACACTCCAAGGAATAATTCCAGTTTCTGGACCAGTAGGGCTGAATAAGCAGACTTACAAAATTTATATTTTCAGTGATAACTGCCTAAAGAATAGGGATTATTTTAGTAATAATAAAATCATCATTATAATAATACCTTACATTTTATAGGTTTTAAAGTATACTGAGCAATTCCATATAAATGACCTATTTTCATTCTCAGAAATACCTCTTATTTTGGTTGAATAAAATAAATAAGCAGAAAAGTTAGAGAAGGTCAAATTGATTCTTTAATTAATTCTTTAATAAGTGACAAAGGAGGGCTTGAATGTTTGTTTTGTGACTCTATAATCTACCCACCACCACTCTGGAGGTTTTTTGGTTTGGTATGGGTTTGTGGAAGTCTGTAGTTGTATAAACCTGGAAAAATAATTTTTAAATACCAGGCACTACATGACATCTTAGAATTTTAAAAGTCATGAAAATATACTGGCATACTTATGTTAAAATAGCTGACAATAAAATGGTCCTATTGCATAAAAAAACTAACAGATTTTATTAATAGACCAAATGATTATTAGATAAATTACATTTTTTTTCACCAATGATAGCAATTCAAATTCAGAGCTCTGATGTTTTGCCTCCGACAACAAAATTTGAGGTGTCTTAAGATACGATAAAAAAAAGTCTGATGGCATCATCTCTCATTTTTTTTTGCTAGCATAGTCATTCTTAAATACCAGAGATGCAATTTTCCTCAACTTGCAGAAGTCACTGAAAGTAATTTCCTATAAAGAAAGAAAATGTAGCAGATACCTCCATCACATACATGGAAATAGTATAACATTCCATTCTCAAGTTAAAAGAGACCTAAAGAGACCCCATGGTTTTGTGTGGGAAGTGATCCATTAAAAATCAACCTAAAACACATGAGAATAAAAATTTTTATAAGATGGTGGAATAATTTACAAAATGTTTCAGAAGACAGATGAGCAAAAGAAATTTTTTCCTTCTTATATTTTATTTATGTTTTCCACCCACCAGACTTTTAAATTTACTTTTTATGGATTTGTTAGTAGTAATTTTATGACAAAGCTATAAATGTAGCTTCAATTTTTTTTATGATAAAACTCCAAAGTCATTTTCATAAAAATATTGGTATTCCAAATCTTTTAAGTTTTTTTTCTTGAAAGTAAATTGTAAATTGTAATTGTAAATTGGAGAAGTTTACATTTAAAAAAGGTTTTAGATGCCTAGCAAAAATTCATTCAGTTTAGAGATTTCTGCTTGTATAGCACTTTTAATGGACAAATTTGTGCATTTCTCTTTTTGTATTTTACAAATAAGGATATTTGCATAAAAATATAATTTGCATTTTAAGAGATCATCTGTTTCTCATTCTTCTTTACTCAAAAATCATAATATTTTCTTTACAACATCATAATCCTTTCCACAGGGACAAAATCTGATGTCATAAATGACCATTATGATTTCAAGTGAGCAATTAGCATAAGCAGCAAATAAACTTTTATTTTATTTTATTTTTTTGTAAAACAGCTTCATTTGCAAAAAGATTTCACAGCATTTGACAAAATAGTCAACACGTTACACCTGTTTTTTTTCAGTAGATATCCAACACATTTTACACTTCTAAAGACAAAATGTAATGTCGAAATAAATGGATAACAGCATCATTTCAGCATCCTAAAGGAAGATCTTAAATGCTTGGTATGCTAAGAAAATCATCTTTCCCTTTTGCAACTAAAAAGAGGAATCTCTTAACTCTTAAAAAAAATATTCTATCACAGGTGTCTCTTCAGAAACTTCCAAGGGTCATATCCACATTTAATTGCAGTTTTCAGCATATAGGTTAGACTGGATATTCCTGCACATCTTTGTAAAATATGTCAGATCATGTTGATACCTTTCTTAAAAGTGTCAAGATCTCACCCATCATGCTCAGAACAAAGTCCAAATTCTTCTGCATGACAGGTACCTTTATATTTGATCCCTGTGCATGGAACATCATTTCCTTTCTGTCTTCCTCTTCTCCCTCCTCTATTCCCCTTCTGTATCTCCACACTGACTCACACATTTTTATACTGCAAACTCAATCACATCTTCAATGGCTTTTTAAGCATTTATTATTTGATAAATCATTATTTCCCAGTCTCATTAATAGTCTTTTGGTAAACATTTTCCAAAACTTATTGGGAATGCCACCTTTTCTAAAGCAATTCTTCATCCTCATGTATAATACTCTATTCTCCCTTCTGAACTACCTGGACTGGACTCAATAGTAGTTGACAAACTGGATTTTAAATATTTGTGTCTCTATTCATCTCTCCCTACTAGAAAGTGAGTTTCTTGAGGTCATTGCCATCAGAATACAACAAGTGAAAGATAAGACACAGATTTCCAAAATGAATGCAAGAAGGTAGATAGGAAGAAATAAGGGAACATCTGACAACTTGTAGTATTATCTAATTATTTCCAAGTCTTGTTCACAGAATCATGAACAAAGCTGGAAGCATTACTATTAGACTTTAAAACACACTACAAAGCTATGGAACTGACATAAACAGCATGGAACTGACATAAAACAGACACAGAAATCAAACAAACAGAACAGAGAACCCATACATTAACTCACATATATACAGCCAACTGATTTTTAACAAAGGCATTAATAACATACATTGGAGAAAGGAATAAAAAGTGGCAGGAGAACAAGAAGATAGTCACATGTGGAAGAAAGAACCTAGACCCTCTTCTATTCAAATCTATTAAAAATGGCCTCAGACATAAACTTAAGACCCCAAACTATGAAACTACTAAAAGAAAACGCAGGGGAATGTTTTAAACCATTGGTCTGAGCAAAGAATTTTTGGATATGACTCCACAATCCCAGGTAGAAAAAAAATGACAAATGAGATTACATTAAATGAAAAAGCTTCTATACAGCAAAGGAAATAATCAGAATAAAGACACAACCTACAGAATAGGAAAAATGTATTTGCAAACTGTTAATCAAAAAGATTAATTTCCAAGATATATAAGGAACTCAAATGACTCAATGTCAAATAGAAAGACCAAATAATTCATTTTAAAAAAGGGGTGAATGTCCCCCCGCAGAAAAAAAAAATTCTCAAAACAGGTTATAAAAAATGCTCAGTAATTTGAGAAAATACAAATCAAAACCACCATTAAATATTATCTTATCTCAGTTAAAATGGCAATTATCAAAAAGACAAAAAAACTAACATGCTGCAAAGATGCAGAAAAAGAGGGACTCTCACAATTTTGGTGGGAATGTGTGCTACTACAGAAATAGAGCTACCATATGATCCAGCAATATCACTACTGGTTATATATTAAAAGGAAATTAAATCAGTATGTCAAAGATGCATCTGTATACTCATTTTTATTGAACACTGTGCACAATAGCCAAGATATTGAATCAAATATGTCCACTGATAAATAAAAAGGTAAGCAAAATGTGGTGTGTGTGTATGCCTATGTGTATATAAATATACATGTATTTATATACTAGTACAATATATAGTATGTTATTGAAATATATTAATATATTGTATATAATACATTATAATATATTAATAATGTTAATATGCTAATATATGTATGTTCAATGCAATCATAAAAGACATAAAATTCTATTTACAGCAACATAGATGGAGCTGGAGGATATTATATTAAGTGAAATAAATCAAGACAGACAAATACCACATGTCTCATTTATATATGGAAACTAAAAAATTGATCTCATAGAAATACAGAAGAATGGTTACCAGAGCTTAGGAAGAGTGTGGGAGAGAAATGGATGAAGAGAGGATGGTTAAAGATTACAGGGTACAATTGTACAGAAGAAATAACTTCTAATGTTATGTAGTACAATAAAAAAAACTTTAGTTGAGCACAATTAATTGAACTTTTCAAAATAATTAGTAGCAAAGATTTGGGGATGCTCCCAAATGGTATGGTTTGGATATAAGGTGCCTCTCTTCCAAAGTTCCTGGGTTAATTCAGGAATATTCAGAGGTAAAATGATTATATTATAAAAGCTAAGACCGAATCAGTCCATCCTAGTTTGAATGGAATAAATGTGTGGTAACTACAGGCAGGTGGGGTGTGGTTGGAAGAAGTGAATTACTGTGGCTTTCCCTGGAAGGGCTCACCTTCCTGGTGGCCCCTTCCCCATGTCCCTCTCTGCATCTCAGCTGCCATATCCTGAGCAGCTTCTTTCTGCCACACTCTTCCACCACCATGTGCTGCCTCAAATTGGGCCGAGAGCAACAGAGTTGGCCCACCAAGGCTAAACCTCTGAAACCGTAAACCAAAATAAACTTTTCCCCCTCTAAGTTGTTCTTGTTGGGTATTTTGGTTACAGCAACACCAAGCTAACACACCAACATGAAGAGATGGTAAAAATCTGAGGTGATAGATATGCCCAGTACCCTCATGTGATCATTACACATTGTATATATGTGTTAAAATGTCACAATGTGCCAATAAACCTGTGTAAATACATGTCAATTAAAAATAAAACACTTTTTAAAAAGAAAACAAAAAAAATCAGACTTATGACTAAAATTCTGATAAAAAGGTAAGGAAAAGTTAAACTTTATGATTCTGTATTTACAGAATCATAAACACAATCACTTATCATGTCTTAGAAGATATATGTCCCAACAAGGGAAGCAGATATAATCAGCATTATCTCTTCCAACTTCACAGAAATTTTATGAAGTCAATCATCACAAGTTCTACTCCCCAGGTAATAAAATTAATGACAGAAAGAGGGTCACAGCGAATAATTAGGAAGAAACTAGATCTAGACCCTAGGTCTATGTATCTTGAACCTACTAAAGTTAGAAAATAAATGAAACCATGAGTATTTCATTACAAAACTGATGAAATGAACATTTTCCAAACATGGGAAATCTAAACAATCTATTTCTTTGATAAATTGGGAAGACCTACAGAAGGAAGCAGACTTGAAAATGTTGCCTCTCTTTTATCCTCATTTACAATGTTATCTCAAACAAGTCTTTCTGTGTCCAGGAAAAATACATCTTAGTTGCTACTTAGCCAATCTCACGAAAAATTAATTTATTTCCACCATACATTATAGGTATTCAGATTAAATATTTAGATTCAGAGTATAAATTTGAATGATAATTATTACTAGCAATGTAGTATCTCCACCCTAATCTGCAATTTGCTTTCTGTAGATTGAGTTACCATGGCCATCTGTAGTCCAAAATATTAAATGAAAAATTTCAGGAGATCCAACATGGTGGCAGGCAGGGAGGCAGTGCTTTCAGTACCTCCTCAGTAACGAGGTCAGAGAGACGCATTGATACGCTTGGATTCTATCTGCTGAGAGGCTCCTGGTGAAATTCCACTGAAGAGAGACCAGCCGGCAATTGGTAGGATTTTTGGAGGTGACAGTTCGCCCCAGACGAGTGAATCTCTGCCACGCGGCGCAGAGGTCCGGACCCGCCAGCTGTTGCCCGCACAACTCGGTGACCGTCGGCCGCCTGCCCGTGGCCCCTGCAACTGGGCTGCTAGCCTCCGAGGTGAAGTTCAGCAGGAGCAGCGCAGGGACTCTAGAAAGAGGTCTCTAGCCAAGCCTTCATGAAATAGCGAACCGGGAGCTGAAACCAACCAGAGACAGACCAGTCCCACCCCTCCCTTCGGACACTCCAGCAAGGAGCCTGGGGCCCGCCATAGCAGAGAGGTGACGTCACCGAAGGTCGACCGATGGAATTCCTTCCCAGTGGAATCCACTTTAGCAGGTGTGTGACTCCCACCCCCTCCAGATACAAGCAGCCAGGAAACCTCAGAAATCTCTCCAGGGGCATGTCTGTAGGGAAGCAGAGGGGATTCCCAATCCCCAACTCCCCTTACCACCAGCGGCGACACCCAAGGTCTTAGCCGCCAGTTTCCAGGGGCATGCCAACCAAAGGGGTCCGGAAAAATTAAACTGTTGGTCCCCAGATCACCGCACCACAGCCCTGGGGCTTAGATGAATGACAGAGAGAGTGCTCAGTTGTTTGGGAAATAGGACACGCGGTGGGGCTGCAAGTGTAACCAGATCTTTGGAGAACAGCCTCCGGTGAACAGGACCTGGCTGGCTGGCTGGCAGGAGGAAGTGGGGTGAGGGGCCAGAGAAGTGAAACAGCTCTGGACTAACAGGATTGAGAGATTCCCAGGAGCCGCCTTACAGGGATTGCTATCGGCACATAGAGGGCAGAAGCTCGGCTCAGAGGGCACAGCTCCGCCTACTGGAAGAGAAGAAAATGGATCTCTAAGACTTCAATTTTTTTTAAATTTTTTTTATCTCTTTGTTCTTTTCTCCCCTTTTCCTTCTTTCTTTATTTCCTGTGTCAAGTTTTATTGTTCTTTCCATTCTCCTCCAATCTATCTATCTCTCTCTCCTTCTTTCTTTTTAAGAGCACCTTCCTTCCCCTACCCCCCAACTTTCATCCCAAGCATTACATCTTCCATTACGTGTAATTGTCTAAATGCAAATAGGTGAATGTTTCGAGGATGTCTATAGGGCTCCCAAATACCTAGCTACTACCAACACCCTGATCCAATCACCTGTTAGTATCCCCCTTCAGTAGAACAATCTTCTAAAGTAGCCAAGACATACTAACCCTCATACCATCATAGCACCTAACCTAAACATAAAGTCCTAAGAACAGACAACAAATCACTAAATGCATAAAGAATCTGGAAGCCTTTTATGAATTGAATGAATCAGCTTTAAAGTACAATAAAACCCAACATTTCTAGGCATAGTCTCCCACCACAAAGGAGAGACAACAGAGATATACAAAACCAAAACAAATTTATAGGAGAAAACAGAAACACAGCAGTCAAACAGAGCTGGAAAGTAATGTGAACAACATGAAAAAACAAGGAAAAAAGGATTACAAACAATGCAGGACAACTTAAATCTACAGGAGGATCTAGAGGCATCAGAAAAATGGACAGAGAAAGAACTCAAGGCATACCTAACTCAGATGGAACGAAATATTAGAGAAGACATGAGACAGCAAGTCCAAGCAATGAAAGTATATTTTGAAAACGAGTTAAACAAACAAATTCAAATGGTAAAAAACAAGCTCTACCAGGAGATAGAGATTTTTTTAAAAAAATCAAACAGTAATCCTAGAAATGCAGGAAACCATAAACCAAATTAAAAACTCAAACGAGAATATTACAAATAGACTAGATCAAGTAGAAGTTAGAACATCAGATAATGAAGACAAAGTTTATCAACTTGAAAAAAATATAGTCAACACAGAAAGGATGCTTAAAACTCACGAGCAATCTATCCAACAGATATGGGATGTCATAAAAAAAAAAACTTGAGAGTCATTGGGATAGAAGAAGGTATAGAGGTTCAAACCAAAGGAATGGACAACCTATTAAATGAAATAATCCTAGAAAACTTCCCAGATATGAAAGATGGAATGGATTGCCAAATCCTGGAAGCCTACAGGACCCCAAACATTCAAAACCATAATAGACCAACTCCAAGACACATAATTATGAAGATATCCAACATAAAGAACAGAGAATATTAAAAGCTACGAGAGAAAGGAGGCAGATTATATTCAGGGGTAAACCAATTAGGTTAACGGCTGATACTTCATCACAGACGTTGAAAGTAAGAAGATCCTGGAACAACATATTTCAAATGCTGAAAAATAATGGATTCCAACCAAGAATACTGTATCCAGCAAAATTAAGCTTCAGATTTGACAATAAAATTAAAATATTTCACAATAAACAAAAGTTAAAAGAATTCGCAGCCAGAAAACCAGCACTGCAAGGCATTTTGAGCAAAATACTACAAGAAGAGGAATTGAAAAATAGCACCCAAAACTAACAGTGGGAGGTATCTCAGTAAAGGGGGAGAAAAATAACCAAAGAGGAAAAACTAGCCAAACTAAAATAAATAAATAAATAAACATGACTGGAAGTACAAACCATATTTCAATAGTAACCTTAAATGTTAATGGCTTAAATTCACCAATCAAGAGACATAGGCTAGTAACCTGGATTAAAAAAACAGATCCAACAATATGCTGCCTTCAGGAGATTCATATGATAGGAAAAGACATACACAGGCTGAAGGTGAAAGGTTGGGAAAAATCATACCACTCACATGGCCCTCGGAAGCAAGCAGGAGTGGCTATACTCATATCGGAATAAAATCAACTTCAAACCTAAGTTAATTAAAAGGGATAAAGAAGGACACTATATATTGTTAAAAGGAACCATCCACCAACAAGACATAACAATTGTCAATATGTACGCACTAAATAATGGTGCTGCAACATACATAATACAAACTCTCCTCAAGTTTAAGAGTCAAATAAACCAAAACACAATAATTATGGGTGACTTCAACACACTGCTCTCTCCTTTAGACAGATCCTCCAGAAAAAAGCTGAATAAAGAAACTATAGATCTCAATAACACAATCAATAACCTAGACTTAACTGACATATATAGAATATATCAACCATCATCAAGTGGATACATGTTTTTCTGAGGAGCACATGGATCTTATTCAAAGATAGACCATATACTATGCCATAGGGCAACTCTTAGTAAATATAAAGGTGTGGAGATAATACCATGCACCTTATCTGATCATAATGGAATGAAACTGGAAATCAATGATAAAAAAAGGAAGGAAAAATCCTGCATCACCTGGAAAATGAACAATATGTTACTGAATGATCAATGGGTTACACAGGACATAAAGGAGGAAATCAAAATATTCTTAGAGATAAACAACAATACAGACACAACATACCTGAATCTATGGGACACAATGAAAGCAGTTTTAAGAGGGAAATTCATTTCCTGGAATTCATTCCTCAAAACAAGAAAAAAACAACAAATAAATGAACTCACACTTCATCTCAAAACGCTAGAAAAGGAAGAGCAAAACAATAGCAAATGTAGTAGAAGACAAGAAATAATTAAAATCAGAGCAGAAATCAACGAAATTGAAACAAAAAAAACATTAAAAAATTGATAAAACTAAAAGTTGGTTCTTCAAAAAAATAAATAAGATAGACAGACCCTTAGCCACGCTAACGAAGAGAAGAAGAGAGAGAATTCAAATTACTAACATATGGGATGAAAAAGGCAATATCACAACAGACAATACAGAAATACAGAAGATAATTAGAAAGTATTTTGAAACCCTATATTCCAATAAAATAGAAGATAGTGAAGATATCGATAAATTTCTAAAGTCACATGATCTGCCCAGATTGAGTCAGGAAGACACACACAATTTAAACAGACCAATAATAAAGGAAGAAATAAAAGAAGCCTCAAAAGACTACCAACCAAGAAAAGCCCTGGACCGAATGGGTATACAGCAGAGTTTTACAAAACCTTCAAAGAAGAATTAATACTAATACTTTTCAAGCTATTTCAAGAAATAGAAAAAGAAGGAGCTCTTCCAGATTCATTCTATGAGGCCAACATCACCCTGATCCCGAAACCAGACAAAGACACTTCAAAGAAAGAAAACTACAGACCAATATCTCTAATGAACTTTGATGCAAAAATTCTCAATAAAATCCTGGTGAATCGAATACAAAAGCATATCAAAAAAATTGTGCACCATGATCAAGTAGGATTCATCCCTGGGATGCAAGGCTGGTTCAATATAAGGAAATCAATAAATGTTATTCACCACATCAATAGACTTAAAGATAAGAACCATATGATCATCTCGATAGATGCAGAAAAAGCATTCGACAAAGTACAGCATCCCTTTATGTTCAAAACACTAGAAAAACTAGGAATAACAGGAACTTACCTCAACATTGTAAAAGCTATATATGCTAAGCCTCAGGCTAGCATCATTCTAAATGGAGAAAAACTGAAGACATTTCCTCTAAAATCTGGAACAAGACAGGGATGCCCTCTCTCACCACTTCTATTCAATTTAGTTCTTGAATACTAGCCAGAGTAATTAGACAGACAAAAGAAATTAAAGGCATAAAAATAGGAAAAGAAGAACTTAAATTATCACTATTTGCAGATGACATGATTCTATACCTAGAAGATCCAAAAGGGTCTACAAAGAAACTACTAGAACTAATAAATGAATTTAGCAAAGTGGCAGGATATAAAATCAACACGCATAAATCAAAGGCATTCCTGTATATCAGCAACAAAACTTCTGAAATGGAAATGAGGAAAACCACTCCATTCACAATATCCTCAAAAAAAAATAAAATACTTGGGAATCAACCTAACAAAAGAGGTGAAAGATTTATACAATGAAAACTACAGAACCCTAGAGAGAGAGATAGAAGAAGATCTTAGAAGATGAAAAAATATACCCTGTTCATGGATAGGCAGAACTAACACCATCAAAATGGCGATATTACCCAAAGTTCTCTACAGGTTTAATGCGATGCAAATCAAAATCCCAATGGCATTTCTTGTAGAAATAGATAAAGCAATCATGAAATTCATATGGAAAAACAAAAGACCCAGAATAGCAAAAGCAATTCTAAGCAGGAAGTGTGTATCTGGAGGTATAGCGATACCAGATTTCAAACTGTACTACAGAGCAATAGTAACAAAAACAGCATGGTACTGGTACCAAAACAGGCAGGTGAACCAATGGTACAGAATAGAAGACACAGAGACCAATCCACAAAATTACAACTTTCTTATATTTGATAAAGGTGCTTAAAGCATGCAATGGAGGAAGGATAGCATCTTCAACAAATGGTGCTGGGAAAACTGGAAATCCATATGCAACAAAATGAAGCTGAACCCCTTTCTCTTGCCATGCACAAAAGTTAACTCAAAATGTACCCAAGAGCTTGATATCAAATCAGAGACTCTGCATCTGATAGAAGAAAATGTTGGCTCCGATCTACATATTGTGGGGCCGGGCTCCAAATTCCTTAATAGGACGCCCATAGCCCAAGAGTTAATAACAAGAATAAACAAATGGGACTTACTTAAACTAAAAAGTTTTTTCTCAGCAAGAGAAACAATAAGAGAGGTAAATAGGGAGCCTACATCATGGGAACAAATTTTTACCCCTCACACTTCAGATAGAGCCCTAATATCCAGAATATACAAAGAACTGAAAAAATTAAACAATAAGATAACAAATAACCCAATCAACAAATGGGCCAAGGACCTAAACAGACACTTCTCAGAGGAGGACATACAATCAATCAACAAGTACATAAAAAAATGCTCACCATCTCTAGCAGTCAGAGAAATGCAAATCAAAACCACCCTAAGATACCATCTCACTCCAGTAAGATTAGCAGCCATTATGAAGTCAAACAACAATAAGTGCTGGCAAGGATGTGGGGAAAAGGATACAGTTGTACATTGCTGGTGGGACTGCAAATTGGTGCGGCCAATTTGGAAAGCAGTATGGAGATTCCTGGGAAAGCTGGGAATGGAACCACCAATTGACCCAGCTATCGCCCTTCTGGGACTATTCCCTGAGGACCTTAAAAGAGCATACTATAGGGATACTGCCACATCAATGATCATAGCAGCACAATTCACAATAGCTAGACTGTGGAACCAACCTAGATGCCCTTCAATAGATGAATGGATAAAAAAAAATGTGGCATTTATACACAATGGAGTATTACACAGCACTAAAAAATGACAAAATCATGGAATTTGCAGGGAAACGGATGGCATTAGAGCAGATTATGCTAAGTGAAGCTAGCCAATCCTTAAAAAACAAATGCCAAATGTCTTCTTTGATATAAGGAAAGCAACTAAGAACAGAGCAGGGAGGAAGAGCATGAGGAAAAGATTAAGATTAAACAGAGACGAGTGGTGGCAGGGAAAGGGAGAGAGAAGGAAAATTGTATGGAAATGGAAGGAGACCCTCAATGTTACACAAAATTACATATAAGAGGTTGTGAGGGGAATGGGGGGAAAAACAAGGGACAGAATTGAACAACAGCAGATGAGGTAGAGAGGAAAGATGGGAGGGGAGGGGAGGGGGGATAATAGGAAAGGTAGCAGAATACAACAGTCACTAATATGTAAAAATGTGAATGTGTAACCGATGTGATTCTGCAATTTGTATTTGGGGTAAAAATGGGAGTTCATAACCCACTTGAATCAAATGTATGAAAGATGATATGTCATGAGCTTTGTAATGTTTTGAACAACCAATTAAAAAAATTATTTGTCAAAGACCAAAAAAAAAAAAACAGAAAAAATTCAAAAATAAACAATTTGTGAGTTTCAAATAGCATGCCATTCTTAGCAGCATGAAGAAATTTCCCTCCATCTTGCTGTCTTCCACCTGGAGCATGAATCATTTTTTTGTCCAGCATATCCAGGATATATCTATTACTCATTTTTTAGTTACTTGGCTCTGTCTTGGTTATCAGACTATCATAATATTGCAGTGCTGAATTCAAGTAACCTTTATTTTACTTGATAATTGTCCCAAAGTACAAGAATAGTGATGACAGAAATTCTGATATGCTAAAGAGAAGCTGTAAAGTGTTTATTTTAAGTTGAAAGGTAAAAGTTCTTGACTTCATGAAGAAAGCAAAAATCTCATACTGGAGTTAATAAATCAATGGTAAGATAGACTATTCCATGTATGAAATTGTGAGGAAGGAGAACTAAATCTATGCTAGTTTTGCTGAAGCATCTTAAACTGAAAAGATTATTACTGTAATATGTGACAAGTGCTTAGTTAAGACAGAAAAGTTATTAAATTTGAGAGTGGAAGAAATGAACAGAAAGCATGTTCTAGTTGATAGCAACATGTTGCACAACATGAAAACACTGAGCATATATGAAGACTTCAGCAAGAGAGCCACTGAAATGATTGACCCTAAGTAAGGGATGGTTACACAGATTCAGGAATAGATTTTAAAATGAAAATACAAAAGTTATTAAAGAAGCTGTGTCTGCCAGTGAAGAGTCTGCTGCCATATTTCCATCGCAGCTAAAGAAGTTGGTTAAGGAGAAAGCATACCATCTAAATAAAGACTTAAATTGTGATAAAATTAGGCTCGTTGGTGACCAATAGAACCTATATTCATGAAAGTATAAAGGAGGCACCTAGACATAAAACACAGAAGGAGAGGTTAACTCTGGTACTATGTGGCAAATCTACAGGCCATATGATGATACCACGCAGTGTTCAGAGCAAAGGGCCCTGTACTCTAGAATATAAAGTAAAAAATCATCTACCTGTGTTCTGGCAACAAAATCAGAAAGTCTGAGTGACGGCCACCATTTTATAAAATTGTTCCACCAAGATATCATCCAAGAAGTAAAAAAAAAAAAAAAATACTTGAAAGAGGAAGAGTGTAATTAAAGTTCCTGTTAATATTAGCCAATGCACCCAGCCATCCTAAAATCATTTGCTATGAAAAATAAAAAATGTTGAAGTTGTATTTTTTTACCTCCATACACAACATTACCTCCAAACACAACATTATTGTCTTAACCCTTTGACCAGAGCGGCATTCAGTTTGTCAAGTCCCCATACACCCACCTGGCACTTGACCAAATTTGATCAGCAATTAATGCAGACCCGAATCTGGACATAATGCAGTGCTGGAAATCATTCACTACTGCTGACACATTTGAATTCATCAAATCTGCATGGATGAATTAAAACCTAAAATGGTCAACGCTTGCTGAAAGAACTTAGGGAGTAATGTTGTGAATGATTTGAGTACTTTCCTGGAGATCAGGGAGGTTAGAAGCTCATTCATGCAGTAAGTTAGTGGAGAAAAATTTGCTTGACATGCTTGTCAAAGTGGAAGAACATACTGAAGGCCATCAAAAAGTGTAAACAAATGAGTGACAGGAAGAACTCATTGAATCATCTACAAAAGAAGAGGAGATTAAGTGAAACTAGAGAAGAACTAGCAACGTAGACATTCACAAAATTAAGTCTTTCCAAAAACACAGATATTAAAAAGCAAAATTGTGGAATATAATCCTTGGATGAAACTTAGTAAGAAAGTCACCTGAATGGTCACTGAAGGATTATAACCTCCATAATCAATACTTTAATGTGTTAAAAGAAGTAACTTCTGGTTACAATGTTTTTCCAAAAGCGTTCAGGATGAAAACAAACAAACAAAAACACTTCCACTACCAAGGATTCCCAACTATCAATATCATCTGCTTTTGACATTCACTCATGGACATTATCATGGCTCCATAAATCCAGGTAACCTGAAGAGGGTGACATGTCAGGATATCAGTAGTAGTCTATGGCTATGTCACAAAATCTGTGGCATTCACCTAATTTCATCTCCTTAGGTGGGCATTGCACCACTTCGCATCATTATAAGAAAGTTAAGCACATCAGAGTAAGATATAATGAAAGACCACATTTACATAATTTTTCTTACAGTATGTTGCTGTAATTGTTCTATTTTGTTATTAGTGTTAATTGCTTAATGTACCTAATTTATAAATTATTATAGATATGTTTTAAGGAAAAAAGTATATATATATTGTTTGGTGCTAACCATAGTTGCAGGCATCTACTGAGGGTCTTAAAAATATCACCTATTCATAAAGGCAGCCCACTATAATACTATTTTGTCTTATAAAAGAAAATGTTTGCTACTTTAATAGGAGCTTAAATACCAAGGATCATTTCGTTATATTTCCATTCAGGTGAATACTTCTTTTAAATGACTTGCACATAGACAAACCTTCTAAAGTTCAACTCAAATTTATGCATCTCTGACATATATAAACAGACACAATAGCTGCCATAGATGACAACCTTAACATCTCTCAGAAATTCCCTGCACACAAATATCCTCCAGGCAGATAAATGACTTTGGCAGAATTTCTTTTCCAGAAAGAAAACTACAGTGCTTATTTTGCCTCATTATGTTCATAGTGTTCAAATGTGAAGGAAATCATAAATATTATCTACCCCAGTGATACCCAAGTTTGTTCTTCATATTAGCAGTATTACATGGCATGGGAACCTGTTATAAATGCAGCTTCTTGAGCTTCCCCAAAACTACTGCAGACATTAAGGAGTGAGACCCCTCAATCTGTGTTTAACAAATTCTCACGAGGATTCTGATGTGCATCAAAGTTTAAAAACCATTGACATACCCTCTTCTTGTTTGAGAAAGTGGAGGACCAAGATTTTATAAAGAATCAAAGTAATGAGATGTCAACAAAATAATTTTTTGTATAAAAATTAGTATTTTTTCCCATTCCTCAATTTACCCTCATTGATTACCATAGGAATCAGATACCTAGGGCTGCAACACAGAGATCTCATTGTTGGTTTTCTCGATCCAGTGCATTTAAGCTCTAAAGTCTGGATATGCCAATGGTAAACAACATCATTATAATGATATATAATCATTATAATGATTATATAATCATAATGTTCTTCAATTAAGACTAGAGAACTGCATCATCACTATGTGAAGCTCCCAACAATTACCCCAGATATCACCTACTATTGACTTATTCAAATTTAGCTCATTATAACAATGCTCTAAAATAAAGTAAAAAACAAAATACAGGCAAAATTTTCCCTTCCTAAAAACATTTCTAAACTTGGCCATTTCCATGGGTCACAACCCTCAAATGGAGGTACAATAAATTTTAGTATGTTTGGCAATTTGGAACATCTGGATCATTGGGTAGTCTACATTGCTCAGTCTCATCTGGATTTCCAGTTTCATATGGTACAACTCTATCGCTCTCTCTGGGTACTTATCTAATCTACAATCATTTGCTTCTTTATTTGGGGGGCAGAGACATTGTCTCACTGAATATGAGCATTCGAAGAGCTTTTCCAGGGCTCCTTAAGGTTTCCCACAGAAGTCAAGGAATCCATCTTCAATGTAGATCTTGAAGGAAGCAGAATTTGATGTACATTATAATTTTGCTCAGAAATGAAAAGAATATATCCTTCTACCATTCAGAGAAGTTTCATCCAAAATTATAAATTTTAGTTCAAGTCAAAAGTATACATAAAATACTGGGTTTAATTCTCAGCACCACATATAAATAAATAAAAATAAAGTTCTATCAAGAACAAAATAAAAATTAAAAAGTATACATAAAAGCTGGAGATGTGGTAAAAAAAATTTATTATGCCAATTTCTCATTCCATACTGCAGTCTTCTTCCCTAATCTGTTGAAATTTTAGGGTCTGTGGCCAGGTATTTCTTGCTCACTCTCTTTAATTATCACTTGTTTTGGTCAGGCATCTAAATTTTAAAGACAATACCTCTTGTTCTTAAAAAGACGCCTGTACTATCATAATAAGAATGCGTGCTTAATGTTCTGGGAAGAAATCCGTTCACTGATCTTTCTCTTCTAATTTCAGCCACCTGGTGTGTAGCAATGCATTAACTAAACTCCTGCTAAGTCTCCTAAGACTAATAAATATTTCCTTATCCCCAGGATTTATTTGTTTACAGTATCTTAAATTATTAGAGATCATAAAGGATAACCCTTCATCTCTCTTATTGCCATGACCTTTCAGAATGAAGAGAGCTATAAAAAAAAAAAAAAAAAAAAAAGAACCTGTCTGTTGCAGCATTTCAAATCTTTAAGACAGTGTGACAGTGTCTGGCTTTTAGTTTTCTCAACAGCTTGCTGTTTTCCTAATGATTTCTTTCTTTTATTTTTTCAAACCCATTTATTTTTAGGTCTGCAAGAGTATATACTCTGTATCTCTAGATAAAACACACCTGCTTTCAGAAATTAAATAATATCTGATAATTATAGAAAAAAAATAATATAGGAAAAGGCCACATGTTGCTAGGCAGTCACAGCAGCTTTGGTCAGTCACATGGTCAGACCAAAAGTCTATGGTCATATACATGTACTTTTCCCAGAAACAGCACATGACAATTCATTCCAGGAACAGCAATGTGTTACCATGCTTTCACACAATTTAGAAACCAATAGAGGCAGCCCTTATTATCATGTTCAGTGATATGATGTGATATGATGTTGTCATCACATAATGTTAAAAGTTACCAATAACATAGAAATGAAGGCCACCAAGAGAAAACCCTTAGACCAGGAGATCACTAGGCTAGCCTTAAAAAATAAATTACTCCCTAAATATGCACAGATTTGGGATTGCTCCTTAGAATTATTTCATTATCTGATTAAAGAATCTAAAACTCCTACTTTAGAGTTTAATAGGGTTTAATGTAACATTCCCATTGACTCCCATAGTCTGTCAAATGACTCTGAAGTCTTCTGTATATTTTCACATTAGGAACAGACTCAAGAATGCTTTAGAAAACTATGTCACACACGGACACAATAAATTATTCAAATTCACAAAATGAGATATTCATTATTCTGGAGATTTTCACTGTGGATACAATTCTTTTCACTCATTTATAAATATTTTTGAGGGTTTATAACTGCCATGCAGTGGACTAAACACTTGGAGAAACAAAAATGAATTAATCATGGAATCTACTCCATCAGCTACATTTTAGAGGAAGAGTCAAATTTAATATGTTTCCATGTTAATTAGCCTGATATTTTTGGTTCATTACCTAGAAACAAATATCTTTCCAAAGAAAATATATTTCTAGAAATATAAGACTATATACCCATCATTAGAAATGAATGACCCCTCAAAACTTCTCATTTTCAAAATAATCCCCAAACATCAATCATTTCTACTTTTATTAAAGGAATAAATAGCTGGTATCTTTAAAAAAAAAAGAAGTTATAAGATAAATACTGTAGTCTTCTGCAGGTAAGTGCTAATCTTTGCCATCCCAACTCTCTACTCTCATACTTTCCTTGGACTCTTCAGTAACCCCACTATGTCCACTGACATGGAGGCAACTCAGGGACACCCCAAAAGGTTCTCCTAGTTCTGACTCTTCACTGGAGCTTTCAGGGTTTCCCATCTCAAGCCAGATCACTACAGATGAGTTTGAAGCTGCCTGCTTAGGTTAGAATACACCATCTGTGCTAATGAGGCAATAACTTTTAATGTGCAAATTAGTCACCTTTCCAAAGAGTTATTTGGAATTTAAAGAGACAATTCTTTAAGTGAAAGAATTGCTCAGAGTGGAAAATTTAAGCCTTCTGTCATCTCAGCAAATGAGATATTTGAGGATGGTGAATAGGTTTTTATGTGCTTAAATTGAATCTGCTTTCAGGATCCTGGGGTAAGTCTCTGCTCTCTCTTTTTACTTCTCCAACCTCTACCATATTTAATCATCATTTCAAGTCCTTTTCCTTTCATGGGCTTTTCTCAACCATGTTAGCCCTGAAATTGCACAGCACTGCCAGCCTTCATTCTGAGCTCTGTGAAGGCTGTTCATTCAGCAGATACTCATTGATTCCTCTACTATGTGCTAAGCACTACAATAGGTAAAGAAGATCCAGTAAGAGGTACTGTGGCTGGCAGTGGAAATACAGTGAAATGATATATACCCTTTCACGCATTCACTCAACTACAATCAATAATAAGCCTATAAAAATTAGAAAATAAGCACGTGTAACTCAATTTCATAATTACACTCATTTCAAACCTCATGTTAGAAATACCATACTAGAATTAAGTAGGCTTATTAAAATTTTTACTTACAAATTAAAGCATTATGTGACTAGTTAAAAGTGGGTGAAAATCACTTTTGAATTAAATAGTGCAAGACACAGTGCATGGAAACTTCCTAGTCCTATGTCCAGCAGATGGTAATCTGTCAGTTATAGGTGCTGTTTTAATGCTGAGTCAATTATCACATTTTATAATTCTATAGAAATTCCTGATAATCACCTTGATGGATGATCATTAAATTGTATACCATAACAAAACTTCATCACCCAAGGGAGGATGATCAGGATGAGCTTTCAGAGTTTTAATTATTTTATTCATTTATTTTATAAACATTAAATCCATATGCCAGGCATTGGGAATATAAAAAATGACTAATTTCATGCCTACCCTTGAGGATTTCAGTCTCCTTGGAGAGACATACAAGCAGACCAATGATTTTAAACTGACAGTCATTAAACTGGCTATCTTCTATGAGCACAGAAAAGAGACTCCCTATCCTTATTCATAAAAGATATTGCATATGAACTGGTCTCATGGGCATTCTTAGGCAGATGGACTAATAAAGGTGCAGAGGAATAAGAACCAAGCCAGGAATGAACATGACTTGTTCAGACAAATGCTCCTAGTAAATCTGGACCTCAGGCTACATGTGACTACTTGCCTATAAAAAGACATCATCTCTGAAGGCTGGGCAGGTGGGGAGTGTCAGATCATGAAGGCCCCATATGCCATGTTCAGGGACTTATTCTATAGGCAATAAAATATAATTAATAAACCTGGCTTTTTAACACAAAGAAATTTCATCTCTTTCCTCAAAAATCATCCCAAAATTTATAAGATCAAAGAACAAAACTAGCACTCTTTCTTCAATGAAACTAAAAAGATTTGTAGTGTCAAACCACAGAATTTAAAGATTGAACTCATAAAGAAAAATGTATTGGCACAGCAGAAGGTCAACCCTAACTGTCAGCAGAGGAGTGTATTGACAAGAAGAAGGCTGGTTCACTTTGGAATCCAAGAGATGCCAAAGAATAGAGGGAACCAGAAGCTGCAGAAGACAGGAGAGTAGGTGCAGAGCTGAAGACAGAGAGATTGTTTAAAAAGTTTGTGTTTTGGTTTTGATATGCAGTATCCCCCAAAAGCTCATGTGAGACAGTGCAAGAAAGTTTGGAGGTGAAATAATTGGGCTATGAGAGATTTAACCTGATATGCATTCATCCACTGATATGGATTAACTGGGTTGTAACTACAGTGGGCTTGCCCTCAGGGCTTATATCCTCCTCCCAACCCAGAAAGTGAAGCTCTCTTTACATCCTGATTGCCATGTTGGAGCAACTTCCTCCTCTACACACTTTCACCATGATGGTCTGCCTTGCCTTTGGCTCGGAGCAAGGGAGTTAGCCATCTATGGACTGTACCTCTGAAACTGTGAGCCCCACACCAACTTCCTCATGTTGATCTTGTCATGTTGTTGGTCACAGTGATGAAAAAGCTGACTAAAATATTATGTAAAAAAATAAATACATCAAGAGCTTCTGAATTACCAAAGGTTTGGCCACCATCCCTCAATCATAGAAAAAGAAGTTTATCCTGGAGAATTGGAACTGAGGCAGTTTGTGACCCTGGAACCAGGCATACAAAAGTGCAAGGATAAAGCAAGAATATCATGTGTTCATGAACCTGGATGTTCCAGCTCCTCTTTGCTGCCCAGCTACAGAAAACTTATCCTACCAAACATTTTCCTACACAAATTCTCAGAAGAAGGTGATTGGGATGAATGGTGCATGATATTTTTCTGGACACACTTGGTTTCTTTGGAAATACTGGAAGATTTTGTTATGATCATCATGGTGAAAAGCCTGGATACTCTGTAATTCCAGAGCAAGTTTTCAAAGAGCCTTGCCCAAATATTCAGAACCTACAACACTCTGTTCAACATTTATTCTTCCATAGGCCTAGAAACCAGTGACAGACATTTCAGATAAGTCTTCAACATGAAATTGAAGAACCAACATGCGAGGTAACAAGAAGAAACAAAGGTAAAGCAAGGATGAGAAATCATCAAATAGGCTACAACTAATATCCTCAAAAAAGGTAACAGAAGATCAGCTATTAAATCAAAAACAAGTAAACAAACAAACAGGACATTGTGAAAAAATAGAAGAGATCTTTCAGAAAAATTAAAAATGAGAGAGCCCCTTCCCACCATAACCAGAATAGGAGTTACAAGAGGGAATGTGAGAATTATTTTAGAAAACAGAAATAGACAAATAGGGGAAGAAGACAAAAGATTAGGGAATCCAGGAGATCCCACACACAACCAATAGGAATTCCAGAAAGAGAACAGAAAGAGGAAGAAATTTAACAATAATAATTTCCCATAGTTGAAAGGCATTAGTCTGCAGATTATGAGGTTATTTAAGCTAATAAAAAGATTGTTGTTTGAAGTCTCTAAGTTTTCAGGTGATTGGTTGTGTGCCCAAAGATAAGTGACACAGCCAGTCAAGATCAGGGCCTATACTAAAGCGAACAGGTTGGGAGGTAGTCGCGCCTTTCATCAAGAAGCAGGCAATGTATTATTTTCTAATAATTAGAAAATAGTTTCTTACGGTTCTGGGAGTCATCAATTGGGGCTAGACTCACACATGCATCCACAATCATCTGGCTGCTTGCGTGAGGCTGGAGAGTACAAGTTGGCCTATTCACAGATCTAGTGACTGGCCCTGGTTTCCATCTACAGACACATGAAACAGCTGGCTCCAAGCTTTTTTACATGCAGGAGAGGAATTTTTAGCAGAAGAAACAGCCACACTCCAAAGCACACAACTTTTTCAAGTCTCTTGCCAAAGCAAGTCTCATGAATGATGGGAATCTACATGGGAAGGATTACACAAGGGAGAAGTACATATATAAATAGAGAAGTGAGTCAGTGGGGACATTTAACAATCTATCCTCACAGACTGAAGAGACAGAGCTACCCAGAACTTTACATCAAGATTGAGCAACTTAAAGGACAAAGAACCACAGAGTACACTTTATATGATATTGGCTTAGCCAATGAACACCCTGATCTTATTACTTTAATTATTTTCAAGTATATTTATCTATGCACTTAATTTTAAATATCTGTCTCCTGCTCTAGATTGTAGGCAGGCTTCATATATACAAAGTCCATGCCTCCGTTTTTCCATCTCTTTTAGACTTCAAAGGGAAAAGTACTTAACTCTTGTTTTTTAAATGCAGGAATGAAGGGAATAAGAAATGCATCCATATGAACAGATGCCAGGGTCCAAGATAGCACTGGAGACAGGAAAATACCAGAAGGAATATAGCTAGTGGTAGACATTAGGAGTAAACCAGGTAATCTGTGAGTCCTCCCCAGACCAACAGACATTCAGTAAAAGTTCATTAAATATAACAAAATATCAAGAGCCTAAGAAGCACTCTGATCCTAGGTAGCACTTTGTTATCTGCCTGAGTAGAAGCTTCCATAAGTATGGGAATGTTCCCATGTCCACAGGTGTTTGATGGTAAATTCATCTCTCAAACTTTTTTATTCCAGGACCACTTTGTCCTTTAGAAAACAGAAATCTAAAGAGTTTTGTCTATGTGAATTATATCTATCTATTTTTCTTATAGTAAATATTTCAAATAAAAATTTAAAATGATTCTTTTTTAAAAAGCAACATACTCATTACATGTAACACAAACAGCATGTTCATATTTAAAAAAAAAACTTAAATTTATATTTTCCAAAACAGTAAGAACAGTGGCATTAATTAGTTAGAATAGTGGCATTAGTATTTTTACAAATCTCCTTAATATATGGCTTACTAGAAAAGAACCAGGTTCTTTATCTCCTTCTGCACTTATTTTATTCCATGCATAATGTAGCTTCTGGAAAATTCCATTCTACCATTGTGAGAGAAAGTAAAAAGAGCAACTAACATCTTAGCATTGTAATGAAAATACTTCAGACTCTCTGAATCCTCTGAAAGTATCTCAGGTACTTGTTGGTCATTTATCCAGTGAAAGAGATGAAACATTTGCCCATGCAGTTGAATAGCAGCTTCAATGTAATAAAACCCCAGAGTATTTTCTATTTGAAATCCAAGGGAACAAATTGAACTGTTAGGATTTCTTAGTGCCAAACAAAATACCATCCTAAAGTTTTTGTTAATATTAATAAGTCTATTACTTAGCCAAATAAAATCGGACTTTCTTAATGGATTCTTCACAGACATAGTGAACTATTTCTCTCTTCTTTGTGTAACTGTATAAACTAATTGTTCTTATTATCTCCCTTTGACTCTTCTACAAACTGAGAACAACTCTACAGCTTTCTCCTTTTTAGATAAAATCATATATTAATTATGAAATAATAATCAAGATTTCTTTAGTGCTCCAGGAGTTGCTTTGTGTGCTTTATTACATTATTTTATTTAATTCTCAAAACACATCTCTGAAGTAGGTATTATTCTCATTATTATTTTTTATAGAGGAGAAAACAGAAATCAAGAGTGATTAAATAACATGCCCAATGTCAGATAGCTAGTTAAAAAAACAAATCTCAAACCTTTTAACTATTGTTCCATTCAGCTTCCCTGTTCAGAAATACAGTAATAATAGTACTTTCTATAATTTTTTCATTTTAACTGCACAGTTTTTTAATATAGCTTTAAATGTCTTTTGAGGTTTAGCCTGAGAAACTAACCTTGTTATCAGAATCTTACCAATGTCAAAGTGGGTACCCAGTGGAAACAGGCATTTGGACCAGTACCTTCTTGTGCTCTGCATTGTTTCTTTCCTTCTAGATGGTGCCTCAAGGCACGCCACCTCCACTTCTCTCTGTCATTTCTTTAGTCTTCCTTGCCTCTTCCATTTAAGTTGTTCAACATCATTGAAGACAGATTGAAAACTAGAGAGGAATCACTCAACAGGCTGATTGCCGTCCTCATCAAGGATCTGGTACAATCCTGTAGCATGTGTTAAACCTTCACTCATCTTTGCAGAAATCCTGTCAGCAACAACTTTCTGCAGACCCCTGTGACTTGGAAAATATCCACTCTATAAAATGTGTAGAAATGATTAGCAGATGTGTGCTAGCAGTTCTGGGAAATTCAGAAGTGTCAGTTTAATATCCTGGGTGTTGCTGCCTGAGCTTGAAAAGTCAATTCAGGTTATAAAAATTTCAGTAGATTGCCACAAATCTCTGAATGTTCTCTTCACTTCAAGTAGAGCAAAGGTAATGGACCACAGGAGAAAAGCAGGGGGAAAATAATAGATCCCATCTCACTAATTGAGAAATGGTTTTTCAAAAGGATAATGATACTGAAGACTCTATCCCCCTGCCAGAACAAAACAAAACAAATTTTGGAGTAGTAAAAGTATATATGAGCAATCCCACACTCCAAGGATCATTACAGACAAGGGAGTGTGGAATTGTAGAAATGCTGTTTTCTTCTATGATCACCTTCTTTATACCACATAAGACACATACACAATCTTTTACCTCTTGGATTATAATCCAGTTGCCAAACATTTGATTCCTCTCTCCTATTATCAATACTACAAATAAGTTTTCACTGATTCAACTCTTGAGAAAATACAATGGCAGCTTAATTTAAATAATGAAACAATGTGCTCTTTTTCTTTTTCAGAAATTTTAGAAATTTATTCCTTGAAACACTATACTTTTTTTTTTTTTTTGGTCAATTGATTGCATCATTCACACAGTTACTATTCCACAGAAAACAGATTCATCGACAGCCAAAAAGATATAACCATATTATTTTTGGCTTGAATGTCTCTGTAGAATCTATCTTTCATAAAGGATAAAAAAATTAGAATATCCAGAGCATTTCTCACTTCAGTGAAGTATTATTAATACAGTGTTTCAACTGATGCTTAAATTGAGCACCTAAAATTAGTTTGGCAACTCGTTTATTATATAATCTTTAACAAGCATCTATTCTGTAGCAAACAGTGTGCCACATACTGTAGCTATGAAGATTGATTGGTCTCCATCCTTCCTTACAATGTTCACAGTCATATCTACTATGCCCACATATGAAGAAATTAAATAAAATGCAGAGCAATATGTTTGAGGATAAAAGAATGTGCAGGCCATGTATGGGAGCAAAGGAAAAAGAATATGTTTAGAGAGATTAAGAAGCTTTCAAAAAAAAATTGTAAATGCTCTGAATTCAAATCAAATTCTCTAACTGGTTTGCTTTATTAAAGCAAAGCTTCAAATATCATCAATGTTATTTGTCTACTATCTGTAAATAGATGCACTAACAGTAAGAGTTACATGCCTAAGTGAAGTATCTACCTAATAAATACTGATGTTGTTGTTACTGCCTTTTAAATAAGCAACCATTATGTTATAGGCCCTCACATTTTATCAAATTGAATCCTTAGAAAAACTCTGTGAGGAGATCAAATATATATCCATTTTATACATACAGGCCAGGAACAATGCAATGAAATTAAATAATTATCAACATTTAAATGGCTCATAAGTTCTGTCCCTGAGATGGAATCGGATTACTAAGCCCCTCCCATGCTCTGATAGACATCCCAGCTAACTAATCTACCCAAAAAAGCCATCAAAAATATGTACTATATAAATCCTTCAGCAGGCATCTCAATTTTTTATCTAGAAGCACAGCTGAAATGTGTTAACACCATATTGGGCACCTGAAAGATAATATTGCCTTAGTGGTAAGACTGATAGCATACTCTAGAAGCTAATAGTTATGAATAAGGTAGGGAACTACAGCAATTATGTATGTTGCATTTAAAGACTGACATAATCGATTTCAAAGCTTCTTGTTTCCTCTATGTTCCTGCCACATTTCCTACATATACATTTCATTATGATATACTTTGGAGTGTATTTAGGCAGAAAAAATAGAATAAGCAATGGTGAAAATATGATTACTTGACTATCAATGAAAAAATCCCATTGTTCAAGCAATCTATTAAAATGATGAAATTGACACCTTAAATATATACTTATAGTTTGTGTCCAGAGAGGCAGTAGTTAAAGAGTTTAGGTTCTGGAGTCAGATTGCCTGTGTATAGTCCTGGCCCCAGTACATGACTGATGTGTAATTTGGGGCAGTCTTAACTTCTCTGTGCCTTAGTTTAATCATTTATAAAAGAGGAAAAATAATAACAGTGTCTACCTAAAAGGGTTGTTATGAAGATAAAATGAGTTAATACTTATTAAGGCTTAGAATAGTGTCTGACTCAAAGTAGTATTTCATAGATATATGCTATTATACTAAACATAAAGTACTTTTTATTACTACAGTATTATTATGTGGTCTAGCACTAGCTTGTTCAGAAAGAATATGCAAAGTAAATGTAGAGCTTACAATAGTAATGCACACTTTGAATTAATTTTCAAGGAAACACTGCCAATTTTATTTGGCATTCTATTTAAAGAAAAAAAACCTAGATTCTATTATAGTCAGGATGGTCCTCATAGATTACTGCTTTCCATAATAAAGAGTAATAAATGGCTCCATTCTATCCAGTGTCAATCTGGAAAGATTCTAAAACACTGTGCTGTGCTGTACCGAACCCAGTTTTTTAGTGAATCATTTCTAAGGCTCCCACTATCTTGAAATTCAGGATGAACATCAAAGAGGTTCTGCAATGTAATTGAACTATATCTTGTTAAGAATGGTTCTCATTTCAGTATGAGGAGTGAACAGGAACAGAGAGGAGCAGGAGGACAAGCAAAATGGCAAGAAAAATCCATTTTACATTGCCTTTTATTTCTTCCTCCATTCAAGTAAAAAACATGATTTCCAAGGCCCTCTGCTTCTCTGTTCTTGTCAATGTCACTTCTGTCAATGTTCTCAAAGAGGTAATTAACCTCATACCGATAAGCAATTTTCTCCCAAGAGCATGCTTTACTAGCCTTCTTATGGCTATTATGCTGTAGACAGATTCTGTGTCCACCTCCATGTTCCCTTCAATACCTGTCAAGGCTCTACAAATATTATTAGGTAATAACTTTTCATTAGCATTTCCTTTGGTTTTATAATACTAAATTTCATTTTATCATGAGGCCAGTGCATAAAACCAAGATATCACTTGCCAGGTCCAAAGTTCCTTGCAGCATTAATAGCTATTATATCTGTATTTTCCTAATGTTCCAAGACTACTCCCAGGATAACCTGCATGCAAGATATTTAGTCTCACACATGTGGAAAAATGGACCCCATATTCAGACCCAATAGCAAGAATAAGCCCTAGCACAGTGTAGCATTTTCTTCTAAACCCCTCATATTCTATCATGACATCATTATCAATAGCACGAATGATTTGGGGGAAAGATGGTGAGAAAATCAGGAAATTAACAAGAAAATGTGCCACATAGAAACTTGACCTCCAGATTTGGCTTCTAAAGTTGTTTTCTGGCCATTTCTACCAGCTGCTTTAATTATCTGTTAATATGTGAGTGACTGGATCCTTGACATTTGCAATTCTTCCAATTCTATAGATGAGATTCAGACTATATTAATAGTAATCCTTCATTTTTAGTTTTTTAGGGAGTAAGAGAACAAGGATAGAATGTTAAGAGAAAATAGATTTCATTTTTTTGTCTCTACTACTAATGTATTGTGCATCCTTAAAAATTATTCAACCTCTCTGTATATAAAGTTTCTCATTTGCAAAATTTGAATAATAATAATATCCATCTCATAGGGATGGTATGAAAATGCAATGGATAATGTCTGTATAAAATGCTTTATAAATGTTAAAGACCTTTCCCACGAAAGGGAAGAACCCTGGCATCAGTCTGACCTTTCTGTGGGACATTTTAGCAGACATGAATGATGAGCCAAACAGAGTCACCTAAGTACTAAGCCTGGGGTATAATGACCCAAACATGAAACTGCAAGAATATGAACTATGTTCTTCTCTTACTTCTCCCACTCTATTAACCTAAGGAAAAAAGGGGACCGTCTGCAAAATTCTGTTAGCAAAACCAAGAAGCTTTTTTCAAAACCATGTTGTAGAAAAATGTCTAATGCAAGAGTAATTATATTATTGAAGGAAAAATTACTCTCATAAATGTCCGTGTGTCAACACATTTTTTTTCCTTCTCATGTCTTTTCCCAATATCTTAGCATTTATGTTTACATTCCCAGCCTTTGATTTACCAGGATTCCAGTAGTCTTCTACTCAATAGGAACATTATTTATGACACCATTCTCCTTGTACTACCTCATCTCATGTTTCTGTGACTTCGGGAACCCTCCTCCTAAACCACTGTCTTCCTCACCTCATTATCCATGACCTAGGCTCAGAGCGGACCCAGACATAGCACTATCCCCATTTCAACCCACTAAGAACATGCCCATTTCACTTCCTCATATCCCTCCTCTGTCCTTTCCAAAACCATTCATATTATTACGGAGAAGAAAAAACATTTTATTTTTTCTCCAACAGATTTACAACCTGCTTTTGTAATGACCTGACTGCTCACAGAAAGTTCCCCAACTATGTTCATTCACAGTCTCAGCATTTCGCCCTAGCAGGAAAGGGAATGGGATTGAGTTCCTCTAGTTCTTTTTCTGTATCCTTGAGTTTTCCAGGTCTAATTTCTCAAACCAGACCCCTACACAGTTTCAAAATGTATCTTTTATCTTCAGCCTTCCTTCTTCCATAATAACTAAAACAATGTAACCCAAACTTAATTTAACCATAAAATTTCCTTTATACAATAATCTTCATTTTGTTGTTATGAACATATCAAATACTACTCCACTAGCTTTCAACCCCACCACCACCTTGAATATTAATGTTCCTGCAGTTACTGTTTTCTGAAAAGAGCTGCTAACTTTGCCTTCCCACTAGGATCCAAACTCAGGATCCCTCTTAGGATAATTTGTTTACAATAGGGAGCAATGGTTTTTCTCAATCTTTTAGGAAGGTCTCCATTCTTCATAAATTCCTAGATTCTTATTTTCAGGTTACTTAGAATGCAAATCCAGTATGTGTGGGATGACTTCTGGTCTTCTTATCACCTTCAAAAGGCGGAATTGAGACATGGAGATCAGGTCCAATTAAAAAATAAATAATCTGACTCTACCCCAGCAATATAATGTCCAATTTCAAGAAAATACATAAATATAGACATTAAGCACATCACATATTGTCTGTTTTAGTCAGCTTTGCATCACTGCAATCAAAAGACTTAACAAGAAAAGTTAAGTTCATTTTGACTCATAGTTTTTGAAGTCTAGTTCATGGTTGACTGATTATGTGGTTCTGGGTCCAAGGTGAGGCAAAATATCATGGTGGAAGGGCAGGTAAGGGGGAGGAAAGCAGCTCAGAACATGGCAACTACTACTTTAAAATGCTTCTTAAAAAGTTGTATTTTAGCTGAGCACAGTGGCAATATACCTGTAATCACAGCGACTTGGGAGGCTGAGACAGGAGGACCTCAAATGGGAGGGAGGCCATCATGAGGAACTTAGTGATACTCTGTATTATAATAAAAAATAAAAAGGACTTGGAATATCTCTCTATGGTAAGTACTCTTGAGTTCAATGCCCAGTACAAAAAAATTTTAAGTATAAAAGCTATATTGTAGAGAATGCATTTATTCCTACTCTCTGTGTCATTGCAAGTTTTTTTATTCATTCGAAAGCTTTGTTTCCTTTTAAAAAATCAATCTAAAGCCTGTTTTGTCATTAAAAATTTGAGAAGACAACCCTGAGAAAAATCCTTGATGCTACTTAAATATGGGGTCCTATGTTTTTGAGTCATACTATCCTATTATTATAAAATGTACAATGTTGTGTTAACTCCATTTCAAGGTAGACATTCTCAACTTCACTTTAAATATGGACAATTAGAATCTCAGAAAAGTTAGGAAAATTATGAGAGTCATAGAATTAGTAAGGATAAGGATGATAATTCACATCTATCTTTGCTTGACAGGCTGGGTCAAGTGACATTCTTGAGTCAATAGAATGTTCTTAAAATTGGCACACACTACCTCTCATTGGAAGTATGAAGGGCTTTTGAATGGTCCCTTCTACCACAATTTCAACATTATCCCAGATGGGGCTTTTCATCAACTAACATCCTTGGTGAAGAAAGTATTAACCTTATCTACAGTTAAAGAAATATATATAATAAGCATAATCCATGAAATATGGAAATATTACCATGAAAACCATTAATTTGTATAATCAATATTATGAGAAATAATCTTTATGAAGCTACTAAGATTTCCAAATAGCTTGTTACTAAAATAGAATTTAGTCTGAGCCAACTAGACACAGAAATTGCACACGGGGTAGAATGCAGCCATAATAGTAGATAGCTCCAGATCTGGGGCTAGCAACAAGGAAACACTTTTGGAGAAATAAAAACGGCCTACATTGTGCAGTAGCAAATATTTGGTAAAATTTTGCCTTGCAATAAACTGAAGTACAGATAATATGCTTGATTATTTTGTGACTTCAATGAAGAAGTAGAAAAAAAATATTGTTAGTATAATTGGTTGATGTTGGCTGTTTTGACAAAATGCCATAAGAAAAAGACAAACAAAGAAAAGAATTGGCCAATTTGTGAAATAATTGGAGAGGAATCACAGAAGAGAGTTCATAAATTCCAGGAATTAATGAAGCAAAAGATGCAATCGAAGATGCAATTTATTTTTATTTCTAATTAATAAATATTAAACTGAACATCAAAGGTAATTAAAACTCAACTTATTTTAAAGACCAAAATCTGATGTCCTTAAATTTTAAGGTTTTGTTTTAAGAAGACTCTGTGAAAAACTATGAGTTAATTAATCTTAATTAACTTAAAAGGTTCCCTTCAGTTTTACAAAATGGTTCAAGAAAATGATACTAAAGATGAAAATTTGACAACTACAGGTACCTATTATAGACAGAAGAATAATGCCTCTTTGACTACTTAAAAAAAATGTCAATGTGATCAAATTAAGGATTTGAGCTGGGGTATTAGTCAGCTTTGCATCACTGTGACCAAAATAACTGACAAGAAAAACTTAGAGGAAAAAAAGTTTATTTGATACTCACAGTTTTAGAGGTCTCATTCCATATTGGCAAGCTCCATTGCTCTGGGCCAGAGGTAAGGTAGAAAATCATGGTCAAAAAGCATGGAGGAGAAAAGCTGCTCAGGAAGCAGAGAGAAGGAGAAGGGAAGGGGTCTGGGGAAGAGGAGCCCTTCTTTAGCATACCACCTGCCTATAGTTACCAGTCAGTCATTCAAATTAGGATGAACTGATTAGGTTACCACCCAATCTTTGAATATTTGAATATTCTTGCATTTATACTGCAGCTTTGTGGGGAAACTTCAGATCTAAAAATAAGAGGAGGTTATACTGGATTATATGGGTGAGTCCAGTGTAAACATGAAGGTACATATAAGTGAAAGGGGTGGAAGAGAGAAGAGTCAGAGAAGGAAATGTGATGGGGGAAGCTGAGGTCAGAAAATTGCTGGCTTTGAAGCTAAATGGGGCTATGAAATAAGAAATCCATCAACCCCTTAAGAGCTGAAAAATGCAAGGAAATGGATTTTTCCCTAGAGCCTCCAAATAGAATATAGCCCTGCCAAACCTTGATTTTAGTCTCATGAGTCCTTTGAAGTTCTGACTTCCAGAACAATATGATAACAAATTGTATTTTTAAGATTATTGTTAAAGACAGTGTTTAATATATAAATTTGTAGTGATTTTGTTATAGTACAGCAATAAAAAATAATGTCATCAAAACTAAGGAAGATAGGAATTTCCTGCCAAAATTATATACATATAACTATTGATGAATATTGATTCCATAATTCAAATTGGTAATAAGCTGACTCTGTTCTTCAGGGAAGTGCAGTATCAAAAGAGCCATAAGTTTAGACTAAGAGAGACAGTGACTGAAAAGTCTCTATGATTTCAAGAAACAGGAAGCTGACAGAGAAAACTGCCTAAGTCAGCAAAATGGTGCACAGGAAGAATCAGACTTCACTCCTAGAGAAACTTCAACCAGCAACTATTCACAGACAGAACATCTTTTTGAAAATCCCAATGTTTAGAAACAAGCTTGAGAGACTCATGGGGTCAAGCAAAAAAAAAAAAAATGAAAACTAAATTAGAAAGAGAGAAGAGCACTCTTCTCCCTCCCCTAAGCTGGCACAACCGGAGACAGAAAGCCTGGGCCCACAGTTTCTACAGGGAGAAAAGGGAACTAAACAGGTATCCAGCTTTATTAGCTTCCAAGATGCTTCCCAGGAAGCCCACTCTGGTTTTACCTCACAGGAATAATGGCAAGGACAGAAGACTTGGGTTCAGATAGAAACAAAGAAAGGAAACAACCGTTGTAGCGACTAGTGCACAGATCTTGGTATTATCTCTGTGTTTTGCTAGCTGTGGTACCACATGAGAGATACCAATCAACTGCATGACAAACCTGCAAAGTGAGCTGGCACATTCAGAAACACAGAGGGAAGTTCAACCTAGTCTGAGTTCCTTGGTGGTTATTTTTTATAGCTATTCTCAGAGTCTGTGACAATGACTACACACTGGCAGAGCAATTCCTGCTTCTATTCATTTAAGAATAAGAGTAAGAGTAAGACTTTCCAAGTCAAAAGCCCACCCGATGACTCCACCCAGGCAGCAGGATTCCACACATTTCAGAGAAGTTTAGGCACTATGCCTATTTGACCCAGGAGGACAAATTGCTGTTCCACTCACACTAAGGCTCACCTCATGGTTCCAACCAGACACAGCAGTAATCCTCAATCAAAATCCTTCACAGCAGACTCAATCAAATAGAAGAATGAATCAGTGAGCTAAAAGACAGAACATTTGAAATTATCCAGTGAGTGGAACAAGAAGGCCAAAGAATGAAAAAAGCCCATGGGAAATTTGGGACATCATTAACAGACCAAACCTTTGCATAACAGGAAAAGCTAAAGAGGGAAAAGAAAAAGGGCCAAAGGAATATTTAAATAAATAAAGGCTGAAAACTCCATTATCAAGAGATAGGTGGTAATATCCAGGTAAAGGAAGTGTAGAGGTGTTCAAACAAATTTAACCCAAAGAGAAGTTCACCAAAACCCATAATAATCAAACTGTCAAAGACAAAAGCAAAATTGTAAGAGCAATAAGAGATACAAAACACATCTCTTATAAAATATTGCCAAGAGAAAATATAAGAAGACTAAAATCCATATGTCAGTGGATTTCTTAACAGAAACCTTGTAGGTCAGGAGAGAGTGATATGATATGCTCAAAATGCTAAAGAAAAGAGTGCCAACCAAGAAAACCTAACACCATGTCTTAAAAATTAGAGAAAAACAAAGTCTTTTCCAGACCAACAAAAATATAGGGGAGTTTACTCCATTATACTTGCCTTCCAGATACATGCCAACAAATTGGATAACTAAAATAAATAGGTAAATTCCTAGACAAATAGAGTTCACCAAGACTGAGTCATGAAGAAATGGAAAATATGAGCAGATCAATAAGAAGTCTCCAATCAAAGAATATATTGATGGCTTCAGTACTGGAATCTACCAGACATTGAAAGAACTAATGCCAAACTTTCTTAAATTTTTCAAAAAAATAAATTGAAGAGACAATATTCCAAACTCTTTTTATAATGCTATTATTAACCTGATAACAAAGCCAGTCAAAAATATCACAAGTTTCAGTGACTACAGTTGCAAAAACTAGCAAACTTAATTCAACACATTAAAAGGATCAGTCACTACAATCAAGTGAGATTTCTGAGATGCAAAGATGGTTCAACATATGCAAGTTAATAAACATGATACATCACATTATCAGAATAAAGGGCAAAAACCATATGATTATCTTATGAGATACAGAAAAAGTATTTGACAAAATTCAGTATCTTTTCATGAAAACAATTCTTGCCAAATTAGGTCTGAGAGTACCACAATCAATATTATACTTAATGGTGAAAAATCAAAAACCTTTCTTGGAATAAGATCTGAAACAAGTAAAGGGTGCTCACTTTTATCACTTCTCTTTAATGTGGTATAAGAAGTTCTTGAAAGAGAAATTCAGCAAGAGAATGAAAGTAAAGGTATCCAAATAGGAAAGAAAAAATTGCTCCTGCTTGATAATGACCTGATCTTACATATAGAAATCCCTAAAGACTCCGAAAAAAAAAAAAAAAAAAAAAAAAAAAAAAAAAAAAATCTGGTAAGCACCCAAAACAAATACAGTAAAGTTACAGGATACAAAGTCAACATACAAAAATCAAATTGGTAGTGTTTTTACATATTAACAGTGAATTATTAAAAGAAAAATCAAGAAAAAAATCCCATTTGTGATAGCTACAAAAAAAATCAAATACTTAAGGAATAATTTAACCAAGTGTTTAACCTATACACTGAAAATAATACAACATTGATAAGAGAAGATGAAAAAGACACAAATAAATGGAAACATATCTGTGTACATGGATTGGAAGAGCTAATTTTATTAAAATGTCCATACTCCTCTCATCAATCTCCAGATTCAATGTAATTCCTATCAAAATTCAAATATCACCTTTCAAAAAAATACCCTAAATTTCATAAGAAATCGTGAAAAAAAAAATCTTGCTCCAAATGCAAGGAACAAAAAGAACTAAACTGGAGATACCACATTACCTGATTTCAAATGATACTATAGCTTTGTGAAACAGAAGCATAAACCTGTGGAACAGAATAAAATAGAGAGCTCAGAAATGAAGCCACATAGGTAGAGTCAATTGATTTTCTGCAAAGGGTACAAAGGATAATCTCTTCAATAAATGATGTTGGAAAAACTGGATATCTTTCTTCCTGCCACAATCTTCCCATGGTAATTGCCAGCAGAGGGTACAGCCTGGTCCCACTCTCCTCCTTCTCCCCCTCCCTTCTTAATTGAACACAAGACAACAGTCTTCAAGAAAAGGGACTTTCTTCCAGTCTGCCATTTGCACTGGGAAAGTGCTAGCCATGCTGACTTTCATGGGAATGCTATCAACTTGTCTGAAAGCCCATCATGTTTCTCTAGACAGATCATCAGTGTAAATATTCAATGTGCTTATGAGTCAGTTGGTAGACGTTTTTATTTGTTGGAATGACTAGTTGGGGCTTTCTAGTGTGGAAAAGGAGCAGAGAGCTGTCAATCTGTATCAATGGAAAGAAAGAGAACCCCTTCCTTGCCTAGAGAGCATCAAGCCAGCCTCCAATGCTGTGGAGAGACCATCGCCCCAGCCTGAGGTGTCGCCTCAAGGCCTTTATTTAAGGTCACCTCTCTGCAAAGCACAACACTAATCTATGTTCATCAGAACTCAGTTCAAGTGCCCCTATTTATTTCAGTGAAAACACACATCCCAGACACTTTGTTTGTTACCTCTATTTAGTTCATTACTTGTTCTCTCTTTCCTTACCCCTTGCTGGTTTTCCCCACTTTTCAAGAGTTATGCTAGTGAATCTTCCCCGCATATCCTTTTTGGTTTGCAAAAGCAGTGGTTAAGAGCACAAAGACAGCCATGGGGACATTTGTGCTAATATGTCTCTTCAATTGCCACACTGCAGCTGAACAGTGTGCAGTATTTTCCTAGTCAGCTTTGCCATACTGACGTCAACCATTTGAGAGAAATTATTCAGATTTTATGTTTTGTATCTGTGGTAACAAAACATTAACCAAAAGATTTTCTGTTCAGAAGCTTCCCCAGCCCTCCCCCAAGCTATTTGCTCACATTAACAAATTAAAGGGCCTGAAGCATAATTCATTATTTACCTGTATACTAAAAATCCTGTTGTATTGACTTTTTTTATAATAGGTCCTTTTACCTCTGTGTAAAAAAATAATATATTCGAGTGTACGATGTACATTTTAGTTCTTAACTTTTTTATGGTTTCTAATATGTTTGACCAATGTATCCATTGCTTTAAAATGTACCATGTAAATATAAACACATTCTACCAGGAAAAAAAAAATGGATATCTACAGAAGATTTAAACTATATCTTTATATCACATTATATGCAAAAATCAACACAAAATGTATTAAAAGCTTAAAGACTGAAAGCCATAAACTACTACAAGAAAACATGAAAAAAATGAGTGTGATTTTTTTATTTGATGCCCCAAATGCAGGCAACAAATGTAAAAATTAAGAAATGAAATTATATCAAATAGAAAAGTCTTTATTATAGTAAATGAAACAATTAACAGGGGAAAGAGTCAGTCTACAGATGGAAGAAAATATTTACAAACCATACATCTGACAAGGATTTAATATTCAAAATATATATGTAAGTCAACATAGTAACAAAAAACAAACCAAAGAAAATTTAAAACAGGCAAGGGATCTAATTAAACATGTCTCAAAAGAAGAAATATAAATGGCCAAAATAGCTAATCATTTGGGGAAAGCATATCAACAACCCAATAAGATATCCTCTCACATCTGACCAAATGGCTTTGATCAAAAAAGTAAAAGAAAACAAGTAATGATGAGGATGTGGAGAAAAGGGAAGCTTTGCAAACTGACATAAATTATAGCACTCATTAAGGAAAACAATATGGTGGTTCCTCATAAAACTAAAAATAGAATTATCATATGATCTAAAAAATTTAAAATTAAAATACTAAAGAGTTGACTGCACTCCCATGTGCACCGTAGCTCTTTTTACATTACCCAAGAAATGGAAACAACTTGGGCCCAACAGTTGATGAATGGATAAATAAAATGTGATACACATTGGTATACATTGTCCATACATTGGTATATACAGTGGAATACCTTTTACCGTAAAAAGAAGGAAATCTTGTCGTTTGTAACAACATGGACAAACCTGGAGGACATTAAGCTAAGTGAAATAAGCCAGGCACTATAGCCCACATCCTGTGCAGGCTAAGGAAACAGGGTCACTTGGGTGAATTGGGCTGGCATGAATTGATCACACTGACAGAAAATTCCTTTTGGGGGGCGTTTTCAGGATGGCTCCTCTGCCTCAGCTGTAAGCTCCCATAAGGAGGGCAAGAGAAAAACACAGGAGGTAGGTGAGAGAGAGGAAGCATGTCCTGAACCCTGATTTTTATTGAAGAGAGCCCTTTGATAGAACATTCCATCCAAAAAAGGTAAAGGGTAGTATTACAAAAGAATGAGAAGGCAGTCCACTCCCATTGAGCAAAGCCCACTCCCAGAGCTTCACTCCTCTGCCCTGCAGAGGTGAGGTCCACCTTCTTTTGCATAGCAGAAGCCAGTTCCACACCTCTATCGCTCAAGGCTAAGGGTGCTCAGCTCCTATGTGGCAGCTCCTGACAAGGTGCAGAGAGACAAATACCATTTTCAAGTATATATGGAATCTTAAAAAGTTGATCTCATAGAAGCAGAGAGTAGAATGGAGGTCATAGGGCTAAAGGACAGAGGGAGTGATGAGATGATGGTGGAAATGTACAAAATCTCAAATAGAAATAAGTAAGTTGCTTTTTTTCCATATCTATTACACAGTGTGGCAAATATAGTTAGTATATAGTACATTTCAAAATTGCTAAGAGAGTAAATTTCAAATGTTCTCACCACAAGGAAATAAGTATTAGGTGGTAGATATGTTAGTTGGATTTTAATTATTTAACACTTCTTATAAATCATGTCATTTTGTACCCCAAAATATGTATAACGTAAAAGAAAGGCTGATGAATCATTGGGTAGAACATATTCTCCAATTTTTCCTATAGATATGTCAAAGCAAGATAAAAGAAAATAGGAGGATCTCCCGGAGTGTGGAAGCAGGAGCTCCAAGAGTCACAGAGAGCATAAACTGGAGCTTAACTGAGGAATGTTACTTGCCTTCGATATTAGGGATGCTTACAATACATTCCAATGGGATTTCAGCATTTCTATGAACAATGACATCTACTGACATCCATTCTTCTCTTTTTCCAACATACTTTTATGGTGTGTCATGGTTATCCTGTTGCTATTTGACTATTGCATAAGTAGTAGAACATGGGGGATAAAGAAGTGACTTGTTATTTTCCATATGAAACTCCAGCTCAAAAAAGAATACACTCAGACTTGATGAAAAGAGTGTCATGCAATCCTGGAATTTGAGCTTGTTGATGAGACTGTTAGGTTGTTTCTTTTGGAAGAGAGTGGGTATATTTGAGGTGCAGAAGGGAAACGTGTGAATTTTTGTGACCAAGCAGTAGATGAAATTGAATTCATTTATTGTTTTCAATATTTGTGCCTCTTGCTGTGGAATTACTGTCCTTTCCTGACCTTTTGACATTAGGCTTGGTCAGGTGGCTTGCTTGGACAATAAGATGAGTGAAAATAATATATATAAAATTCTGAAAAGCTTTAAGAGGCACTGAAAAATCTAAAACCTTTCCTCTTTCTCTGTGCCATAAGCCCAACAGTGCTCCAAATAGGTGTTACCCTGTCAGCTTAGTTCCCAGAGTAAAAACATTGTGAAACTGAGCCATAAGCAATGAGCCACAATTGACATAAACCACAAGAAAGCAATGAAGCTTTGTTGTTTCTGTAAAGCACTGTGATTGCAGTTGTAAGGTTAAATGTTACCATAGTGTAAAAGCCTAAGCTGGCCTAAACAGGTTAGGTCCCAGAATAAGGACTAGTGGACATTGTTCCTGACAGAATGACCCAAGAGACAGAACTATTAGACACATTTTGATTATTTCAGTTCAGTAAAAAGACCTCAGCATAGAATAATGCAAAATTCATTCTGTGTTCATTTGTGGTTTAGAATGAATGCAGAGAGTGCTGAATTTTATATTTGAGAACAGCTGCAAGTAAAAGAATTCCACATGGTACTAGATGAGCCCAGAAGAGGGGCAATTATTCACTTGGAAAAAAAATAAAAACCATTTCATAACAAAAGGGTAAGACATATCTGTGCTCCAATCTGGTGAAATGTTAGAGTTACAATTCTTCCATCACAATTGGTAAAATTCCAGTATGACACAGAGAAGAAAATAAATGATTCTTTGACATCTTAATAAGGTATTTAATGACCATATTGTGCAAAGTGCTAGAACCCATGAACCAACATGACTTATTTGTAATAACTACATCACAAAATCCATTGCATATGCAATGTATTTGTGCATATGCATTGTTACATATTTCTAATGTGCAACCACAAAATTACTCCTTATAACCCATCCACAGAGAAGTTTGAACTTATAATAAACAAGATACATATATGTACATATCAAAAACATTTAGTGAATATTTGGCACACAGAAAGTAGGTTTCTGGGCTAAATCACCAGGAATGCTAGCTGTGCTAGCTTTACATTAGAGTAAAAATAAAATTATAATGACATGAATATCATTTGTTTTTTAAAATATTTCCTAAATTTCCTACATATGTGCACTTATAGAGACCAGGAAGAAGTCCTGCCTTGTTGTCTTGTTAGTATGGAGAGGGGAACCAGGTTAATAAGAGTCTGAGATTATGCTGCTGGTGGTGTGAATGCTGCTCTGGTACTGCTGCTGCTGTTTTAAATGCAAGTCTTAGCGGGGCACAGTGGCACACACCTGTAATCCCAGTGGCTTGGGAGGCTGAAGCAGGAGTATCCTGAGATCAAAGCCAGCCTCAGCAAAAGCAAGGTGCTAAGCAACTCAGTGAGACCCTGTCTCTAAATAAAATACAAAATCGGGCTGGGGATGTGGCTCAGTGATTGAGTGCCCCTGAGTTGGATCCCTAGTATCTACCCCGCTCCAAAAGAAAACCTCAGGTCTTTTCTCTGCTACTCCCTGCTTCATTGTATATAGAGGCTTTTTTTTTTTTTAAACTATGGTTGAACAAAAGCTATGCTTTGAAGATAGTGAATAAGAATCAAAGTAGGAATGACTTCAGACTTTAGATGATATGCCCCCCCCTCACCGAAACTCAAAAATATGCCTTGAGAGTTGTGTGTGATGGCTAGAAGGCACACCTTTGAATATGCAAAATCATTTCAATATTGCTCATGCAACACACCTGAGGAGGTGGTAGGTGTTGAAGCCTGCCTCTTGATCCAAATGCTCACCTACAGGGAAGAAACTGACAATGAGAAATACAAAGGCTGCCAAGAATGCATAGCACAAAGGAGAATGGCTTTTATAAATGATGTATAAACTTAATTAGAGCTTTCCTTCCAGCTTAATATTACTAAGAATATTATTCTAAGCCTATAACATGCAAAGAGATTCTCAAATACTACACGCAATGATTTTACACATTTTCAGTAGTATGATATTTTGTGTAGACAGAAAATACTTTAAAGCATTTATGATGTGAAAAAATCCATTTATTGTGACTGGTAAAATAAGGGTTATAAATGGAAATAACTTTAGGAATAAGACAATATATACATTGGAGACTACGGCAGACCCAAAGAACTTATGTAAAGCAGCAGCTCACATGAGATGCCCACCAAGTATTCCCTAATGAGGTCAATGTGGTCATCTGGTTTTTCAAGAGAAGCCTAAACTATAAAATTTCATGTGAAATTGCTTGATTTTTAAAGGTTACTCACTAATTAAAAACAATAACTTAAACACTGTGAATGGCAATAATTCGTGAGCCCAACAAAATGCATCTCTTGGATAAACTAACCCAAAGACAGGTTTTTAGTTTCTGGGGTATTAGGATTGATTTTCTCTACTCTCAAGTTATATCCTTTTCTTGAATATGAAAGAAAAATAGAGATTCTTTTTGTTTGACTTAAAGCTAAATTTTAGATTATAGGAGAAAATATACATTTTTATCATTAAGTTCAATGACCAAAAGATTCCCCTTGTACAAGTAATGTAATTGTAGTATGGTGATTTTTTGAGATTTTTCTTAAATTTCAACTAGTCCACACAATGTCTTGCTGATGAGCTCAATGCAGGAAGAAGTGCATAAAACTAGGAGTTTAAGAGAGATAAGATTTAAGAGAGATAAGATGTGTAAGATTCCACATCTGACTGCTATTTTGTGCTCAAAGTAGAATAGTATTGACTGCTAGGACAAAATGAAAGGCAGAAGTAATTGATTATCTAATTTGAGGTTTGTTCCACAATTACTGGGTGTTTTTGTTTGGATGTGAAGTGTCCCCCAAAAGCTCATGTGTGAGACAATGCAAGAGGGTTTGGATTATAATTGTTGGGTTATGAGAGCCTTAACGCACTCAGTGAATTGGTCATCTGATGGAATTAATTGAGTGGTAATTGAAGGCAGATGGTGTGTGACTGGAGGTGGTAGGGTATTGGGGGCGTGGCTTTGGCTATATATTTCTATCTGCCAAATAGAGATTTCTCTTTATCTGCTTTCTGATCATCCTGTGAGCGCTTCCCTCTGCCACACTCTTCCATCATCATGTTCTGCCTCACTTCAAGCCTCCAAGGAATGGAACCTGCTGTCCATGGACTGAGACCTCTGAAACCATGAGCCCATAATTTAACTTTTCCTCCTCTATAATTGTGCTGGCCAGGTCTTTTAGTCACAGTGGCAAAAAAAAAAAAAAAAAAAAAAAAAACTAACTAAAACATTATCCAAATTACATGAGGAGGACAGAAAATTTAAACAGATCAATTTCAAGCTATTCAGAGATTTATGCAAAGAGACAGCTTGAATGCATTGGTAAATTCCTGAGCACAGGATGCAGGACAATGGGTCAGTTCCAACTCAGCAGTTTTATAGGCTTCCATCAAAGTCCTGAAGAATTACAAACCTTACTGCAGTTAACATACAGTAGAGTAAATGGTGAGAATACCTTAAAATATGGGATGGGGCAAATGCCCATTCACAGATGAATGGATAAACAAAATGTGGTGTATATATACCCAGTGGAATTGTACTCAACCATAAGGAATGAAATTATGGCATTTGCTTGTAAGTGAATGGAACTGGAGAACATCATGCTAAGTGAAATAAACCATACTCAGAAAGTCAAAGGTCCATACTTTTGTCTCATATGCACAAACTAGAGCAAAGCAAGAGGAAAGAAAGGGTAGAGAGAATCCATTAAAATATAAGGGAAGTTGAGGAAGGGGATAAAGGGGGAGGAAAGAGGGATGGGAAAAGAGGAAGTGTAAACTGTAATTGACCAAATCATGCTATGCATTTATATAAATATGCAACACTGAATTTCATCTTTATGTACATCTCGAAAGCACTGATTAAAATTAAATAAATAAAGAAAGAAAGACCAGTAGAGTAGAAGAAGGGGAACAGGAAGAGAAAAAGAGGGGAGGAGAAAAGGAAGCTCTGGGGTCTGAAACAGAGCAAATTATATTCCATGTATTATTATGTCAGAATGAATCCACTATTAGGTATAATTATAATTCACTAATAAAAACATTAGATAAGGAATATTGGGATTGGGGGTAGCTTTGTGCAAACATTTGAATGGCTTATAGGACATAATTCAATGGTGTATTTATACAGTCCCCAGAGAGAGAAGAAGAAGTCATGGATAGATTTCATAAGAAGGTGGAGGTTTCCAAAGATATGTATTCAAATAGTCCTCTCTCAATTCAGTTCATTTCCTTCCAGTGAAAGCACAGTCCATTCCACATTATGATGATTTCATAATTCTGTGTGTTTCTATCTATTCATCAGATAATCACTCTGATTATTTCATATTTGTAAATTCATCCACTTTTCTCTGTTTTTTTCAGTTAGTTACAGTCTTTAGTTTTTTGTGTTTGGTGATGGGTGAAGAGACCCAAAGTATTCCTTTATTTCACCCATTCCATATTTCTAAAAGAGGCCCCAAGTCCCTTTGCCTTTTTCATGCCAATTTTCTCATTTTAAGAACTGGGTCCACAAAGCTTACAGCATGTTTACAGCCATGTACCTCTTGTCCTAAATCTAATGGATAATAAACTTATAAAAAATCCTACAGAACATCTCCATTAACATTATAATAGCCTTGGAATAAGAGTCTCACTTTTCTGTATCCCTACCTCCTGAGTGGTTTCCTAGAAAAAGCTCAGAGTCACATCTGAAATGAATGTGGTCACTTTTGAATCAATTCATAGCAGCACTGGGCTGTGGTGAATCATGAGTCTGCCTTAACTGGGTAAACACGCAGTCCATCAAGTGGTAACGTCTGTTCAGTGGCCATTACCCATGGCCCTTCTTCCTGTTCCTGTGAAGAGCAAAGAACGAAGCAAAAACAGGAAGAGAAAGAAAAAGAGAGAAGGGAGGGTAAAATCTAAAAGTCCTGGGATTATCTGCCTAATTTAATATTACATGTCAAATACCAAACAACAACAACAACAAAAAAAATGGGTTTGCTGATATGAGTGTCTCTAAAAGAAAACAAAGCAACAGACAATGAACAAAAAGCTCAAAACTAGAGTGGTAGGAAAATAACCACAGCAACCAAAGAGGTAATACTATAGCAGAAGTGAAACAGGATAGGAGAAAAATCAATATAGTAATTTAAATAAAGCAGTTCAAGTTGTTGGTGCCATATTTTTCTACTTCATTAGGATCTGAGTATCTTGAGGGTAAGTAATACGATTTAATCATCTGTGAATTCACAAACACTATGCCTGGAACGTAGGTGCCTTAACAGATTAATTGAATTGAGGCATGTTATTATTTTGGTTACTCATATCACTATTTTTCAAAAAATAATGACACTCTCAAAAGAAGCAGCAGGGTGTTTTAGATTAGAAGATGTGAGTGACCTGTCTTTCACATATTGAATCAATTCATAGCTGCAGGGGCAGCAGTGTCCTGGCAGCCTAAGGTGGTAGGAAAAGTGAAAACGAAGGCAAAAGACACCGGTAGAAATATAAGTAGAAATTTATCACCCTTTTATTCCCTAAAAGAAGAGGCATTGATCTGTCTTTAAGTGAACCCATGTATACTGGCCATCCATTTGAAATTTGAACAGACTGTTCAGAACACTGATAAGCTAAATGTTACCCAGTGTAAAATCAATAACTTATAATTATTTTATCTTACCATGAAGCCAAAAATAATAGAAAACATTTTATGCTAATGAATTCAGTGAAGTATAAAACTCTCCCATTTCCCCTTCTTTATCTAACATTGGGTTGAATTAAGTCATTAATAAATTACAATAAAATATTATTATCATTTAATTCATAAACAATATTGAAAATAGGATGAACATAGTTGTCTCTCAGTATCCAAGAAGAATTGGTTACAGGATTTCCCTCAGAAAAAGGGACACCAAATCCAAAGTAATCCCTATATAATATGATATATAACATTTGTATATAAACTATGTATACCCTCTTATATACTGCTGCAGTCTGGCTGGGCACAATTCACGAGCCACTTATCAAGCAGAAACGAACTTTATTTTTAGAACACACACCACACCACACGAGCTCTTCAGGAATTCCCTCAGAGCCCAACTGCCACCACCAGCTTCCCACAAGCCTCTCAGCCCCCCCCCCCCCCCGCCGCAACCCCCCCCCCACCCCTCCTGCTCTTGAGGCCTACTGGCTGGGTCGTGTGGGCGGAGCCAAAAAAAAGTCCCCCGATGAGCAGCTCCGTGGTCTGAAAGGGCCAGGAAACAGCCCAATGAGCATCACCACAGAGGAGCCAATTAGCTGGCAGCTAGAAGTTTGCTGGGGCCTCTGTGAGCCAATCATCAGCGGGCAGCTGGAAGTTTGCTGGGGCCCCTTCGGCTGTGGCTCTCAACAATATACTTTAGATCATATCCATATAATTTTAAATTTAAATAGCTTTGATCAAAAATATGTTTAAATTTATTTAGACATACTTAGTGGGTCACAAAAATTGTGTCAATACTCAAAGCTATTCTAGCAATGTGGAAAGTTGATAAAAAGGAATCAAATGTAAAACTTATTATGAGTTCATGAACTGCATAGAAAAGAAACATTTTTGTCTTAGAAATAAATCTTTGAAATAAATCAACCCAAATTGCAAACAACAAAATGAAGCATTTCAAGAGCCATTGTCAATGAGCAATAAGTAATTGCACTTAAAGAAAAAAACTGCACAAAATAAATTAATGTCAGCTTGACACTCCTCCATCTTTTTCTACCCTCCTCCAATCAGTCTTCAGTGCCACCAGCAGAATGGCCATCCTTCACTTACAGAGTTCTCTGTTAAATCAACTTGGCCTTTCTCTCTTTGCATGGACCACTAAATACTGAAAAATCTCTAAAAGACATTCTGTTGCAGTTTCTTAACCATTTTGGGGTTATGAGTACATTTGATAATCTTATAAAAACTATAGAAATATTCTTACCCCAGAGGATTAAGATACAAAATTTGCATATGTTGTAAAATTTCTGGGGATTCACAGGCCCTAAGGGTATATAAATTCCCAGAATTGTAATTGCTGCTATAGAAAATAGAACATATATCTGTTATAGTATGCCCACATGGTTACAAGATAAGAGAAATATTTAAGGAAAAAAAAGAAACAAAAAAAAAATTTGGTTAAATGGTTATGCCTAAGCCTTCCAGGGCAAAGTTTTGTAAGTCCTTAAGAATGGACACAAGGGAAATGACTTAGAAAATAAACTTTCCAACTGTATTTTTAACAAAAGCAAAATAAATTACACATAAGTCAAACAAGAGACAAGGAAATACTCTGTAATGATACCATGAGCAAAGCTAAATAATGGGAATTGTAGAAAACAGAAATTAGCCTATGAAAGTATAATTCTTCAATTTTTAAAAGGGATGCTACAAATAAGAGACCTATAATTACAACCTTCCATAAAAATTAAATTCTAAAGACTTTAATCATTAAGGACTCATTTCAAGTTATATCTAAAGTAGGAAGAATATTAGAAAAGAAATTATCATTAAAGCTGATTACCATTAGGAAAAACTAGAATTGCATTTTCTTAATATAACTAGGACAATTTGTATCCAACAGGTAAAGAAAGCACCATTAGTGAGAAACAAGGTAAGGGCCAAGGAGAATGTTTATTGATATTTATTTAGTTGTATAACCCACATTAATCTCCTCCCCACCCCACACCCAGAATACCTTCCAGATGACCCATTTCTCTTTATCATTCCCAGAACTGCCACATGCTTTCATTTAATTTTTCTCTAATCATTCATACATTCTTTTCAACAAATCCACCTCTCCTTTGAAGGGTTTACAATGGGGTAGTAAATGTGGGCAGCTTGGAGCAGTTCTTATTTCCCCTGACTGCTCTACCACTTTATTCTTAAGAACATACATACAGATTTGTAAGTGCATATCATATTTTATGGAAGCCTTGGGAATAAATGGAATGCTTAAGAAAAAAAATATCTAAATTCTAAGATGTAAAATCATTTTCAAAGTCTTTACTCCCTGTGAATATTCCCATTCCACACTCTAGTGTACAGCACTAACACTCTATGTATTCCACACATAATAGTCATTCCACTTTATAATAATCATTTCCTTTTCCTTTGAAGAAGGGTCCCCATAAAACAGAGCCATTGCTTTAACTGCAACATTGAAACCCAAAGCCTAAGAGAACTACTCTAGGTTCAACAAGATAAGTAAGGGAACAAAATGGCTTTTGTTGATGAGCACTTCAACAGAACAGTCAAGATAGAGATGTCACTTGGAGCCCAGGCCAACTGACATTTGTTCATTAGTGTGGGCTTTAGATAAGCCTCCATGTTCTTCCAATTGTAAAGCAGGCACTTTTTGAATTAATCATCACACTTAACTCAAATACACATATACACTGATCATCAAATAAGAGATGATTATTCTTTAGAGACACCATAGTCCAGACTCTGAAGGAGAATGATAAACATGTTTCTAAATTTCTCATGATGCACATTGGCTGTCAATCAGGCTGTAGAAGTTCTACTTCATAAAAGCTAATGTATGTTCCTTTAAGTATACTTTTGTTTTCAAATTGTGCCCTCTTTGGCTGGATAAAGATAAAAACAAGAATTAAAACATTTGCTTCTTAAAGGCTATTTCCTCAATTCAAAAATTCTTAACAAACATTCTGAAATAATCACTTTAACCACTTTTAAGAGCCTGAATAAAAAGCTTGAAAGATATATCTTTCTCAGTTCTATTCTGAGTTTATGTATGAGTGTGGAAGGTAGAAGGTGAGTGGAGATTCAGTTACACTATTCTTTCTTTTTAATTTTGTCTAGTCATTATATCTAGATAAAAATGTTTCCTGGGCTCAGCAACACAATGCACTTAATCCCCTTAGAATGGGCACATTATTTCAGGGTTTCTATATTCATCACATCATGCTGTTTTTAATCAATGTCCAAATTTTCCAGTATCCTCGCTTTATTCAAGACAATTCACTCTTTCATGTTATGTTTTCCTTTTGTCATATATGTGAAGTGTTGCCATTATCTGCTCTCTCTCTCTCTCTACCTGCAACTCTGTATGAACATCAACTTAAATTCTGGTACTGACCTCATGGTCCTCCTAGTTTTATAGGGTAGTGAAATTATATTGGGTCAAGGCAAAGACAGCAAATGAAAATCACTTTTTCAATTCAATTTTAAATTAAAGGAAAACATATAATTGAGGTGAACAGGTTAATTATTTGCATGAACAAATATAGTAAGAAATAAGTGAACTCAAGTTGCTTGTTACTAGGAAGTAGCATCATAATACAAATATTAATGAAGATAAGCCATTCAATTTACAGAGTCACTACATGCTGAGGAAAAGTACTTTTTCAATCAACAAATGAGTAAAAAATAAATTTTAAATTATATAAATGAAAAGGATATTAGTAAGTGAGGATATCTCTTTCAATTATTACAAAAGTTCTAAAACATCTTTTTTTAAAGAAGCAGATACTTTTCAAACATGAAAATCACAAACTACTAATGGTGCTGTTGAATTTCATATTTCATAATTCTTATATTTCATTGAAGAAAACATTGAAGATATGAAGACTCTGATCAATTTTATGCAAATTTTACTTGTTTAAATTCTCCAGATACAATGGAAGTTAACCATAAAATCGCAAAAATAAAAATTTAATCCTCAAATTTAAATCACTATAATTGAATCTTCTTGAAAAAAAGTCATATTGACATTAATTTTCAGTGAATATTGAAAATATTAATTAATTCAATTTCTAGGTCTTAAAAACTAATTACTAAAAAGTGACTCCTTAGTGCAGATAGTCATTCCTACATTAAAAAGTTAACAGTTTGGCTTTTTGAATACTTGCATTTTAAAATTATAATGATTGCAATAGCATGCATTAACATATATTTCTGATTCAGCAATAGTGTCCTGAATCCTTCACCAGATGGAGGTGGGTGGGGGGAGCTGAATGTGTAATTTTATCATTTTATTTCAAAGCAAAATTTAACTCCTGTCTTTTTTCAAAACAAGTAAGTGAAACAGACATGCAGTCTCTGGTGTAGTTAGATTCTCATTTGTAGTAAGTTATGCCTTTGAACTCTACTATTGCCAGAACAGTTACAAGAGGAAATTGCTGAGTGATTTGCCAAGTGGATAACCAGCAAAATGTTTAAGGGGCCAGAGGTAAATTGAATGCTAAGGCAAAATGAGCACTTAAAAGGAACTTGTCAATTTGGTTCCAGAAATACGTAAGTAAAAGGAAAGCTGCTGATTGGGAAAAGGAGCTAGAAAAAGAAATAGTGGCTTAAGTTCTCTCTTTCTTTCTTTATTTGTTGTTGTTGTGCTGGGGATCAAACCGAAGGCCTTATCCATGGTAGGCCAGCTTTCTACCACTGAGCTACATTCCCAATTATGAGTTACTTCTTTTTTTTTTTAAATACATGACAATAGTGGAATGCATTACACTCATTATTACCCAGATACAGCACAATTTTTTGTAACTCTGTATATAAAGTATGTTCATGTCAAATTATGCCATTATACATGTACTCTTTTTTTGCATTATAATTCTTAATACACATATACCACAATTTTTCATATCTCTGTTTGTATATAAGATATGTTGACACCAAATTCAAATCTTCAAACATATATTTTATATAATAATGACCATCACATTCCACCATCCTTGCTAATCCCCTTCCCTCTCCCTTTACCTCACACGTCTCTTCCCTATCTAGAAATAATCTTCCTCCCATGCTCTCCCTTCCTACCCCACTTTGAGTCACCACCCCCCCCCCGCCCTTATATCAGAGAAAGCATTCGGCATTTGTTTTTTGGGGATGAGTTACTTCTAAACAAGCAATCCCACAACAGGAGAAAGATAATGACTATCTACTAATCTGAATTACTGCATTCACACTGCTATAGAAGTATTAGCCAAAATTTTAAAGGGATATAAAAGGCTAGTCCTAGAAAAATATAACTAGGTGTCACTGTCCTAAGAGGATGTATTATGTATGTTACCCCCAATTTATTCAAATGAAGACCAGTTGTATTGAGACATCAGACAGAGTTCCATTAGTTTATATCAACTCTGAAAAGGAATCAAATTAAACAATGTCCTAAAATCACTAAGTTTCAAAGATTATCCCTTATCCATGTCTGTGGGGACTTACTAAATATATTTGTATCTGCACTATTCTGGCTGCAACTATGCAGGTTATCTTTTCAGGGACTTCGAGTTCCAGCACATCACTAAGGACAGTGACATACACAATGCACATGCACTGTAGTATTAAAGAGAGGGAGAACACAGATTTGGTTTCTAATATTGTCCTTTATGAAGTCCAAAGTTTTGGTGGCATTTTGGACTTGTAGCCAAACATGAAACACTGAATTAAGGTCTTAAAAAATTTCTCAAAATAACCCAGTATTATGTCTGGGTAAATAATCAGAGTTTAGAGTCATCATTATTTAGTCACAGAATTTGTATATTTTACTGCTTTATTTTAATACTTTGTACTTGTTTGCACTGTTTACAATAATATTCACCTATTAAAGAAAGTTATCAGAAGCTCTCTCCCAAGAATCTCCAAGTCCATATGATTCCATTGGAGAATTCAAATAAACATTTAAAGAAGAATTAATGTCATTCTATGCACTCTTCTCTAGAAAATAGAAGAAAGAATACCTAACAATTCTTGAAACAAATATCAACTTGCTATAAAAACACCAAAAAAGATAGTACAAATGAGAAAACTATACAAAAAAAAAATCCTTAACAAAATATTAGTAAATAGAATAATCAGAATCCATGAACAAGTGGGGTTTATGTTAGGTACAGTACAATGGTTCAACATTTGAAAATCTAATAATGTAACTCCTCATATCAAAAGGCTAAAGAAAAATTATGACTTTACCAATTGTTGCAAAAAAAAGCATCTAACGAATTGCAAGACATTAAAATTTTTATTATAAAAACTCTGAGGCAAAATAAGGAAATTCCTGAATTTAATAAGAGCATCTATAGAAAACCTGTAGAACTTTTCCCAGATCCAGAGATTTTTTCTTTTCTTATAAGTTTTATACCTTGCAAATTACATTTAAGTCTGTGATCCATTTTCAGTTAATTTTTCATGTGAGGTGTAGAACATAGGCCAACATTATTCTCTACAATCCAAGGATGTCTAATTTTTCTAGCACCATTTGTCGACAAAGCTATATTTCCTCTATTGAATTGCTTTTGTAAACTTTGTAAAAATCATTTGGGAATATATAAAGTGTTTGTGTTTGCTTATTTGTTGTTGTTGTTGTTGTGCTAGGAATTTCTCTAGCCCATACCATTGAATCAGGCCACTCAATTTCAAAATTTATTGTACAGCTACAATAATTAAGACTCAATGGTACTAGCAGAGGAAAATACACATGACTGAATGGTTCTTGGACTTGACATTAAAAAAATAAATTGCAGGAGAAATAGATAAATAAGATTTCAAAATGGATATCTTAGTTTTTTACATTGCTGTAATCAAAATACCAAAAGACAAAAATTTATTATTTTTTCAAATTTAAGAACAATTTTTAGAGGAGGAAAATTTTATTTTAGGGCTCACAATTTCAGAGGTCTTAGTTCATAGATGGCCAAATGTATTTCTCAGTGCCTGAGGTGAGGCAGAAGTCTGTGGAGGAGGGAAGTAGCTTAAGACATCACACCAGGAAGCAGGGAGAGAGCTCTGTTCAACAAGAACAAAATATATACCCCAAATGCATGCCCCCAAGGACCCACCCTATCTGTCTACAGTTACCACTCAGCTAATTCTTATCAAGAAATCAATTCACTGATTGATTTAAGAATCCCGTAATCCAATAATTTCACCTGTAAACCTTCTTGCATTGTCTCACACATGAGCTTCTGGGGGATAACTAATATTTAAGCCATAACAATGGAAAAAAAAAAAGCTCTGTGAAAGATACTGTTAAACAGGGGAAAAGAAAGACAAATTATTGGCTGGGAAAATAAATGAAAACCATTTTTACATTGGTTGAACTAGCATCTGGAATATATAAAGAACTCTCAAAACTCAACAGTAAAATAGCAAATAACTGGAGTAGAGATGAACAAAAGACATGGACAGACATTTCACTGAAGAAAATGTTTTGAAGGAAGATGAATGAGCACAAAACATACGTTTAACATCACTAGCCATTAATAAAATACAAAATAAAACCACAGTTAGACGTTATCACTACACATGCAATCCAACAAATAAAAAATATTGACAACACCATGTGCTGTTGAGACTGAATAGAAACTCAGTCATTCATATATTCCTGGTGAAAATTTATGGTAGTAAAGCCCCTTTGGAATACAGTTTTGCAGTAGGCAAGCTATTCATCCAGTGAGATAGCCCAACATTACAATCTGAAAGTGAGAAGAACAAAGGAACCAAGTGTATGGAGAATGAGTGCCTGTTTCCCAGTGCAGACATGCTTCTCAAAGTTGCATCAACTTTTTGTGATGTCTGTCCATTGCTCATGTCCCCATGATTGCCATCTCTAGTAGAATATACATTTAGTAGTAGAGAAACATATACGTTAAAGACAAGGGAACTTTCCTGGTAGAGGTGATGGAAATTCAGGAGTGGCCAAGGATAGGTAACACAGTGACCTGACAGCTAATATCTCTGCATCTCAGGAGCAATCAGCCTTCTTATCACAGAGAAGAAACTGGAAGGGCCACAGATTCACCCTATGAAGGGCCTATGAGAAAACTCTAGTGCTTATTATCCTCATTGACTGTGAGTATAACTGACATGCTGACCATTTTAGGAAACAGTAAAAAGTCATCTCTGGGGACCAGGATTCATACAAAGCAAATAATGCTGTCATACCAGTGTAAGGTGGCTTGCTTTCTTTTTTTAAAATTTTGGTAATTTTTTTAATCACATATCTTTTGGCTTAATTATTAATTTTGTTAACATATAGCATTGAAAATTGTTTTTTTTTTTTATGGTTGAATTGTTTTGATGTCCCCTTAAATTTTGTGCCTAAAGTGACATCTAGCCAGTAGAAAAGAGTCAAAGAAAATGAGAATAAGAAATGGAAGAAAGCCAACAAGATTGACCTTTACACTAGTGAAGAGAAGGTAATAGAAGTACATCTCCTGGGTGTGGGATTGCTACCTTCAAAGGCAGGTTTTTGACCCAGATTCTCCTTTGTTCATCTGGGAGACAACAGTAAGGATTATCACTTATTGAGTGTTTTTATAATGTGGAGACCCAGGATAAAAATCTTAATTATATTACCATCATTAATGTCCCTTTGCTTCATTAAATATGCATTAATAACTATCCGTTATACACAGGAGGATATTTAGACTTTCTTGGTTAAGTACATTTTCCAAGATTATGGAGTTAATAAGTGGAATGATGTGGTTGGAAACCATACTATTTGAATTCAAAACCCACAGCCTTAATTCCTGCCACATAGCTACCTACCTGTAGAGTCAAAAAAGGACAAGAGCCAACAAAAGTTGCAGAGCATCAGGGCTGATATAGAAAACTTTCCCATTTGCCTTCTGAAAATGTCTTTACCGCTCTTTAGTGTACACATAGTACATATTCCCAAACCAGGAAGAGCAAAAGTTTGTCTGAAAAGTTTCAATAATTCTCAGGCCATGTTTGTCCTTAAACCTGGAGGACCACCCAATTGCACAAATAAATGCAGGGAAACATATGTATAGCATAAGTAGAAATAAGTACAAAGTATTAATCCAGTTCAGTCAGAGAAGGACCAACATGATTAATGGAACATCAGCCAGGGACAATGTTCCCCTGCTCATCAAATGCCTCTGAGATCTGGGGAATTACCTCTCCAGGCATAGCAGGAAGAATGCATACTACAAAGTAAGACGACTAGGCAGTTTCTGCATGCTTTTTTCTTTTTGTGTATCTTGTGTGTCTGGACATGACAGTACAGCTCACAGAAAGCCAAATGAGATCCCCTGAGGCTGACCAAATGAGGTCATAACTCATTGTGGTCCCCAAAGACAATTTTCTTACTTTGCTCTTCAGTCTATAACCTTAAGGGAGAGCTTCCATAGAAATGTGAATAATTCAGAATAAAGCTCTCAGAGAGCATATCCCTACAGTGCCAAAGGGAATTATTTAAAATGCATTTGTCAAAAATATCAGGATAACAATAGCAATTGGTGTCAAAGAATTCAGGTGGAGTTTAACTCATGTCAGGATTTAGAGTAATCATAATGTTAATTGTTATTATTAAAAGGCTCAGATTCCAGTGTTTCTCAGGTACTGGAAAAGCTAGAGAATATGGCCTTTGTATAGTATCAGTTTGAAATTTTTATTTATAACAATAATCCTGCTAAGAGGTTAACTACTCATAATTCTTCATCTTATTAGTAAATTATAAGAGTTGAGTAAATGTTTATTATCATGACAATAATGTCAATTTTATACTTCTAAAAAGCAAATGTACTTTAAGTTAAAAGCCAGATGGGGTTCTATATATTTTGCCTAAATCTTACTAAAAGATTAATATCAGTTTCTGACAAGCCACTTCTCTTTTCAAAAAGATTACCCTCAAAGAAGGATTTTCTTCTTACTCTGGGGGAAAGGAATTGGAAAAAGATAAGCAAAAAGACATACCACCCTGCACCATGGGGTAGCACTTAATTCTTCCTTATCCTGCTTTCCCCTCCCCCACCCTAATCCTAAGGAGCAGGAGTATCAATAAAAATTAAATGCAGACACTTCAAGGCAGTATTCTATAAACAAAATGCAGACTTGGATAAATATTCAAAGTGATCCCATATTGATTAAGCCTTGGTAATGAACCCTGCTGGGAAAAGAGGGTTGTAAGGACAACTCTGTTGTAACCATAATCCACTCACATGATGAGCAAGGGACCCTGATGTAGGAAAGTCATCTGGGCAGCTGAAGTGTGTTGTGCTAAGGGGCAATGCAGATCGTGCACAGCTCTGTGCTCTGACCCTGGACACACTGATATCAGAAAACCACACTACATGGCACAAGCACAGCTTTTTAAAACCAAGTTAGTTCTATTTTGAAACAGCTTGAGCTACATAATCCAAGCCTGGCAGGCAGAACAAAAAGCAGGCTCACTTATTTCAAATCAGTGTAGCAACATTAAGTTTCTTTCAGAGTTATCAATAACGCTTACTTTAACATTGGACATTCATCCAGTTTTGATGGTTAGGGTCCAGTATGGCTTTGATTAACATTTCATCTCTGTTTCAATTCCCCCTTGTGCCACATCCACCCACCGCGATGCCATGTTCATTCCCATCTAAATAATTTTTTCTCAGCCTGAGAAGCCAGCCCATAGCAGGACTTCCTGTGAACAGCCTGAGTCAGAGCAAGAGTTGGGGTTCAGAGACAGGAGAGATACTATTGAATATTAGAAGTACTGTTCAGAGATGGTAAAGATAAAAAGTAAAAATGGCTTCTGACATTGTTATTCAATAGATGCATTTTGTTGTTGTTGTTTTCATTTTTAAACACCCAGATTTGGTTATGCCCTGAGATGTGAAAACTCAATATTGTGTGAGTCCAGGTTCCCAAAGTTAATATGCCAATGCAGTTGATGTTCAATCACCAAATGATGTTGAAATAAAAGGTCTGGTGTAGAAAAATTATCATCCAAGGATGGTTAACATTATTATGAAAAATAAAATTATAAAATGAAAAAAAAAATCCCTTTATGGGGGGTACAGAAATTACCAATGTATTTTCTCATTCAAGAGGGCAGACAAGCAGGAAAGAACATTACACAGTGAGCAAGTCTCAAAAGCAAATCCAATTCCAGGAGAATTCTTATAACTGACACTACACAGGATATTTCTGAGAGCCCAAAGCAAGGGTATTATGAGAAGGATGAACACTTCAAGGTGAAGTTGTAAGTAATCATTAAGGTAGAATTCACCAGAAATTCCCTGAGTCTGAAATTCATATTCATTCCCTCTCTCTCTCTCTTCCTCCCTCTTCTCCCCTCTGCCAGGTTTGCTCACTGGAATATTTCTCTCTCTCTCTCTTTCTCTCTCTCTCTCTCTCTCTCTCTCTCTCTCTCTCTCTCTCTCTCCCCTCCCTCCCTCCCTCCCTCCCTCCCTCCTTCCTCTCCTCCCCCTACCTTTTTCATCACTGATACTTATATTTCCTACTCTCCAACAATTTTCCAAACAGGCTTTTTTTCATTGAATCTCAAATCTCAAACTGCTCATCTTGGAACACCTCTCGGGATCTGCCTGTATCATCACCCATCACTGGATGCCCTGCTCCACAGCAGGCCACTGCTCAAACTTGCATCTTCCAAATGCACCTGACAGGCCCTCAGAGTCTGAATACAGAATATCACTGTCATGTTTTCCTTCCTCCTGGGTGCTTCTCAAATAATGATGCCTGATTTCTGACAGAAATGCTGCACCCATCCCAAACGGAGGGTTTTTTCCTCTTCATACCATATTCAAGACAAATTGTTCACCCTCAACTGAAGCTGACGTAACAATAATAGGATGGGGAATTTCTTTTTTTTTTTTTTCCTGGGGCTTCCTGAAGAAATGAGAGTCACTGAAACTCTGAGAGGATTTGAAAGCATTAAAATATATTTCTCTCTTTCCCACTTAGTTCAAATGGACTGAAAGAAAGGGGACATTTATTTCCATGACTACTTCAGGTAAAACCTCAAATCCTCTGGTTTCTCTAAAGTTTTCACTTTTGTGTGAGAAATCCTACTGTCTTTCATCAATAAACCCGTAAGGGCTTTAGAGCTCTGCCGTCCTTGTAAGCAATCCCAAAATGATTTAATGTTATTTTCTGGGTTTTGTTCTTCACCTCAACGGCAATTCAGAATGGATTATAATGAATCCATTTTTGTTTCTAGGCTTCCAATTGCTTCACAAAATATGCTTTTAAAAGAAATCAAAATTATTTCAATGCACAAAATTGTTCTGTACTTCTATATAGGCTTGGGAGAAACCTCCAAGAGTCTATAACAGGCAATTTCCTGGCCACAAAGTGAAACCACAGTAAAACCATCCCAGAGAAATAGCTGTTTCACATTCATATAAAGACCCACAAAAATGGAGTTTCTGCAACCTCCTTTAGCTACTTCAAATATTAATCATCTTTAGTGTTGGCAAATATGTTCTAATTCATAGAGTCTCAAATTCTAATTAAACCTGTTCAGTCTGTTCCACAATGAAGAGATATAGCAGGTGGACATTAATTTTAATTCAATTTAGAAATCATTTATTGAGCAACTGTTATGTTCATACACTTTAAAAAGCACCAAGTTGTAGAAATGAAAGATATAATCCCAATCTTCAAGAAATTTGCAATCTGATGATTAAAATAGGTATGTTGCAAAAGACACTGGGAAATAGTCACAGTATTTAACTGATAACAGTGTGAGCACCAAACTATCAAAATAGAGACTTATCGTAGAGCCAGAAGAAGGTTTGGAGGATCCTCTGCAAATGCTGCAATTACAGCATTATGAGGAGGAATAAGAATGTGAAAACCAGTCTGTGTGGCCCAGACACAAAGAGAGTAACTCAGAAGATTAAGGTACTGGCTATTTTATAATTGATATTAAATAACATTTTACAATGAATAAGGTCACTCTGGTGCATAATAACAATAGCTTCATATACAAAGAACCATTCTTAGAAGTGACCACACTTAAGGACCACCAGTCTGGGCTTCGGGTGGTCACTGAAAGTTTTCTGTGATAGCCTAAGGTTTTCTGTGTTAACCTAATATTCTGGTTTTCTCTCTTCTCATATGATAGGACTGTATGCTTTGTCTCCTTTGAAGCAAAATATGTTCATGTGATTTTTCTTTGTCCAGGGAAAGGTAAGCAGATGTCATGAAAGTTTTGAAAGACTCAAGATCCAGGAGTGATGTAGAGCACTGTTCCTTCCCCAACATACCAGCTGAATAAGCATGTGGTGTGGCAGGGCCTAGACAGATAGCTTGGTTGTTTTATGTGGCTGAGACTCAAGGTTGTTTGCTACTATTGCATACCTAACATTTTCTGACTGAGGCAACAACTCAGCTTAGTTTTATAGAACAAGTCAAATTTAGCCACAAGAGGAGGTAGTGATAGTGATGATTATTCTAAGCAGAGGGAGTCAGAACAAAAGATGACAGTAAGAGTATGTCTGGGTCAATAGGATAGGATGATGACGAGAGACGAGTTAAAGACACAGGCAGAAGTCTGTCATAAAGTACTGTATGGGATGTGAAGAAATATGGATCTGATCTTACAGGCACGATCCAGGAGGCCAAAGGGCTAAGGGGACTTTAACATTCCTCTCATATCTTATTTTCAAAAGCATTTCACACAAGTCTTTCTTAAGCATCTTGCTTTCCACAGTTTTCCTCTCCTCTTTCTGGATTGATGAAGGATCAAGTTATAGAAAATCCTCTGACAGTTTCCACTATTGGCCTAAAGACGATTATTCATCTAGAACTATAGAACTGTGGCTAAGTGCATGAGCGTAGTACAACTGTTGTTTGTTCACTTGTGAGGTGGCATGCTTATAACTGGCCTGTTTTCCCCTTTGGTATTGAGAGCTCACATTCCAAACAAGTGAAAGAGAAGCCAGAGGTCATGAATTCCTTGATGTGCTTGGCCTTCCCCTGTATGGTGTGACTGGTTTGTATCATGGTACTATTTTGATAGTACTGGAATAAAGTAGTTCAGCAATTCCTTAGGTAGAGTTTTACACACAGAGAGTGTGTTATCAAGTATAATTAATATTAAGCAAAGAGGGACAAAAATGATTTGGGGGTTGGGATTATAACTCAGTGGAAGAGCACTTGCCTAGCATGTGTGTGGTACTGGGTTCAATTCTCAGCACCACATATAAAGAATAAATAAAAATCTATGAACAATGAAAATTATTTAAAAAAAAGATTTTTTGACTTAATTTTTAATTTTACAATGTTATAGAAAGACACTAGGCTTCCACATTAGTTGCATGATCATATGTCTTAATTTCTTCATTTGTAAATTCAGGGTTATATATATGTTATATAATCTATATGAAGATTTAAAGCACATAGTATGTCACTTGATAAACTATCTATATTGTAGTTAAAACAGCCATCTTTGAGTCAACAGATTTTATTGAGTATTTACTAAGTGAAAGTTAATGTAGTACAGTGGTTCTCCCTTGCCCATGAAGTATACCTCCTAAAACCTCTAGGAGATACTTGAAATTGCAACTAGCACTGAACCCTGTAGATACTATGTTTGTTTTCCTATACATATATGTCTATGATATGCTTTTCTTCTCATGTGAACATAAATCAAAAGCTGAAAATTAATTTTTCCATTTCAGATGCTTAGAGAAATTCCAAAATTACAATATTCATAATAAATCATCATAATATAAAAGCACTATATGCAGAAATTAAGTATGAAAGAGCATATTTGTTTTAACTAGTCAAATTTCAAAACCACAAAATTTGGTTTTAAGAATGCTTTCAAGATAATTCATTATAATTTTGACTTGACATATGCTAAAATTATAAACAAGTACCTGTCAAAATGGACACTAATAACTGTCAACCATCAATATCTGAAAATAACAAAATTGAATTTTCTCATTATGTATCTTAAAGTTCTTTCTTTATAAGATGTTATGAAACATTTCTCCCTGGATTCTAGTTTGGAATTTTCCACTTAATATCTTTGGACCACACTGGACCTCAGTGTGAAACTGTGGAAAGAAAAACTAAGGATAGTGGAAGACCACTGTGTATATAGTGAAAGACCACTGTGTATATACATGACAACATGAGTTGACAAGGGCCCCCATCTCATGCAGTATATGTGTAGCAATGTCACTTAACAATTTATATGTTGTTTTTTAGCAAAATTATGTGATGATATTTTCTTGTTTTCCTATTTTTGAGTTATCTTCTCATTAAAATTTTATACAATAAATATACAATAATATTTTTTAAACCTCAAATATTGCAGACATGGTATGGATTTTTAAGAGCCAGAAAGTACAGTTGCTAACTGTATTAGGAATAACATAAGTATTAGTATGGAATTCAGTGAAAGTGTTGAGATGACTCCCAACAATTGTATAAGCTTTAAGCCTCACAGAACTTGGATCTATCCTTGAAGAACAAATTTTTAGGTGTGAGGGTTAATTTTATGTGTTAACTTTACTAGCACATAGGGTCCCCAGATATATGATCAAACAATTATTCCAGGTACTTTTGTAAAAGTGTGTTTTATGAGATCGATATTTTATTTAATTAATTTTATTTTTTTTTTTTACACAAATGGAACACAACTTTTTATTTCTCTAGTTGTACATGAGGTAGTGTCACACCATTCGTGGAGTCATACTCACACATAGGGGTAATAATGTTTATTTCATTCCACCATTCTCCTTCCCCACACACAGACACCTCCCTCCCCTCTGCTCAATCCAGAGTTCCTCCATTCTTCCCTTGCCCACCCCCACCCCTGCCATTATGGATCAGCATCCAATTATCAGAGAAAATTAGATTAACGATTAAATCAGCAGACTGAGCAAAGTAGTTTGTCCTGAGAAGTGGGCCTCACGAAATCAATTGAAGGCCTAAGTAGAACAAAAGGCTGACTTTCCCTTGAGTGAGAGAGAATTCTCTGCCTTCACAGCCTTCCAAATGAGACATCGGCTCTTCCCGTTTCTACAGCAGACTCTAAACTTAGGACAGAACTGGGACAATTGCCTTATAGATTTTGTACTTGTCGGTCTCCATATGCATCATCCAACCCCAATAAACAAATAAACAAGTAAGTAAATAATCTATTTATATATACATATATAGGTATGTGTACATATATGAACATATGCATGAATATATGTAAATATACATATATATATATATATATATATATGTATACTGAGTTTATAATTCCTCTGAAATATTTTATATATTGAAAACATGCCTTGGAATGCTGAGTGTACTTTTTCAGGCCAAAAATATCATGAATCAAAGGTTACATCCCAAAGAAATTGTTCTACTAACTAGTCCTCCCTCTATGTAAGTAAGTAGCTTAGAATGGGCATGATAGTAAAATCCAGAGATTTTATTTTGGTATGAGGGCAAGTCACAAACACCTATGAACATCTTGAAGGAGCCTTATCCTTTCCTAAAATGCAAACTGTGTCATGGAAGGAACTCTGTCTCATTCATTGTTGTATTCACAGTGTCTAGACTGGTATTCTACATATAATAGAGACTCAACAAATCTTTTATAATGAAAGACTAAGTAAATAAATTCTTATAAGAAGTATGTATAAGCCGGACAGGGTGGTGCACTCCTGTAATCCCAGTGGCTTGAGGATGAAGCACAAGGCTCACAAGTTCGAAGCCAGTCTCAGCAACTTAGCAAGGCCATAAGCAACTCAGGGAGACCCTGCCTCTAAATAAAATACAAAATAGGACTGGGGATGTGGTTCAGTGGTTGAGTGTCCCTAAGTTCAATCCTGGTACTCCCCTCCCAAAATAAAAGGAGCATGTATAGATACACCTCCACAAACACATAGGACATACAATCTTGCATACAGTACCCAGACCCTATCAAGTGTTCTCTGTTGTCCCTAGCTTAAGACCTACTCTAAAACATTTCTACCACTAATAAATTGAAGAACACATCACATCACAATTTCTGTATTTGTTTAAGAAAGAGACTTAAAAACAGAATCAGACAAGAAAAGGAGGCCCTGAAGAGCTCAGGTCATAGTGTGGAGAACTTGCCTGACAGAACCAGATTGCATACAATATTTTTTCCAAAGAGATATGTAGATTTAAACATGTCTTTTTGACTTCCTCTTTCCCAATACTGAGCATGATATAATGGATTTGTGTTTTATGAAGTGGTTTCTAAATTATTCCATAGAAAGCTAAGGGAGGAAAGAATGCAATAAATGTCAGAGCTTGATATGTCCATAAAAGTTCTTTAAAGTCCAGCTTATCAGAGGCCATGAAAATCATCTTTAACAGTGCCATAAAGTATAGTAAAGACCATAGGGTTTTAGGTTCAGTGCAACTGCCAAGATACTAACCCACTGCTACTTAACCAAGGCTAGGAAAAGAAGAGTCTTAACAGTACTTCACTGAATTCAGAGAGCAGGGAATTCAGCTCTCAAGCTCAACTACAAAGAAGGTCACTCAAGTCCAAAGAAGCATGAGGTGGAAATAATGAAAGCTAACTAAAAATCAAGGTCATTCGAGAGCTATCAAGCAGTAGCAATAACTAATATTTCAATGCACTCAATAGAATGTTAGAATCACATGAAATCTAATAATATAATTTCGATTTTAAATAAACTCAGCTCTGACATGCTAAGTGACTAATAAAAAACAAATCTGAGACTCACATGCACATCCTTAAACCACAGTTTTTGAGCTCCAACTCTACCACTGGGGGCTTTGTGTGGAGCCAGTCCACAATGATGGCTACCAGCAGCACAGCAGTACAAAGCAGCTCACTTCAAGTGACAAAGTGATTGGTGAATCCCAATGTCTATGATCTGAGCAGCAAAACAGGTAGCCCTTCTTGCTATTAGGTCGATTTGTCCACATTTCCTTCTCAGGTAGAATGTGAAATAAATGTGACCATGATAAGATGGCATTGACCTCAGTACTTTTTGTCTATTTTAATCTGTTCAAATCAGTTTGCTCTTTACCAGCAAAGTGTCTTCTGACTGAAGTAATTAAATAATGGTCTGCCTTTTATTCATATGTATTATGAACCAGGTGAGCTTTACCAATTTATTCTGGGGCATACAGAATTTATTTTCCTTTGTCCTAAGCAACAGGGGATATTTCAGGAAATCTTTGGTAAAAACACTGGATGTTTTGACATTTAAAAATCTGCTTTCCTGTACAGAAATATGGATAATATGCTGACAACTGTTTTCACAGTTATATAATGTTGGCATTTATTTTCAAAATATTTATCAGGTAATGAGACATATTGTTACTCAGATGATTTTACTGTTTATTGCAGACTTTTAAAAAGTTAAGTTTGACTAGAGCTTGTTTCTTCTGATCTCTTCAGGAAAATGTTGCTTCCAAGAAACTAATAATTTTGTATTATGCCTGGTTGCAAATGATTACTCCAAATTCTATTTTATAATATACTAAGTAGAATATTGGTCATATAACAGGAAAACCCACAGCCCACCTTCTATTTTCCACATTTTACACTTAGAAGCCCGTAAGGATTTGTCTTCTGCCTTCTCTAGTTTTCTATTTACATCTGCCCACCACCAGATGTTATTACTTGACATGGCATTGTATATCATTGCCATGTAGGTGGCATAAAGATTTATGTCCTATTCATGAATAGTTGACAAATTCTATTTTCATTTCACAATGAATGAATGCAAATAACTTGGTCTCACTGTTTCAAAAACAAAATTACCATTGTATGGCATTTCTTTGGGCTTGAGAAAATATTTAGCATTGTGTGTGCACATATGTGTAAACATGCACGCACATACACATTTTTCCCTTTTTAGGTTGTTTGTATATTCGAAGTCTGACTGCCTTCCTATAACCTTGGGCTTCAATTCTCTTGTCTTTATATCAGCATATTAGGCAAATATGCATGGCTTTATTTTTCACTTACATTGCTTATCTCCAATGTGTGACTTTTTATTCTAAAATACCAAGTTACTAGGGCTTCTGATTGATGCACTTTCTATCATGCATATTGATTTGTAACTGACTTTCTCATTTTTCTTCACAATCCCATATTTTATAGACTGGAGTCCTTCCCAGACACATCAGATTATATCATTTTAGAGATCAGATATTTTGTTCTTCTCAGCCTCAGGCCTCTCTGTTCATGAGCTACTGTGCTTCATAAAACCTGTATACTTTAATGCTTAAAATGTATTTAAATATTGCAGAGGATAGGCAATGTACTTCTACACAGTCAATATAAACTTATATCTAAGAAGTACAGTAAGAGACTATAGTATCCTTGCTGCCTCCAGTATCCCAGCCAGTACCCATACCAAGTGTTCAGGGATGCTTTTTGACTGACACAGATAGTTATTTTTGGATGGTATGAAAAATAATCATCTATACCAGATACAAAGATTGACTTTGAAAGTATAGGATTATAGGGGTAGCATATTCCATGGTTTAGAAATCCGTCTTTTGTTTTGTAGTTTCTGAATTTCAATTATGAAGATAATAAATCAAAAGTTGACACTATTCCAAGCAGGTGGAAGGATCCAATCTTGATTTTCAAGATATTACATTCTTGATTTACAATTCAAAGCCACAATAAAAGTACTAAACAATAATATTAAAAAGAACTTGTGATAAGGTCAAACCAGTTCTCATGGCCCTTTTCTTCAAATTACAGGTTCAATTTAGGAGAGAAAGAAGAGAGATTAAAAAAGGAAGTGAACTGAATCTGAGAGTGTATGTCTGAGGAATTTAGGTTCGATTGAGATCATATGTGAGGTGGAACCATTGATCTTTCTATAATGTTGAGATTCTGAAAGTTGGAATTATTTGTAAACTGATTTCTAGATGAATCTAAGAGAGGCTGCTCATTTCCTATGGAAGCTTGTCAAAACCTCACAGTATACAGAAGTAGAGTAGAAGTGCTAGCACAGTTGGTTGGTCTAAGAACTGGAGAATTAAAGAACACCCTTGAAATTTGTGTGGTACTAAAGTGAAATAGCACAGGGTTTCAAAGTGCCCTGGGACTCACCAAAGTGGTATAAAAATGAGCTTTGCAACAGAGCTCTCAGGTCCCAAGGAAGTCTCGCAGACTCATTGGATGATGCAGTTTGGACCCTTCTGACAAGTCAGATGATGTGTAAGTCAGCTTTTCATCACTCTGACTAAAATACCTAATAAGAAAAACTTGTGGAAAGAAAGATTTATTTTGGCTTCTGGTTTCAGAGGACTCAATCCATGATTAGTGGGCTCCAAGGCAAAAACATCAAGGCAGAAGAGCAGGGTAGAAGAAATCTGCTCAGCTGATGGCATCCAGGAAGTAGAGAGTGGAATAAGCCAAAGTCAGGTATAGTCCTACTTCCTCCAGTCATGCCTCACCTAAAATTACTACCTTGTGGTTCATTTAAATTATTAACTCAAATTATTAATTAATCAAATGGATTTACCCACTGGTGAGGTTATAGCCCTCACAATCCAATCATTTCCTTGATTGAGTTTAAAGTTAAATGTGGAATAAAATTATTCCACTGAGTTGACCTGAAACTGACCAAAGGAAATTTTCTTACCTATGGTAGATATGGTGAATATTGTTAGGAACACTCACTCGGGAATCAGATCAGCTGGGTTCAAATTCTAGCTTTGCCTAGGATTTGTGACATTGGGCAAGTCACTTTTCCTCTCTGTGCTTCATTTTCAACATATGTAAATTTGGCAAAATAATACTGATTTACTTTCATTTCTATGGGGTTTAAATGATTTGACATATATAATATGCTTAGAAAAAATGCTATAGCAACTGCTATATACATAGCATTATTCTCTATCATTTGAAATGGGTGCTAAAGATAGAAATCAATTTTAAACAGTATCCTTTTATATACCTGACTTCATGGTGTGTTAAATGTGTAAGTTCTACAATAGTATATATTACTATTACAGTATTTTAGAAATAAATCTGAAAGATCAATCAATTCAAGACTTATTTTTATAAATAAGGAAAATTATATTTGGAAATATCAGATAATTTTCCCCTGATAACACAGCTAGTAAATTTCAGAACTGGAATTAAAATTCAGGTCATGATTTTTCCATGTACCAGGGACTGTGCTACATGTTGGAATATATGCATACAAGGTATATATAGGCCCTAATCTCACAGAGCTTACCATAAATATACCAAGAAACAAAGCAGTATGTTATTGCAAAAGAAATACAGAGTTCTGTATCCCTGGAGCCAGGCAATACTTTTTAAGACAATAACTTGAATCCTAAATCTAAATAATAGTGGGGTTTAGGTAGATGAAGGGGTAGGGTTAGAACCCTAAGGGATGAAGGAGAGCTACATAAGAGGTCCCAGAGTTGAGAAATAATATGACATGTTTGATTAGTTGGTATATTTTATCAAAGAATGCAGTAGTAGGTAGTAAACACGAAATACTAACAGGATGAGTTTCTTTGGTAGTCTTGTAAGTTGTTACAAATTCAGAGTTAATTGTAAAGATAAAGAAAACTATCAAAGCTTTTAAACAGAAAATCAAAAGTATGAGATTTACAGTTTTGAAGGGTCCTTCTAAATATAGGAGAAGAGACTGGAGGGAGGAAGATTAGCATCGTCATTCAGGAAGCTGTGCATCCGAGAAAGAAAACTTAGTCCTCAGTCTCAAGGCCCTTTGTTCTTTTGAATGTCATCAGTGTTAGAAAATGGATACGGTAAGATGAGAAAGTAAACACAGAGACTGCAAACTGTTCTTGTTCTTTTATGTCATCTTCAACCCTGTGCATATCAATCACTGAATTTTAGAGCAAGAATTGACCTTAAGAAAACCAACCTCCCGATTTAATATAGTGGCTGAGTCAGTACTACATCTCATGTCCAACCTGCCCTCCCAGGGCCTTTAGTACATCACCACAGATCTCCTGGAACAAAGGCACAGCCACCCTAGAAATTGAGAGGCCCAGAGGCCTTGAATGCTGAACTGACTGCTCTGATTGTCCCAAGAAGACAATTGCAACCATTATCTCAGAAGCCTGGGTCAATGCAAGCTCTTCAATCAAATAAGAAGATGTTCTAGAGATTTGTGCCCTGAATTTTGACATTTTTTTTCCCTCTTCTATCTGAGAAATCTCAGTAAAATTAGTTTAATTTTTAAACTTAGTGAGTAATGTTATCCAGTTCAATATGGAAAATAGTCTAATGCAGCCAGATACTTTCAACAATCTAATTGTTTGCCTGCCCCAATGATAAGGGAAAAAATTTTATATTAGGTTGAAACCTTCCTGCCTATCATTTCTACTTGCTGGTTTGATTTTTATTACTAAGCTACCTCTTACAAATAAATAGGAAAGAAATAATAAAGATCTTTTCTCGGAAGCTTCATAACAGTGCTTGGAATATCTTCAGGTTTCGTTAAAAAAAAAAAAAAAACACTTAGGTTCAATCCTGGACTTGGCCAATGAACTCAGTGAATCCAGGTTCACTTCAGGAGTAAAGCTTGGATTCAAAATAATCCAGTTCTCTAATAGTTTCTATGTATAATAGATAATAAAGGAATTAAATACCCAAGAATTTAAGAAAGCAAACTCAGAGTCAAATCACAACCCCAGCCTGCTCCAATGTAACCTGGATTCTCTGATGTTTTTCTTATAATGGGAAGGGTCTTCAGCAACCAGAGATTGGTCTGCAATCATTCTAAGAATAATATTCATATGATGGTAACATAATGGCATGAACAATTCCAGTGCATTTGAGAACTGTATTATATTTGAGGTTTGGAATTTATAAATATGCACCTCTTTCACGGAGCTCCCAGTCCCCCCGCCCCAAGCTCCTCTTCGTCACTACTGCTGACAAGTCTCCTTTATGCCTAGATATCAAAGGAATAGAGTCAAATATTAGGATTTCATCTGCTCCCTCTTCTTCAGACCATGAATATTTGAGTTTCCTCTTAGGGAGATATCAAAATCTAAAATAATCCCCAACACCTGTCATATAATCAGAAGAGATTTACTATCTTTACATCTTTAACCAAAGGACTATTCTTATAGCGCAATACCAAATACAGCAGGAAAGTTGGACCCCAGCTTACAATGACTTTGGGCCAGAAATATCAGTAAAAAGTTTAACCTGCAAGAACAAAATCATTTGTTCACAGTTGTTACTGGGTTCTGCATTCAATTCTAGGGTACTCTTCTGTCTCTACTATGTCTCCGGGCCTCCCCACCAAGATAAAGGATGTTCAAGAATGGTGCTATAATGGGGAACTAACAAAGGCATCTATGGTCTCTGACCTCCGTAACTCCAAAAGTTCACTTGGTCAGTTTCATAGTTTTAGCAGATAAAATGGTGACACTCAAAATGACACCAAGCTATCCATTTGATGATTGGTCTACACAATATGATATAATTACTCTAACCAAGAGCAAGCTGGGTGGTGGTTAGTTTTGATTGAGTCTGTTACTGCCTGAGATTCACTGTGGAACAGGCTGATGTTATTTGTAATATTGTCCAGAATCACAATGAGTCATGAGAGAGAAGTTAAAATAACCTAAAAGAAGTTATGATAACCTGAAAGTAGAGTAATTTTGGGTGAACAGAATATCTCCTTTGTATTTTGCTATGGTATTTCTCTGTAATCTGCTTGGATTGGGAGCTTGCAGCCATTTGTGTGTTTTATGAAATTAGTCTAGTAGTCTAGGCATTTAAAATGGTCAATGTTAGGCTTTGTTTGAGTGTGTGATTTCTGCATAACTAGCAAATGTTCCTCATTTCTGGGGAAAAGAACATGAAGCTCTCTCTCAGTCCAGCCCAAGCAACACCTAGTTTAGCCTAATTCAGTGAAAACAGTATGATGTGGGTTTAGCAGTTTCTTTCTTTTTTCTTATATGACAGCAAAATGCATTACAAATTCTTTAACTCACAGATCATTTTAATTATGAACCTTCTGAACTCCTTCTTTGACATTTCATCAACTTCGCTGTCCATGGGTTTTGTTATTATAGTGCCTTAGTTTGTTTGGGGCACTTTCCTCCCTTGTTTTTTCATGTTGTCTGTGTGTCTTCCTTTCTTGCAGTGTGAATCTGAGATATTACAGTTTCTTCCCTATATTTTTGTAGTACCCGTGCAGATTGTCTATATCTCACCTTGATGTTGAGCTTCCTGACCCTGCTGGTGTCCCTCAATGAATGCTACTGCATCGTGGGTCTAGGTCCTGCATAAGTTGGAGTGGGTGGATCTGGGCCTCTGGGCTTGACCTCCCAGGTTAGTCTGCTGGTTGGAAGGGGCAGTCCTGTGCCAAAGGCTAGGCTCTGGTGGTGTCTGCCCAGCAGGGAAAGGGGTAGACCAGGCCTGCTGTGTGCCTGGGCCCCATAGAGGCCAGTGTGGATGGGTCTGTTGTCACAATTCTTATTGTATAGAGCACAATTTTTCATATCTTTGTATACTTTGTATACAAATTATATTCACACCAATTCGTGTCTTCATACATGTACTTTGCATAATAATGATCATCACATCATTTCTAACCCCATGCACCCTCTCTTCCCCTCCAACCCATCTGCCCTATCTAGAGTTCATCTATTCCTCCCATGCTTCTGCTCCCTATTCCACTATGAATCAGTCTCTTTATATCAAGAAAACATTCAGCATTTAGTTTTTTGGGATTGACTAACTTCACTTAGCATTATCTTCTCTAGCTCCATCCATTTACCTGCAAATGAGATGATTTTATTCCCTTTTATTGCTGAGTAATATTTCATTGTGTATATATGCCACATTTTTTTATACATTCATCTATTTAAGGGCATCCAGGTTGGTTCCACAGTTTAGCTATTATGAATTGTGCTGCTATAAACATTGATGTGGCTGTGTCCCTGTAGTATGCAATTGGATCCATTGTCCACTATATTAACAGAGGTAGAGAATATTTTGTTCGAATCCTTCACTACCTTTCTGCTATAGAAAAACACTTAACCTTCCCTTTGCCATATGACTTTGCTAAATTTATAATTTAGTAAATTATAAACAATCCAATGTGACTTGACTATATTACTTGCTTTAGCCAATGGCACATTGATAGATGCAATGTGAACTTCAAACATGCTTACATAGTTTGATTTGTCTCCTATTATATCTGTCATCATGATGAGAAAATGATGCACCAATAATCTATCATTCCAGAATGGCACATGTGGAGCAGAACCAAATTCAACCAATAATCTAGAGTCAAGCCCAGCAGGATCCCAGCCCTCAACAGATTCATGCACCACAAAAATAAATGTATATTGTTATGAACTTGTAACAGCTCAGAAGATATTTTGAAAATTAATTGCTAAAACCATTTATTGTTGCAATAGCTGACAAATATACACAATGTTCCAGAATTAAAATTAATAAATCACACTAGAAAATACCTGTTAAAAATGTATAATTTCCAAACAAACAAGTGAATTATGTAGAAACAATCCTATTTTCCAACTACATGGCCTAAAATCTCAAGTAATTCATTGTTTACATATTTTTTATCTTATATGTATTTTTTAAATTTTATATACTTTTCATTTTCAGAAAAGAATGCAAATGTCAAAGAAAACCAGAGGAAAAAATTTCCTTTAAATTCTTCAGTTAGGCCACAAATAAAAATTGGCTGAAAACATTTCATTCTGTCCTGTTCTAAAGCTTTAGATTGAAAACTAAACTATTTTCTCAAAACTAGTCAACCTTTTATGAAAAATGACAGATTACTATAGAAAATGTGTTTTAATTGTTTTGATAATAGTTGTGAGGATAATATGGTTTAGTATAGGGATAAAGATGAAAAGTAGTCATTTACTCTGTCTAGTAACTCACTGAGACAATTTTCATCTCAAGAAAATCTAAAATCTAATAAGTTAATGCACTGACACATCTAAAATAACCAATTTAATCATTTTAGACAATTCAATAATCAATGAGAAATTCTGCAAGATAAAATATGTAGTAGGAAACAGTACTGAATGTTAAAGCAATTAAAATGTTCAGATCATAGATTAATCACAACTTCTTAGCACCAGAAAAAGAAAGAAATAAGACTCCTCTGTCTTTACCATGTCTCCAGGCCTAAAAGCACAAAGATCCAGAACTTCCTAGTGATCTTCATAGTAAGTCTCCCAATTGCCAGATAGGAACCAAACCATTAGGCAATTTAAAGGACATTATCTAGTTCTTCTCAAATCATGAGTGCCTTTCCTATTCAGAGCACTTTTTCTGGAATCAACTCTTATAGAGTCTAGAAACCTATATTTTTCTTCACTCTTCATTTCCTCTGACCCCTTTTGGTCTCAAGAAAATCTACCCAACTCCCCAGAGACACTCATTCCCTTTGATTTATCTTTAAAATACATTTTCCTTTTATTTATTTATTTTTGACAATAGATCTAACAGTCCATTAGACCCAGTGCAAGATTAAAGGCAAGAATAATTCTGCCGCTGTTGCAAAGAAAAAAAAAAAGACAGTATTTAAATTTCTAAGTTAAAATAGTCTGACCCTCCATATCATGCCAGAGGTGTTTGGGTTCACTTAAATCACATAGCAACATAAGAGATATGTATCTTCATACATATCTTGTCCTTCAAAGACATGGATAATCAAAGAAGTTAAATAAATTGTCCAAATTTACACAAGTAGTAGATGGTGATCCTAGAATTTGAGCCATGTATTTTTCTTTAATAAGAGCCCATGTAAGTCAATCCACTTTTTTATGGGTAAAGAAAATGAGGCTAGAAGGAGAAGGTCAACAGTTGGGATATAACCTATCTTTTTACCTCAAGGATACCTAAGGATTTGGTCCTTGATTAAATCATCACTGTTAAGGCGACACCAAAGAGAGGAATTCCCTGAACTGAGACGGTCTGCACTCACCCACTGTCCTCTTGTGACCACATGTATCAGAAGTGAGGATCGTCTGACACATTTGCAAGTTGTGCCTTGAAGATACAAGACCTCCATTATGTTATTCCAGCCTCTCTTAAAGCTAAGTAACCATGGCAATAGGTAAGCGTTATATTATCTTGTGAGTTTGATTGTCAATATTAATCCAACACCATATGACTGGTCAAGAACAGTGGATTTTGCAAAGGCTAGAGAGACTGATGGTGTGACACTGTTAGTTCACTGCAGAATTTTGATGAAAATACAGCCTCATACCTTCTAATTCAATGTACTCTTTGCTACACTGCTACTATCCAGTATATCAACCTCAAATTAATTCAAAGCTAAAATGCATGCATTTTTACTATGTAATTTTATATCTATATCCATATCTTATTTGACCTCCAAGATCTATGTCAACTCAAACACATTTTAAGAGGATTTCACAAAATATTCTGTAATGCATATATCATTCTCTTCTTTGTGATATTCCAAACAACAGATCTTTATATGAGGCTTTTTTATACTTATCTTCTGACTTAAATTGTTTCCTACTTATTTCACATGTTTTTCTGCCTTTCCCTGCCAATTAGATGATGAAGAGTTCAAGGACAATAAATATATTTCTTTACCACTTTGAAAATCATGCAGCTCAGAACTCAGCATAGCAATAACTTAATAGGGACTTCTTGAATAAATGAAACACAATCAAGATTTTAAATTTGTAGTAGAATATGTTCAGACATTCAAAATTCAAAAAAAATTAATTGAAATTCAGTAATATAATAGGCCTAATTAAATTAAATTCTTGTTAGAAATTTTATCAAGTAGAAATACTTCACACTAAGAAGAAAATCCTGCACCTCCATTAAAAAAACTTATTAGATACATGAGCCAAAAGATACGGTCCTATCATCACTGTCGATTTCCAAAGAATATTAATTTCAGTTTGGCTAAGCATTGTCATATGATGAAGTTTAGAAATCATTTTTCTCCAAAACTATTGTATCATTTTCTTCCCTAGCTTTTTGGGTGAAGCTGAACTCAAGAAGTTCATTTCTGTTTAACTAATGGCACAGCCATTGCAGGACAAACTCTTCTTTACTTGCAGGTAGCACTACTACACAACACTGTAGTAGGGTTTGCTAAAGCAACAAATTCTGAGAAGCAAGCACTAAGAACATTAATTTCCAAAGCATTTCTTAAAACAGTAGGATTTTTTCCCATTTTAAATAGAATATGACAGATTTTTTTCTTCCTTTCAAGTAAGCTATCATTATTTACTGTGAGGCTAAATTTTTAGCTAAGAAAATCTCTTACTTCATTCCTTAAAGATGATCTTCAGCATCAGGGTGATTATTATGAAAAAAAAAAAAAACATGCTGTCTAAGTATCCTTACCAGTACCAGGCGGCCTGATCAATTTTTCTAATGATTCTTCATAATTTCCAGCACTGAATCCATTTGTAATCTAAAGAGAAATTGGCTAGAAAACAGAAATTACTGCATTTCTTTAAGAGTTCTAATATATAAAGTCACACCAAAGCAATAACATAATTTAACTGCATTAAAGGAAATTACTGAAATTGCCTCCATTTGCTACTCTAGAAGTATTGGGAAAGATGAAACTTGCATATTATGTCTGTAACCTACATTTTTTTTATACAGGAAATGGGAAAAGAACATTCTCTACAAATGGTATTTATAACAATCATTTGAACAAATGGTAAAGGATTCTTCTGGGAAAATTAATTGAATAAATATAGGTGAATCTCTTAATTGAAAAATCGAAGTACAGTAAAATCAAATTAGAAAGATTAAATTTCTAATGCATTGAGCAACTTAGAAGAGTATTTCTCAAAAGTATTTCAAAAGATACTTGTACCATCATCTCGTGATATGCTTGTGAAAAATTGGAAATGATTAAGAGAGGAAACTAAACAGAAAAATTCTGTTAAAAACAGAAAATTATAAAAACAAGGAAAACAATCCCATTCACAAGAACATCAAAAAGCATAAAATACTTAGGAATAAACTAAGAAGGTGAAAAATTTTGAGTACTGAAAACTAAAATATTGATAAAAGAAATTCATCATGATATAAACAAAAGTAAAGACATTCCATTTTCATGTATTAGGAGGCTTAATGTTGTTAAAATGTTCATACTACTCAAAGTAATCTGCAAATTTGATGTAAAATCTATCAAAATAAAAATGCTATTTTTTATAGAAATAGAAAAAAAAACCAATACAGACAGATCTACAGACAAGTGGAACAAAATGGAAGGCCCCCAAATAAATCCATATATATTTCATTGGTTGATCTTCTACAAGAGTACCAAGAATACACAATGAGGAAATGATAGTCTCTTCAACAACTGGTTTTGGGAAAATGGATACCCATATGCAAAATAAATTAAAGATTTTAATGTAATATTGGAAAATATAAAACTCCAAGAAGAATATGTAAAAGAAATTCGACAGGATATGTCTGGATGATGACATATATTTTATCACCAAAATCGCTGTCAACGTAAGTAAAAATTGACAAAATGCAATTCCGTCAACTAAAATCTTCTAAACAGCAAAGAAAACAATTAAAAAACTTAAAAGACAATCTATAAAATGGGAGATAATAGTTTTAAACCACTTATCTGACAATGGACTAAAATATATAAGGAACTCCTGCAATTCAGTAGCAAAAACATTAATAACCAGTTTTAACCTGGGCTAAGGATTTGAATACACATTTTTTTCAAATAAGAAAGACAAATGGTCAACACAGATTTATTTGTTTTAAATGCTCAACATCACTATCAGGAAAAAACAAATGAAAACCATAATAAAATATCTCACATCTATCAGGATGGTTATTCTGAAGAAAATAAGACACTATTGGGAAATATGTGGAGAAATTAGAACCACTGAACACTGTTGGTAAAAATGTAAAACAGTGCATTTATTTTGAAAAACAGTATGGAGATTAAAAGAGTGCTACCATGTAATGTAACAATTTTACTTTCTGAGTATTAATTTAAAGAAATTGAAATAAGGATCCTGAAGAGATATTAACAATTTTATGTCATTGTAACACCATTCACAATAGCAAAGATATGAAAATAACCCAAATATCTACCATCATATGAATTGATAAAGAAAAATGCAGTATATACATAAAATGGAATACTATTTAGCCTTTAAAATCAGGGTATTCTGCCACATGCAACAGCATGGATGAAACTTGAGCACACCATGCTAAGTGAAATGTGTCAGTCATAGGAAAACAAATATAGCATGATTCTATTAATATAAAGTATCCAATATGGTCAAATGTGTAGAATCAAAAAGTGGAATAATATTACCAAGGGAGATTTGCTGTACAACATTGTAGCTATAAACAATAATGTATTATATACTAAAATTTTGTTAGGGTACATCTCATGTTAAATCTTCTATTATAAAATTAATTATTATTTTTTTAATTAATTTTTATTGTTGGTTGTTCAAAACATTACATAGTTCTTGATATATCATATTTCACGCTTTGATTTAAGTGGGATATGAACTCCCATTTTTACCCCGTATACAGATTGCAGAATCACATCAGTTGCACATCCATTGATTTACATATTGCCATACTAGTGTCTGTTGTATTCTGCTGCCTTTCCTATCCTCTACTATCCCCCCTGCCCCCCTCCCCTCCCCTCTTCTCTCTCTACCCCCTCTACTGTAATTCATTTCTCCCCCTTATATTTTCCCCCTTTCCCCTCACTTCCTCTTGTATGTAATTTTGTATACCCATGAGGATCTCCTTCCATTTCCATGCAATTTCCCTTCTCTCTCCCTTTCCCTCCCACCTCTCATCCCTGTTTAATGTTAATCTTCTTCTCATGCTCTTCGTCCCTACTCTGTTCTTAGTTACTCTCCTTATATCAAAGAAGACATTTGGCATTTGTTTTTAAGGGATTGGCTAGCTTCACTTAGCATAATCTGCTCTAATGCCATCCGTTTCCCTCCAAATTCTATGATTTTGTCATTTTTTAATGCAGAGTAATACTCCATTGTGTATAAATGCCACATTTTTTTTTATCCATTTGTCTATTGAAGGGCATCTAGGTTGGTTCCACAGTCTTGCTATTGTGAATTGTGCTGCTATGAACATGGATGTAGCAGTGTCCCTATAGTGTGCTCTTTTTAGGTCTTTAGGGAATAGACCGAGAAGGGGAATAGCTGGGTCAAATGGTGGTTCCATTCTGAGCTTTCCAAGAAAACTCCATACTGCTTTCCAAATTGGCTGCACCAATTTGCAGTCCCACCAGCAATGTACACGTGAACCCTTTTCCCCACATCCTCGCCAGCACTTGTTGTTGTTTGACTTCCTAATGGCTGCCAATCTTACTGGAGTGAGATGGTATCTTAGGGTGGTTTTGATTTGCATTTCTCTGACTGCTAGAGATGGTGAGCATTTTTTCATGTACTTGTTGATTGATTATATGTCCTCCTCTGAGAAGTGTCTGTTCAGGTCCTTAGCCCATTTGTTGATTGGGTTATTTGTTATCTTATTGTCTAATTTTTTTAGTTCTTTGTATGTTCTGGATATTAGGGCTCTGTCTGAAGTGTGAGGAGTAAAGATTTGTTCCCATGATGTAGGCTCCCTATTTACCTCTCTTATTGTTTCTTTTGCTGAAAAAAAACTTTTTAGTTTGAGTAAGTCCCATTTGTTGATTCTAGTTATTAACACTTGTGCTATGGGTGTCCTATTGAGGAATTTGGAGCCCGACCCCACAGTATGTAGATCATCGCCAACTTTTTCTTCTATCAGATGCCATGTCTCTGATTTGATATCAAGTTCCTTGATCCACTTTGAGTTAACTTTTGTGCATGGCGAGAGAAAGGGATTCAGTTTCATTTTGTTACATATGGATTTCCAGTTTTCCCAACACCATTTGTTGAAGATGCTATCCTTCCTCCATTGCATGCTTTTAGCCCCTTTATCAAATATAAGATAGTTGTAATTTTGTGGATTTGTTTCTGTGTCCTCTATTCTGTACCATTGGTCCACCCGCCTGTTTTGGTACCAGTACCATGCTGTTTTTGTTACTATTGCTCTGTAGTATAGTTTGAAGTCTGGTATCGCTATACCGCCTGATTCACACTTCCTGCTTAGCATTGTTTTTACTATTCTGGGTCTTTTATTTTTCCATATGAATTTCATGATTGCTTTCTCTATTTCTACAAGAAATGCCGTTGGGATTTTGATTGGCATTGCATTAAACCTATAGAGAACTTTTGGTAATATCGCCATTTTGATGATGTTAGTTCTACCTATCCATGAACAGGGTATATTTTTCCATCTTCTAAGATCTTCTTCTATTTCTCTCTTTAGGGTTCTGTAGTTTTCATTGTATAAGTCTTTCACCTCTTTTGTTAGGCTGATTCCCAAGTATTTTATTTTTTTTGAGGATATTGTGAATGGGGTGGTTGTACTCATTTCCATTTCAGAGGATTTGTCGCTGATATACAGGAATGCCTTTGATTTATGCGTGTTGATTTTATATCCTGCCACTTTGCTGAATTCATTTATTAGCTCTAATAGTTTCTTTGTAGACCCTTTTGGGTCTGCTGTTATAGAATCATGTCATCTGTAAATAGTGATAATTTGAGTTCTTCTTTTCCTATTTTTATGCCTTTAATTTCTTTCACCTGTCTAATTGCTCTGGCCAGTGATTCAAGAACTATGTTGAACAGAAGTGGTGAGAGAGGGCATCCCTGTCTTGTTCCAGATTTTAGAGGGAATGCCTTCAGTTTTTCTCCATTCAGAATGATGCTAGCCTGAGGCTTAGCATAGATTGCTTTTACAATATTGAGGTATGTTCCTGTTATCCCTAGTTTTTCTAGAGTTTTGAACATAAAGGGATGCTGTACTTTGTCGAATGCTTTTTCCGCATCTATCGAGATGATCATATGGTTCTTATTTTTAAGCCTATTGATGTGGTGAATAACATTTATTGATTTCCGTATATTGAACCAACCTTGCATCCCAGGGATAAATCCTACCTGATCATGGTGCACAATTTTTTTGATATGTTTTTGTATCCGGTTCGCCAGAATTTTATTGAGGATTTTTGCATCTAGGTTCATTAGAGATATTGGTCTGTAGTTTTCTTTCTTTGAAGTGTCTTTGTCTGGTTTCAGGATCAGGGTGATGTTGGCCTTGTAGAATAAATTTGAAAGTTCTCCCTCTTTTTCTATTTCCTGAAATAGCTTGAAAAATATTGGTATTAGTTCCTCTTTAAAGGTTTTGTAAAACTCTGCTGTATACCCATCCGGTCCTGGGCTTTTCTTAGTTGGTAGTCTTTTGATGGTTTCTTCTATTTCCTCAATTGATATTGGTCTGTTTAGGTTGTCAATATCCTCCTGACTCAATCTGGGAAGGTCATATGACTTAAGAAATTTATCGACGCCTTCACTATCTTCTATTTTATTGGAGTATAAGGATTCAAAATAATTTCTGATAATCTTCTGTATTTCTGAAGTGTCTGTTGTGATATTGCCTTTTTCATCTCGTATGCTAGTAATTTGAGTTCTCTCTCTTCTTCTCTTCGTTAGCGTGGCTAAGGGTCTGTTGATTTTATTTATTTTTTCAAAGAACCAACTTTTAGTTTTGTCAATTTTTTCAATTGTTTCTTTTGTTTCGATTTCATTAATTTCAGCTCTGATTTTCATTATTTCTTGCCTTCTACTTCTTTTGCTGTTGTTTTGCTCTTCTTTTTCTAGGATTTTGAGATGAAGTATTAGATCATTTATTTGTTGTTTTTTTCTTTTTTTAAGGAATGAACTCCAAGCAATAAATTTTCCTCTTAGAACTGCTTTTAATGTGTCCCATAGATGCCGATATGTTGTGTCTGTGTTTTCATTTATCTCTAAGAATTTTTTAATTTCCTCCTTGATGTCTTCTATAATCCATTGATCATTCAGTAACCTATTGTTCATTCTCCAAGTGATGCATGGTTTTTCCTTACTTCTTTTATCGTTGATTTTCAATTTAATTCCATTATGATCAGATAAGATGCATGGTATTATCTCTACTTTTTTATACTGTCTAAGAGTTGCCCTGTGACATAATATATAATCTATTTTTGAGAAGGATCCATGTGCTGCTGAGAAAAAAGTGTAACTGCTTGATCTTGGGTGGTATATTCTATATATGTCAATTAAGTCTAGGTTATTAATTATGTTATTGAGTTCTATAGTTTTCTTATTCAACTTTTGTTTGGAAGATCTGTCCAGTGGTGAGAGAGGTGTGTTGAAGTCTCCCATGATTATTGTATGGTGGTCTATTAGACTCTTGAACTTGAGAAGAGTTTGTTTGATGAACATAGCTGCACCATTGTTTGGGGCATATATGTTTATGATTGTTATGTCTTGTTGGTGTATGGTTCCCTTGAGCAGTATGTAGTGTCCCTCTTTATCCCTTTTGATTAACTTTGGCTTGAAATCTATTTTATTTGATATGAGTATGGACACTCCTGCTTGTTTCCAAAGTCCATATGAGTGATATGATTTTTCTCAACCTTTCACCTTCAGTCTATGTATGTCTTTTCCTATCAAATGCATCTCCTGAAGGCAGCATATTGTTGGGTCTTGTTTTGTGATCCATTCTACTAGCCTGTGTCTCTTAATTGGTGAGTTTAAGCCATTAACATTTAGGGTTATTATTGAGATATGGGTTGTTCTTCCAGCCATATTTGTTTATTTATATTACTAAACATGGTTTGTTTTCCTCTTTGATTATCCCCCCCCTTTACTGTACTACCTTCAGCTGTTGGTTTTCATTGATATTTTCCATTTCCTCTTCCTATAATATTTTGCCGAGGATGTTTTGAAGAGATGGTTTTCTAGCTGCAAATTCTTTTAACTTTTGTTTATCATGGAAGATTTTAATTTCATCTTCCATCCTGAAGCTTAATTTCGCTGGATACACAGTTCTTGGTTGGAACCCATTTTCTTTCAGTGTTTGAAATATGTTATTCCAGGATCTTCTAGCTTTCAGAGTCTGTGTTGAAAGATCAGCTGTTGTCCTGATTGGTTTACCCCTAAATGTAATCTGCTTCCTTTCTCTTGTAGCTTTTAAAATTCTCTCCTTATTCTGTATGTTGGGCATCTTCATTATAATGTGTCTAGGTGTGGATCTCTTATGATTTTGCACATTCGGCGTCCTGTAGGCTTCTAGGATTTGGGATTCTGTCTCATTCTTCAAGTCTGGAAAGTTTTCTCATATTATTTCATTGACTAGATTGCTCATTCCTTTGGTTTGGACCTCTATACCTTCCTGTATCCCAATGACTCTTATGTTTGGTCTCTTTATGTTATCCCATATTTCTTGAATGTTCTGCTCATGGTTTCTTAACAGTTTTGCTGAGCTGTTTATGTTCTTCTCCAGTTGAAATACTTTGTCTTCATTGTCTGATGTTCTATCTTCTAAGTGTTCTACTCTGCTGGTAGTATTCTCAATTGAGTTTTAAGTTGGTTTATTGCTTCCTGCATTTCTAGGATTTCTGTTTGTTTGTTTTTTATAACCTCTATCTCCCTGTATAATTGATCTTTTGCTTCTTGGATTTGTTTATGTAATTCATTGTCAAAGTGGTCGAAGTGGTCTTTCATTGTCTGATTTTGCTGTCTAATGTCTTCCTTGAGACTCCAGATCATCTGAAGCATGTATATCCTGAATTCTTTATCTGACATTCCATCGGCTGCAGATATTACCTCCTCTAAAGTTGAGTTGAACTGCATTGCTTGTGGTCCTTTCTTTCCTTGTCTTTTCATACTGATCGCGTTTCTTTCTGCTTGGTGAAACTGTTGTGTTATTGATCCCCCCCTATATATTTATATTGCTCTTGTATAGTTGCAAAGTCTCCCTCGCAGGCTTTGGCGGTGGTTCTGCCCCTCCTCCAATTGGGGCAATGTGCCTACCACGCCGGCAGGCCGCTGGGCCTGTACTTTCGGTGGGCCTGTTCTTTCGGTAGTCGCAGGTCCACCTACCTTTCAGGCGCGGGCGGCGGCTCAGACCCTCTGCAGGCCGCTGGGCCTGTTCTTCTGATGGGTCACAGGTCTGCCTACCTTGCAGCACGAGGGTCTGCCCCTCCACTGGCCGCTAGGCCTGTTCTGTCTGTCGGTTGCAGGTCTGTCTACCTAGCAGGTGATGGTGGCAGCTCTGCCCCTCCCCCAACCAGGGAGATGTGTCTGGCGGGCCACTGGGCCGGTTTTGTCGGTGGTCACGGTTCCGCCTACCTTGCAGGCGCGTGGAGCAGCTGTGCCCCTACAAGGGTTGCTGGGCCTGACCTGCCGGTGGGTGGCAGGTGCGCCTACCTTGCAGGCGCGGGGGGTGGCTCTGCCGCTCTGCGGATTGCTGTGCCTGTTCTGCTGGTGGGTCGCGGGTCCCATAAAATTAATTATTAATAAATTATCTTAAATTCAGAGTATAAAAAAACTATGTGTAAAGGAAAATCAAAGAAATCCTGCATAATTTAGTGCTGGTACAAATATTTTTATATATCTCAATAGATTATAGAAATGTCCTTATATGACAAACTAGTAAATTTGTTACTGATTATAATGTCAATGTTCTCATTATGTTGAATTCAGTATAGCTCTGTTAAGGAAGGGAAGGAAATATATACTTAATTTATGCCCACTCAGACTGTATAAAAATAAATGTCTGAATGTAAAACAGCAGGCATCAATAATCTTGGAAATAAATGTAAGCAAAACTCATTGTAACAATAGAATATTAGATGTTAGTCTCACCAAGGATACTGCAATAAGGGAGGGGTGTGGTTTTGCTATTATAAGATGTAAATTATTTGATCTTATAATACTCAAGTGTCCTCTAAATTTTAGATAATTAAAATATAAAGCTAATATTAAATATAATATAGAATTATGAAAATAAATAAACTATATATGGTTAAATATCATGATTTTGAGGTATCTTGTTGGAAACTATTTAGTTTCAAAATGTCAATAACCTAAAAAAATCAGTGAAATAGATTTTTCTGTTTGTCCAACAACTTACAAAAAAAAAAAAAAATCAAAAAAGTAATCACAAATATCTTTTTAAGAAACTGAGTAAAAGAGGTATTTTTGGAATCAGTGAGCCTGAATGGTTTTGAAGGAATCAGTAAAATAAGCATGATTATATTTCAGAAAAAATTTGTGGCTACACTTTTTATATAATAAAATGCAAATCAGGACCTCCATTTATTTTTAATCTTGTTTATTTTACATTTATTCCTTTTATAATTTTTAAATATGCTTTAATTAGTTATACATGACAGTAGAATACATTTATATACTTTGATATACATAGATTGGAATATAATCTCTCATTTTTCTGAGTGCACATGTTGTAAAATCACATTGGTCATGCAGTCATATATATATATATATATACATACATAAAAAACAATGTCAGTGTCATTCTACAATCCTTCCTATTCCCATATCCCCCTCCCATTCCCTCCCTTCACTTCCCTCTACCTAATTTATTCTTCTTTAGTACCCCCACTTATTGTGGTATAGCATTTACATATTAAAGAAAGCATTTGGTCTTTGGTTTGGGGGTATTGGCTTATATGGTTAGCATAATATTCTCCAAATCCATCCATTTACCAACAAATGCCATAATTTCATTTTTATTTAAAGCTGCATAATATTACATTGAATATATATTCCACATTTTCTTTAACTATTTATCTATGGAAGGATACCTAGGTTGGTTCCATGGTTTAGCTATTGTAAATTGAGCTGCTATAAACATTGACATGGTTGCATTACTCTAGTATGCTGATTTTAAATCTTTTGGGTATAAACCAAGGAGTGGGATAGCTGGGTCAAAACAATTCCAAATTTTCTGAGGGATATCTATACTGTTTTCCATAGTTTTTGTAACCATTTGCAGTCCCACCAGCAATGTATGAGTGTACCTTTTCCCCCACATCCTCACCAACATTTATTGTTGCCTGTATTCTTGATGATTGCCATTCTGTGTGAAGTGAGATGAAATCTTAGTGTAGTTTTGCTTGGACTTCTCTAATTGCTAGAGATGTTTAATACTTTTTCATGTGTTTGTTGATTGATTTGTATTTCTTCCTATAGCCCATTTATTGATTGGGTTATTTATTTTTATGGTGTTAAGATTTTGAGTTATTTATGTATCTTAGAGATCAATTTACTATTATAGATGCATTTGGTAAAGATTTTCTCCCAATTTGTATGCTCTCTCCTTACATTATTGGTTATTGCCTTTCTGAGAAGAAACTTTTTAATTTTAATCCCATCCCATTTATTGATTCTTGATTTTACTTTTTGCACTTTAGGGGTCTTGTTAAGGAAGTCAGATCCTAGGCTGACATGGTGAAGATTTGGGCCTATTTTTTCTTTATTCTGCACAGGGTCTCTGTTGTAGTGCCTATGTCTTTGATCTACTTTGAGTTGATTTTTTGTGCAGGATGAGAGATAGACATCTAACTTCATTTTGCTACCTATGGGTTTCCAGTTTTGCAGCAACATTTGTTGAATAGCCTATCTTTTCTCCAATGAACGTTTTTGGCACCTTTGTCTAGTATAAGATAACTGTATTTGTGTGGATTTTTCTCTGTGTCTTCTATTCTGCATTGGTCTATATGTCTATTTTGGTGCCAATACCATGCCATTTTTGTTACTATAGCTCTTTAGTATAGTTTGAGGTCTAGTATTGTGATGCCTCCTGCTTCACCTTTCTTGCTAAGGATTGCTTTTGCTATTCTGGGTCTCTTATTTTTCCAAATAAATTTTATGATTTCCTTTTCTATTTCTATGAAGAATGTCATTGGGATTTTAATAGGAATTGCATTAAATCTGTATAACCTTTGGATAGTATGGCCATTTTGACAATATTAATTCTGCCTATCCAGGAGCATGGGAGATTTTTCCATCTTCTGAGATTTTCATCAATTTTTTTCTTTAGTGTTCTGTAGTTTTCATTGTAAAAGTCTTTCACTTATTTTGTTAGATTTCACTTATTTTGTTTGATTCCCAGGATTTTTGTTTGTTCGTTTGTTTTTGTTTTTGTTTTTTGAGGCTATTGTGAATTGTGTAACTTTCCTAATTTCTCTTTCAGTGGATTCATCACTGATGCATTTGATTTATGGGTGTTGACTTTTATATTCTGCTACTTTGCTGAATTAATTTATTAGTTCTAGAAGTTTTCTGGTGCAATTTTTTGATCTTCTACATATAAAATTATGTCATCAGCAAATAGTGATAGTTTGAGTTCTTCTTTAACTGTTTGTATCTCTTTAATTTCTTTCTTCTGTCTAATTGCTCTGGCTAGAGTTTCAAGAATGATGTTGAATAGAAGTGGTGAAAGAGCACATCCTTGTCTTATTCTGGTTTTTAGAGGGAATGCTTTCAATTTTTTTCCATTTAGAATGGTGCTGGCCTTGGGTTTAGCACATATAGCTTTTACAATATTGAGGTATGTTCCTACTATCCCTAGTTTTTCAGGTGTTTTGATCATAAAGGGATGCTGTATTTTGTCAATGCTTTTCTGCATCTATTGAGATGCTCACATAATTCTTGTCTCACCTTTAATGGTGAGACCAATATCAGCAGCACCCAATGAAAACAATATATAGTCTTAGACCTAAGAGCTTCCGTTTAATTTTAAACCTTGAAAATTCACTTATTTTGTTTAAAAATACTACACTCAGTCTTGAGATTTTTCTACAATTGCCTGATTTCACAGTTGTCAGTGGGCCTCAATAGATCAAAAAAGGCTAAACTTGAGAAATTTCCATTCTCAGTAAAGTCTGTCAGGTCAAGAGTAAACATCATCCCTGAAGAAAATTATAGATTTTAAAATCTGCCAGCTGATTACAAAATGTCACAAATGGATTCACTTTGACTTCTGGGGGAATTTATATATAAATATATAATAGAATTTACATTTATATAGAATATATATACGTGTGCATAGGGGGTGTGTATTCTGATCTCTAGGAAGAAAAATACAAATGAATGAGCTCTTTGATTATCTCAGCTTAAAAACTTGAGATATTCCAGGTCTCAAGAAAGGAATTTTCCTAAGTTAAAAACAGAGAGCCAAAAGTTCAACAAAGTAGTGCATAGGGGAGACCTACCTCCCCTATCAGAAGACAACTTACAGATATTTGTAGAAATAAATACAAATCCAGATAAAAATTTCAATTTCTAGCATTCAAAAAGAGATTAACTTCCTTTGAGATAAATCTTAATGAGAAAAGAATTTATCAAAATTTGTGGGATATAATGAAAGCAGTGTTTATAAAGTTGTAGCACTGAATGTATATATGAGAAAAGTAAAAGATATCTAAAATTAAAAGTATAAACTTAGGAAATGAGAAAAAGCAGAGCAAATTAAATTCCAAGTACCATAAGAAAATAAATAATAAAAAGTAGAATAGATATCAGTGGCATCAAAATAGGAAACCAATAGAGAAAAATCAATAAACCCCAAAGTTAGCTCTTTGAAAAGATAAAATAAAACATATGACTAAGTAAAAAGAGAAATAACACAAATTATATCTGAAATGAAAGATTATTGCCAATTTTTTCATTACAAGGATAAAAAAGGAATGCTATGAACAACTCTATACCCATAAATTTGATTTCTGATATAAAAATGAACCTCAATCTTTCAAAACTCATGCAAGAAAAAATAGACAATCTGGCCTACATATATTAAAGAAATTGAATGAATAATTAATTGCCTTCAATTAATTTCATGTTCATGAATAAAAAGATAATAGTTTCAAGATGAAGATCTTCCCAACTGTACTTATAAATTCAATGCTATCTCAATAAAGATCCCAGCAAGTTATTTTGTAGAGATTAGCAAGCTTACTCTAAAGTTTATATGCAAAAATAAAAGAAAATAGCAAGCAGAATGATGAAGAGTAAAGCTATAAGACTGACATTACCTGTCATTATTTAAATATGAGGTGTTAATGCAGAAATCTTTGGAGGTGAAATGATTTTATTGTGAGAATTGACTTGATCAGTCCATACAAGTTTGAATGAACTGATTGAGAGATAACTGGAGGCAGGTGGGGTCACTAGCCTTACAAGAATTCTCTTCCCTATTTACTTTCCCAACTTTCTTTCCGCCTTCCATGAGGTGAGGGTCTTCCTTGTGCCATTATGTTCTGCCTTACCTTAGGCCCAGAGTGATGGAGTAAGCCCACCATGGACTGAGACTCTTGATACCATAAATCAAAATAAACTTTCCCTCTTCTAAGTTGTTTTCTTTGGGTATGTTTGTCATAGCAACACAAAGTTGGCTAAAACAGAAATTGGTATTGAGAAGCAGAGTCATTGCTGTGACTAAACTTACCATGTGGTACAGAAACATTTGCAACTTGTTTGTGGGAACAATTTGAAAAGGTCTAAAAATAAAGGCTGGAGAATATTTAAAATATTTTAAGCAAAGCTTACTGGGTGATTCTGTTGGGAGATCGTAAGACCAGAATGCAGACAGTAAAGATAATGCTGATGAGGTTTCAGAAGGAAATGAGAACTTTATTGGGAACTGGACTTGAAGGCCACTCATCTTATATTCTGGCAAAGAACTTATTTACATTTTGCCCATGAAACTGTGTGAGGCTGATTTAAAAGGTGATAGACAAATTAATCTGGTGGAGAAAATTTCAAGGCAGCACAGTTTTCAGTCAGCGGCATGAATATTGCTGACAGTTTTTAGAAAGCTTTACTGTGAAAAACTGGAACAGAAAACAGAACTAAATAATTTTTTGTTTAATGCAGTTTGTCCAGAAGAGTGCATGTAAAACTAGTGCAAGGTAATGTGTTTGTTGAAGAGATTACAGCCCCAAAAGAGACGCTAAGTAGTTTGCAAACTAAAGTCATCCTCTATAATTCACACTAGCCATATTTCAAATATTCAATAGTCACATTTGGTAAGTGGCTACTGTACTAAGTAACATAGAGACACCATATTGTTATCACTGCAGAAAGTTACCTAAAGGTTCTTTAAAGGTTAAATTAAATTGTCAATCTGACTGGATTCAGAGATGCCAAGCATTAAGAGGCTTCTGGGTGTGTCAATGAGGATGTGTCTAAGAATTATTGGCATGTGGGCTAGTGAACTGGAGTGGAGACCCTCCCAAAGTGTTGGCAGCATCATCCAATTGTTTGGAGACTGGGCTGTAATAAAAGTTGGAAGAACAAAGAGGTAGCAGCAGATGAAAGCTCAATTCTTTTTGAATGGGTCTTTTAATGCTTTTGTGATTGCCTGAGGACGTCAGAGTCTTACTCATTTACTCTTCTAACATGGACTTTGCCAGTGATTTTCCAGGGAGTTCCAAAAGCTTTCAGTCTTGGACTGGGGTAGCAGCTTTGATCACTCTTGTTCTGAGGTTTCAGCATGTTGCACTGCCCAGATACTGGTTCCTCCAGCTGCGGACAGCCATCATGGACTATCCAGCTTCTGTTTATGTAAGTCAATCTAATAAATTCCCTTTCTATAATTAAACCTCCTGTTGATTCTTGTCCTCTAGAGAACCCTAACATATGCTCCCCAAAAATGAATATTCTGAACCCTATGTTGAGACTGACTTTGCATGCTAATACGATATGTTTTTAACAAAAAGTTGATCACAGTGATTCAAAATGCAATTTATATTTATTTTAAACAGGTTCACATGGAGATACACACACATTTGTACATACGATTTTTTTTTTTTTAAATAGGCATAGAACTTTACAACTGCAGGACCTCTCAGATTGAGTGTAAATTGAAGTGAACAGCTCTTATTCATTATCTATGAAAAATATATATTTGTCTGTTAAAAGTGGTTACTAAATTTCCAAATGCTCTACTTTCATATTATTAACCTTGCATTTTAAACAAAGCTTTTAAAATCCAAGTAAAGTAAACTTACAAACCAAATATTTGTAACATATAGTATAAGTTCAGTATAAGTATATATTTATTATAAGTCAAAACAAAGCTCTAGTATGAATAACCATATCATTGGAGAAAAATGAGTCCTCTACAGATTCCCAAAGACAGGAGAACAGGGTTGGAAGAACTGTGGATATACTGGAAATTAATAGATTGTTCTTTAAAAACATCAAAGCAGTATTTATTTGAAGATATTATTATCTATTTTATCCAGAATATTTTTCATTAATATTTCATTTATATAAATCACTTTTAAAAGGACATAAAACAGCCTAAAATTAGAGGACATTTTCAAAAAATATTCCTTTAATAAGCAATATTAGGGGTGATAAAAACAATGGAGCCAGAATGATAATTAATACACAAATAATATAAGCATATGCTAAGATAAATGGTCGTGTCAGAATTAAGGGATGAAGAATATTAACTTTTAACATCAAAATTTTTGACTGCTTCTTGGAAAGCAATCTTGAAAAAAAAATGTTTTTAAGAGACAAAAAGAAGAAGAACAACAACAAAGAAAGGAGGTACAAGTAGGTACATCTGAGGAACACTCTGAAAAAAAAAAATCCTGCTAATATTTTAACCTGCTAAAAGAACATTTCCATGATGCACCATATTACAGATTCCCTTATCCCCATTATTAGCAGCAACACTGATGGCTGTCAAGGACGTATCTACAGCAATGTCTGTCACCCACCTCACCACTCTTTTCTTGTCCCTTCATACCAGGTTTAAAGCCCATGCACCCCATTAGCCTGATCCTACCAAGACAACACTCCCTGAAGAAGGCAACCTCCCCTAGATCACACTTTTCTTTGCTCATGACTCTTGTTATATAAATGTTTAATCATCCTTAGGAGTTTTTTATACAATTGTCTTTAGAGCCATGTTAAAGTGTTGGACACTGGGCAAGGTCCTATAGGATCACTGGAGTATATATTCCTTGCTTGGGTGTGGCTATGGGGCTCTCCAGACTTCATCTGAGGGAACACTGACATGACCCATGGTACCTTACTGAGCCTATTACCCATGATGTTCCCCTCACAAACAGGGTGTAGGTGCTGTGCTCTGTCCTAGGATGCCAAGGGGATTTTCTCCAGGCTCCCTAAGAGTCAGAAAGGAAGATTTGAGCCCTTAGTGCTGCCTCCCAAGTATCAAGACCAAGTTTCAGTGTCTTGGAAGCTATTAACTTGCTATGTGGCAACAGAGAAAATAACTTGAAAGTATCTGGTCATCTGGTCACCCATGTACCCGTGGGTTCCTGAGCTGTGCTTTGTAGTCACCCTTGTTCCTTTAGGGGGATCCAAGCTTACCATGTGGTTACCCTTGTGCTCTCCATGTCCTGAGCTTATCATGTGATCACACATGCATCTTTGTGGGGGGAGGTGCGGAACTTACCATGGACCTTTCCATGGATCACCCTTTTACACTTATAGACTTTAACACTCAAGGACCATATTTCATGTCTCTGATCCCATATCCTGAACATAAGCAATTCCACATTTTAGTGAGTTGTCAGTATCTCTCTGGCTGAATTACCCATTCATTTCACAGTTGTAGTCATAAGTCCTTGAGTCCCAAAATATCTGTGCACCACTTCTCTACCAACGGGTCTCATTGGGACTATCAGAGTATCAGAGCTGAACTATCATCATTGTTATTTTCTTCTTGCACACCAACAGTTTCTATCCATGAACTCAACATAGTGATGGACCCTATGGTATCTACAGACATACCCTTTGTGAATTTGGAAGGAAGAATCATACTGGCTAGCAGGGAAAAGGCCTACAAAAGAAACCAGCATTGAGGATGCTTCAGGACAAGCCATTTTCATAGACAGCAGAGATCTTCTGAGTCCCCAGTGTCTCATAAAGCAGGAGTCCTTAGTCAGACCTGTCTTCAGAAAGAAAAATGTTAACCCACTTTGTGTCTTATTTTTAAAACATGCTCAGAATCCAGTGGGCAACTTGTCCCTGGGAGACACATGTACACAGCCTCCCCTCAAGAGTACAGAGCTATTATAATGGCAGGACATGGGGGACTCAAAGGTCAGGCAGAGTGGAGGCCCTCCAGAGAAGGCTAAAATGGGGCATCCTAAAGGCTCACAAAGTCCTCTCATGAAATCCAAGCAGTGGAGAAGGAAAAACATCAGTCTTCCTCAGGGACAATGAAGCAGAGAGCAGGCCCTGTCTCACCATGCAAGGAATGTAGCTGTCATGGCAAGAAACCATTTCCAGTCCCAGACAGTTAAGACCCAGAGGGAGGTGGGGAGAAAAGCAAAACATTGGTAAGTGACCTCTTGCCCAGAACCAATTTGCATTCACATATTGCCTTATGACCTCCTCCATAGGGAATTTCATCATCATCATGCCATTTCTCAGAAAAAGGCCTTATTCCTATGTGTGGGATTAGAACCTAAACATAAGATTTGAGGGATGTAATTTAACCCCAATACTCACTATTCCTATTTTTTCTATTTTTTTTAATCCAAGGAGTTGAATTCTGTCATGTCATATTTCTACATCAATCCATACAATCTCATGATGTCTTGGTTCTGTTCATCAAGTGCATTCTCTGGGGTTTTTCACACCTATATTCATGGTGCAGTTTGGCCTGTCAATTCTGGTTGCTTTCATTGTTTTATTTATGTACCATCTTTTCCAGTATAACAACTGGGTAACACCAGCCTCATAAAATAAATTGTGATTTGTTCCCTGTTCTTCTACTTCCTGAAAATGACTCTATAGAATTGGTATTAATACTCCTTTAAATGTGTGATAGAACTCTTCAGTGATATCATCTATAACTGAAGACCCTTTTGGAAATTTTCATGTTAGGAACTAATTTGCTTAAGTGATCACTGGACCATCTGATGTCCATGTTCTTGTGACTGTTCATGCTTCTGCACAAATTGGCCTATTTCACCAGATTGTAAAGTTTGTGTATTTAAACTTGTTCAGTTGTGCCGCAGTCTGGCTGGGCACAAATCATGAGCCACTCAAGCAGGAACAAACTTTATTTCTGAACTCCACCAGCACACTTCACACACGCTCCCCAGGAACTCTTCTGGATGCCATGCGGCTCCTCCAGGAATCACCAACCGGAAATCCCTCCTCCCCTCCTCTGGCACTTCCCCAACCAATGCGAACTCTCCAGGAATCCCCGGGAGAACTCCAAAGTAGTGCGAGAACTCCAAAGTAGTGGGCTGAGGCGGACAGTAAAGGTCTAATATACAATTGAATCAATTTAGCATCATCTTAATGGCTTGCCTCTCAACCAATACTATTGGCAAAATGCCAGGGGCCATTCTGACTTGGCTGTGGCTCTCAGCACAGTTGTATGATCCATTTTCTGTTATTCTCTTGAGATAACTGAGGCTTCATACTTTACAACAGCAACAGGTTTATTTGGCTCTCACTGTGCAACTGAGGCCTGCTCCTATTCAAAATGTGTGAAGGTGAATGTCCTGAGGTGCTGGACCAGTGCCAATGACCTCCTGTGAGTTCAGAACTTGCATGGATCCGAACATTCTTACCCACCTAACTGCACATGTGATCAGGAGGCAAAAGGAGGCCATAGGAAGTTGTGGATAAAAGGAGGCCTCAAGAACAGCAGGTATTTGAAGCCCAAAATGGAAAACTCAGCCATAGGGATGGAATCCATAAGTTAGGCGCTACTTGATGGAAGGGACTCAGCATGAAGGGGGTAAGTATTCATATATTTAAATAATTAAGTGAAACAGCCCTTCCTTCTTCTTACCAGTGAGTAATCACACTGCTTACAGGGGGATCATCAACATCTGCTTCTAGGAGCCTCAGCCCAGCCCAGCAGGAAACCTATGCTTCTCAGATACGATTTCTCCAACAGTTGTGATCAGCCCTATCCACAAACCTCAGGGAGGGGCCTAAGACAGGGAGAGGAATTCCTTTTAGAAAAGACTATCAGCTAAAAGTAAACCATGTATACACTGGCTCAAGAGACTCGTTCCCAACTGGTTTAACTGTTCACTCTAGATAAAAATAAGTGAGTCCCCAATAACACTAGCTAAAGGAAAGTGAGTTACCATGCACATTGGCTAAGATGAATGACACCCCATCTACACTGGCTCAAGGTAAGCAAGTCTCTTATTAAACAGGAGATGGAGGCACAGTGGTCCGGGCCTCGGAGAGAGGAGCTGATGGGCTCCATGCCACTCCCTGAGGCCCTGAGCCCTCCTCCCAATTTCTTAACCACACTTTTTTTAATATCTTTGGATATAATTTTTATATCAATTTTATTATAAGGGTTGTTGAGAAATAAATGTACCAAAAAACATCTTTACCATGCCAGAAAGATGGGAGAAAGAACAGAGAAGAGGAGGGCAGGAAAAACAGTCTCTGATATCTCTTGAAGGTGGGAGCAGAGGAGAATCCTGATGTTCAAAAGGATCCACTGGCACCTGAACAGTCCTGAGCAACAGAAACCCGACCAAAACACTACCAACTTTTAAGACTTATGTCAAAGCAACAGTGATCAAGACAATGTGATATCGGTCAAAGTATATATAATTAGTGGGATTGAATACAGAGCCCAGAAGGAGATGTACATAATTATAGTCAAGCCATCTTTGACAAAATGTCAAAGGCAATACAATAGAGCAGAATACAATATTTTCAACAAATGATGATGAAAAAACTGGACATGAACAAACAAAAACCAAAATGAATCTAAATGAAACCTTATATCATTCATAAAATTAAACTCAATGTGGATCATAGAATATATAAACACCCTCAAAAACAAACAAGAAACAAACAACACAATAATTAGTGTGTTGTTTTAAACAGACATTTCACCAAAAGGAAATAAAATCACAGAAAGGAGTTCAACCCAATTACACATTAGGAAAATAAAAATTAAAACCATAGTGAAATACTACTATATGCCTATTAAAATAGTTGAAATTAAAGATATTGAGCATACCAAGTACAGGTTAGGATGTGGAGCAATGAACTGTTGGTTTAAATGTAAAGTGGCACCTCTTTGGAAAATATTTTAGTAGTTTCTTAAAAATTTAAATATATACCTACTAGATTAAATTCCTAGATATTAATTCATGAGAAACTAACTAGAAACAATCCAAATGTGCATTAATAGATGGATAGCTGACAAGTTGTAGTGTAACCAACCAAAGTACTACTCAGGGGGTGTGATATATACAATAGTATGGATAAATTTCAAAAGTAATTATGTTGAATGAAACAAGTCAGAAAACTACAAAGAATATTACTCTATTTATATAAAACTCTAAAAAATGCAAACTAATCTCTAGTGGCAAAAAACATATCAATAATCACTGAGGACTGGAACAAAGCTTATGGTGTTAGGCGTGAGATAGGGGTACTATAAAAGTGTTTGGGGGAAACTTGAAGGTTAGATATATTTCAAAACTTGTTAAATTTACATTTTAAATGTGTGCAATTTACTGTATGTTAATTATACCTCAATAAAGCCATTTTTAAAATGTCACAGAATTGAGTTAGCGTAAAAATAAATACAACTCCAGGAAACCTGCCTTCTTTTCTATCAAATAGTATGGCCTCCCCTGTCGTTTCTTATTATAGCATTTCATTACAGTTCTCGGAAAACAATGTCTACTGAAGCATTCATCCAGAGCTATATGAATACAATAAGTATTTCTCTCCTCACTAATACAAACACTTATTGTACTTTCTTGCTTTTTAAAATTCATACAATATTTGCTCATATAAAAATCATTCATTTTAGATTTACTCTATGAGGGGTGCTGTATTAAAGATTTCAATGTTTTTATTGGTCATGTTCAAATTAAGGATGCCAGAAAATGCCATCACATCACTGTACTAAAACTACAACATTAGAATAGTTACATGGAATTGTTACATGGAATTTTTACACAATTGTTGACTCCATGAAATGTCGACCCCTATCAACTGTTAAGATTTACCGCAATAGCTATTGCTTAGTAAATGCTCAATAAAATCTGTTTAATCATTAATAACTATGTTAATGACATACATAGTTCATCAATTAATAAAAACAGAACAACATGAGATAATTGAAATCAATCTATTGTTTAAATCTTCATAAAAACCCTATGACAGATATTATTAGCCCTGCTTTACAGATGAGAAAATTAAGACACTAAGATCGCACAACTAATGAGTGTCAAAGTCCAGCATCATTCTAGAACACTTGATGTTTAATTAAATGTTTAATTAAACTAAAAATTATTTGTTTCGATTATGCTGGATAATATGCTCTCTGAAAAGCCTGATTTTAAAACTCACTGATTCAATAATTTTCTTTACCTTGGCATGGTTTCCTATAATTATTTCTAACATCAACATTGATCATCTATATCACTCTACCTTGTTTGTTAGTTATTGCCCTAAAAACCAACACTTACCTCCAACCCATTTAAATGTATTTCTTTTAATGGCTTGCAGCATTAATTGGAATCATTCTCTCGATCTTCGTCTTCCTCATCCTAGTTTATACTCACTCCTCTTATCCTCCCTCTCATATTGTCTGCTACTACCTCAAATGCCCCCCATCCACCATTGTTTTCCTTTTTACCTTGGTCTGTATCGTTCCATTCTATCTTTTCTTTCTTTTTATCAATCTTTTGCCTTATCTATCTTCATCTCCCTTTCAGCACTCATATAATGTTATAGCAATTTTACTCTTATAACTAATTATTCAACCTGTTCCAGAACCTACCACAAGTTGATATCTAGGTTAAAAAACAGTAGTGGGAAAAAAACAACTTTTTTTTTTTTTTTACTTTTCATGGAATGAATAGTATGTGACTTGGCTCTGAAGTGATTGCAGTAAATAAGGTTCAGTGACATCTCTCAAAGTGAACTTGATACTGGAATCGACAGAGGTCACACACTGAGTTAAACTCTCAATACTTGGATATTTGCCTAATCTAGGGCTCAAAAGAGAAAGAAGCTCAAGAAATAGTCCCTTGCATAAAAAAACAATAACTAACCTAATAGATGGGTAGACATACAAGCAATATGAAAAAGCAAGAGAATAAATCATCTCAAACAGCCCATAACCTCGTTGAACTCACTCCACTGACATCACAGTGAAGGAAATGATAGAAAAAGAATTAAGAAACTTCATAGTTAAAATGTTCAATGAGCTAAAAGAAGAGGTAAGTAGTGAAATACATACAAAGAACTCAAAAAACATAATACCACATGAATAGAGGGAAAATGCAGGAACTGAAAGATCATTTCAATAAAGAGATTCTGAAAAAGAGTCAAGTTTGGAAATAAAAGATTCAATAAAATCAAATCAAAAGTTCAATAGACTAGATAACTTTGAAGATAGATTCTCAAGCCTCAAAGAAAATATATAATCTTGAAAATAAAATTTACTATAAGGAAAAGATGTTAAGAGACCATGATCAGAATATTTGAGAAATCTGAGGATAACATCAAGAAATCAAACTTAAGAATTATTGGAGTAGATCAAAACTTTAAAATACTAGCTAAAGGGATACACAATCTTTTAAATGAAATAATATTAGAAAAATTTCTAAGCCTGAGCAATTATTTAGAAATTCAAATACAAAGTGCATATAAGAATCCAAATATACAAATCACAGTAGATCTACTGTAACACACAGTATTACAAAAATGTCTGAACACAGAATAAGGATAGAATTCTGAAAGCTGTGAGAGAAAAATGGCTGGTCACATTCAGATGTAAACCAATTTAGATTTCAATTGATTTTTTTAACTCAGACTTTAAAAGCCAGGGGAGCCCAGAATAATATATATGAAGCTCTTAAAGAAAATAGGTGAAAACAAGATTATAATACCAAGCAAAATTAAGTTTCAGAGTTAAAAATTAAAGTAAAAACTTCAATGATAAGCAAACTAAAAAAAAAAACATGCAATACAAAACATACCCAATGCAATATTATATTAATAAGAAATGAAGCCAGGCACAGTGGCACACACCTTTAATCCCAGCAGCTTGGAAGGCTGAGGCAGGAATATTACAAGTTCAAAGCCAGTCTCAGCAACTTAGCAAGGAACTAAGAAACTCAGTGAGACCTTGTCTCTAATTTAAAAAATATATTTAAAAGGACTGGGGATGTGGCTCAGTGGTTGAGCATGCCTGGGTTCAATTCCAAGTTCCAAAATAAGAAAAAGAAATGAAAAATTCAAATGAAAACCAGCATAGAGATACATTATTCTAGAAGAACAGAAAATTAAAGGAGAACCAAATCCGAATTAAGCATCAGAAATGAATCAAAAAGGCAGGAAATAAAATTATATAAGTGGTCTAAATTCTTCAATCAAAAGACATAGACTAGTAGACTGGATTAAAAAACAAGACCTACCAATATGTTGTTGGCAAAAGACTCACTTTATAGGCAAAGATATCCACAGACTGAAGGTGAAAGGATGAAGAAAGGTATGTCATGCAAATTGTACCTATAAATAAGCATGGATAGCTATTCTCAAATGAGACAAAGTGGACTTCAAGCCGAAATTAATCAGAAGAGACAAGAAGGTCACTTCATACTGATTGAGGAAATCATCCAACAAGAAGATATAATAATTAAAAATATTTATGCCCCCCAAAATGATGCATCTACATTCATAAAACAAATTATTCTCAATACTAGGAATGGAATAGACTACAACATAATAATGCTGGGTGTCTTCAACAATTTCTGTCACCACTAGATAGATCATCCAGGTATAAACTAAGATTCCACATATCTAAAAAATACTATTGACCAAATGGACCCAACAGAAATTTATTATTTTATACATTGATAACTGAATTCACCTTCTCAGCACCACTTGGAACATTTTCTAAAACAGATCATATTTGAAGTTACAAAGCAAATCCTAGCAAATACAAAAATTAGAGATAATTCTGTGCATCCTATCAGATGATAAAGGATCGAAATTAGAAACCAATGACAAGATAAAAAATAGAAACCACTCTAACACCTGGAGATTAAATAATATACTTCTGAATGATGAATGGATAGCAGAAGAAATCAGGGGAGAAATAAAAATATTCTTACAATCAATGAGAATAGTGATACAACATATCAAAATCTCTGGAACAGTATGAAGGCAGTTCTAAGAGGAAAAGTTATAGCACTGAGTTTGTACATTAAAAAGTTCAGAATATAATGAATAAATAATATAATATTACACTTGAGACAGTAGGAAAAAAAGAAAAATCCAAAGTCAGTAGAACATAGGAAATAATTAAATCAAAGATGAAATCAATGAAATTGAGGGATAAAACCACAAACGATCAAAGAAACAAAGAGTTGATTTTTTTTTGAAAAAAGAAACAAGATTGATAAACCCTTAGTCAAATTAACCAAGACAAAGGAGATAAGACTCCAATAAAATTAGAGGTGACAATGAAAATATCAACCACAGACACCAACCACAGAAATCCAGAGGATCATCAGAAACTATTTTGAAAATTTATATTCCAATAAGCTAGAAAATCTCAAAGATAATGTCAAATTCCTAGGGACATATCACCTACCCAAATGGAACCATGAGAATATAGAAAACCTAAACAGATTAAAGCAAGTAATGAAATTAAAGCAACTATCAAAAACCTTCCAAGAACAACAGCAGCAAAAGCTAAGGACTGGATGGATTCTCAGTGACATAACCATGTTCTACCAGATATTTAAAGAATAACAAATACCTCCTTCTCAAATTATTCCAAATAACAGAAAAGGAGGCATCACTGCCAAATTCTTTCAATTAAAATGCCAGTATCAACCTGATACCAAAACCAGACAAAGACATATCAAGGAAAGAAAACTTCAGGCCGATATTCTTGATAAATAGATGTGAAAATTCTTAATAAAACATTAGCAAACTATATAGAGAAATAAATAGAAAAGATAGTCTACCATGATCAAGTGGGTTTTATCCAGGAATGGAAGGTTGGTTCAACACATGCAAATCAGTAAATGTAATTCACCATATGAATAGACTTAAGGACAAGAATCACATGATTATCTCAATAGATACAGAAAAAGTATTTGACAAAGTGCAACAACCATTCATGTTTAAAACACTAAAGAAATTAGGGATACAAAGAACTAACTTCAACATTGTAAAGGCTATATATGACAAGCCCAGAGCCAACATCAGACTGAATGGAGAAACTGAAAGTATTTCCTCTAAAAACAGGAACAAGATAAAAATGCCCCCTCTCACCATTCCTATTCAACATAGTTCTCAAAACTCTAGCCAGAGAAATCAGGCAAGAGAGTAAATTAAAGAGATATAGAGGAAAAGAAGAGCTCATATTATTTCAGCTTGCCAATGATATGATCCCATATATAGAAAACCCAAAAAAAAAAATAGCAGACTTATAGAGCTCATAAATAGATTCAGCAAAGTAGCAAAATACAAGATCAAAACTCATAAATCAATCGTGGTTCCTATACTCCAATAACAAACCTGATGAAAAAGAAATTTGGAAAACTATTCCATTCACAATAACCTTAAAAAATACTTGGGAATAAATCTTATAAAGGAGGGCAAGGACCTTTATAATGAAAAGTAGAGACCACAGAAGAAAGAAATTCAAGAAGACCTTAGAAAATGGAAAGACTCCCCATGTTCTTGGAGAGGCAGAATTAATATTGTCAAAATGGCCATATTATCAAAATTGGTATACAGATTCAACGCAATTCCCATAAAAATACCAATGACATTCTTCACAGCCCTCAAAATAGAAATTCTAAAATTCATTTGGAACAATAAGAGACCCAGAATAGCCAAAGCAATTCTGAGCAAGAGTGGTGCTGGCAGCATCAGAGTATCAGACCTTAGAATATACTACAGAATTATAGTCACAAAAACAGCATGGTACTGTCACCAAAACAGACATGAAGACCAATGGAATAGAATAGAATACAGAAATAAACCCGCATAAATATTATTATCTGAAATTATACAAAGATGCCAAAAACATTCATTGGAAAAAAAGATAGACTCTTCAACAAAGGGTACTTGGAAAATTGGAAATCCATATGTAAAAGAATAAAACTTGACCTTTGTTTCTAACCCTGGGCAAACGTCAAGTCAAAGGGGATCAAAGTCCTAGGAATTAGACCAGAAACCCTGCAACTGCTAGAAGAAAATTTAGACCCAACACTTCAACGTGTCAGCTCAGGAACTGACTTCCATGACAAGACTCCTAAAGTACAAGAAGCAAAATAAAAAATCAGTAAGTGGAATGGCATCAAACGAAAAAGATTTTTCATAGCAAAGGAAATGATTAAGAACATGAAGAGAGAGCCTACAGAATGGGAGGAAATTTTTGCCAGCTGCTCCTCAGGGTATTAATATCTAGAATATAATCAAAAAACATAAGACCAAAAAAAAAAACAATCAATGGACAAAAGAACTCAATAGACATTTCTCAAAAGACGAAATACAAATGGACAAAAAATATATGAAAAAATGTTCAACATCTCAAGCAATCAGGGAAATGCAAATCAAAACTCCATGATCTTACATTTCACTCCAGTCAGAATGGCAATTATCAAAAACACAAACAATAATAAGTATTGGTGAGGAAGTACACTCATCCCTTGTTACCGTTCTGGAAAGCAGTATGTAGATTCCTCAAAAAAACTAGAAATGTAATCGTCATATGTCTCAGCTATCCCATTTCTCTGTATATATCCAAAAGATTTAAAATTGGCATACTACAATGAGTCAGTCACATCAATGTTTACAACAGCACAATTTATAGAAGCCAAGATATCTGGAATACCTAGATATCCTTCAACAGTCAAATGGATAAAGAAAATATGGAATAAATATACAATGAAATATTACTCAGCAATAAAGAAGAATGAAATCATGGCATTTGCTATCAAATGGATGGAACTGGAGATGATAATGTTAAGTGAAATAAGCCAGTCCCCAAAAGTGAAAGGTCATATGTTTTGTCTGTTTTGGAAGCCAATTCAAAATAAGGTGAGGGGTGGGGATAAATGGAAAATGGAGGGGATTCTATCAAAATAGAACAAAAAATCAATGGAGTAGATGAAAGGGACTGAGAGGAAGAAAGAAGGGATGGGATAAGGGAAGAACAGCATAATTAGTCTGACCTAACTTTCCTATACACATAAATGAATATGTCACAGTGAATCTCACTACCTATTAAAATACTTGGGAATAAATTTTATGAAGGAGGGCAAGGACCTTTATAATAAAATGTATAGAATACAGAAGAAAGAAATTCAAGAAAACCTTAGAAAATGAAAAGAATTCCCATGTTCTTGGATTGGCAGAATTAATATTGTCAAAATGGCCATATTACCAAAATTATGACACTAAATTATTAAAAAAAATAATTAACTATTAAAAAAGCAACCAATAAGCAGAAAGATCAAAGAGAAGGGAACAGGGTGAGGGAGAAGGAGAGGGATAGAAAAAATATTGAGGATTGATTTGGAGCAAATTGTTGAGATTTTTAGATGAATATTCGTCACTAAGCCAATAATGGAAACTGTGTAGGAGGATTTCTTTTAACTTGCTTCTCTGTCAATTAAGAAAGAGAGGAAAAATGTAGCAAGCAAAATACTAAAAGATGACTTGGGTAAATGCACTCCAGAAAGAGTCTATAAATAATGACAATACAGGTTACTGGCAAGCAATGTTTAGTCACTTATGACACTGTTTATTAACATGTGATTTTTACAGAGTGATTATTTACTAGTCAGAGGTACATATGTTTTGATTTCTACTCTTAGTAAGTGTCCCATGAGAGAAACTGTATTATTCCTAGCAATCCTGAAAAAAAGGGAAACTTTAGTTTCAAAAGAGCAAGGTTTTGTGTTCACTGCTATACTCTTGTCAGAGTCATATAATTCCTTCCTCTTCAATGCCACATGTTTAAATAACAGACTCAATTCATTCTCTCTAGAAAATAAAAACTCCAAAATCTTCATTCAGCCATAACCACTTCCAGCTATTGGTGAAATTATTCTACTTATTTCTCTATTTATGCATGCAGATAAATGACCATATAAATGAGTGGATAAATAACAAAAATATCTTAATTGGAATTATGTCAGGTAAGATATTTAATAAATATCATCAAATTTACTTTCTCTTTAATTTGAACCACAAAGAAACTGAAGCAATTATAATTGCTCAACTTCAATTAAATATTTTTATACAATATTAGATCCTGAAGGATATATTTAAAAACCATAAAGAAGTGTTAGAACTCTACCCTTATTATATGATTCCTGCTAGTGTGCACAGGGGTCATCCCTCTTTTATCTTGAAATATCCCCAAATGGCCTTGACTGTCTCAGTCAAGGGGGTATTGGAAGCAGGCTTTCATAACCTTATGTCTACAGACTTCCCAAAAATCTGTGAGTGGGAAATCATGCATTTATGTCTGTGAATACACAAATTTACATTTTCCCTAGCCATTCAGTGCAATTTAGATTTTCCCTTAATTATAAACTTAGACATAAATCACAATAGTGTTACCATAAGGCGAGACTGTCACTAATAGAAATAACTCACATTTCCATAATATTCTTCTTTCATTTCTTAAAAACAATGCTTCATACTCATTAGTGCTTCATTAACAAAGAAGCACTTAGATTTCTTCAGTAAAAGTTATTTTATACAATTTTGTAACTATATTCAATATAATTATTTTCCCTTGTAAATTTACACGTTTTATTTGATGCATTTTAAAACATCCTAAGAAGGTATATACACAGGCTTCAGCAGCCTGCAAAGGGGTTAAGGTATGAAAAAGGTTAAGAATCTCTGCTTAGAATGCTTTTATCAGTACCAGCCACCAATTCTCTTTACCTGGATTATAGGAAACAGGTTAGATCCCCTCTTGTTTCTGGTAGAAATTGATTAAGAGAAAAGGCACAACAGTCACAATCCCCTAACAGACAAATTCAGAGCTCATCATTTCCAAGGATACAGCTTCTTTATTCTCAATAAAATAAAATCACATTCCACAGACGCCAGATCCCCGTATCACTGGCTTACAGATGGGTTTCCTGCCAGTCAACAAACGCAGCTGCCAGGACTTCTGCTCTGACATTCTGATAAGGTTGTAGTTATGCCTTAGAAAGTAACAACATTCTTAAGGGAAATGATTGTTTCACCATGGCCTTCTGACACTGCCCATATGCAATGAAGTAGTTAAGTCAATCAGATCAGAATCACAGGGTCATTCTACTTTACTTCAGTCAATAATAAGACCACTTACCACCTGCTGTTTTTTATATCTTATGACAGTGGTTCCACCTTGCAATGTTTCTACTTCCATAAGTGATGTATAAAATAGACCTACAATCCTAAAGTAGGTTTGTATGCATTACACATAATCTGTATGTGTGTATTGTTTTTGATGTTTAGAATTTGTATAATTTTAAATATACACATACCCTTTTGTAAAAGATGGAAATGGCAGTGTTGGTTGTATACTAATAGCTAAATATTTATATTTTTAGTATATGTATCAGTCGGTTATTTTCTTTTTCTTTTTTTTTGGGGGGGGGGTGGGGTACCAGGGATTGAACTCAAGGTCACTCAACCATTGAGCCACATCCCCAGCCCTATTTTGTATTTTATTTATAAGCGGGGTCTCCCTGAGTTGCTTAGCGCCTCACTTTGCTGAGGCTGGCTTTGAACTCAAGATCCTCCTTCCTCAGCCCCTGGAGCTGCTGGAATTGGGATCACAGGTGTGTGCCACCACACCCAGCTGTTTTTAGTGGCAAAACTCAATATGTATTCCAATGCAGTGCAAAAACATGACCATAATAAATAGCAAAATTACCACCTACCTTTATTATACTGTGAGAACATGAAACAATAGAAAATATAATCTTCAACATTAAACTGTTTTATTGTTCTTTAAAAGAGTTCAAGCTTTGGTTCTAAATCAGGCTTCACACTTTTATCAGTCTGATATCTCTCTCACCATGTCAAACTGGTTTTGGTTAGCAATATTTCATTAAATCCAAAGAAAAAATCATTTAAAAAAACAATTTCATATATACATGTGTGCATATAACTAGAATTAAGGACTGGTAGATTGCCTAAAGATTTTTATAGACATGAAAATGTGCTTTAACTCAGTGGATGTTTTACTCAAGAAAAGAGGGGAAAAGGTATATATATATATATTCATGTGCCCTAGTTTCAATTTTTTTTTGTTCCTTGCATTACTGGTATTTACTGCTAGTTTGTTTTTGTTTTTTGGTTTTTTGTTTGTTTGTTTGTTTAAACAAACATACACATGCTACTGCTGGCCAGATTCTCATACTTAGGAGCCAAAGGACAGAAGGCAGGAAAACTCCAGAAATGGGATTCAGACTGTCCTCCACATCCTACTCTGCAAAGTACAGACTGTTCATACAATATTAGTTTATTTACTTGTACTCTGGAAGGTACTGCCTTATGCAAAGCTTGCCATGAATATTAATTGAAATAATAAATAAGTAAAATATCTTGCAGAGTAGCTGTCCAGTAAATATTAACTATATTACCACTATATTTAACTATTAAATATTAACTATATTACCACTTGACCCTTTAAATGATATCTTGAGGCATTTTACAGCAGGCATTTTACACTTTAGTCAACCTCCTTAAATAAAAGATCACAAAATAAAACACTCCCAGGTCCTAGAAAAGTGTAAAACAGGACAACAGAACGGTGAAATGAAGAACATGATCCCAGCTACATTCCAACAAATCCTTATCATTAAATAACTCAGTATAGGCTAAAAAGGCAACATTCAGTCTGCTTGGCAAACCAGCTATGGTTGATGAGAGGAGCTCAGGGGAAATGAATTTGTCAGTCATGAAATTTCCCCCTTTGATATGAAAGATCTTCAAAAAAAAAAAAAAATCCCATGACCCAATGTTAGTCTATTGGTATTGTCATTTTTATCTGCATTTTTAATTATTAAACTAACTCAAGTCCAGATGCTAATGAATTTGTTCGGGGTCCACACACATATAGTGCATCAACCCTAGAACAAAGTTCTGCTTCTGTGAACAATATAACCTTTTTTTCTTTTGTGATAGAGTTCTGCATGAGAGAAAAACAAAACAGTAAAAAAAATGAGATACAGGCAGTACAAAGTTTCTACCTTCCTCTAGGTACTTGTCCCCTACCTAGACGCATGAATCTCTCTCATTATCACTGCAGGATAGCAAAACAAAGAGAAAAATTCTCTAGTGGATATTTTCTTTATATTCTTTAACTAAAATAGGAAGTTGTTTTTTTATATTTCTGCCTTAAAAATGTGTATATAACAGTTTTGTTTCTCTTATTCATTATTATCTGCTTTCTTGTGAAGTGGGAGAAGTAAAAATCATGTGTTCAGCCATTTATGACTATTAATGCCACCTAACAAGGGAGTTTAGGTATGTGAAAAGGTTAAATGAACTTGATTCACATACATCTACTCTCTGTGATTGCCATTTGGGGAACATTGAGTTCCTGTAGGAAGGTAAATTTTAAGCAACATTTCTCAAATAGGCCTGGGCCATTTCCTGTGCTGAGTGATTTTACTTAAGATATCTGCCTGGATTTGTGGAAGATGGGAACCAAAGACTGGTGAATATGGACTTCATTAAGGCATGATCATCCTGGACTTAGTAAAGTTTCAGGTTTCTGATCAGCTGAGAGTACTCAGAATTGACAAGGTATGGGGTAAAGGACTCCATGAGGATGGAAATGACAGAGACAGCTTTATATATATTATAGTATTATATATATTCTCTTTAAGATACTAGGCACTTAGTGAGGCTAAGAATATTCCAGAATAGCCAGAAAAGAGAAAAAAGAATATGGGAGATAAAGCCATACCTCTATAGTGAACAGCTTGCCAAATTAGAGGCAGGCATAAAACCTGATAGTGAGTTGGAGATATGAAGCAGATTATCTTAAGTGTTGTGTGTGTGAGGACCACCAACTAACAAACCAACTTGGTACCCCCACAAGTAAGAATTCACTGTAAAGCAGGCACTACCAAAGGAAATCTGGTCCCAGAAGTTAATAGAGTTTCTAGCATCAAGTCTTCAGGCACTGGCTATTCTCAAAGTCAGGTGTTGGGCTAGTTTAATAGTTCTGGGGATTCCACCAGTTTTGGAGGTATAACCCAGCAGGCAGATGCAAGAATAAAGGCTGTGATCTGGCACTCTAGGTATGAGGCATCAAGTGGCAAGCAGATTGTCTGGCAGGATCCAACTTGGAAGGTTAAACTTAATCACGTATCAATACAGAAACCCAGTCACATAAACTGTACAAATGTATCCAGAGACTTTGGTCCAATGAACACAGATCTTTCCAAGATTCATGCAGGCATATTGGTTCCAGGTTTGCAGCTGCTAAATCATTCCCAGTCCCTTTACTATTTACACAGATCTAAGCTTTTTACAAAAAGACTTCTACATATCATCAAAGATGGCAGGGATGGCTCATTGTCCACCAAAGATTCCAATTCCCCCATTCATAATATGTGCCGTACTATGAATAGCTGCTGCCAACAGCAGACGCCAAACCAAGGATCATATTCCTTAGTCATCCTGCTTCAAGTTGTGTCATGTGCATGGCTTTCACTCAGAAGAAGGATGAATGTCATTTCCAGCCAGGTTCTCTAAGAACTGTGCCTTCTCCATCCTCTCATTCTCCATTTGTCAGTTGGATGAAGAGGACTATACAAACCGAGGGGAAAGCTGAGCCACACAATACAGGAAACCTAGCCACCTTATTAATCAGGAGGAAGCTGGCCAATGTCCAGGAACACTAGTATTGAATCATTATGTGAATGAAACATAAACTTCTATCGTGTAAAGCCAGTGAGAGGTGTGCCATCAGAGTCACACATGCAATTAAAATCAGAAAATAAGAAAATTGGGGCAAATGGGAAAATGTGTGAAACAAAACTGAATGTTAGTTTACAAAAATATATGTCTAAGGTTTGTAGTGTTTCCCTCAGATGCAAACAAAACAGATGCTAGAACAAGGTTTACCTGGTTTTAAGTTTCTCACACGGGTCCTCATAAAGAGAAGCCTATGATGTAATGAACCACTAGAGGATGGGTTACAATGTGTGTTTTGGTGTCATGGACTCTGCCTCTGCAAATTACTGACTGAGTAAACTCATTCAGGTTATTTAACCTTTCAAAGCTTCCATTTCCTGAACTGTAAAATGAGGATAAGAAAAATATTTCATAGTATTGTTGTGAGAATGTAATGAGGTGATCCACATAGAGTGGTAAAAAAGTGCAGTCCACACAGTGCTAAATGAGTGTGCTAAATGAAACTGAGCCATCATCAATATTACTATTAAAAAAAACCCTAAATCTGGCTATCAGAAATGATAATGTGTTCTGAATCATAGTATGTTTCTGAAATATCAGAATAAAGAGATCCAGATCCTAACTGACATTGCCTGACACCTGGGAGAGATTAGGAGGTAGGGTGCCAATCAGATGTCACAGCTCAGAGCTGTTCTGTGCCCTGTCAGAAGTTGAGTCTATGCCTCGCCCCCTGTGTATGTGTGGCAGGGTTCCAAGCTCCACCTGGTAGTGCAGATAAGGCTTCTAATGCTTGGTTCCTGCATTACTCAGGATTAACCCAGAGCATGTAAGTTATCAACACTGGACTTGAAAATGAGTGAAATTAGGGAAAACTATGCCTGATACCAATAAATCTTCTGGGACAAGAATTTGAAGTCCTTCAACAATGCAGTTAATCTGCCCACAGAATTACAAAATTATATAAAATTGTGTTATTTCCTAGTCTTTTCATCAGTGCTATGAGCTTTATTTATTATTCTTTTCAAAGAAAATTAGATAGTGTTCTGATGACCTCAAAAAATCCTAACCAGGTACCACAAAGAAAGGAGACATCTAGCCTAGGATACAGTCTCTTCCCACAGACATGTCCCCCGCCCCTCTTAGCCTGGAAGAATTAGACAATGAACCTCACAGCCCCGCCACACACACACACACACACACACACACACACACACACACACAGTCCAACTCTTTCGTCATTCCTCAAAATGTGACTCTGTTCAGCATTTAACTGTCTTCCCTAGAAGAATAAATTGTGCTGCCCTGAAATAAACACTAATCATTTAGTCCACAGAGAAAAGGCAACAAACAACCAAATATCCACCCATCACAAGGAGCTTAAATGAAGCATGGATTTAAGCTGCTCTTATGAGTATAACCCATGATCTTTATTAGAGTTTACTTTGCATAATTACCTCAGGGAACTATGAGAAGCTCAGAGCTGTTTCTGAGTCTTGATTCGTTTTGTGCTGCTGTACCCAAGGAAGTAAATATAAATTGGAGAGTTTTGCCAAGCTGCCTGGATTCTTGAATTATCCCCCACAAAGAGAGATTCGTAGCATCCTGGAATCCTTTGAGTATGTGAGAATATACTAGGAGCCCAAGGAGAAATTAACAGCCTATTTCTCTGCCTTGGAGAAAAATAGAAAGTTGCTGAGGGGGTAGTTAAGATTATGACAGTGAGCATTTATACAGATTTGCTTCCCCAAAGCTAATCTAGAGAATTCAGAACAGTGTCTTTAAAATAAATATTATTTGGAAGAACCACAGGCTGAACAGGGAAAAAAAGGAAGCTGTCTTAAAGGTGGGACTCTGCTACAAATTGTCCTCAGGGTTAGCCACCAAGAATGAGACAGTGCTTTAAGGGCTGAGAAATATATGGGAAATAAAGGAAGGACCTGAAAAAGTGAGAGTTTGAGAAGATAGCAAAGCCAAGAAATCAGAAGCTACTCCCAAATAAAGAGAAAGCCCAAAGAAATGCCCACTTAGCTCTCCCAGGACACAAAGACACATGAGACAAAGCTTTTCCAGTTTTAACTTCTAATAAGAATGCATTTCCAAAACCTAATAGGTTTGGAAACACTAGGAAAAACAAGAGGTTATATCTTAACTCTATGACTTTCAAACTCTTTTACCATGCCACCCTGTTTCTCATATCCGGTATGATTTTTTTTTCATATAATTTTTTCTTAGATCTCTTTATTCAGATTTTCTGAAATTCTCAGCCTAACAATCACGGGTCAAACTGTACCCATGTAGCTTATAGTGAGTGGGACCCAGGATCAAACATATCCCATAGCCATCAAAGAACATTTGTAATTATCTTGAATATATAAAACAGGGGGAAAAAAGTCAGTAAGAAAGTTTCAAGATCTGGATTCCTACATGAATCCCTAGGAATTCCTAAAGTCTAGCCTAATACTATAACTGAGTCACAGATGGTTTGGGGCCATTATTGTGTGTCTGTCTGTTCAAAACCATTTCCTTTACCAAAGCAGGGTTTAACATCTTGGCATTGTTAGAGGATAAGGCAATCTTCAGAAATTCCCTGGGAAGAACAAAACAATTCATTGACATGCAATAACAAATTTGGAGAATTCATATAGCAAATCAACCAATTGCTATGAAACAAAAAGGATGGAGGGGAATGCTGATACATGTGAGCATGAGGGAAAGATAATGATACAGGTAAATATAAGCAATGTGTGAATGAATTGAATAAATGAATGAATGAATGAGATAGGTTTAAATATAAAGAGTTCAAAGAGATACATAAGCCTCCAGTACTAAAACTTCACAGAACAGACACTGAGTGATGCTTAAAACCAAAGGTAAGAGGATAATAGATGATCAGAAAAGGGAGACTAGAAAGTAAATACTGTGCTTGACTAATTCTACTTCCAAAACTTTAATCAATGCAGTAACCACTAGATCTGAAACCATGTGAAATTATTAATATATAATACATACAAAAAACACCTAAATACACACACACATATTATATATACATAAATTGTCTGACTTGCTAAACACTATCCCTCTTCTTATATCTTTTCTGTGTTTGCATAGGTGACATTGTAAATGACTTTGAAAATAACCCTCACTTCCATCTATTGAACATTTTCATTTCTCGGTACGGCTTTCTGAAATCCCTCACATAATTTTCAGATTGATTTTTGGCTGCCCTTACAAAGCCTGCTAAGATTTCCACAACTGTGAATCAGTCAGAGTTATGTGATTAACAGTGCCACCATGACTTTCTAAGTAGCTTCACATTTATTTGTGATTGGGGTCCAAGACCCAAAACATTTCCATGCCCCTGTGTAAAATGTGAACTTAAGGCTTTGCTGTGGTCCTGAATTCTTTCTGCCAGGTTCTTCATTCACTTCTTAAATCTCATTTAAAAACCTTTGTATCCATGCATCACTGTCCTTTCTCTTCATATCTTTCCTCTTTGTTTTTTCATTTGCCCATGCAAATTGTTTTTAGGTATTCTTTGTGTACTAACAGCATAAAGCAAGGTTAAATTATATGGCATTCTTAATGCCATTTCGAAGGTTCACAGCTCTTTTTTGGGTTCTTTATGGCTCTGAACATTCCCCAAAGAAACCTCACAGTGCCCTGCCCCCACAACATTTGGTGGTTCATATTTGGAAGCAATAGTCAGGGTCAAAATCTGTCCTTTCCTACTGAGCACCAATGTTTGAGACCCTGTGACTGTCTAGTTGGATTGACCACTATAATTAGCACATGCTATTCAGCATACCACCCTTTTATACTTGTATGTCCTAAAATAAGCTTCTGCATTATTTTACATTTTTTGGATATCAACATTTATTAACACATTGCCAGTGAATCACTCAATTTAAATTTAAATGCCTTCCCACAATCTATAACCTTGTGATAAAAGATACTGTTTAAAATTTAAAGACATCATGAAAATGGACATTAACTGAAATTCTGTCGACTAACCAATTGAAGAAAAATCTTTCCTTTAAATGGAGAAGAAGAAAAGCAGTGATGTAATTCTTCATAAGAACAGTGTTCTGCTGCAATTTGCTTGAGTGAGAATTTCTAAAAGCCTTGCAGGAAGGCTCACTTTAGAAAAGCAAAATTTCACTAATTTAACAGGCTCACAAGCCCACAGAGACATAATTACATTTTCCCCTCTTCAACTTATAATTTCTTCAGACTCTCAGGTTGCTACAGAAGAGATATAGAGATCTGGCATATCCAAAAATGGGACTCCCATTTGGTACCTTCTGATTTGCTTTTCATTTCCAGCAACAGAAGCCCAGTGTGAGCCAATGGAGCTGATGCCAGAAATTCTATTTCAGTAAAAATCTGGACTATCCTATATGTTCAGTATAATTTTCACTTGATCCAGCATTTAAAAGCCTTTACAGTCATTCAAAAGCAAATTTGCTACAATTTCTGCTATATACCTGGTATATATTTTGATTAAAGATCCTGTGAAGAATCTAGTTTAATAACCACTATAAGTTTCATTTAGAATTGGGCAAAAATATTTCCCAGCTAAAGAAATGTTGCAGTGATTGTATGTTGCTATGCACCATCAAAGTAGTTTTCCTGCTTTCTGGAAACAAAACAACTTGTTCGTTAACCCCATTACCCAGGCAAGGACAAAAAAACTTTTTTTCAGCTGGTTGACGGGATTCAGGTATCTTTGTGCCAACAGAACTCAACGGAACAAAGAAGAGTTGATGAAATTCCACATTTTCTAAGAGGAACCTCAGGCTGTGTGAACCATTTATTTTTTAGTTACAAAAGCTTGTCAAGCTCCAGAAGCTTTAGTACCTTCAAATGGAAAATAAAATTGATACTGTAAGGGCTTAGCCAATTGTGTCTTTTTAAAAATATAAGGGGGTAGACACATTCCACACAGAACAGAGATCAAGTACCCAGGAGTGGAGAAATAGATCAAAAAGAACATTCTGCTTTATAACCATAGGCAATTCTTAATTCCATAGCAAGCCTATATTACCAATCAAAATTTTCCAAATCATGACATTTGGAGGCTGGAAGATATCTCCCAAATATCTCCTGCCTTACTTGAGGTTAGCAAGTATTACACTACTAGATTTAAAAGAAAAAGAAAAGAAAACATAGGATGTACTTTGTGAACTACTTCTGTTATTAAAACCACTCTAGAAGATCAACTAAAGAAACTTTCAGTTTTAAGTGATGTAATTATTCAAAATCCAGTGATATTTAACAGGGAGCCTTAGCCCATTCAGCTTTAAGCCAAAAGCAAAGGATTCTTCATCCAGGCTCCAAGATTAAGGCTGCATCAAATTCATTTCACTCAGACTTTTAACATAAAACTGAAATTTATGAAAAGTTCAACCTGTCACTTTTCAGAATGCTTCCTTATGACCCTGTATTGATGACTGATTGACACAAAGCAGGGAAAAAAGAGGTGCTATATTGAAATTATATACCCTCAAAGAACTAAAATAATAGATCCAGCATATAGTCCATTTTCATGATTTATTACATTATAAGGAAAATGAATATTAATTTCAGTAATTATGGTAACAAAGTAATGAGGTAATTACCTTGTGCTAAGGCCAGATAAAAAAAATTATATATCATTTCATGGAAAGAATGAAAAAGGTATGAATATGTTTCTAAATTATGACCTAGGAAATTAATAAATATAATAAAATAATTTCACCTTCTAGCAACTGATAGAAATAACCAGAGACACAATAGAAATTTAGAAAAATATCCGAATATCTCCTCTATACAATGTGAAAGAAACATTCCTGTGCTGCTCTCAACCACACCTGCACAAACAGATGGTAAATTGCCACCAGGAGCTTGGCTTGGAAAGAAAAGAAAAAGGAAAACCATTTTTTTTTAAGTATCTATTTAAGTGTTTTAGAACATAGCATACATCCTATATCGAAAAAAAAGAACAGGTTTCTTTTTTTAAAGTCAATCTTTTTCGCACTATAAAAGTAGTCCTACTCATAGAAGAAATTTCAAAAAAGTAGAATTTTTCAGAAAAGGAGGAGGAACTTATAATCTCTCTCAAAATTTCACTATTCAACCAAAATATTGCTGTATTTCTTTTTTTTTGGGAACACCCTAGTTTTTTATTGGTTTGCTTATTTTTATCATTTCGACTACATGGAGCTCAATCTTAATTAAGTTCAAAAGTGACGGACACTTACCAAAGTTTGCAGAAGTTGACAGACAAGATAACCTAAAATCTGAAAAAGTACATATATAAGAGGTTTAAAAGATCTATATGTCCATGGTAGATAACACAACTTGGGGGAAAAAAAGAAAAATATTTACTCTGAAAAGTTCTGAAGGCAATACCAATCAGGCATACACACACACACACACACACACACACACACACACACACACACAAAGTCATGTGATTCTTAAAACAAGGATCTATTCTGGGAAATGTGTCATTAGGCAATTTTGTTACCATATGAACAGCATAGAGTATACACAAACCTAGATGGTGTAGCTTATTACAACCCTAGACTGAAGTGATACAGCCTATTGCTCCTAGGCTACACACCTGTTCAGTATTTTCTTAAACAGAATATAGTAGGCAATTGTAACACAATGGTATTTGTGTATCTAAACATGTCCAAACAGGTTTGTTTATACCAGCATTACCAAAAACATATGAGGAATACATTCCACTAAGACATTACAATGTCTTAAAGCTCAGCTTGGATGCAACCTTCTTAATGTTTTATCTTTGCACGATCCATCAGCAGTGTCATTGATCCACGTGAAATCCATTAGCGCATGTCTGTGTTTCACCATTTTATGCCTCCAACACAGCCAAACTTATCCAATGAAATACTCAACATCTTCATTTGGAAATATGCAACGTAATGCAAATACATCTCTAAAATCAAGTTCACTAGCTTTTCCCCAAAACCCAGCACTCAACTCAGGGAGTAGCATCACTATCATTCAGATTATCAAGGCAGAAACTAGATGTTATCTTTATTGGTTTCCCCCTACCTTTAGATCCAATCTACCTTGTCCATTTGATTTCAGCTCTTACATTCTTGCATCTGTGCATGTCCACTCCACTGTTCTATTCCAAGTGATAGGGATAGCATGGTGGTCTCAAAGAAAACTGCTTGGGCTACTGCCACAGCCTTCTGACTGGATTCCAAGACCTCCCTTACCTCTTTATAATTTGTTCTTCTCCATGATAAGAGCTATCTTTATAGAAAACAAATCTGATTGCATCACTTAAAAATTTTCAGTGAACTACCAAGAACCACCAGGTTTTGTCATGTCTGGCCCTGCTTGTCATATTCTTCCCTTGCTGGAATGACAGGCATATTGGACTTCTCTCCAGTCTTCAAGAATCAGTCCTCTGCTGTCATAGAACCTCAGTAAATATTGCTTCCCTATCTGGAATAAGTCTATTCTCCTATCTAGAATAAGCCTGCTCATGTATACACGTGCACAGATGCACCTGTGCCCACACTCAGAAACTAACTTAGTTAACTTCCATTTATGCTAATCCAGTCCTTCCTAAGAGGAGCCTTTCTCAGTGCTCTGGCAAGTTCAAGATGCTTTATTACATACTTTCATCTTGCATGCTCATTTCTTTTATAGCTTTAGTTAAAATATCATTTCTGTGATTTTCTTACTTAATTCTAACTCTCAAATAGGGCTCTGAGCTCCCCAAGGGCAGGACCATGATGATTTTATTCATTTCTTCCTCAGCATTTAGTAAAGTGCCTCATCCAGAGGTAGCACTTCCTAAAGGTTTGTTAAATAAAAAATAACAAAGAATTTACAGTCTTATTGTTGAGATGTTTTCACATAAAAATAGAATGATTTAAAATTTATAAAGCACTTCCCTGGGTATAATCTCATTTAATCTACACAACAACCCATAAGATGAACCGCTAGCAATGTATTACCATGACAAATCTCTGCCCCTTATGCTACAGAGGTTCATCTCAGCTTTCTAGTCCAAGTACAGGTATTTCTGCTTTATGACCAAATATGCTGTATTATTAGTATTTTAGTCAGCTTTCTCACTTCTGTGAGTAAAAGATCTGAACAGAACAATTTTAAGGGAGGAAAAGTTTATTTGGAGGCTTACAGTTTCAGAGGTCTTAGTCCAAAGAAGGCTGGCTCCATTCCTTGGGGTAGAGGTGAGGCAGAACATCTCAGCAGAAGAGCGTGTCAGAGAGAAGCAGCTCACATTAAGATCAGGAAGCAGAGACAGAGAGAGACTCCACTGGCCAGATACAAATATGTACCCCTAAGCTATGCCCCAATTCCCACCTTCTTTAGCCACACCCTTCAACTTCAGTTACCACTCAGTTAACCTCCATCAAGGGATTAATTCAGTGATTGGGTTAAGACTCTTACAACCCAATCATTTCTCCTCTGAACCTTCTTGCGTTGTCTTACACATGAGTTTTGAGGGGACACCACATCTAAACCATAACAGTCAGGGTCCTCCAGAGAAACAGAACCAATAAGGATATATATAAACATAGATACAGATGCAGACATATTGGTAACAAGAAACAGAGATTATAGGAATTGGCTCATGCCATTGTAGAGGCCATGAAGTCCCGTGACATTCTGTTTGCAAGATGGGTAACCAGAGAATCCAGTGGTATAATACAGTTCCAGCCTCAAGGTCTGAAAACAGGAGTGTTAAATGTCTACAGGTAGAAGAGAAGAATGTCCCATCTCAAAGAGAGAGAATTCACCTTTCCTCCACCTTTTTATTCCATATGGGTCTTCAGTGGTTTGCACAATGCCCACACACACTGGGAAGGGTCATCTGCTTTCTCAATTTACCAATTCAAATGCTTATCTCTTCCATAAAGATTATCACAGACACACCATAAAATAATCTTTTATCAGCTACCTGGGAATTCTTTAGTCCAGTCAAGTTAACACAGAAAATTAGCCATCACATATGACTTTATGAAAAATCTCATATGCTTATTGGGAAAACAGGATTATTGTGGCTTCCAGTCAAAATCTATAGGAATCTATAATCAGATGATAAAAAAATCACAATTCTGACAAATGCCCTAGCACAACTAAGCATACACTGGCATTTGTATTTAAAAGCATCCTTCTTATTTCTTTGGGTTTATTAAAGATCTATCTTGAGATACAGATCATTGTAGAATTCACTTCTAATAAAGGCTAATTGTGTAAAAATTTAAAAATCAATCCAAGAAAAATCTGTTTTTATTGTTTTTTAATGTGGGAGAAATGTACTCTTGCTGCTGCTTCCACATTTACAACTTCCCCAGAGGGAATCATATTGTGAAAATCATTCCATTTCTTGAAACCACCAAACTAGAAAGGTAGTTTCTTACAGGAAAGAAAGTCATTTCTGTAGGATTTTCAGCTATGTTCTTAAGGTTTTTCTAGTTTCTAAGACTGAGTCCTCAATAGTAAACAATGTTTATAATGTGATAGTTATAAAATATTAATTTTCTCTGACATAACATAGTACACCCTCCATGTTTTGCTGAACTATACTCCTCCTATTAACAAATTGCATATGAACCAATCCACATTAAAGATACATACATTACAGGAGAACAAACCGTACACTGTTCTTTACATTAACTGTATATCTGAGTTGAATGGAATTGTCAACCTTATTTCATTACTGCAATTTCATTTCATTATTGAAAGTGTATTTCTTAAACTTACTATTTGCAGAATCAAAGAAATTCTTACTCTAACAACTGTGAACCTTGTTTATCAAGATGCTTGATAAACAATAATCATGTACAAACCTTATCAAAAGAGAAAACATCATTTTAAAAAGTTGATATTTTTCCCTCCCAAAGTTGAGTGCTACTTTCTGATAGACACATAACTCAATAAACATAAAACAAACACCATTGGGGTAAGTTTCTCTGGATCACAGATTAAAAGACTCATTTTGATCTTACTGAAATTCATATGCTGGTTTATAAGGACAACATCTTCAAAGTAATATATATTCAAAATCTGAGTCTAACTGGTGTCTTACACTTTGGAGCTGTCACATAGTTGACAAATAAGAAAAATCATACCGAGTAGAACATTTCTCCATGACCACAGTGTTATACATACTAGAGGTCAAAATCTTTTTTGAAACATGTTGTCATATGCTCAGACATTTCACTTGACATATGACTTATCCTTAAAGAAAATGGATGGCATTTTGCTGTGGTTATTCTGTTGAAATTTTGTGAGATATTCTAAAATTAAACCCCTTTTTGTGAGATCTTCTAAAAAGAAAACTTAATTTCCCTAAATTCTTCTTTAAATAAGGTAGATTACAATATATTCCAAAATCAAATATATTTCACTCTTTTAACTACAACATATACAAATTTGCTTAATATTACATATATACAACAATTTATAGAAAATAGCAAGTTTAAAACATTTATGCCTCTCTAGTCAACCACCAAAATACTAATAGAAATATCTAAAACAACAAATTACAATAGTTATCTAACTACAGAGCTTCAAAAACAGTGAAAATATGAAAAAAAAAACACAGATCAAAATTCCATACTCTTGGTGGCTTTGAAAGACATGTAAAGGATAACTGTCAGAATAAAAAAATAAATGAGAGGTGCATATTATTGCACACTTCTTGAAGAAAGAAATGATCTTAAGTGTGAAGCCACAATGACTAATAGAAGGAGCTGACTAGGTAATAAGGGTCTTAACTATACTAAAGATTAATGACAATGGGGGCTGGGGCTAGGGCTCAGTGGTAGCGCACTTGCCTGGCATGTGTGAGGCCCTGGATTTGATTCTTAGCACCACATATAAATAAATAAAGGTCTATCAACAACTAAAAAAAAATTTTTTAAAAAAAGACTAATGACAAGATCTGAGAAAGAGGATGTAAAGGGGCCTCATAGAATAGACACAAATATAAAAATATTAATCTTATATTTGTATATATGTAAATACTCACCAAACTACAAAGTAATAGGATAAAACATCCTGTGGATGTCAGTCATCACATTTTCACTATCATTTCAGTATTTAACCAAGGGGAAAAGGTAAAAGTGGCTGTGGTGGTATGAGCTGAGGCAATAGATGTAATCAACAACATACTTTCTTTTTTTTTAAGAGAGAGAGAGAGAGAGAGGATTTTTTAACATTTATTGTTCAGTTTTCGGTGGACACAACATCTTTATTTTATTTGTACGTGGTGCTGAGGATCGAACCCAGCGCCCCATGCGTGCCAGGCAAGCATGAGCTTGAGCCACATCCCCAGCCCAACAATATACTTTCAATCATCACTCTTCATCACACCTGTGAAGTGCCCTTTTTGCCAACCATAAGGGAAAATGAAGAGACCTCCACAATTATCCAGCTGTCTGCTGACCAGGATTAAATTAGACACCTTTTACCATAGTGCTGGTCTACTTTGCAATAAAAATGCTTTCTACCAACACCACTATGCGTGTGCTTATTAAATGCTTTTATGGCTATGCCATTATTGTTATCCCAGTATTAAATCATTTCAGTTTTTCTTCTAATCAAGAATTACATTTTGTGGCCAAAAACAAGTGAGGTAATGTACTGATGTGACAACTCTAATATTTCCTGTTATTTTTATGTATCATGTAAAACCATGTAATACCACAGAAGAACATACTTCGTGAAGCCTGTTATTGCACAAGATTGTAAGTAACACTTTGCAAAGTTAGGATCCACTTGTCCAGGAGAAGTAGCTATGGTAGATGTTCTGAATCCATAATCATATGGTGTATTTTCTCTTAGAGATAGAATTCATGTGCCTGGAAGAAGCAACAATTCTTACTACATATTATTACAAAAGTTTGCTTCACAACATATACCTTTGGGGTTTACTGGTTTTTCTGTTTTAGTATCAAGGTTGAAGAATGCTCCCAACAGGGATCAAAATTATTGGTTTCACTGAACTTGAAATTGAGACCATCATATTCTCTCATTTATATATGAGAGAAAAAGAGAGGATTACTATAGCATATAGCACAATGACTCTTGATTTTCAAGGAGGGATATTTTATGCTACACAAAGAAAATGGAGAAGTGCATCTCCTTTCTACTAATACTGCCTGGTGATAAAAGGTCATAAGTTAGTACAAGCAGGATTAGCTTATAGTCCTCATGATTAAGATTTGGAGTCACCTCCAGAAGACTTCTACAGTTGAATAATAAACTCAAAAAAGTAACAAGTTATGAAATCAACATATAAAAAAAATCAATGACTTTTCTATAGACCAATAATGAATCCAATGAAAATGATATCAGGAACACAATTCCATTTAAAAACACCTCAAAAAATGGGAATAAATCAACTAAGGAAGTAAAAAACCTCCTTCATAAAAACTCTAGAAGACAAAAGAAAATAATTGAAGATATTAAAAGATGGAAAGATGTCCCATATTCTTGGATATGTAGAATTAATATTGTTAAAGTAACCATATTGCCAAAAGTGTTGTACAGATTCAATGCAATTCCCAGGAAAATACAAAAGACATTCTTCACAGAACTAGAAAATAGAGTTTTAAAGTTCATGTGGACAAATAAAAAGACCCAGAAAAGCCAAAGCAATTCTGAACAACAAGGAAATAAGAACAAGGCTGGAGCATCATAACACCCATCTCAAATTATACCACAAAGTTATCATAAAAAGAAAAATCATCATGGTATTAACATTAAAAAAAAATCAAGGCCCATGGAATAGAAGACACAGAGACAAATCCACATAGATACAGATGTTAATCTTGACAAAGGTTTCAAAAACATACAATGGAGAAAAGATAGCTTTTTTAACAAAAGCTGCTGGGAAAACTGAGTATCCATATGTAAAAGACTGAAATTAGATTCCCACCTCTCACCCTTCACACACACCAAAAAAATCAACTCAAAATGTTTCCAAGACCTAGAAATTAGACTAGAAACTTTGCAATTGCTAGAAGAAAACAAAGGGTCAATCCTAACATGCAGTCACAGTCATGAACTTCCTTAATAAAACTCTTAAAGCAGGAGACAAAATCAAGAATAAATAGGTTGGATGGTGTCAAATTAAAAAGCTTTTTCACAGCAAAACAAACAATTAAGAATGTGAAAAGAGAGCCTATATAACAGTAGTAAATCTTTGCCAACTACTCTTCTGACAGAGAATTAATATCCAGAATATATAAAGAAACCAAAATATACACACATAATCAATCAATAAATAAATGGGCAAATTAACTAAACATTTCTCAAAAGAATAAATGCAAATGGCCAACAAACAGAAAAATGTTATCATTCTTAAGAGTCAGGGAAATGCTAATCAAAACTACTCATAGATTTCATCTCACTCCAATTAGAAAGGCAGTCATTAAGCATATATTAATAAATTGTGGCAAGGATGTGAATAAAAAGGAATATTTATACTTTGGGGCTGCAAATTAATACAACCACTATGGAAATCACTATGGAGGTTCCCCAAAAAACTAGTCATGGAACCATCATATGGCCCAGCTATACTCTCCTTTGTATTTATCCAAGAACTAAAATCAGTATACTATAGCAATACATGCACACCAATGTTTATAGTAGTGCAATTCACAATATTCAAGTTATGGAACCTGAGTATGTACCTGCCAACAGACTATTGGATAAAGAAAATGTGGTATATATACATAATTGAGATCTTCTCAGCTATAAAGAGAAATTGCTGGTAAATAATAGAACTGGAGACCATTGTGCCAACTGAAATAAGTCACTCAGAAAATCAAGAGTTTAATGTTTTCTCTCATATGTGGATGCTGAAGAGACAAAAGGAATTTTAAAAAGGATCTCATGAAAAAAGAAGGGAGAACAATAAAGTAGAGGAAGGAGATCAAGGAGAGAGGAGGAGAGAGGGAAAGGAGTGGTACCAGGAAAGGAAATTGACCTAATTATTCTGTGTGCATACATGAATATATCACAATGAATCCCCACTTTTATAATTATAATGTACCAACTATAAACAAATAAGAGACCAGTAGAGGAAGAGGGACAGGAAGAGTGAGGAGAGGAAAAGTACTGGGGAATAAAATGGAACAAATTATGTTATGTACAGGCATGAATATTTCACAATAAACCCCACTATTATATACAATTATAATGCAATATTAAAAAGTTTTGGAGACCATCTCAATGAATACATTGGGGGAGATTAAAAAATGCAGGAAACTAACTTAGGTGATGACTTTGTAAGAAGAAAGCAATTGAAAGAGTAAAGAAGATATGAATCTTAAATATAACATATATAATAATATAATATAAATAAATTATTTTTTCAAAAAAAGATATCAGATTGTAGAAACTATACTTTTTCCCTTGCCCTTAATATATAAAATATTTGTACTTGTATTAGTAAATTCTTGTCCCTTTCCCCTTATAATTTACAAAAACATATTGTTAGTGACTAACTTACAATTTCATACTTGGGTTATGGAATATCAAAAGAGGATTGTGATTAAACTGGAAAATCAATCAACATTATTCAAAGATGGTACAGTGACGGATAGAATTTTAAGTCTTTCAGAAAAAGATTTCACACATTTGAAGAACAATTGTATCATGCTCGGCAGAACATGTTCTTGATCTTTAGAAAGTTTTTCATTTTTGAAAGTTTACGTTTGAGGACAAGAATCTTGTCATGTTATCCATCATTGTATCCATGATATGCTTAGCCTCATCCCCGCCATAAAGCACGAACTCATAAATATTGAGGGGACATCAGTATGGAACCTACATCATGGGTTGAGGCTAAGGAACTTTTAATAATATTAGACATAGAAGTTCCATTATAAGTAAGAACAGGGGGCTGGGGATGTGGCTCAAGCGGTAGCGCACTCGCCTGGCATGCGTGCGGCCTGGGTTCCATCCTCAGCAACACATACAAACAAAGATGTTGTGTCCGCCAAAAACTAAAAAATAAATATTAAAATTCTCTCTCTCTCTCTCTCTTTAAATAAGTAAGAACAATAATTACTAGTTTCTGCACAAAAACTAAAATCTTTCTAGAATAATTTTTATCATCCATTTCCACAAAACTTTATATTAGCAGTTATTGAAATTTTTAGGCTTTTGTTTAAACAGTAGTTTTTACTGTCCAGTTGACTGCAATAAACATTATAGCGAGTTATCTATTAGTTCATCTGATTGGAAGAGCTACATCAATCCAAATATTAATTAGTACTTTGATAGTTTTAATTACATTTATTACTATAGTTAAAAGAATTTTCAGTAGACTTTATTCAAGCTTATATATTTACACTACTAGTTAACCTTCACTTCTATAACATTATTGACTGACCAAACACAAATATATCACGGAATACATCTAATTCTTTTGCCATTAACAGGTACATCATCCACTCTAGCACTTTAAAATTAATTATTTTTATTTAATTCAAAAGCTGCATTGATTCTACGCTTGTGAATAGCACTTTAACAATGAATGTATCGGCATGACCAGATATCCTGCAAAAAGTACATTTCAAGGCCATCATAAAAGAAAGAGAAACCAGCTAAAAAGCTAATACAATCATACAGATGAGAAATTATGTTAATCTGATCTAAAGTAATGGCAGTTGGATAATGAGAGAGGAAATAAAATGTATTTATGAATCCAAGTTGCTGGGCTACGTGGCCACTTGGACCTGGAGAACAAAAGAAAAGGAGGAGTCTGGAATAACTTCTAGCTGTTAAGTTATTGTAACTATAATGGAGTATGTTTCCACTGAATGAATTTGAGAGGTCAGTTGTACACATACTGTGTTTTAGGTATCAAAATGTTCATAAACCAGTTATATTATAAATAATTCTCTGGACTAGAACTGGGAATTGTTGTTGTCTGGTTACTAATATCTGAAGAAATGAGTTAATATTTACTATTCCCTTCTTCAATGTAGACACACAGCTGTACTGATCCCACCTCAAGATAATGTGGATGCTGGTCCATAATGGGTGGCGGGGGGCATGGAGGAACTTTGGATTGGGCAGAGGGGAGTAGGGGGAGGTGAGGGGAATTGGGGTTGGAAAAGATGGTGAAATGAGATGAACACTATTACCCTAGATACATACATGATTGCACAAATGGTGTGACTCTACATCATGTACAACCACATAAATGAAAATTTGTGCTCCATTTTTTTGTACAATAAATCGAAATGCATTCTGCTGTCATGTATAACTAATTAAAACAACAGCAATAACAACAAAAACAATGAGGGTGAGTCAGAATAGCCCAGCTAGTACTTTGCTCTGGGCTTGAACATGACAGGTTGGTTGTATCATCTGTACCTTCAGGCCTTAAGTAGCTTTTGAGGTGGCATAGAGGGGTTATCAGTGTAAGCCCTGTATCTTCATTTCCCAGCTGCTAAGGGCCCTCCTCTGCTCTGTTATAACCAGTGCTTAAATCTGGGAACTGAATTCAGCTCTAGTTTACACATCTGTTTGGATTAGCCTTCCTCTACCATTCTGCTATTTATTGGATCATGCCACCCACTGCCTCCCCAAGTTCCAGCTTGCTCTATTCCCCAGGCTTTTAGTCTCTGGCTCCCTCTTATGACCACTAATGCTTCCTCAAATCATCTTTCTTTCCAATCTCACATCCAAAGGATTCTGAGTAATATCTCCCTCTGATGGCTTGCCAAGACAGTGTAAAGAGAACCCAGGATGAAATGTTATACAAGGAAGGAAAAAAAGGAGAGGCTCCAAAAACAGAATGGACAATCAAAAGATAAAATGTATTTGACAAAGTAAAAGAAGTCTCAGTCTCTGAAGGGGAAGAAAATCCAGGAGTAATGGAACATAAGGAACTGCCTAAGGTAGAAAACATAGGCTGTGTTCTCTAGGAACTTGGTTATTATTCTTAAAATGTGGAAGACAAATTCCACAACATATATATCATGAAACTGCATGAACTCCACTTATTACAGAGTTCCTCAGAACCCATTCACCATTTCTCTTATTTTGCACTTCTAATAAGCTGATTTTTCATTCCATGTAAAATTATAATGAACAACCAAGACTAAATTGACAATAGTAAATAAAATATTACAATTTGACAGAAGAGAAGAACTAGGGGGAAAAGCAGACATTAGACCTCCAACAGAACAATCCAGCATCACTTAGTATGGATGTGAGCCACTCTAAACAACATTCTGGCAAAGAAATCATTGTATTTCAGCATAATACAGTAAATGAAATTCTCAAGGTGATTCTCGGTTGTCAAGAAAATGCTAAATGATGTTCAATAGGCTCAATTTTAAAGGATTATAAAGTGAAAAAATTTTTCCTGAACTTTTCTTAGAAGTTTTACTCCTTAAAATGTTAGTCTTCAATTACCTAGGAAATGCACGCATACAAAACACGTCATTACCTACCTGTGCCAAGCAAATGAAATTCTACTCAACGCAGCAGAAGAATGGTAACCTGTCATCAAACTCAAAGAGAATAAGACCAAATCAGCATTGGATAATTTGGGGACAAGCCATAAAATACCTTCTGCTTATTATTTTGTTCATTGCTGAATTTTCAGTTCGACTTTTTTTTTTGTACATATGGAGATTTTATTCTCCTAGATAACTTCTTTTTATTGCTATTATGAAAAGTATATCCTATATGGAATTTTAAAACAATGTTCTTCTATGAAATAGTCTTTATATTCTCTGAAGCACAAGCACCAAGTTCATAAATGTGAGTTTCATGAATACTGATTTCTAGGAATTCCTCTGAATTTGCAGATTCCTGACTCACTGTTCTAAATGCTCACCCTCAATGCTAACCACCTAAACCCATCCTCTGGGGCCACTCTAGGCCCTGGTCCCTCATTCCAGAAGAGTGGCTAAAATGCTTCTATCTCAAGTCTATTCCAGTCATGAAAAGGAGAGCAGCGAGAATTAATAACATACAGAATCTATTGTAAGTTTACCTCTTGTTATAGCCCTAAAGAAAAGCTTTCAAAGAGAAAATTTGTATTTGGAAAAAGAAAAAACTCTCATGAAGAAAAGCAAAATGTTTCTGCTTTATTTGTGCAGGATAGGTAAAAGTAAATTGATTATTGATTTTTTTAATGTCTCTGCTTTATAGAAAAGATTTATCTATCTCATATTTAAGATGCACCCACATAAGAGAAGTAGAGCATGCTGAAATTACTGTAACACTCACATGTCAGGACATAGTTTCTTCTAAATAAATTAATCTAAAATATGATAGCTAAGGTTTTTGAGTCATTATGAAATGACTCTGATCTCTCTCTTTAAATACATACAGTCTCCACTCCAGGCTGAATAGTTAAAACTAGCTGGGAGTTGCAACTTACAGAACATTCAAAATGAGTCTTCAGGGTTCTGGGTGCAGCTAAAGAGTTATCCATGGTGAGCATCAGAGAGGGTTGCTGAGCAGAAGTGAAGACAATGGGAGAAAACCAGGGGACACAGTGCACTGGAGAGCCATAAATAGTTCCATTAATATTTTGACCAACAGGTAAAGAGGCTTGCAATCCTGAGCATGTCAGCTTCATCTCTGCCTTCCCTAGATTCCAATCACTTTGGTGCCTACATAAAGCTGTCTAATAAAAAAAGTATTACTGCTAACTTCCTTAACATATTGTGCTTTTCAAGGTTGCCCAGTCACAGTTATGTTCTCCAGTTGCCACTTCTCAAGTGAATTAGTGTATCAGTTACCTCTGTCCCTCCCTGTTTTTTGCCTCTCCTATATCAGTCTCAATATTCTCTAGATGATAATACTGCTTTCCATCAGACTCAAAGAAATGGAATTCTACTTTAAAAGCAGCTCAGATAGTGTTAGGTACTAGTGAATCAATGGAACCAAGGTTTTTAAATTCATAATTGTATAAAATGGAAAAGTGACTACAATCATACAAACTAAATGTTAGGCAATTTACTAGGTGAACAGAAGTCCTTTAGATATACCATTCTCCATGTGGTAGCTGCTAGAAAAAGCACAAAAGGGAAGTATCATACTCATTACTAACCAGGTTGAAACAAAACAATTTGCCTGAATAGTAATACTGAATTTAAACCCTGGCTTGATGTGTACAAATTCTATTTTGGTTTGCTTTTCTACCATGTCATGCTGTACCTGATTCTTCTCCCCTCTCAATAACATTCTGGCTTTAGCCCCTAATATTCTCTAAATTTCTCCAACCATATTCTCAATAAGAGATAATATTTGGAAAATACAAAAAAAAATGTGAGTAACCAATGTTCTCAGCATACAAAATTGGTATTCTAATCTATTCAGTTTTCATATTCTATTTTCTGCATGTATAAATTGTTTTAATATACAAGTAATATGAACAAATTCTTTTTAAAAAAATTGATATCACAGATTAAACTAAAATCTTATTTGAATATAAAAAGAAAACTAAAGCTTTCTTTGGCCATCCCTCCAATAATACTCCCAACCCCAGTTTCTAGGGAATTATGGGTTTGATGTATACCCCTCTAGTCCATTTTTATACTTTTACATAAATACATTGAAATATAATAGTATATTTTGTGGGTGATTCTGAATATAAATATGTCATGGTGAATGCATTAATTTGCAGTTTGCTTTTTCACTGGACAATTCTCCTTCAAGCACTTGCACTCTTTGTTAGGTTTATTCCTAGATATATAGAGTTTGTTGCAATTTTAAATGGAATCCTTTTTTCTATTTCATTTTCTAATAGGTTATTGCCAGAATATGGGAAAGCAATTGATTTTGATATGCTGATCTTATATTCAACAACCTTGCTGTACTCTTTTATTACTTCTGAGAATGCAGTTTTTTTCCTACCTTCTTATGACCTTCAGAAGAACTGGATGCCACCTGTCATTTGTATTCCTGAAAAACAGGTAATTTTATAAAGGTTCTGAAAATATCAAAATTCCACTACAATGAAACTGTGATACCCCATGAGGTTCTTCATAATGGGAATTGGCCTGTCATGCTCTACTGATTTATAACTCTGTCAGATTTTCCACATACTTTGTGACTGCATCTCATATATGCCCACAAGATAATTGCACTTTCTCTTTTTCTGTTTTTTTTTTTTAGTGTCATAGTATAATGTTATAATTGTTCTTTCAAGGGCCAACATCATGTTTAATTCTTCTCTGAGGACAATAGTGATGCTAATAATGATACATACTTTTTAGGGAAATTCTGCATGAGATTTGGGGGGAGAGCAACATTCTTAAGCTAGTGTATTGAAAGTTAATATAGTGTCTCACTATGATTCCCAAGCACAGCAGTATTAAAATAAAAAGAAACACACACACAAAAAGAAATAATCCCTATGGAAGAGAAGTAACACCCTACAAATTGATGATATTTATTAAAACTCTAAATTAAAATGATTTTCATATATCTAAATCTTCATGCCAGTCCTAATTTTCCTTTATATTGTTCCAATAAGGTCCAGTGGGTAGTGACAATATCTACCCATATAAAATGACTCAAGTAAAAATCATAGGCCTAGTTCAGTTGGTCTAATAGTTAATCATCATGAGCTGTGCAGTGGATTCATCAGTGATAATCTTTAGCAACCATACAATGCCCAAAGTTAATACACTAGCCATTCTTTTATTCTCTGTTGATAATCGGTGTAGACATAAAATCTAACAGAAAGTTTGCTAGCTTTTTTAAAATATTTCTTGTCTCTCTTTTTCTTTTTCTTTTCCCCAAAATGGTCTTTCAGGAAGCATTTTGCTAAATCACAAAGAAGAATGAATACCAAAAAAAAAAAAAAAAAATCCCAAACTGATAAAGTTTTCTTAAAGAAATCTTAAATAGCAACTAGATTCAAACATCTACCCTTACCTCCCAGTGAGGTTTAGTGTTTGCAAAATGCTCTGCTGAAATAATAACCAAGACCTATTCTTTACAAATGCCTTCGAGAAAAATCAAGGCACAATGGATCTGAGCTGATTCAGACTCTCAATGGCTTCAGAAGCATGATGATGTCATGATTCCCCTAGTTTTATCAAATGTGTCTATTTTTGTGTTAGTAGGTATGAAGTTGAAATTAGCATTCTCCAAATTGCATGTTAATTTTTTGATTCCAAACGATTATTACAGAAATAAATATATAGACTTGACACAGACCATAAGCTCACAAGTAGTTAGCTTTCTTTTTCTTACCTGATTTTAGAATGTCAATCTGGCCGTGACTCAACTGGTTTTCTCACTATTGCTCCTACTGGAAAGCAAAAATGTTATAAGGTCTTTGAGGCTAGTAATATAACATAAAAGTATTCTCTTCCATCATATTTTCATACTTGGTAGTTAGGAAGCACAAAGGTATACTTTGTTATACATTGATCTTTTCAAAACATTTGACTACCTGAAAATAAATTGATTTATTCTCAAGAAGGCTATTGAAACAAATCATGAATAGAACAGAAGAATAAATTGTATCCCTTAATGGGAAATCTTGGTAGAATGTAATAGGTTTAATTGTAAAGTGCTTCAAGAGTGCTAACAAAGAATTCTTACAAATGCATTGTTAAAATAATTCAACAAAAGATTTAATCATTAGAATAAGAGACAAATCAAACATACAGTTTCCTTCTCTTCATGAGTAGAGGCTTTAAAGTGTTTTAATCATTAGCCTTATATTTCTTTACTTTTTCATACTTATCCTATTACTAAAGTATACTAATGAGCAAAGAGTAGGAAAAGGGGAAAAGAATGAGAATATGAATTCATGCTCTGGTTCTTCAGAGAGAAAGAGAATATTGCTATCAGGTGCCTTGAATACAAGGAGAGAACTGAAAGATACTTCGAGTAGTTCTTCCATGCTCTGAGAAGGTGACCAACATAGGAGAAAAGTGACAGCTCAATAGCATGGGGCACACCTCCCAGCAGTGTTTGTTGTTGTTATTGTTATTGGTTCCTTTTAGTTATATCAAAATGAGTCCTAGTGTCATGGATAATTATAAAATCATGGAATATAATTTGTTCTAATTCAGTCCTCAGTGTTTCTACTTTCTCTCCCATCTCCCCATTCCCTTTCCTCGACTCTACTGATTTGTTTATTGACTTATGGATTTTTTTTAAATTGGTGTCTTATGGATGTACATGATGGTGAGATGCACTGTGGTATATTCATATATGTATATAAGAAAGTTAAGTCAGATTCATTTCACTATCTTTTCCTATTCCCAACCCACTTCCCTTCTCTTCATTCCCCTTTGTATACTCCACTGATCTATTCTTTTGGGTTTTTTTTTTGTTTGTTTGTTTTATGTTTTTTTTTTTTTTTTTGTACCCTGTCCCTCTTCTTTTTTGGTTAGCTTCTGCATAAAAGAAAAAAAAATTCAACCTTTGACTTTTGGGGACTGATTTATTTCACTTAGCCTGATAATCTCCAGTTCCATCCATTTACAGTAAATGCCATAAAGTAGTTCTTCTTTATGGCTGTGTATATATGCCACATTTTCTTTATCCATTCATCAGTTGAAGGGCACCAAGTTTGGCTCCATAGCTTGGCTATTGTGAATTGTGCTGCTATAAATATTGATGTGGCTGTGTCAATGTAGTATGCTGATTTTAAATCCTTTGGATATGTACTGAGGAGTAGTTTCTAACGGCACAAGACTCAGTGGGTACAAGGTGCCAAGGACCATGAGCTAACCACCACCACAGCCATTTCTGTATAATGACCTTCAAACTCAGTGACAATCAGGCTTTGGGAACCTGGATCATCGGATATCCACAAAATGGTGGTTCTTAGAGTACAAATGAATTACAGTGGATCCTCCGGTCCTGACTTTTTCTGAAAACAAACTATTGGAAGTTCAAATCAGAAATAAGAAACAGACAAGAATGGAGAGAAGATAGAAAAAGGACAGTGTAGTTTGATTAACACCTACGCATGTTCTCTGGGACCACTTGAGCATCCGGGAAGTCACAAGAAAAGACTTCTTGAGGATGAAGTAATTGCTCAAACATAAGGCACTGAGGATACCTGAGATCATGCAAAATTCACTTGTCCATTTTACAAAGGATGGAAAGAAGCATGATGTGGGGTTTACATCAAAGGTAAGGAAGGGTTCTAAGATCCTGGGAATCCTGAGACTTCTCAAGTCTGTGTCCCTATCTCATTTGCCTATATCTATACCAGTTTTCATAAATGCCATATATTCTTGATGTCACATAATTATGCAATAAATCTCCACATTAAAATAAATTCAATTACTAATAGGAAAAATAATCCTATAGTAGCAAACATTTCTCAATATACAACACTAATTTTCCCCCCTTAAAATTCTGTCAAAATTCCCCTCCTTCTAAGAGCTTTATCCTATAAAAGGCAAAATTAAAATCTTTGCCCTCATGAAATCAGGGCAAAGACAGTAAGAGACTTTTCTGGGTGAGTATTAAGAACTCCTTCAATGCTGTGCTATGGAAATTGAGTCAATAGTTTCCTAGTCATTTTTAAAGTTTTTTTGTGTGTGTGTTTTGCTTTCCTTCATTTTGAAGGAGGAGAGATGTAATGCAAGCACTTTAGAAAAAGAAGGAGAAGCATGTCATCATTCTGTCAAAATTATTTAGCTTGAAAGGATTCATTATTTTTAATGCGTATTCATCACACACTCTGTGATGGTTCAAATGCCATGACTGGAGAATGCAAACTATTGTTAATATGCATTAAAGCTCCGCCTTGCCAACTGCATTAATTGTAATTAACTGACAGATTGACAGTTACATATTGATGGATTGTGTGGTGAAGGCTCCTTTAATGTTACTATGTATAGTGTGGATGCATATTCACAGAATAAATAATTAGCATATTTCAGACTGATCACATCTAGTCTTGTATTTTTTTTCTTGCATAAATACAACAAGGATAGTAAAAAATTCTTGCACAAATTAAGAATAGCTACTTGAACAACAACCATTTGTCCTCCCATTTGTGTCTCTAGCTGCTTTAAAGTAATAAGTGAGTTATCTATTCTAAAAACGAATAATATATGACATAGCATTTTAAATAGGAAGACTTTTTTATCACATTCACAAGCTATCAAATTTATATGCATTAAAATGGGCTTAGATATGACACAGCTGCTCATTTTATTGGTTTCTAAACTTGAGTAGGATGGTTGGTGGAGAGAAATGGGATGACAATTGGAACTGCATGAGTCCTGGAGTCAGGCTCACATGGGTTAAAAGATGCCCTATCACAAACTATTCACTCAACTATTTGCTTTTCTCCTGAATAAAATGAGGATTTTATATATATATATATATATATATATATATATATATATATATATATATATATATAGCATAATATATTGTATATTACATTATATATTGTCTTGTTTACTATGCTAAATGCTTTATAAAATTATTCTCTAATCTGGAAATCTAAACTTTGAGGAAAATATATATATATTACATAATATATTGTATATTACATTATGTATTGTCTTGTTTACTATGCTAAATGCTTTATAAAATTATTCTCTAATCTGGAAATCTAAACTTTGAGGAAAATATATATATATTATATTACATAATATATTGTATATTGCATTATATATTGTCTTGTTTACTATGCTAAATGCTTTATAAAATTATTCTCTAATCTGGAAATCTAAACTTTGAGGAAAATATATATATATATATATATATATATATATATATATATATATATATACACATATACATATATATATGTTATATATTACATAATATATTGTATATTACATTATATATTGTCTTGTTTATTATGTTAAATGCTTTATAAAATTATTCTCTAATCTGGAAATCTAAACTTTGAGGAAAATAAAAGTTTAGATTTCCAGATTAGCATAGTAAACAAGACAACAGATACTACATAAATCATAGTTTCTATTGGTACCAAGACAGAATCAATAGAAGTAAGACTTTCTGTAGTCAGGTGTGGTGGCACACACCTGAAATCCCCACTACTTGGGAGGATGAGGCATGAGGATCCCAAGTTTGAGGCCAGCCTTGGCAACTTAGTGAAGCCCTATTTCAAAATAAAAATGACTGAAGATGTAGTTCAGTGGTAGAGCACCATGTGTTCAGTCCCCCATATGAAAGAAATTAAGGATGGATACTACTAATTTTCACTATAATTTTAAAAATGGATTAAGGAAAGTCAATGCAGAGTCAGTAGTAAGTACTTTTTTTCCCCACAACTATTTTCAGCTTTGTTCAGTTCTTATTCCCTTTTCTCTAATTCCCCAAGTTTTGACTTCCTTCCTCAAAAAGATCCTGAAGTGGTCTAGAGAAAGGATTAAGACAAAAACCCTACCAATAAGTAACATGTTCAATCTTCCTGTAAAATAGGAATTGACAACTGCTGATTCTACTCTGTTCTACAATAAAGCTTTATGGTTTTTCCCCCTCAAATACCAAACCTTAACATGGAATTACAAAAGTAGGTTCTGATTGCTAGGCAATTGTATTGTCAGAATTAATGCTAGAGTCTTTGCCATACAGCATGAAGCATCTTCCTGATACTCTAGAAATTTTATTAACAAGGACTTAAGCAAATCAAGGCATATTATAGATTCCTTGCTACTTTTAATTAGAAAACATTCTAAAATCCATAGTTTGCATAATCTAGTGCCCTCCTGAGGCTATTTGTTCCAGACAACACCATGCTTGGGAATTGGAAAATCTAATAATGCATACTAATGAACTATGAGATTCAGTGTTCCAGACTAGCACCCAGGCAATCAAAGAATATGTCATTTGCTTAATTGTACAGATCATTGGGAAATAGTGAGGAGGTAGTTTTTCAGTACTCTTACCAAGTTCCACTGCACACACTATAGATAGTCAATGCTCTAATCTCCTGCGGTTAGCAGTGATGCAAATTTAATCAGTTTTCATTGATATACTGCAAAACTCTTGTATGTTGTTTAAATAAGATTGATTTGTTTTATTTTTCTACAGCTCTGGTCTTATCTTCATGAAGCCTAGATTTGTATAATCCCAAATCTTGCCATGGAATTAAAGTTTTGTGCTTTGAAGCCAAGTCCTGATTGTTAGAAGTAGAGAAAAGTGAAATGAAAAACTAGAGAGAGATCAAGAGAGCACAAGAGATTCGAGTCCACTTTATTTCCTATAAAGCATTCTGCAGATGACTTAGATGCTGCTAAATACATGATACATTTAATACATACATTTATCTGTATCTTAATTTTGTGGACTTTCAAATGCTGATACTCATACGAAGTGATGGCTTTGTTCATTTCAAAGTACAAGGAAGAAAAAAAATAAGACCTATCAACAGATATTTCACTTTAGTTCCTCTGAATTCCAGTGTTGAATACTTTCACATAAAAGCAAACAAAGTTGCACATCATCTCAGACAAGTCTGACAAACAAATCAGGAAGTCATATGGTTCTTTCCCCTCCCCCCCATTGTTTTTCAACACTCACATTAGTCAGGCTCATATTTAAACTGTAGTTGACCTTCCCGAGAGCCAAAACAACACACGTTAGAGGACCTACAAGAGTACTTGTACAGGTTTCATGATTTCAAATCTGGAAGAATTCTAAGAGATGACTCAGAGCAGGTGTGATTAATTGCTCATAAAATTTGTGTTGTATTTTTCCTCTCTGCAGCAGCATTTCCAAGAAATCATGAGAACTGTTGCAAATGCAATCTCAAGGCAAGCAACCCATTCATCTCACACCAGAGATGAGTACATTTTGAATTATTCTGGAACACCTGTGTGTACTTGCAGAGTTATCTTCAGAGCTTAAAATCTAGAAATCTAATGACCATTTGACATGTGATGGGGATAAGATGACCCAAGAGGTCAGCTATCAACATCCCATTAGCCAAAAACAAGTAGTCTTGGGCAAGATGGAGTCATTAGAGAAAACATTCCAACATTCTTTGGCATCACTCTCTAAATACTATATGTGAGGCACTAGATGAGTAATCTATTAAAATTAATATATTTAAAGGCAAAAAGATCTTGGATTCTGTAATGTGCAACCCATGCAAAAGAGCCAAACCTGCCATTATTGCTTCTCTACTTATTTGAGAATAATATAAAAAACCCTTTACTATAGCCTACCCATATGATATACCTATGAAACCAAGATAAAGAAATTCTAGCTTTGCTACCCAAAAACCAAGAACTGGATTGATAATCAAGAATCTGGTCTTCCTTGGAGAAATAATATTTCCTCAGTTTATTCAAATATAAAGTGAAAATAATAAGAAAATATTTTCATAATAAGAATTCAGGGAAATGTTGATTGTGAAAAAATACAGGAAAATATAAGTATGTCAGTCATTATTAAAATGCAGGATGAAATTCATACCCTATTATTTTTTAAACCAAGAAAATATCTTTTTTAGCAGGATGGCATTTTTTTTACTTCATTAATTCTCATTGTTAATTAATGCATGATCAACTGTATATTGGAGTACTGTTGCTTTTAATTCTCCTGTCTCCTCTTGTTCAGCGCATCTCTGAATTAGTACTTCATTTCAAATGAATAACAACTGTAAGATACTAGTAGCAGTTGATGTCCTTTTATACCCCCCTCATTTTCTACCTTAATTCCTAAACCTTGCACTCAGCCTCTAATGCAGTAATAAGAAGTGGCCACCTGGCAGGATTAGAAGAATCTTCTGGATTTTCCACTCAGGAAGAAATTTGATAATAGCCTCCAATGGTAATTGCAATATGTCCCCATTCCAGTCATTGTCTCTGCTGCCACTGATGACTTCAAATCTTTACCAGAAGAGTATTTCAGAATATACATGAAAGAATTTAAAGATGCTATGTGAGGGAAACAAGAAAAATGCTCAAGGACTCTATTCTGCAGAAAAATATTCAGTACTAATAGAAATTCACTCCTACACAGAGGCTCTTCAAGAACATTAGAGGCATTCATGGTGCAAGTGGAATCAAATGCAGCAGCAACCATAGCATTCAGGCAGTAAGGCAGAGCAGAATCCCAGGCACTTAGGCTTTCTCTGACCACCATTTACAATCATCCTTCACCTTCATTCCTACCTTAGGGCTCTTATTCCCAATTCTTCTCCACATAAGCCAAAGTATAGAACCTGCTTACTCTGCCATATAGTCTTAAGACTAAATAAATTCTATAGAGTCTGAATAGTCTCAGGGAAAAGGGATTAGAGAGATGTGGATATGCTTGAATGGAGTTTTAACACAATGTATATGCAATTTTTAGTTGACTCCCAAACTCGTCTCAAATTAGCTAAGCTGTGTTTCAGAAGATGCAGTGAACAATATGTTTCCCTAATGCTCTCCACACTAAGGATATAGATATCTATACTCATGAAAATATTTCATTCTAGTAAAAGAACTAGGAGAAGAAGGGAAGCTCATGTTCAAGGTAAGTTCTTACATTTTTCCCCTTTTATACATGTATCATGTAATTTGGGGAGTGGTGACACAGAATGAGAGAGCAGTGTCTGAGATTAGGGTCATGGTTGTGGCATACTTGGTGCCTGGGAAAGTTTTTATACAAAGGTGCAGTATGCCTAGCTGCTGTGGTAATGCCCTACATGAGGAGGCTCTATGCTAAAGTCTTATCAGTCTCAACCTTGACCTCAGGCACACAGCTCCTGGGAATAAAGGAAATCTCTTGCTAGACAACCACAATGTTTCACCAGCTCTGCTGTTCTTGAACCTGCCTGCCTCACTTTATTTTTTTTTCTTTTGGTTTTGCTGCTTCTTAAGAGCATATGGCCAACCAGAGGTCTAACCACAAATGGAATCACACCTTTCTCATAATATGTCATGACCAAGGGCACAAGCATGGAGAAAGCTGAGAGATCAAAGAAAAATCTGAGTTATTCACATTTCACAAGTCTAGCTGCTTATTAGACCTGAGCAGACCCCAAAATCCTGACACCCCAATCTTTTAAGGAATCCATGGGAATAGTGGCTGTGCCAGTAGGTTTTCCTCTAAAAATGCTGAAAGTCAAGGTTTTAAGAAAAATCTTGATATGGCAATTGCCCCCATTTCTGGCACTTCTGAGGAATAAGTTCCTCTCTACTTAATCCTTGTATAGATTAGAGGAGTTTTAATTTTTTAACCTTCAAACTTTCATATTTATTTATTTACTTATTTATTTTACAGTAGGATGCATTTTGACATATAATACACAAATGGAACACAACTTCTCATTCCTCTGACTGTACATGAGTCATAGTCACTCCACTTGTGCAATCATACGTGTATGTAGGGTAATAATGTCTTTTCTTTCTACTGTCCTTCCCATCCCCACATCCCACCCTTCTCCTGATTGCCCTCTACAGAAACCAAAGTTCCTTCATTCTTCTCTAACCCCACAACCCACTATGGAGCAGCATCTGCTTATCAGAGAAAACATTCAGCTTTTGGTTTTGGGGGATTAGCTTATTTCACTTAGCATGATATTCTCTAGTTCCATACATTTACCTGAAAATGCCATAATTTTGTTGTTCTTTAAGGCTGAGTAATATTACATCGTGTATATGTACCACATTTTCCTTATCTTTTCCTCTCTAACAGTAACTTTAAACAATATACTTTCTTGAGAGCTACACAAAGCTCCTAACAATGCACATTGCAACTGTAGAATGTAACTGTTAAATAAGATGCATAATGTTGCTAGCCCTGTAATTTTCCTGAATAAAAAGAATAATGCTTGCATAATCTTTAGTCTGATGAGACATATATAAATAAAGATTGCTGGCATAACTCTTTAGACCTCCTTCTCTGTCCAAGAGCAGTGCTCTACCTGACCCCAGCTATATCTTCACAATCTGAATCTTTGAATCTTTATTTGTCTTATCCCCCTTTGCCCTTTGCCCAAACATGCTAGATTGGCCACCTGGTCATGGCAATGTATGTGAACTTTCATGTTCCAAATAATCATACCCAATATAGTCAAGCCATGGGGTAAGATATGCAGAATTGAAAGTCACAAATTAATGAAGTTGGTCCATAGAAGGCTCTAGATAGGAAAACTCATTCTTGGCAGGACACACTTTGATTATCTGTTTTATTTCCTTCTCCCACTTATTAAAACTCATTGGAATCTGAGTTTCAACATGTCTTTGAGCCTAATTTTTTACCTGGACTGTGACCATATGCAGAAATCATGTGCACCAAAATCCCAGCTCACCTCTGACTCTCCTGGACTTTCAATCATCTCTCTAGGGACCAGTAATGGTAGAGTCCATCAACCCCTGAAAAGGAATTCCAAGCTCCAACAAGAGTAATTTATCCTCTGAAGAAGCTGTACTTGACAAAATAATGAGAATTAGAGGATCAATTCAAGGTGGAAGGGGAGGATGAGCAACAGGGTAAGAATTCCAGGTTTTGACCCACTAGATTCACAGGATCATGTTCTTTCACAAATTCAACTTGTTTATTAGGCCTCATGCTGGACAGAGTAATAGCTTCCATTTATGTGGTTAAGGGGAGGGGTTAAAGTTAGAAAACTCTACACAGGAATCTTTTTACTATAAAAAATTAACAAGGTGGCTGAGACAGGAAAAGGCACTATCATACTTCCATATAAATCTCCTCCAAGAATTGAAAATTCTTCTTTACAAGAACTTAAAGTACCAAAAAATAAAGGCTTAAAATATATCCTATGTCATTCCTAAATACACATTGGCCCTAGGAAGTCCTCACTTCACATTCCAGAACTCTGACTGGGACACAAAGATCCCTGGACACTTTTATCAAATCCATGCAGAAAGTTCTGGTCTTAACATAAATCCCAGTATCTAATTTGACCTGAGACACTTTGGTCTTTATTTCCTTAAATATCCATGACAAAACATAGAAAATAATAGAAGATCTAATTCTAACCATGTCATTTTCTTCTTTGAAAAAAAAAGTGTCTAATTATAAAAAGCTTTTTACCTGCCTCTTTATGGATGATTGTGTTTAAGCCTCTGTGTTTAGCTCATTTAAATTTTCTCTTTTTCAAAATGGGCATTTTTTTTCCTGAACTTCCTCTATGCAACCAAAACTTTGCACACGTAAGTCTTTTCTTACAAGAAACTGACAGTCATGCTAAATTGAGCCCTAACAGATGGCTTTATGGTGCTGTGAACTAGTTTGGACCAGTGATCATATTTTATTCCAATCTATCCATCCCAGGTCTTCTAAGCATGCACACCTGCCCCATAACTCACCATCCAAGCCCTCAAAGAACATTTTCTTTGCACCCTCTGTCACCACGTTCCATTCACACACAGAGTCACACATTAAAAAGAAATAACTCACTTGTGCTTTCTGCAAAATGATTCAGCCTCATGGTACTGGGTCAACAACTGGCAGTTTTCCATTTCAGCTGCCACTCTGATTCACTGGATTGGTCCCTGACAGTGCAAGATGCCTTTGATCTCTGCTCAAGTGGCTCTAATCTTATATCAGACCATAGGAGCCCAGGGTTCCAATTACTCCTGTGGCACTAAAGCACCCTGGCTTCTTAAAGGGGATATTTTGAATAATACAACTGATTTCTCATTTTGAAATGATCACATAATCCTTTAATTGGATACCAGTCTATTTTAACAACAGAAAAATCTAATTGTTCAGCAGTAACATTAGACTTTTAGAGGTGAAAGGAATTATCACCATTTTCATCAGTTGGCATCCTGAAGAGGTTCCATAAAGGTGCCTTTGCTGTGGGGCTCTGTAATAGGTGAGGCAAAGCTCTAGCAAGGTCATTCTGATACTTAAAGGAACAAACTGCTTTGACTGCTCCAGATGGATATGGCTTACACAAGATTTTATGCTATACAGTAAGGTTCCCATGTGTTTAGTGATGTATTTTTGCTGCATTGACCAATTAGGAAGGAAATAATATATTTAGGAAAAGAATCTCTGCTTGACTCCTTAAGTGCTTATTTTATGACACACAAAAAATTAGCATACGGAAAACTACCAAGACAAAGCCGTAAGATATTTTAAACTTCTTTTTTGAGTTTTGTAGCAATTTTCTTTGTTATGTTTTCCAGTGTGTTTAAGAGCATGCAAAAATTGATTTAAAACTATTGGCATTCTACATAAAACTTGAACATACATTTGCATCCCAATTTAAATGTACACGTGTGCTTCTTTGTGTCATGCATATGCATTCCCATCAGTGTGCCTATCACACATCATCAGCTCTAGTGAGACTGGCTCTTCAGAGCTAAGAATCCTGGCACCATATACAAGGTTGAAAAAGCTATGTACTTAATAACTTTTTATTCTTAAGATGTTGGATTTGTTAATAGAGAATATAAGCAAATTTGGAGCAAATATAAGAATAGCAAAGCATTTGGATGCTTAATTGATATATTGCTAATCTTACTTTTAAATTAAGGTATTGTCATTTCCTGTTCAGATTTTTAACCCAAATCATACAATTTTTTTTTAACATATAAATCTTGCAACTGGTTAGGAATGTATCATATTTTTAGAGAAACACAGTATAGAAACTATGAGGGTATGAGTCAGACATAGAAGGATTAGAATCCTAATTTGCAATTTAGTAATGTGTGAACTGGAATAAGCTACTTAACCTCTTTGGGTTAATACTACTTTTTAAAATCATAAGGATAATATCTGTTCCATAAGTGTTGTGAGGACTGAAAAAATAAGATGTGTATAAACTAGTTAGCAAAGCAGCTGTCATATATTCCAGCTTAACAAAAATAAATACATTTTGCAAAGTTCACTACCTTTTTAAATTATTCAGTAACATTCCAAATATGTAGCTGACATTGAAATTATTTTAGCGACATTTATGAACATGTATTGAGCACCTACCCTGTTTTAAGTACTATTCTAATTATATGAACTATAAAGAATAATGCAAGCTGCTTCCTCCCAGTGAACTCACACATCTATATAAAGAGCTCCTTGAATCACACTGAAAGTATTCCTACCAAATAAAGAAAATTATGTCTGACTTTTCTTCGCAAAATTTTCCATTTAAATAGGAATGGATAGATGAAGAGAAATGAAGCATTTCAATAGTTCTAGAAACTAAGAATATTGACCAGCGATCTGCCAGATATGAGTTAAATTTATGAAGTCCTGAGACAGAAAGTACTTAAAGAAATGGAAGAGGTCAAGGAAGAGATTCTATCCAACAGTCCTCACTAGATAAAGCTCTTCTCTCTGCAAAAGCTAAGAAAAACTCTACCCCGACTCAGGAGCTTTCTGGGGTAATCAATGTCATTTCTCTTCCCTTTTCTAGGTCACTCATTATCTCCCCCATCTTTTTCTTTCCATGTGCACTTTTTTCTTAACTGATCATCTTGAAATGATCTTACACTTACAGAAGTATTACAAAAATAGAACAGATTTCCCATATACCTTTCAAACAACTTCCCTTAAGTTAACATCTGGCATGGTACAAGTAACCAAACTAAAAAATCAGCATTGGTACAATGCCACTAACTACAGTCTTTTTTCAAGTTTCACCCATTTTCATACTAATGTCTTTTTCTGCTTAATAATCATTCATTAAATCACAGCTAATTGATATTGTGATTATATTGCAATTAATGATCATGTCTCCTTGGTTTCCTCTTATCTAATGCATTTCCTCAGTATTTCTTTCATGACTTTGACACTTTTGAAGAGCACTTGTTATTTTGTAGCATAATTTCCTTAATTTAGATGTCTCGTGATCTCCTGTTAGATTGAGGTTATGCATTATTAGAAAGGATACTAGAGAGATGTGCCTTTCTCAGGGAATCATATCAAGGGATACAGGATGTCAATATATCTTAGTTGGTGATGTCAGCCTTGATCACTTGGTTAAGGTGGTGTCATTCTGGTTTCTCCACCATAAAGTTACCATTTCCCCTTTTGAGTTTAGTGTTTGTTTAGGCCTCCCTTATATTCTGTTTTTCTCATATTAGAAATTCTCTTTCTCCCATACTTCCAGTTGCATTTTCATTAAGCTCAAACTTGATCTCCCAGTAATCATTCCCAAGGTCACTGGGGACTTACAGAAGACACAAGTAATGTGCAATGAGACAAAGACATCCAAGTATTACCTGAACCTTCCAACGGCAAGTTACAGATGCTCAGCTCAATCCAGTTTAAGGAATTAAGGTAATTTAATAGTGGATCTGTTCGGGAATTGTTTTGCCTCATATCATTAAGTCTCTCTCCTCTTCCAACTTTGCTTCTTTTTACTTATTTCATTTGCAGAGTCTGTCTCTCCACTGGAATGGAAAACTACGCATCAACAATTCCAGATTCATACTCTCTCAACCTAACACCACTAAGGATAAGAACATTACCTAGAATATATCATTCTGTTTTGGGATAGAATTTCCAGTGAATCATCATTACAGTGTCAGTGATTCTGAAAGTACAGTATCTCAGAATCTTCCAATAGACTAATATTAGTCAGCTCAGGTTACATAGTATTTTCTACCTACATTATCTTCCCAGGATGTTTGGGGAAGTCTCAACCATTCATATACCAGTTCAGTTAATGATTCAGTTTGGCTATTTAACCTTTGCAGGACCACTGCTGACTCAATTTCCATGGGCAGTGGAATAACATATCTTGATAATTTTTATCTTTTTCTTCTCTGGAATTTTGTGATCTTTTATAATAAATACACATCACACTCTTGAAACATTTTTATTAAATGGTAATTTAGAAAGATGAATATGTTTTCAATTATTCATTGTAAAAGCTCATTGATGCTTTGAATGTCTCCCATCATGGTTGTCAGAGAGTCTTGTGAGCGGTTGATGGTTTTGAAGGTGTTAGAGACTCTATTAAGAGCCCTTATTGCTGTGATCTTTCCCTATTGGAATTACCAATGCAGCTACCACTGACAGAGTGCCTTAGAGGTGATGGTGAATGTCAGCAGGTGTAACAAGGATCTGCCTGAGATCTGAGCTTTCTTATGGGGTCATCTTCATGGCTTGAATCACTGAGGCTTCTATTCCTCACCTTCATCCCAATGTGCCTTGCCCCTTAAGAGAAAAAAGTATTTATATATATCATATAAATATATACTAAGCTTTCACTGTCTACTTAAAATTTACTGGTAGACAGACCACTCACTTTTCTGTAACACTACTTGTTTGAGAGAGAGCCATTTTTACCCAATGGAAAACCTAACAAGAAACTTGGGGAACCAGAAAATCTAGAAGGATGCTTGGGGAAGTCACAACCCTTCTTGAGACTATTATCCATCTGGGAGGTTAATCTAGGTGGAAAATACTTACATAACCGGAGCTGACTAAAATTAGTCTATAGGCATACCACTTGGAAGATTCTGAGATACTGTACTTTCAGAATCATTGACATTGTAATGATGATTCACTGGGAATTCTCCCAACAAACAGAATGATATATCCTAGCAACAGCAAAGCCAAGAATCCATTAAGAGGTTTTTAACAAGCACTACCACCACACAAGGAAGAGTAGACACTTGCCCATGTATTCTGTGGCTTTTATTAAATCAAGACCAAGATGGTAACAATGCCAGACCTAGATATTTCAGTTTAAATTATATCTCCCAGTTAAGGAAAAAAAAGAAAAGCTGGATCTTTCTTAATGTCAGCCAAAGTCCCTAAAGCATCTGACAAATCTGAATAATGCATGGACAAAAATAGGATTATTTAGACTGGAAAATCATTGGCAATTAGAAACTTTAATCCTCATATACTACCAAAAAGTAATCTTACATTAAAATAAATCAAATTAATATAATCTCATATATTATACTTTTGGGGAAGCACACAGTAGTGTATTCTATAGTACTATGTGTACATATATATAAATACATATATAGATTTATAAGAATATAACTGTACTCATTATCAGTAGTAGTGGTGTGTAATCAAATCTATGGTCTATGTTCTATTTTATGTTTTTTCCTATGTGCACATATGAAGATGTTTTTAGATCCATGATAACTAGTATACTTGATCCTCAGAGGCTAAACATGTCTGCATTATGGTTCATTCAAATTCCCTTGGCTAATTCCATAATTATTTTAATTAAGCATAATTAACTATTACTTAAAATAACTTTAATTAAGCTACCATAATTAGTTAAAAGGGCACTGTGATTTTTAAGGGCTTCATAACAAATCTTTTGTTCTTATATCTATCTCCTTGGATGCAGCAGACTCACATGACTTTATGAACTCCTCTTCAGGGAAAGCAATGGGACTCAGTTAATCACTATCATAAACCAACATTGAATTAACTTCCTTTTTGTCACCCTAATTATCTAGATGTTAAATTACAAGTGATTTCTGTAATATTGAGTTTATTGACTTTTATAAACTCACATAAAACTCACACAGTAAATAAAACTCCAAATGTAGAGGACAGACAATTAAAGCACAAAATTGTTTTCTTACACAGACATTTAGTGGTAATGATTCTGAGATTTTCTCTGGTAAGTATTTCAGTTGAATAAGAAAAAATAGAGGAAAATGTCATGAAAACAATTGTACCCCTCATTCCTGAGCTGTTGACTGGTGTCTTAGACAAAGAATGGGGCCTCAGGGAAAGGTAATTCTGGGTTCACATCCTGGCTCTTTATTTAACTGAAAGTGGGGTTAGATGAGGTCCTTTAGCTTTAATTTTCTTCAGCTTTTTCCTTAAATTAAGAAAAATTTAATTTTCTTCTCTTTAAAATAAAAATTATTCTTGGAAGATATATTATGAGGATTCAGTAAGGTTATATTTGCCAAGTACCTGGGACTCAGTAGATACAAAAAATGGTGAATTTTTTTTCCCTTCAGCCTCTTTGTTTCTTATCTTCTCAGATATCATCAGTTCATGACTCAGAATGGTTTCCAAAATAGGTGGAGGAAAATCAGAGATGACCAAAAGACCACAAGTACATAAATACACAAAAACTATTCCCAGAAGAAAAAAAATGTCAAACATCGACTACCTCATTTTCTTCAATATATAACTACATTTTACTATAACTCTAATGCTCTCTCTGTGGATTGAAGTTCTATAGAGCCACAGGAATTATAAATAAAACTGTGTAATTTTATGGCATGTGTGGACACACAGTCATGGGTGAACATTATTTTTATGAAGCGTATATATTTCATCAGATTCTCATACATTCACAACTACTGGTCTAGAAGACAAAGTTCAGGCTTCTTATTACAGAAAAGAAGCTCTTACCACATTCCTCATAATTCCCTTTCTTGCTGATTCCAATTACACCGAATTTCTTTTGGTCTGACTCCTCCACACATCACAGTTTCTCTCTTCTGTGATTCTGATCATACAATTTCCTCTATATGTGGTACTCTCCCTTTCAGTTATCTCCTTCAGAACTTTTCCCACCAATTAGGATTCATATAAAGAGTCACATTCTCCAGAAGCCTCCTTCAAGCACCCATCCCCAATTTATTTTTTTAAATAAGGAATCTCTACTGAGCTACCATATTGAAGATATGAGCAGGCCCAACTTAATGATAATTCTAAATGCACATCCTAAACACATTGCTTTACCAAATCTCATTCTCATTGCCTCCTATTATTAATAGCACCTAATTCAACATCTTTAGGTAAATGCTAGATAATTTTATTGTCATAGCTCCATTACATAGTATAATACAAGCATACAGAAATCCCTCATAAAGATTTCTTAAATGAATGAATGGCAATATATCATTGTGATTAAGAGCACTCAGCTTTGAGTACACAAATATGTGATTACCCCTCCCAGTTGCACTACTTGATATATGGCTTTGCCAAAGTCTTCGAATTTCAATTTCTTCTTCAATAATAGTAATTATATATTGTTAAGCAAGATAATAGGTGATAATGTATGCAAAGTTTTTAAAGTCTTTAGCACATTTAGAAACAATAGAAGGAAGGTAGAAATGTAAGCATGTGTGTACATACATTATAGATGTAATTTCATGTTTATCAAGAGATAAAAGAATAAAAATGCTGGAATTGGGAATTGACACTCTTTCTTGTTGTATCAGAGAATGGATTGGCATTTCCTAGGAGATATTTAAGAAGTTCATATGGTCATATATCACATCCTGGAACCAGTATAGAAGAACAAGAAAAACCTGACATCAAATAGGCTTCAGTCCTAAATCCACTACTTTCTAGTCAAGAATCTGAACAAATCACTACACTTTTCTGACTATTAGTTTCCTCACTTACATAATAACAGCTCAAGTCTGCGGGTTAAGTGAAATACCTACAGAATGCCCACTATGAGGTTTTTACCCAGTAGGCAACAAGTGAGTTTGATCTATCCTACTTCTGCCTCTCCCTGAGCTCAGTTATGGGCCAGATGGTAACCACACTGAGTTCACTCTTCATGGACACTACCTCCCTATTGGGGCAGGGAAAAGAGGAGGGTAGCCTAGGATTAAGTCCAAGGCCCTAAATACTGATTGCAGGAAAAATGCCCATCCATTCTGTCACCTTTGTTCTATTCAGGATTTTAGGTGGCACTAAGAGAGGGTTTAAAGGAAGCACAATGGAGCAGGACTTGACAAATTAGTGTAAAGAAACAAAGAATAGGGAAGTCTGTGATTTGTTTCCCATAATCTCATGATTTACTCTTATGCAACAACTATAGTGAACAGAAAAGCCTTCAAATCCATCAGCCCCTCCAGGGCATAGGTCCAATGCTTTTGCCATGTTTCATGAGCCCTTGGTTTCTCAGTTCAAAACAGTTTGGCTTCAAAAGTTCTATGAAACATTTTTCCACCTCTGGTTTTAAAAGTGAATTTTAACCCTCAGCTTGTAAAATATCAGGAATATTCCCTTACCTGTTCATCATAATTTCTCCCTGCTTTTTTACTTAATAATACCAGGTTAAAAAAAAAACAAATGTCCCAGAAAAATATGTTTAGGAGCCCTCTTGCCCTCTTCACTATCATATTGTCTGCTTGATGTTGCCAGTGAAACATTGGGACCCTATGCCAAATGCTTGTTCTTTGTGTCTTCCTAGGTTTCTGCCCCTGTGTCTGTCTTCTAGCCTGGTAGAGTGAGCTAGACATGAGCAACTGCTCCTTCATTTATTCTTGAAGAGTTTTAATTTGTAGAAACTGGAAATGCAATAGCAAGCAAAAGCAGACACAAGATCTGTTCTTACCTAGCTCATAGGCTAGTGGGAGAAGGTAGACTTAACCAAAGCATCATATTAAACGTGCAATAATTTGAAGTCACTTGAAGTAATTTGAAGTAAGTTGAAGTGTGACATGCTTCAGCCAGTCATTGTTGAGAAGCATAAGAAAAAAGAGGAGTCAGTATTGCTACTATGTGACCTATGTTGTCAATCTAGCTGGGATGTTAGATTAGTGTTTGATTAACTGAGCACTGGATAAGTGTTATTGTAAAGGTGCTATATTTTAAGCAACAAGCATTTACAATTGGTCACTTTAAGCAAACCAGATACGGCTCCATAATATAGGTAAGGCTTATCCAATAAGTTGAAGGACTTAAGAGAAAAGATTGAGCATGGTAGCATATACACCACTTGCAGTGAGATTCTGTCTGAAATTTGTAAAATATAAGGAAGGAAGGGAGGGAGGAAGGATATTGAAGTAACCCAAAGAACAAGGAAATCTGCTTTCACACTGAAACAGAAATCCTGAGTTTCCAGCCTGCTAGAACGGCCTGTACATTTTAGTCTCAAGAGTTCAACATCAACTCACCTGACTTTTAGCCATCTGGCTTGCATGAAATATTTTGGAGTTATCAGTTCTAGCAATAACAAGAGCCAACTTCAGAACAGAAAATATTCCTGTTTCTCTGGAGATCCCTGACTAATATACTATACTTTCCTATAATGCACTCATATGCACATGTACACACCCACACACATGCACCCAGGAAGCAATTAGTGAGTTTGATCTGCCCTCCTCACACCCCTCCTTGAGCTCAATTATGAGTTGGATGATAACCACAGTGAATTCACTCTCCATAGACACTGGTGGAGCAGGGAAGACATTAGAGTAGCCTGGAGTCAAGTTCAAGGCCCAGGGCTATAAATCAAAAGTCCAAAACCTAAACATCAAAGGTGATTCTACCCTGATCCCAGAAATAAATTTTGACTTATTTCAGTGTTAGGTACTGAACAATCTGGGAAAACCTCTTTGGCACACATAACAGTGTACCGAATGGAAGATTTCCTGTTGTCTCACGGATTTAGCTGAAGCCCTGGAGCAAAGGACAAAAGTTGTAAAATACTCCAACAATATGCCAAAACACTTACGTGCAACTTGATAAAAGCTGGCCAAAAGCTAGTTACACAACCTTTTACTTATCCTCCACCTCCACCAGGAGAAGAATCAGTAAAGACTGTTAAGTCAAGAATACTTGATGGAGCTGGGCATGGTCACAGGTGCCTGCAATCTCGGTGGCTTGGGTGGCTGAGGCAGGTGGATCACAAGTTCAAGGCCAGCCTCAGCAATTTAGCGAAGCCCCAAACAACTCAATGAGACCCTGTATCAAAATAAAAATAAATAAAAAGGGTTGGAGATATGGTTCAATGGTTAAGAACCCTTAGGTTTAATCTCTAGTAATCCCCCCCACACAAAAAAAAAAGAACCTAAAAGGAGAGTTGTGGAAGTGATGTATGCTGGGGACGTTCTCTCACCACCCACCCCCATGAGGTATCAAGCCAAATGAAAGGGCCTCCAAGAAAAAGACTGACAGAATCTGTCTAGTAAGATTGATATCTGAAAGGTACAAAGGACTGAAAAGCCCAAAGGTGAGTGGGTAACCAGAGAAGAGGATAGAGAGGGGATGCTGTGGAGGTGGCCTGTATGTCCAGAATGGGTCAGGGGCCAGATTTACCCCATGGGTTAAATGAGTGCTGCAAAGAGAAATCAGTTATGAGCCATCTTACATGATTTTGACAACAAAATTTACAAGTTTACAATTTTATAACAGCAAAAGGCTTCCTATAAGGGCTGGGGATATAGCTCAGTTGGTAGAGTGCTTACCTCACATGCACAAGGCCCTGGTCAAGCTCCCCAGCACCAAAACAAAAGAAGAAGAAGAAAAAAAAGACTTCCTACTTTACAGCAAGCAGCATGTGATGAGAGTGAATCAGAGAATAATGTGGTATTACAAATTCCCCTAAGATATCAACTTAGAACTCAGAGAAGTGAGCCAGAATAGAAAGAATTACCTTTAGAACATCATCTCACAGAGGGTACCAGATCACAGAGGGTACCAGTCAGATAAGCAATTGTCCTTTTCCTCTAATTTCTGTGCCCCCTTCTCTCTGATCTCAGAGGACCCAGAAATAGCAAAGTGAGTAGGGAGGGATTAGGACAAAGATGCTTGTCTCATCCTCATCCCCCTCTCTGCTGCAGGCTTCTGAGCTTGATAAGGAATTTAAAATTAGACAAATGGGAGTAGACTGATTCACACATTAAATTCACTGAAAAGATACAGATCTGCTACTATTCAAAAAAAAAAAAAATTGGGTTTAACAGGAACCTTACTAAGAGAGCAGTTTGCCCTCTTAGTGTGAAACTTGACTCCACGAAAGTGTAGCTTCCTTTGCTATTTCATTTTCTTTATTTAATAAATGCCCCAAATTTCCATTTTATTCAGGCCTTCCATACTAACCGATTTCCAGTTAGAATTCTGTCTGATCCTAACATAATTTTTAAAGCACATTTAAATAAAATATACAATTTTGAAGTAGAGATGATTTTGTATCTTTCTGCATGCTAATAATTATGTCTGAATACCTAAAACTGGTAAAAAAAAAAAAAGGGGGGGAGAAGATATTTTTCATATTTTTAAATGAGGAAACAAAAGAAAACTATACAGAAATTATTATTTTTAAACACATTATTATATATAGTACATAAAAATGTCTATTTACTAATAGAATCAGACTTAAGGAATCAGAAAAAGGAACATAGCTACACACTCACACTAATTAATAACTGGTTATTATTCTTACATCATTCATGTAACAACAGAATAGAGAAACAACCAGGGAGACAGACAGACAGACAGGGCCTGCTCTCAGGACATTGTTTTACACTATGAGAGATTTAAAGTTCTGAAAACATGAAGACATTTGAAATAAGGGTAAAATGAGTACAATGGTGAATTTAGGGGTGATCGGCAATTATTTTAATTAAAATATAATAATAATACTTTTTATAACCCTTTAAATGTTTGAAAAGCACTGCACAATGAATCAAATAATCTGATAATCCTGGCTCTTCCATTACTGGTTAGGAACTTTAGACAAACTACTTATAATCTCTCTGGGTCTCTATTCCACTCATCTAGAGTGAATTAGACAGTGTTTAAAATTATGTCTAAATATATATTTCATAAGTCAATTTTATACTTTTTCCCTTCTTAAAGTTACATGCCATTTCTCTTTATCCTTCCTCCTTCTTCCTGTGGCAAAGAAAGTTATGCAATGGCAGACAGGAAGTGAGGAGGCTTGCAAAGAGTGCAAATAGAATCTCAGACACCACCTCTCTCCTCTCTCCCAATGGTACTGGTTTGTGCCGATTTGTTCTTTTTCACAGTCTTCTTTTTATCTCCTATGGAGTGGCCCTCAGAGAATAAACTTACTTGGTCTTTCTCCTTTGGGCTAGAAAGGAAGTGCTATAAAGTTCCCATTGGCCATTACTATTAAGCAGATCTCTCCTAATGCACTAAAGCCTTCTCTCTAGTGGGTCAATGTAGGGCTCTTAGGAGGCAAGGTGTAAGTTGTTTCTAGAAGTGTGGGTAAAAAATGAAGTGCTATCAGATCCATTTTTTTTCTTGCACTTGAAAAGAGAAATCTATTAACTCAATACAATTTTATAGACAACCCCATGAGTTTTTCTTATTTGGAATCTTGACAGCAAATTCAAAATATTTTATAAAAGAGCAAAAAAAATTTTTTTGAAGTATAATATGGGAGTCATTCTACCATATGGCAAGCCTTATTATAAGCCATATTATTTAAGACAGAAAGATATTGAAGCAGAGAATAGAGATAAATCAAAGAACTATCATTGCCAGAAAAATGTGAACAATTCATAAATAGGGCTTGGACAATTGGTTAGAAAAATGGAATAAAACTGGATTCCCTGCTTCACCCCATGAACAAAAATTCCAGATTGTTTAAAGACCTAAACATGAACACTAAAATATTAAAAATATTTAGATGGAGAAAAAAAGAAGATATTATTTCTAAAAAGACCAAAACTACATCACAAAGGAAAAAAACTAATAAGTTAGAACACACTGAATTTCTGCATATTAACTGGCAATATTAAAAGGGGAAAAAATAGATGGGCTGGGGTTGTGGCTCAGTGGTACAGTGCTCTCCTAGCATGTGAGAGGCCTTAGGTTCGATCCATAGCACCACGTAATAAAATAAATTGATAAAATAAAGGTATTTTGTCCAACTACAACTAAAAAATAAACATTTTTAAAAGGAAAAAAGAATAGAATCCCTAGAAGATTAACCAATTTAACCTAGAAGACATTAATATCCAAGGCAAACAAACCAATAGAAAAACATGGGCATGCTATTTAAAAGGTAATTCATGGAATCAAAAACACAAATGATCAATAAATATGAAAAGATGTTCTCATTCACTAGAAATCAAGGCATTTAAAAATAGTAAGTCAACGTCATTTTACATCCATCTAATATTACCAGTATTAAGAAAGATATAGAGTAATAGAAATTCACATACTATTACTGGGAATAAAATTGGCGATTCTGAACAACAACTTAATAATATCTAATGAATGTGAACGTGCAGAGATTTTTTTGCACCCAGGTAATCCACTGGGACAGACTACCAGCAGCAACACCATGAAAACAGAAAAGGTCTGAAATTTAAAGTAAACAAAAAGGAATTCACTTTGGGTGCTCACATGAAGACCTGCTGGATGAAATAAAATCTTTGGTTTGGCCCTAGGTACTCTTTAATCTAGCTGCAAGCTATATTTCCTACTCAAATGTTAATCCACAGCCAATGAGAATCACCTGAAGCTAATAAGCAAAAAGAGCAGAGCCTCAGGACGTCAAATTCAGGAAAAAAGAAAAAAAAAAAAAAAAAACCTCAGGATTGATCATGAACTGAAGAGTGACAATCTAACACATGTTTGGAACGATCATGAGGACAGGAAATTATCATTCTGTCTCAATGTATTTGCTGCCAGAATTGATGCTTAATAATAGACTGGGGAATGGGCAAACCACCAACAGAAAACAGTAGGTGAAAAGATCACACCAAAAAAAGGAAATGATGAGATTACTAATATGAAAAGTTTGCTCAACAGAGTTCCTATCACTAGAGAAAAACTCACTGGTAAATCTTAAGAAAAGAAGGTACTGTGGGATTTTAAAATGCTATTATAATTTCCCTGTTGCTGATGTTTATTTTGTTTCAATAAAGCTTTTTTCTTATGCTAAAACATCTCCTTTTTACCAATAGGCATTTTTATACAAGAATTATGTAAGTAAAATGTTTGCCTTCTTATTACTTATTTTTCGATGTCTGGATGTCTACACAGTTTCTTTCTTTTTTTTATTGGTTGTTCAAAACATTATAAAGCTCTTGACATATCATATTTCATACATTAGATTCAAGTGGGTTATGAACTCCCATTTTTACCCCTATTACAGATTGCAGAATCACATCGGTTACACATCCACATTTTTACATGATGCCATATTAGTGACTGTTGTATTCTGCTACCTTTCCTATCCTCTACTATTGCCCCTCCCCTCCCCTCCCATCTTCTCTCTCTACCCCATCTACTACAATTCATTTCTCTCCTTGTTTTTTTCCCCATTCCTCACAACCACTTATATGTAATTTTGTGTAACAACAGTTTCTAATAGAATAATGTACAGAAAAATAATACATCAATACTAGAGAAATGTAAAGGCAATAAAAAAATCATACACCACTCCCAGCCCCACTTTGTAAATAAATTAAATACCTTTGCTATGATTTTGTAACATTCTTTATAGAGATCTGTAACTAAAAAATTCCATCATCTAATCTTATTGCTTATTGTAGATTGTTGCACATAACTTGATGTGGAGAAGAACACTATCACGTTTTTATTTTCTCTTAGAAAACAAAAGGATTCCATTTATATAAATGACATGTTAAAAATCAATCCAAATATTTTAAAAATTCTTCTTAGAATAGTCCTATAGTGACTGCCAGGTAGAACAACCTAAGTTATTCAAACACACTGTACCTATTTCTTTTGCTTTTTTCTCACAATATTTGAAAATGAAAGAATTTCTGAAACTTCTTCTCAAAGTTTATCATGAAGAAGTATTTATCTCACTTGCTAAAATTCTGTTTGTTAATTTCTACATAATATTAAAAAGTACAACTGGTGTTCTTCTCAAGTGTACCATTGAGGAGTATATAAAAGCCACCAGACTTTAAAAGTTACATCCACTCTAATAGAAATAAAACCAGTCTCACTAAAATAGTGTTTTTGTCTAAAATGTTTACTATTTTTACTTTAAGTCTATGTGTTAGTATTTTGATAATGTTATTTGGCAAGTTTTTTGTTTTATTTCCCTACAATAAGAACACCTGAATTTAGAAAATATCATCCAACTTAGAGCCATGAATCAGAAGTTCTGACTCAAATGTGCTGTCTGTGTCCTTAATTCCCAATCATCCCCAAATGCACTGGTTAGCCTTCTTGGTAAACAAATACAGCTGCTAGGTTTCTGAACGGGCTCTCTTTTCAGACGATGTTCTTTTTCAATGACAAATAAAAGCTCTAGAACTAAAATAAAATCACTCCCTGCAAACACAGCAGGGGCTAGGATTTGATATTGTCAATATTTTGTCCAAATGCACCTCTCAAAATGAACAAGGTAGAAAAATGGAGCATACATGGGGAATCACTGGTTCAATTCCAGGTATAATTGCTGACATGACTACTGTTACCATCATAAAACACATAGAATTCTAGCATCTCCAAGGAACACAAATAAAAGACTGGATTTTGGGTTCAATTTTGTAACATTTTTGTCTGTTATTCTTCTTGACTTATCACCAACTTGCTTCTGCTACTATTATAAAAGAAAAAAAAATCATGCCTCCACCTAAATGTAGTAGTACCTATTCTTCCTTTTTCCTCTGCATCTCCTGAATAGCCACTTTAGAAAAATCACAGAATGACTGTTCATACAAATATTTCCCATAAAACCAACCTCTAAGACCCCTAGTAAAAGGAGAATGTCAGCATTAAATGCACTTTAATAGTTCATCAAAAAACAAATTAGCAAGATCACAATTACCTTTGAAAATTGCTAAAGCAATTCTATGAAAGAATGAGCCTTTATTTAAGCTATCTCATTTCTGACCATGAAATCTGACCCATCAGTATCACTTTGATTAGAAAATATTGTTTACACAATAAGGAATCACATCTCTGAGAGTGAAAGTAACTATGTAAGTAAATTTTTACTATTCCTACAACTCTTTCTTTAGGGACAACCCAAACAAAACCACTGACTTTTGTAGCAGACTCCCGCTGCTCATGGTTACCATCCACTTGAGATAATCACTAACCATTAATTCATTAATCACATGAATCCATTCAGGAGGGCAGAATCCTACTCAACCTTGAAAGGTCTCACCTCGTACCACTTCTTTGTTTTGTCTTGTTTTTAAAACAGGGTCTTGTTATCACCCTGGCTGGCCTCAACTTCTGGGGGCAAACAATCATCTGCTTTAGCCTCCTGAGTAGCTAAGACTATATGCATGGACCACCATGTATGACTGCTTAATCTTCCATTATAGGAATTAAATTTAAACATGAGTTTTGGAGGCAATTAACCATAATCATACCATACCAAGTACCTCTGGTGAGGACTTTTGCTTTTTGTAGAAAAATAATATTTAATTACTAGTAGAGAAGAAATGTGCCTTGACTGTGCCTTGCTTAACCTGGGAACCATGTCTCCATGAGCCCATCATGAACAGGATTCCATTAGCAACCTCCATTTCCTACAGTTGTGTTTTAACTCCTTTCCACTTGCAAGTCTGAAATCTCCTTTAGGATAGAAAAGCTATAATTTCTGCCTTTTTAAAAGTAATTCATGACCCTGATTTAATATATTTAAAATGAGGGCAAAACATTCAGATGATGTGTCAGGTTTATAGAAGCCAGTCCTTCCTCTCAAGAGGATGTTTAAAGCAGCTTCATAATGCTATGAATTAATTCTAGCACACTGTCAAGAAGAAACAAATAATTAAGTACCCATTGAAGCAAAACAAATACTCCAATTTTAATACAGCACATAAAACACCACAACTTGTCAGGTAATTTAGCATGTTGGAATTCTTTCAATATAACTGACAGTAGCAGCCCCAATTCTCAAGGTAATCTGGAAATTTTATCATGTATTGAAATGCAATTCCTTCTAAATGTTGAATCCTGCACATTTTAACAGCAGTTATTTCACAGCCTCATACATATTCTCATTTATTCTGCTGTCAGAAGCAAGCCAGAGCTCAGCAAAAGGATCAGAGAAATCCCAGAACTGTATTCCCTTCCCCTTCAGAAAACACCCTAACTAAAATCACTTAACATTTATAAAGATCTAAAATCATCAGAGCAAACAATGGGATTTTACTGACTTATATATGACAACAACTGCAACTAAAGATGTTATGAATAATTTTTCTCATTAACAAAAAATTAAGAAAAAATTAATGAGTGGAACATGTAAGGGTGAGAAATAACTTGAAATTTTTTGGTCTCCATTTTAGTGAGTTATCCAAGTACCTAGGACAATGTTTACACATAGTAGGCATTTGTTAAATGAAAGAGTACATGAATTAATAAATTCATAAATTTGAATTCTACACTGACCTCAACTCTACAACTACTTTGCAGTAGTTTTTCTTAGCTTAGAAATTAAGTGAACCAAATGTACCCACCCCCTTTCAATCATATGGCAGCAACTTAGGACCCAAAATAATCTCTTGCTTCCTCTCTGCCAACCTTCCCCCACCTTTAATTCAGTTATTAGGTTTGGCCTATATATTCTTGGGTGAATTTATGTGCCTCATTAGTTCAAGGAGCCCTAGCTACTGTAACTAATAAATCTAAAAATTCCCAAGACCCAACATAATTAAAATTTCTTTCTTACTCACCTAATAATACTCAGCAGGAGAACAGGAGGAATAGCCCTTCAAGGAAGCCACAGGAACCAAAGATTACATAAGTTTCACACCTTTACCACAAAACTTATAAACTCATCCTGACAGTCATCTCTATACAAACGAACTGGAGGAAAGAAAGTCTGATAGTAGGCTTTTATGGGTCTAACCTGAGAGTGATGAGCATCACTTCTAATCACAGGCCACTTGCTGAAACCCAGTCAGCACCTGCATTTAATTACAAGGAGGTCCTTCAAAATGCAATCCACAGCTGAGTAACCACTTCCTACCAACGTTAAAGAGATGGGCACAAGGGAAAGCCAAATATTTTGCTTGACATGTCATGTCTCTGCCACATTTTCTCATCAGAGACATGAAATCCTGACCAGGATGGCTGCGCTTGATGCTGCCAACCTCAGACCACCTAAAAGTTAGCTTTGAGACATATGTTTAACAAAAAACATGCAAAATATTATTGACTCTTTTTTTATTTTGCTAAGTAATTTCAAAAATACATATTATTTGTGACATCATCCAGTAGCCATCCAAGTGTCACAATTCACTTGACAATATAAGCTGCTTATTTTGTGTGACCACTTGTTCAGACACCTAGGAAATAGTAATAGGAATAAGCTTTTTTAATCTTCTGTTGTGGAATATGTAATTTTGATATCATGTCCAGTTTAGATTAGTGAGGAAGTAGGTCAAGAATGATCTTTAATGCAGTCATTAATCTTGGAGGTGTTGTACACCATCAAAATGATCTTGTTCGTTTTCCCTCCAAACTCTGATCATAACCCTGGCTGAAATTCATAGTTTCAGAAGTAAAATTTAAAGAGTTCCACAAAGATATTTTTTAAAGGTTTTAATGACATCAATCTCTGACTCTGGCCCTGGTCTTTTAACTGGCAATTCAAAGAGAATTGAATAGATCTAATAAAACTATTTGAACTCTTTCAAAGTGGTCAGTAATCTAGAGGAAATGCACTAGTTAGAAATAACTCGTGCCTAAGCTATTTCAAAAAGATTTAGTAAAGGACCAGGTCATCACCTTCCAAGTGGAAGTTATAACTAATTCGTTCCATGTTTAATGAAAATCATCTGCCACAGGAAGAAAGCAGGAGCTATGTGGCTGCTCCTGCTATTGAAAAAAGCTGAAGAACAAAGTAATTTACATCAGAAGCAATTTGGAGTAAAATATCTGTGTCATAGTAAATGGTAAAAATAACTAAGATCTAACCCTCTCTAGGAACAGATTAAATCTTATAATCATTGAGACCTCTTTATAAGTCATACCACAATCTTTCCCATTTCAAATAGAATGAAAAGATAAGGGAGCCTCTCTCTTCTCCATGTAAACGCACACTACTACAGTGTCTTCTACACACCAGCCTGAATTTTATGCATGTCCGTGCAAAGAAGTTGTCTCTCAGAAATTCACAATGCAAGAAGTCTATAAATGAACTCTAATATTATATTAAATTAATAGTGATTTGGTGAAGTATAATCAAGGGCATCAAGACTGGAGAGAAAAGAACATATTAACAGAGCTGACAATATGTTGTGCATAGCTACTTGGTCCAATTTTACTTTTGATCAATCAGAGTGGTTGGAAATAAAGAGACTGGGCATATCTACTAAAAAATGGCCTCAAATAACAGGAGCCACTTTAAGATGAACTTTAATTCCATTGAAAACGTGACTTTCTAAAAGGCCAAAACTGCTCCTGGTTACCATAAACAGACTCCACCATGACTTCAGAGTTAGGAAACTGGAGGCCCCGTGTTGGTCTGCACAAAATATTGCACTTGCAGTTTGCATCGTGTGATTTGAAAGAGAAATATGCTGGTTCTCCACTCAGGAACTATGTAGTGAATAGCAAGTACTCCCAGGCAGATAGCCACATGCTGTGGATTGATTTTCACTTGTGAGCCTGCTCCAACATGCACTGCCCCTAAGCTTCCTGGGTATTCTCTGGGGACTCCCCACTAGACACTCAGCAAACCCTGTCTGCCTCTTTCAACATAACACATTATAGTAAGGACTGAAGCTGATCCCCCAAAGATAGCAGCAATATAAACTTGGAAACCCGTCTTTCCTCTCCATATTTACAATTTTGTTCCCTGGGTTAGCATGGCATGACACTCATTCTTGCTAGCCTCCCCGGGGGGAAAAAATCCTCCTGTAATCTTGTTCTGGTCTGTTTTTCATTTTATATATAAACATTACGCCCAATCAGCCCTGAGTAGCAGGCAGCATATAAACAAAAACAGATTCTTGCTCCAAATTACTCAATGTTATTTAGATTGGAGGGACTTTTAATTTTCCAATGTGCAGTATTATTAAATAGTCTCTATAAACTAATTATTGAAACCAACAATCTTAGTAAGGTAATTCAGTATCCTCATTACTTTGAAAAACTTCCGCACAATAGATATATGATACTTCACACATAAACTCTAATTACGCTAATTACAATGCAAGGGGAAAACAAGCCTTGTTTTGTAAATGCCTAATAAAATTGTGGAGCATTCCAAATGAACGCATTAGGCATTGGTTAACCAACAAGTCTTTTTGTCAGGTTATTTACAGGAGCCAAGAGAAATAACCTTTCTCACATATTTCCTTTGCCTATAATTATCCTACCTGGCAACAAACATTTAAAACTAAACTTAAAATTTAAACTGGGGGAGAAAACAGAATAAACTGATGTCTGTATTTATAGAACTAATTTTGTTTAATTATCTTTGACAAAGCTAATCAAATAAAGTCACTATTTTCTATCAAGAGGCATCTTACCCCTTATAAAATCAGGCTTTGATCAAGTTAGGGAAAGGCACAAGAAAGACATTGGTTGCTGTTTATGAGTTGACTGCAAGGAGGCTAAGAAGTATTGAAAGAAGTAGCTAGAACCCTTAATGTAATGGGGCTCTACAAAGAGACAGAATATTTGTTGGGCAGGCCCCAAAATGGCTGTAGTTAGACTCCTGGCCCAAGACTTTTGGAGGGCAATTATGTTTTCCGTGTGTAGCCAGGCCTGGGTAATAGCTATGTTATAATTAGTCAAGGCCAGAAACATTCTGACTCAGCATATAGATTCAAGGCCATAAACATTAACTTGTGAGCATGTACCACCACCACCCTTATGGAACCTGTTGGCAGGTGCCTTCTTTGTTTGAGCTGTATATAAAAAGGGCCTCATGAAAATGGTCAAGGGAGCTGGCTAATGGCTATGGGCAACTCCAAATAAAGGATGACCAATATTCCCATCCTGCCTTACATCTTCTTTCAATTGATGGATCCTAGAACCTTGTATCCTGAGTCAGAGCCCCCACATGACAATATTAAAAAAGGACAAAGAAAAACAAAGGATAACTGATAATGATCCTGTAATTTAAAAATATATATATTCTTATTTTTAAGTGAAATCATTATCATTCATGCTATGATTACACATCAAGTAAACATGAGTCATGAAACTAGTGACAAAATATCTAAAAATGCCTAAAAGTATAGAAGCAAAATTGCTGGGGCCAGACTGTGGCATTTGGTGGCCCGTACGGGGAACGAACCCGCGACCTTGGCGTTATCAGCACCAATGCCGCAGTCTGGCTGGGCACAATTCAGGAGCCACTTGTCAAAAGAAACTAACTTTATTTTTAGAACCACACACGCCAAACAAAACAGCTCCTCCGGAAAAACCCTCAGAGCCCAACTGCCACCACCGGCTTCCCACAAGCCACTCTCACACCCACCAGCCTCTTCACCTCCCACAATCCTCCTGCTCTTGAGGCCGATTGGCTGGGTCACATGGGCGGAGCCAAAAAAGTCCCTCAATGAGCAGCTCTGTGGTCTGAAAGGGCAGGGAAACAGCCCAACGAGCATCACCGCAGAGGAACCAATCAGCTAGATATTGCTAGATGTTGCTGGGGCCGCTGTGAGCCAATCATCAGCTGGTAGTCTGAAAGGGCAGGGAAACAGCTCAATGAGCATCTCCAATGAGCATCACCGCAGAGGAGCCAATCAGCTAGATGTTGCTGGGGCCGTTGTGAGCCAATCATCAGCCGGCAGTCTGGAAGTTTGCTGGCAGCTGGAAGTTTGCTGGGGCCCCTTTGGCTGTGGCTCTCAACATCTCCCACTCTCTGTTTAAACAACAAGCATGTGGCTTAGGGACCATGCCTGCCTTAGGTTGTCCAATAGTACATATGGTCCTTACCCGTTAGGTTGGTACCATTGCAATCGAATCTTACCCATCACTGACTACCAGTCCAGTACATAGCCACACCTGTGGAGAGGTCTTTGCCTCACCTCTGTTGGCCCCCAAATTTTAGCTGAACGATCATGACAAGCAGAAGGGAGGAAGATACACCAAGCCAATTGACGGCTCCTTTTGGAAAAATTGTACCACCGATGATATCATCAACAAAAATACCCCAACACTACCACAAGTCGCTGCATTAACAGATACTTCACAATGCATACAGGTGAGTTCACAATGCATACAAGTGATACATAGTCCAGGCAAGTTCTGTAATCATAAAGTAACTAGATAGCCAAGAAAAATTCATGGGTAGCATTTATAGTACACTAAGTGACAGGGCACCTCAGCAAGTCAAAAATCACAAAGCAACAGAGACAAAGAACCAACAATCACACATCTACATGGCATCAGTTTTTGGGCAGAAGCAAGCAAAAGAAAACAGTGCAAACTCTGGTGGGAATGGGCACAAGAGACATCAACAACAGCCAGTGTATGCTGTCAGGGAGGCTGTTCACAGCTGACTAGTGCTGTGAAAACAGCACCTGACATGAGAGGCGATGTTGTGCGGCCTAACGGTGAGAGAATACAAGGACACTACACTGAGAACTGAAGTCCCTAAATCAGTCTAGACCTTGTGGAATGGGCCAGACAGTCTTTGTTGTAGCACAGAGACTCGTGCAGAGAAGAAACCAGTAGGAATTGCATCAAAAGTCGACGGGACAATGAACAGAGATGAAGGAGCCAACACCAGATGAAAGTTAAGAAATGGCAGGAATCTCAGAATGTAGGCCACCAGTTTCTGAACACTACTTGTCTTCACCCATTCAGGCTACTCTAACAAAATACCATAAATTAGGTGGCTTATAAACAAAGACATTTATTTCCTATATTCTGGGGGATGGGAAGGTCAGAGTCAAGGTGGATTGAGTTTCTGATGAGCACCTGCTTCCTGGTTCAGAGAAAGCCATCCTCTTAACTGTGCCCTCATATGGTGGAAGGGGCAAAGCATCTTTGTGGGGTCTCTTCTTTAAGGTTACTAATCCCCTTCATGACTTGGTTACACCCCTAAAGCCTCATCTTTTGGTATCATCTCCTTGATGCTGGGGGACGGATTTCAATATGTGAATTTGGGGTGAAACAAATATCCAGTCCATAGCACAACTCAAATACAGCTAAAGGAGCACTGTGATGTGAGAAAAGCATTATTAGCAATAAGACTGTGGTTCTTAATTACTTTTGCCCCATAAGAGAAGCAGGGCCTCCTGGCCGATTGGCTGATTCCATTTGAGAGAATGTGTACAAGATGAGCCTGAAATAATACCCTGTTAAAGAAGAAGCTAGGACGTGTTAACAGGACCAGTAAACGTTATGAGGTTTCCACTTAATGAAGAGGAAACAATTTTGCAGCAAAAAGGAAAACAATTGCCCTTGGATGAAAATCAACAGATATGTATTAATCTACTAATCTATACTATTTAATTAATGAATAATTAAAAATGAACTGACCACCTTCTAGGATGGCAAATGAAGAGAATCAGCACTTAATCTGCCTTTCCTATAAGATTATCCCACTGGGTAAACGAATAATAGACAAGGGAAAGTATCTGCTTATAAAGATATCCCAAATAGTAATTCTTTTCGACAATAGACTATCACTACTTACAACTGCTCCCTGTTCGATAAATTAATGGATCTGTATATTGAATCTTAATGTCTACTAACAAAAACAGAGACCATCATACATTATGTGCCTCTGATTGTCTTGACAAAATGTCACACGTAAGTCTAATCAACCCTCTGGATGCTCCTCTGTTTTTCAGGAAACAGAAAGAAAAGAGGAACATGAGAACTTCTCCAAGAATACACAATTAGCAAAATCCAGACAACAGGAAACTTTGTAGCATAGAGAGTCTGGACCACATAAACTATAGCAAAAAAAAAAAAAAAAAAGAAAGAAAGGGATGAGATGTTGGGCAAGGGGAGTTACCTATAGATTAAACAACAACCTAAACATATCCATATTCTTAATTTACAAGGATATACTGTTGGGTAGAAAATTTGTAAAATACAAGGATGGTATTACTCTAAAAGTGAGGATGGTGGTTACTCTGAGGGATGTGTTGGATGTGTTTGTAATTGGAACAGCCCTTACCAAGGAATTTCCAGAGTGACTGACAAAGTTCTATGCCTTTGTCTAGGTGGTAGTTCCAGAGATGTTTTCTTTATAATAATTCACTAGCTATAAACAATATCACAAAAAAAGATGAAAGAAAATCAAAGTGGCAGCAGGCCCATAGCAGTGCAAAGCCATTAGCAGCTGTGGGTTGTGTTGCGGGTTCTAAACATCAGAAGGGGGTTGAAGTAAGACTCTCAAACGCTCACCTTCCACCTCCAATGAAGCCTGCAACGATTCTGAAGTGGAGCCAAACAGCAGGTGGTTAGTAGAGAGTGCTGTTTCCCTGTCTCTGTTTGTTCAGATTTCTTTTCACAGAATTTTTTACTGGACTAGGTTACAGTATTTATTATATGTCCCAGTATAAAGGAAAATAAAAACTGTCCTGGGAAAATTATACTTTAAATTGAAATGAAGAAAAAAAATTAGTCAAAACATTCCATCACCTCATGTAAAAAACAAGAAGCTAGAATTGAATTATTTCAGAGGATTTTATTTTTTATTGGGCTTTACTCTTTATATATTCCTAACTTTTATAACAATAAAATAGCTTTTTTTGGCATGAGAATATATCATAATATATTCTATAACAATATATGAAAGTATGATTTGATGAAATGACAATTTTAAAGCCTGAAGCAACTACAAAAGCATAACACAAGACAGAGGACGATAAAAGAGGAGGCTAAATTTTTTGAGTTGAATCAAAAACCCTGACATGGCTGTCACTCTTGTGTCAGTTTCCAATACATTACATAGACCCTAAACCTCACATTACAGAAGGGACAACCAAAACAGTGCTGAAGAGGGGATTATAAAGGGTAAGGAAGGGTCTGCTATGAGGTAAGGCACATTGGGTTTCCAAAACCCAACTGAGCTTTAAGAGACCTAATTTTCCCCAATACTGAATTGACACAGGCCCAAAACCTACCCCCAAGAAAATCTCCTATTTATGAGGCATAATGTCAGTTTTAGATATTAGGTATCCTCCAAAAGTTCATGTGTGAGAAAATGCAAGAAAGCTTAGAGGTGAAATGATTGGTTGAGGGGAACCTTAACCTAATCAGTTCATTAATTCACTCAGAGGGATTCAGTGAGTGGTAACTATAGGCAGATAGGGTATGACAAATGAGGTGGGTCTTTGAAGTATATATCTTGTTTGTGGTAAACGAAGTGTCTGCCTGTCTTCCTGTCTCTCCCCGACACCTGCCTTGCTTCTTGGTGCCATGTACCCTGCAGGTTACTTCCACCATGATGTTCTGCCTCATCTCAGGCCTGGAGGAATGGAGTTGGCCATCCATGCACTAAGACTTCCGAAACGATGAGATCCCCAAATACATTTTTCTTCCTTTAGTTGTTTTGGTCGGGTCTTTTTGGTCACGGAAGCAACAAATCTGACTACAACAGGTACCCAGGATATGAAGATGTGGTCACAGTCCTCAGGGTACTGACTGTCCCAGGACAAGGTAGGGACAAGGTGGGTACTATGAGTGCTATAAGAGGACACACACAGCTGGGATGTGATTGAAGAGCCACAGAGAAGCACATGAACAATTAAGGGTCAGAAAGAAAGAGCGTCAGTTTGCTGCAGAAAATGAAGTTGAGCCAAGTAAAATGAGGAGAAAGGAAAAGGAGGTATGGCAGCAAAGGGGTCAAATTCGCAAAGATGGAAAGGCACTTTGTATGCTCAGAGAAACTTGAAGCATTTGGTATTGCTAGAGCTTTCTAGCAAGTTTTCAGGCTGCAGAAGTAAGACGAGGCCTTGAGATGACCCTAATCTGCTCTGACTCCTGCCAAAGGGAAAATGTGATCAGATTCGCAATATACTACTCTGCTGGTAGAATGGAGAATGGTAAAAAAGAATGAGACCGGAGTCTAAGAGACTATTTTATAAGCTGTTGTAGAAACTCAGGTCAGAATTACCAAAGTAGCAATGGGGACAGACAGAGAAGAGATGGAAAAGAAGAAAAGTAAAGGGAAAAAATCAGCTGGACTATCTTTGTTTTTTTAAAAAAAAAACTGGAGTTAAGACATTCTCATACCCGAAACTTAAGTGTAAAGTGAATTTTATTTTATTTTAAAGCATGTTGCAGAAAAACAATTAGCCAATGAATGTGAAAGAATACGTTCAAAAAGCAGGAATTTTCAAATAAATACACAAAGTTTTTCTTTTACTATATTAATATGTTTAAATCTTGATGTTTGGCATAGGTTAGGAGACCCTGAATTTAAATACTGACTTAAGATGCTTTATGAGTAGTAGATTTTCTACATTTTAGAAATTCATTTAATTTTTCTTCTATTAAAGGAGACTTGGAGGATCAAACGAGTTGATGAATGAGAAAACAATTTCCCCCCAAGAAACAAAATGAGGGTTTTTCATATTTACTTTTATTTTGTTTTTAGTTAGCACATAAATGTACATATTTATGGGATTCATTGTGATTATTATGTACATATTGTATGAATAATCAAATCATAGTATTCAATATATCTATCATCTCAAGCATTCATCATTCAGAATCTTCTAGTTTCTTGAAATATCTACTACAGTATTGTCAACTGCAATTGCCCTACTGTGTCACAGTACACCAGACTTATTCTTCCCAACTAATTGTACCCACTGACCATTCTCTATTCATCACCCCTTCTTTTACCCTCCCCAGGTCTGCTGACCACTTTCCACTCTGTGTTTCTGTAACAGGAACTTTTTTGAGATCCCACATATTAGTGAGATCATGTGGTATTTGCCTTTCAACTCCTGGTTTATTTCATTTATATTCGACTTTATATTAACAAAAATAGAAGGTTCTGTTTAAACTTTTCCTAAATATAGAAATAGTAAGGCACCAATTCTTTTTCTGAAGCAAATGAAACTTCTATATTACTTTCCAATTAAGAATAACGGTTAACTTGATTAAACACTATTTTAAGCATATACATAATTTTTCATAAATTATGTATAATCTTCACAATAACAACCAGTATGTGGCAAGGCTGGGATTCAAAGCCAATTTGTCTGGTGCTGGTCTGTGAGATCTTGCACCTTTTTATTAACAATCATCATTATGTGACTAGAGGGAAAAAAATTATATATGAAGATGAATAGCCTTTTATATAAAAGTATTAAGCAATTAAGACTATGAATAAAACAAGAAAAAAACAATAAAAAAGATAAAATGCCTTATAAGCATAAAGAAAAATTTAGATGAAGAAAACTTTTTAATGCAATTATAAAGCATAACCAATTATTGGGTGAAAAGAGGTCAATTCTTATTGTTAATTTATTAATTTATAAAGGTACATAATTTCCAGAAAAATAACAATGTTTCTTTATTGGCAACTTATGATGATTTTTAAAAGACAGACATAAAAATAAAAGGAATATGAAAGCCAAGAAAATTCTAAATAATGGAGTGTTTAACAATAAGATATTAAATCATATTTAAACCTGATAAATAAAAATATGTGACAATAAATTTTAAATAATTATTGAGCTATCAGGAAATAAATCCAACTGCATAAAGCAACTTAGCATGTCAAAAAGATAACATTTTATATAACTATAGAAAATGTATTATTAAATAATATTGGGACAATTGGATATTCATAAGGAAAACTACAATTGAGATATGCTGTCCTTTCCAACATAATGGATCCAAGTAAGACAAGGATTTAACTGTAAAAAGGAAACAAAAAGAGTAGAAGAAATATTTCATAATCTCACAGTGGAAAAAAAAACCTAGCTTAACCAAAGAAAAAGAAATATAAATATATTTTTTAAAGAATTATAATTTAATACAGGAGAAAAGATTTCACAAATAATTAAAATTAAAAAACAAATAAAAAAACGGACCCAAAGTATCATAAGTACTTAATTGCTTAATAAATAATGATCTTTCTAAATCAAGAAAATATCTAATAGCATTCTCAGAGAACAGTAAACAAGAGATAAGAACCATCGATAAAAAGAATGAAAAATAGAACTTAAATATATGTAGTCTTTAACATTGTCAGACGACCAACAGAGCTACCAGGTGCTAGAGTGGGTATATTGGCTTCCCATCACTATAACAAAATTCCTGAGACAAGCTATTTATGAAGCAAAAAGAAGTTTAAACTGTAAGTTTGACTCACAGTTCTGGAGGTTTTGAAGACAGAGCAGCCCCACTCTTTGGGCCTCTGATGAACACAACATGGCAGGTGGGTACAGCAGAGCAAATGACTCACATTGTGAGTCAGAAAGAAGAGAGATGAAGAGACTGAGGTCTCAAATCTCTTTCAAGGGCATGCCCCCAGTGACCCAAGAACCACTTGGCCCCAACTTCCTAAAGCACCATGGCACCTCCCAATTCTGCCATCCAAAGAACCAAGCCTTTGACCCTAACTTGAACACTTATACAAACCACAAGTCAAAATGAAAGTGAGAATCAAGCCTTTAAAACACATACTGCAATAGTACCAGCAGGATGCTAACCTGGAGAAAGTGTTGACTCCTGAGCCATTCTCCCCAGTGGAACAATGTCCGGGGAGGCTGATGGATCTGCACAGAGGAAGCCTCCCAAGCCAGAGGACCCAAGGCTAGAAGATGGCAATGGAGAAGAACTGGGAACTGGGGTGCTGAGTCAGAGTTATATCTTCAAATACCCCTTCACACCCAAAAGGTACCCTTAGAAAGGATACGTGAAGGAGGTCTCAGGCCAAACGCCCCAGATAAAGAGACTTCTAAATGAAAAAGCCTGGGCTAGGAACACAGATGTGCATATGAGCATGGCCTGCCTAGCCCTGCGTCCCTGACTGCAACTCACTGAGCCCTCCCACCCTCACTGGCTGTGCACCAAGTCTGCTGCTGGAGGGCACCTTCCTCCCTCAGGCCTGCCAGACTCAGCCTCTTGACTCACCTGTGGCCAGGCCTGAAAAATCATACAAGGGTTTTTAACCAGGAGTCACATTCCTCAAACATCTATCATATTAAGAGAATGGGAAAAAAATCAAAGCTTTAAAGCTATTAAATACTGTTTTTATTTGCAATTTAGTAAAGTTCAAAACAGTAGAAAACTTGTGTGTGATATAAGTAGGTGCAATGCTCCCTTATATACTTTGTTCATGGGATTATAAATTGTGCTATTTTGTTGTAAAAAACAGTCATGCGGTAGAAAATTGGAAATCTTTATCAAAAGTAAATATACAGGGCTGGGGTATAGCTCAGTTCGTAGAGTGCTTGCCTCACATGCATAAGGCCCTGGGTGCAATCCCCAGCACCACCACCACCACCATGACAACAAAAGGTAAATATACATATAGCATTCCACCAAGCAATTTTACTTCTAAGAACTATTCTTCTCTATCTACTTGCACATGTATGAATATACAAGTTTTTGAGAATATTCACTGTATTATTGTTTGTAATGGAGGAAAGATGGAAACAAAATAATTCTTATAATGAAAAGAGTTAAATTCATACCCACGGGTAATATGTAACTGTAAAAAAAAAAAAAAATTTTATACATACTTGGGTTTTATAATTTTCAGTAAACATTCTTAAAGTAAAAAAAGAAAAAAAAACTAGCAAGGTGAAACACAATATGTATAATGCTGCATTTATATAAGGAAAGCAGATTAGTTAAGCCCTGCTCAAGTTTACTTCCAGGTCTGACACTTCAAAATTGGTTCATTACTTGGTTTTCTCATTAAAAAAAAAAAAAAAGTATAATGGTAATCCCTAGGTCACAGAGCTGCCGGAAGGATTAAATGAATTCATGGGTGGGTAAGACAGAGAATGCCAGCACACATTGGTCCATACTTGCCAGCCTCCCTTGCACCACAATGTGGGCATGCAGTTAAATTCTAACCAAGGCCTGGAAGGTCTTGTGCACAATGTCCATCCTCTGTGGTAAGTCTTTTTCCTGCTAGATGCCACATATGGAGGGTGGCAAGGCCTCTGTTGGTAGGCATCCCTGTGACCAACTATGGACTCCAATCTCCTGACTACCCACACATATTGCTGACTTCAATCACCTTTTTTTGGGCTTGAAGAATAAAACCCTTTAGAGTCAAGTGTTAGAACAGTTAGTGTAACCTTAACTAATGAGGTGAGCTCTTTTTGCTGCCATTATCATAATTATTGTTTTTATCATTAACACTTTATACATCTCTGAGAGGAATTTAATAAATTAATGATCATGTTTGCATCTGGCAAAGGTATTGTGAAGATTGCACGTTTACATGCATATATCATGTCTATATTCAGCAGGCCACGCTGTGCTATGCAATCAATGAACCCTGAATCCCCGGGCCTTCACACAATAGAGATTTGCTTCTCACTGACATCAGTCTGATGAAGGCCAAGAGGCTCTGATGCCTGCATCTCTTCCACAAAGTGACTCAGGGATCCAGATGGCTCCTATCTGCCACCTCCTTTATTTACTGCAATACTCATGGGATAAACAGAGTTGGCAAGGATGCATCCTCCTATCAGCCATCACTGCTCATTTCAGTGATATGATCCTACTGGGTTGCTGAGAATTCAGAAAGGTAGTTAGTTCAGCCATGTGCTCTGGGAAATTAAATGGCTTGATGAACGCCCCCTGTGCTTCCCCCTATGACCTGGAAATTGGTGATCTTGATGAGACAGGCTGAGGGAACTAACTTGGCCCTTTGCCATGTTGCCATGTTACCTTGATTCCTTTGCAAACATACAGATTAGAAATCTGTCCCTAGAAATGCATGGTTAGTAACACTTAAGCCACTCCAGGTGCATCAGATAGTTGACATAACTACCAACAAATAAAAAGAATTGGGGTGTAGTTCTCTAGTCTTATTACTTTACACTCATAAGAACTTTTATGTGCTATTTTAATTTCTCTTTGTTTATTAATTTGTAACCTATCAATAAAAGTGAATGGGTATTTCCTGATCTTCAGGTCAAATATTCCCTGGGAATAATGTTATTAACTAACTCTTTTAAAAAATTAATTTCATTTCTAATTTTTAAATGAACACACCAGACTGAAAACTAAATGTAAATACCAATCACTGGATCTTATTTTGCTGTCTCTGCCTTCATGTTAGAGACATTTATTGCTGTCCCTCCCTCCACCTCCACATTTCCCAGCCCACTTTCAATTGGCAGGGCCAAGTGACTTATTCTTGCCAAAGGGCTATGAGCAGAAGTAAAGTGTGTCATTTCCAGGCTGAAGCATTTGGAAGTCAATAGACAGCTCTGTCTTCTGCCACAGTGAGCTGGAAACTTCCTGTTTTAGATGGCAGAGCTACAAGGTACTGGATCTCAGAGTCATCATTTGGAAAGGAGATGCTCTGAGAGTTACCAGATCTGGGCTGCATTTTGCATGACTGAGAAGTAAATCTGCACATATTAAACCACTTGCACCCAGAAGTTTGTTTGTTACCACAACAGCCTTATCTGACTAAATGACTTCTAACTTCCAAACATCTAAAGAACCTTTTCCATTGTAATTCAATAACCCCAGCATGTTAAATATCTACTATATATAAATAGGATAGGTAAGTACATAAGCAATATTGCTTGTATACAGTGTACACAGAAAAGTATTAAAGGCTAGGCATGGGTAGAATAAGAAGATAAATACAGCATTATCTCTCCATGAGTTTCCAAGCTAGTTTAAACACTTCTTCAATAAATATTTGCTGAATGTTTATTAAAGCATCTGCTAGACAAAAGAATACAAAGGTGAATAAGGCAACAACCCTGCTCTCGAAGGTCTGTCAGACCAATGCAGACAACAGACTCTCTCACTGATCATCACAAACTCTCATGAAGGGTGGAGGCAGAAGAGAGTGTGAACTACTGGTGAGCACAGAGGAGTATGAAGGGCTCTAGTTCATAGTGGGGTTTCCCTAAGGAAGTGATGCCTACACAGCAGAAGTTAGGCACATTCTGGCTCATTATTTTTTATAAAGGAGGACAGCAATCCAATCTACATGTCACTTCTCTACTCAGTTGGAATTTGATGTGTGTAACATAGTTGGCCCTTGAAGGATTCAGGAGCAAAATACTCACTTCACAGTCCTCAGAATTTCTATTTGCTTTCGACCATCAAGGATAGATATAAAATTCTTATCAGTTCTCGCTGTGGAACTCAAACCATTGTGAAGCTCACCATTTATATGCATTTACTCAAAATATACTTTCCATCTGCTGCATTTATATAATATGCTTGCTTCTAAAGTATCCCTATACCCTGCATTCCTATTGTTTCCTATAGGTTGTATGCACATAGCAACATGGCTTAAGATGTTGGTGGTGTGTAGAATACATGGCCCAACAGTTCACTGTAGTGGTCAAGAACTTGGTTTTGGAGTCAGATTTTCCTAGCTCTTGACACAACCAGCTGAGTGACCATAGACAGGTTATTAAGTTCAGTGAGCTTCTGTTTCCTCACCAGTGGGAAGGAAATCTTAAATGAACCCATCTCAAAGAAACCATTATGAAAATTAAATGTGCTTATATAATCTAGGTACACCAGTAAGTGTTTGGTGAACTAGTTAATTGTGAGTATTGTTGTTTTGTTGTTAACTCCAGAGAGATGTTTTACACTGGAATTAATAGTTCTACCCTAAAATGATACTTTTATGATAATAAAGCAATAAATGTAACAAAGCTCCATGTTTGAAAAATTATAAGGCCTTAAAGAGAGTGGTTATTTAATAATTAATAAACTAAAAACTAATAATTCCTCAGCATTTTCATGGAAGGCATTTGGAATGGTGTTGAGTAGCAATGGTACTGAACAAAGCCAATCCATTCAGCAGCTGGTGTCTCCTTTGTAAAAGGGATTCACTTCTTGCCTGTTAAAATAAGAAGGTCTGTTGAGAAGACTATGAATATCAACATCCTATCCATTTCATGTCTCTTAGAAGGGCCATCTCTGGAACATGTTCTTTTATACCTGAATAAGAAACATTGATTGAACAACCTTAAGGTCAGGAAGTCATCTGGAGAAGTTTCCTAACTCTAGTCCAATTAATTTTAATAGTTTCATTTTATAGATAATTCAACTAAGTTCCAGAAATGTTAGTATTAATCAAAGCTAAGAGCAATAGTAGGGATTGGAAATGAAGATGCCTGTCTCTTGGTAAAATAGCCTTACTAAACTTGACCATAAACCCTGTAGTAGTTGTTATTACAAAGTGTGATACCCAGAAAACTGAAGAAGAAAATAGATTAGTTAAGTGACTACAATCCTGAAAATTAACAATCTGAATTTTAAACACCATCTGGCCTGATTTTCTCAATGTTATCCTCCAAGTCATGTATTATTTTAGGTTTTCTCATACTCTAAACAGAAAACCAAAGCACTTTATAAGGATATTAATCCTACTTGCTTCTTGGGGATGCAATAATAATCGTAAAGTTCTTTGAAATAGCAAGTACTAGAAGAAAAAAATGTATGATTCAATGTTCTATTCCTATTTCAATATCAAAGCCCAATGCTGTGCATTAAGGACAGAATAAAATCACTTGAAATCAAATGGTTGATGAAATTTCCCAAAGCTCAGCTGTATCTCATTATATCAGATCCTTTAGTTACTAGGGTATGCAACCATTACAAAAAAAAGATTACACTGTCTATTCAGAAGGCAGGCTGACATTCTTCCCTTCACTCTGCATTATCTCAAACATTTGGCTCTTAACATTATTCCAAACCATCTTAGGTTTAATAATGTGTGTGTGCCTGCATAGGTGTGTGTGTGTGTATGTGTGTGTGTGTGCGCGGTGCTCAAAGCAAGGTGGGAGCTCTCAGAATGTGAAAAGCCCATTCTTCTTTTCATAGCAGGAATTCTTTTTTATCAGTCCCTTTTAAATTTTTTTTTCAAAAAGTTTCACTCTGCTTCACTTAAACAAAAATAAAAATCCAAGATTGGGATAGTAGGTATTATAATAAGGGAAGGTGAGCGATAACAGCATTTTAATGTGAAGTCTTTCATTTGAAGGACCCATCAGTCTCATTTTTGGTGTTCATTGCTACTCTACTGCAGAATACAGAAGCCTTCTGCAGTATTCCAATAGGCACCAGCCACAAAGCTTCCAGGATTTATATGAATTGTTCCCTCTAGTCTGTGACCTAATGAAATAGTACCCAACTACTATATGCAGTTATGTAGAAACCAACACCATCAAACTCAGGTGTCAAGAGCTCCATATTTTTCCCTGTGACTCATGTCAAATTCATCTCCTAAATACAGATTCAATAATGGAATTAATTCATTATTTCAAACATAGCCATAATAAGGTAGGGGAAGGTATCAGTAGGTAAGAGAGCAATTTAGGATTCACATAAATACTCTTGAATTTGACAACAGCCACATCTTGCTTTGAGTATCTCAAATAATCCAGAGCTCTTGGAAAAAACAGAGTAGGAGGTAAGACTTTATGAAAAAAGAGACTGAACATGAAGTTATGCACATTGTAAGAGAAAGATCTTGAAAAATATGAATGCATGTAAATAGACTTAAACTTCAATCTACTGAATATTTTGAGCAAGAGATCAACATAAGCTGTGTATTTCAGGAGCATAGATTATGTGTTGGAGTCATAAAGATTAGTCAGGAGGCTAATATATTAACTTGGAGAAGTTAATGAAGCTTAGCCAGATCAATGGAAAAGGGGATAAACAAGAAAGGGTGAATTCAGTAGACAGTAAAGAGGTTGTATTGAGAGAATGAGAAGAAAATTGGGAAATTTTCAACTTTCTGAGTTTGGTTTCAGTTTACTAAATAGAATGACTTATTGCAGAGTAATGTGATTTAGAGGTAGTGAATGCATGATATGTGTAGGAAGATGTATGTATTAAACATCTGTGGTGTGCCAAGCAGTTTTAGGAGCTAGTATTACAACACTGGGGGAAAAAAAAAACTGCACCTTCAATTGGGTAAATGAATGAAGAAACTGTGATATGTCCAGATAATGGAACATTTGTCAAGAAACGAGTTATCAAGTCATGAAAAGGTACTTAGGAACTTTAAATTCATAGTATAAAGTGAGAAAAGCCAATCTGAAAAGATTACAGACTACTTGATTCCAACTATAGGAAGTTCTCGAAAAGGCAAAACTATGGAAATAGTAAACTAAGATCAGTGGGGGAGGGGTGGTAGATGGGAAATCTCCCTTCCTTCTCTTGACTTTGCTGTGAACCTAAAACTGCTCTCAAAGATAAAGTCAATTTTAAAATGCACTTTGAACTTAAAAATGTAAATTTAAAGAAATGATCAGTGGTTGGGGAGAGGGATGAATAGGTGGAACACAGAGGATTAGGAGGGCAGTGAAACTATTCTGTAATGATACTACAATGTTGGATACCTGTCATTGTACCTTGGTCAAATCCCATAAAATGTACAACCAAGCAGTAATCCTAAGGTAAACTAAGGTCTTCAGATGATAATGATGTGTCAATGTAGGTTCATCAATTGTAATAAATACACCATTCCTGTACAACATGTTGATAGTGGGGGACACTGTGCAAGTATAGGGACAGGGTGCACATGGGAACTCTGTAATTTCTGCTCAATTTTTCTCTGAAGCTCAAACTGATCTAAGAAATAAAGACTATCAAAAAATTGTCATGAGGCTTGGGAGGCTGAGACAGAAGGATCGTAAGTTCAAAGCCAGCCTCAGTGAAAGTGAGGCACTAAGCCATTCAGTGAGACCCTGGTCTGTAGACAAAATACAAAATAGGGCTGGGGATGTGGATCAGTGGTTGAGTGGCCCTGAGTTCAATCCCCAGTACCCCCATTCCCCCAAAAAAACATGTCATGCCTTTAGGAAAGAGAGGAGAACTCCATACATTCAAGGAGGGGGAGCCTATTTTTAGAAGAGAAAGACAAATTATAAACAAAGGTAAATCATCAGCTGAATGTGAATGCAAGGGTCAGGGGGAGAAGCGACTACTATACTGGAGTGATTAACTCTGACTATAAAGAAAAAAAAACTATTTCATAATTAAACCTAAGATCATCATGTGCAGAAGATCATCATGGGATCAACAGTCACCATCAATTCATTTCAGTATCTGTCATGTTCTACAATTTTTAATAATGTATATGATATATATAAAATATAATATTGGATATATATTTTATTTACAACATATAATGAATTTTACATACATATTACATATATACATTCTATGGCTGCTACCCTGAGAAGACATTAGGAGAAAAGAAAGAGCAGAACCAAGAAGAATAGTTAGCACTAGATGGCAATTATCCAGGCAAGATATGGTGGCAGTTTAGACCAGCATCTCTGCAGTGGATTCTGCATTGTATTCTGAAGTAGAATCAACAGTATTTGCTAATGCCTTGGAAATGGGATATTAAAGAGAGGTATCATATATGACTCTGAGTTTGGGATTTAAGCATTTGCAAGTCTGAAATAGTCATTTACTGATGAGAAAAAGGCTGTGGGAGGAACAGGTTTGAGGATGAAAAAGGAGATCAGGAATTTGGTTTGGGTATGTTAAGGTTCTTGTTAGACATCCAAATGAAGATGTCTAACATGGGTTCCTAGAAATATGGGTTCCTAGAGAATTGATTCTGGAGACCACAGTTGAGGCCCAAGCCAGAAAATTAAATGTTGGCATCACTAGCACACAGAAAGCAGATAAGAACATGACTAGATATACTTTCCTAAGAAGCAAGAATTTAAAAAAAAAATCAACAACTGAAGCCTGCTGTACTCCACCAATACAGTATGAATGGAAAGATAGGGAATAAACAGAAAAAGGAGATTGAGGATAAATAGTCAATAAGTTACAGAGAAAGAGAAGCATGCATGTACCAGCCCTTGAACAAGGAAAGATTTGAAAGAAAGAATAAATGATCAACTAGTGAATTAAGTAAAAAATGAGGAATTAGAATTACCTATGAAAATTAACAATGTGGAAGATGCTGAGGAACCTGAAAAGAGCAGTTTTTGTAGAAGATAATGGGGAAAATCCTGATTGATTCAAAGGGAAAGGGGAAGGATAAAAAATGGATGCCTTGTCGATATACAAATGTCTTATTAAATTTTATTATAGCTGAAAACAAATAAATGTGATTGTAGTTGGAAAAGAATAGGGGTTAGAAGAGAGTTTTTCTGCTTAAATTGAAGAAAAATTTCCTTGTTTACCTTGTGGGAGTGATAGCTGCTCAGAGGAGATAATTCATGAAGCAGAAAAGAGAGGGATCAACTGCAGTATGAACTTCCCCGAGTAAGATCATGGTTCAGGATTCAGTCAGTGAAGCAGAGACTCAATAACTAATATGGAAATAAGGAATTTATTACAGAAATTAGAACTTTCAATTATGTGGGAGAGGCTGAGAAAGTGAAGGTCTTCAAGAGGAACTTGCAGGGCCAGAATAAAAGAATTACTAATCAGCTGCTTAGCCAGTCCAGGTGGATAATTTGGAGCTTGCAATGAAATTCAAGAAACAGAATTTCTAGCCAGCAAAGTAGGACCACAAAGGAGGGCTCATAGAGAGATTTATGGGAAGTTGTTTCTATGCAGCTACCACCTGTGTAGGATCACAGCCAGCATCTGGTGGTAGGCCCGGGCCACTTTTGGTCAGCCTAGCCAGCAGTTAGGAAGCTAAGTTAGACATAAAGCAGAGGAAAGTAAGGCCCAGCTGAGCCCCACCAGATAGTCCCACATCACTAACTGTCACAGTGTATGAGCACTACAACCTTCCAAAACTAGGTTGGCCACTGATTCACTCCGCCTCCTAAATTCTGCGCAAGTTCCTCTTTCAGCCACTTCTAACACAATCATGCAAGGGATTCCAGACAGTGGAGTTCCTTGACTGACAACAGCACAATTGAGGACTTTCACCTCTTTCAAATTAGCATCAATGACATACATTTCTTTTAATTATACTTAACTTTCAAATGAAGATAATGGCCAAAGAAGACTTCTAATTTATATGATGCAACTATCACACAATCAGAAACTGCTCACCCCCAAAAGACCATAGATAGACTTAACCCAATGTGGGGTAATATCCACTCCTCTTATACCAAGTCACATTCTCACTTTGATACTTATGACTTAAATTATGACATGTAAAATTAAACATTGTTCATCTTATCTTAGTAAAAGAAGGGAAGAAGGAATAAGAAATTTAAAACTGAATAATACATACACAAATGAATTAATATAATAAAAGAAAAATATAAAACTACTACAAATTTCACCACTAGTCCCATAGTCATAGTAGTATGTATAGTGTCTTTCTTCCACCTAGTCTCTATATACCACTTCAGGTGGTCATGGTTCCTTGCATTGTGAAGAGACACAGATCTTCATTCCTGACAACCCTTCTGGTTTGGGGTGGTTTTCTATTACTTATGTCACAGAATATATGAGTAGTAAAAGGACTTCAGCATTAACATGTTTTCTCTGCTGGCCCAGTTACATAATTGCTATTGTCTAGATAGTCAGGATTAATCACTTTCTTTTAACCTTTGTTTCACTGGCATGAGAAACACTTTAGTAGCAAGTTGACTGGCATTAAGAAAACTCTCAGTTTAATGGGAGAAACAATATTATATATAGGCTGTATATTATATAAAGGAAATTATTCAGAGCTTATTTCACTATGGAAGACATTGCTCCAGCCCCACAATGTGTTGCTCTAATTGATTCTTCAAAGGGATATTCCATTCTACTGGCAGATCAGCTCTTGTAAGTGAGGAGGATAATGGTAAGACCAAAAGTATGGTATTGCATGAGCATGAGCCCATTTTCTGTAATACTTGTTTTGAAAAAAGCAATGCTATGTGAAATAGCATGACAGCAAATATAGTTATGTAAATCTGCAGAATTTTTAATGTAAATCTGCAGGTGTATTTTTCAGAAAAATATAAGCAGAAAAAGGCAAATACATGTGCAAGTACATATTAAAATAATAATGAAGTTAAATTCTTTCAAGATAGAGAAGGTGCTGTATCATCAATCTGCCACCAAGTGACTGGCTAATTCCTCAAGAAACTGAGTCCAAATCAGGAGCACAGAGTTGATCTCTTCCATTGACATATTGGGCATTGAAGAGTGTCTGTAGACAATGACCATGGTGACGAGAAGTCCATAGTACTGAATCAATGCACATTTTCCACCCTTGGTACAGTGATCACTTGTTCCTGAGTTCACTGGCTGGCTGACATCCACAAAATGGGTCATTTCCTATGCCTACTAATTGAAACCTTTCTTTGCAATGGCTTTCCTTTGGTGAACATTCACATGGAACACAATATATTCACATCCTGTATTGCTTTTGTAAAGATCTGTCCACCTAATCCCATCACATACCTCTTCCCAGATCTCTTGGTTGCCGATTTTCCAATTATGTTCCTCCCAAATCCCTATTTACCAAGGGATACTATTATCCACTTACCATGAAATAATGTAGATCCTCCTACCTCTATCTTTCTTTAAAAGGAAAATGGCAGGGGGCAGGGAATCAAGATAGTGCTCAAAGTTTTACCTATTGGGAAAATTGTTTTGCGCCATTATTCCTGAAGAATACTCGAGACTAGGGTTCTAGGGCTCTGTCTACTTTTCAGAAATATCAGCATATTATGTAAAACTATATGTAAAATAGACCTTAGTTTTTTCTTTTTTAGTCATTAAGTAATGAGACAACTTCGCATGAGATTGAGAAGGAGGAGGCAAAGTGACAGGAGTAATGACCATGAGCATCTGAACTACTTGCCCATGCAACTTACTTGAGACTTTGATATCTGCTCACCCTGATCTCAAATACACACACACACACACACACACACACACACACACACACTATGTTAGATGAAGGAATGCTACTAAACACACTCAATATTGTTTTATTAAATAAATAAAATCAAATCAAGATTATGATGGTTTTCTTGGTGGCCCATAGTCAAGTAAAGAGCCAAATAGCAAGCCAAAAATTGTTTCTCAAAAGGAAAATAGCTACCTATAGAAAATGTCATACTTTTATTCTAAAATTCTCAATGTCTGTGATGTGATTCACTTATAGTTTTCTGCCAAAGGTCCCACAGAGCATCCCTATCACTTCAAGCCTCAGAAAATGCACATGTTGAGTCACACATCTCAGTGGTAGATTAGTTTTCTAATCAGCCATAGAGGTTCTTTTGCCCTGAGATGCACAAAATTGACGTATTTTCAAGTTATTTGATCAATAGGTTTGAGTAGCTTTCCAAATTAAAATTAAATGCTATATCTCAAATAGAAAGAGGTTTGTTAGGTATTATACCACTATCATTGTTGTAAAAGGGTTCACAGGCAGAGACTTTATTCTTCAATTTGGAAGGGATATATCAACATACCACAAGATGCCTAGAAATATCACAGAGTAGAAGACCTCTAAATTTGGAGGGATAGGGAGCGGTTATTTCCACTCCTCTGTTTTGCATGTGTTTTACCAAGTTGTCCAGAGTGGTTACTACTTTCCACTCACTAATCCAATTAGCATAATAGCATCAAATTAGTAGAGCAGCATGATACCTTAAGGAATGAAGAGGTAATCAAGGCCCCTATGGACAAAATTATAACAGAGAATTGGAGAGGAATTTTAACCCTGAGTAGGACAATAAAGGTGTATTGCTAGCTGTGCCTCTTGAAAGCAAACTGCTTCTGATGATGTTCATTAACAAGTATAGAGAAAAAGCACTCACATTAATCTCTGTGTCAGTCGAGTTAGAACCAAGAAACAGAGCCGGTGGGAGATATATATTAGAAGGGACTGGCAAGAAATTGGCTTGTATGATTGTCGGGGTTGGCTAGGCAAGTCTGAAATCTGTAGGGCAGCCTGTCAGGAAGGTAGTCAGGAACATGAAGGTATGTACTGACCCTGCTGTCCATAGGTGGGATTTCTTCTTCATGAGGGAAACTCCAGCTCTGCTCTTAAGGTGTTTTAACTGGCTGAATCAAGTGAATCTAGATTATCCAGAATAGTCTGCCTTACTTAAAGAGAGCTAGTCATTAAAAACATCTACAAAATATCTTCAGAGCAAAACCTAAAGATAATATTTCTGTGAATGACCAGGGAACATAGTCCATCTACATTGTATAACAAGTGATCACGAGATTAAATTTTTCCAGTAAAGGAACTACATGTGGAAGAGCAGATGGAATTGAACTCTTCACATGATTAAATTCACAAAAATTCCACTGTCATACTCTAAGATCCATCAGTCTTGGCAGAGGCCAAATAGATCAATTGAAACACTATATCCCCACATCCCTTTAAGTTCTTGATAGCGGCATAAATCTCTATAATCCCTTCAGGAATGCAAAATTTCAGTTTGATTTTTGAAGGTAAAGCCATTCTAATGGCTTCCACACAGCTTTTCCTACTATAACAACCCTCTCTCTATGGGTGTGGGAACCAGTATGCAGATTCTCCCAATGGCAAAGTGTGTCTCCATCAACTATAAATTCCAGATCTGACAAAGTAACCATTGGATTGATTTGGGACACTCCAAGATGGACACAAGACAAAATTCCATTAATTATCTTATATCCTTAAACGTTTAACCTTACAGTGGAGCACTGAGGTATTTTGAGTCTCCAAAAATTAATATCAGTTCAGAACCAAATATTAAAATGAATTCTCATTTCCTGATACACAGTCACTGCAGTCAGTAACCGGCAGGTTTCTTTAAATGAGAGAGGAAAATTTACAGTATAATTTTTGGCAGTGTAGCAGAATTCTTCATGAAAGGAATCCAGTCTTGCTTTTCCTTAAAGATCTCTACTACTTTGAACTGGCTCAATCTGGAAAGTGATTGAAAGGCTATGTATTTGTCCATTTTCTGTTGCTATCAAAAATACCTGAGGTTGGGTCATTTGTAAAGAAAAGGGATATACTTAGTTTACAATTGTGGAGGTTCAAGGGCATGCTGCTGACAGCATCTTGGCTCTAGCGAGGACCTTGTGGCAGATGTCATCGCAGTGATGGAAGTGCCTGCAAGAGGGAGAAGTCTCATACCTAGACAGGAAGCCCAAGAGCACCGTGTCCCCCACAAGCTCCCATGTTGATGCAGAAACATTCAGAGGTGAAATGATCAGATTTTGAGAGCTGTAACCTAACCAGCTCATTCTGGTTTGAGTGGGCTGACTGGGTGGTAATTAGGTACATGGGGCATAGCTAGAGGAGGAGGGTCACTGAAGGTGTACCCTGGAAGGGTACATCTTCCTAGTGGCCCCTTCCCGCCTCTCTCTCAGCTTCCTGGTTTCCATGAGGCGAGTAGCTTTCCTCCACTGTGCCACTTTTCCTCCACTGTGCCCTTCAGCCGTGATGTTCTTCCTCATCTTGGTCCCAAAGCAATGGATTCAGCCAACCATGGACTAAACCTCTGAAACTGTGAGCCAAAATAAAATTTTCCTCCTCTAAGTTGTTCTTGTCAGGAGTTTTGGTCACAGTAATAAAAGCTAACCAACACACATGCTGAGGGTTCAGTCTTTTGAGTTCCCATCCCTTAAAGGTTCCACACTTCTCAATGTTACCACACTGAGGACCAAGGTTCCAATGCATTAAACCTTGAGGGACAAACTCAAGCCATATCTTAACCATAGTATGTTGCAAATTTCCTTTATAGTGACTAAAGTCAGACAACTGCTCATGAGACCTAAACTTTTTCCCTTTTAGTTGATGCCCATCTATTTAAGTCCTAAGGATGCCATAATAATTTGCAAAAAAAAAAAAAAAAAAAAAAAATCAGTGGGTCAAACCATTCTGATTACTATTTTAATTCTGCTCTTTACTACAGTCATACTACTTTGTCTCATCTGACCACCTGAACATCTTCCTAATGACCCTTGCCCATTATCCTCATTCAGTTCTCATTATTCACATTGACTTCTGAATAGGCACCCTGAATTTCTATTATCTCTACTGAATCAGAGAGTTCATTTCAATGAGAGCATTTCCCACTCTCTTTTCTGATCTACAGAGAATAACCTCCACATATTCTTCTCATATATTCTTACATTGCTATTTCTCTTTTTTCCACCTGTGAGAATGCCTACAGTTCTCACTACCTCAAGTGACATATCTCCTTTTAGTTGATCCTACTGGACTCTCCTAAGTGAGAGTGACTGCTCTTTCCTCTAGGCTATGCATTGTCAATGGAAGTAATGTCACATGTGTATAAGTTTGCAGTGCTGTTCCACACAATGAGTACCTTATAAACAGGAAGCTGGATGTCCAAGATCAAGGAAGCAGTTGATCCAGTCTGGTGAGGGTCCTCTTTCTGGTCTACAAACAGCTATTTTATCATTGCCTCTTCAAAAGTCAGAGAGCAAAAAGAATAAGAACAAGCTCTCATGTCTCTTCTTATATGAGTACTATCCCTATTGTGGAGGTTCCAACCTCATGACCTCACTACCCCCTGAATGCCCCAGCCCCTAATACCATCCCATTGACTGTTAGGATATAAGCAGATGAATTCTGGGAGAGCCACAACATTAGTTCCTAACAGGCCCCAAGGGGCAAACATTGATTGGGGAGGCAAAGAACAATTTGCTCTTTTAGTATAAAATAGCTAACATATAAATAGACATACAGTATACATATGGCACTAAAGTTTGAACAAAGAGGGATTATTAGAAAAAAATATACATATCTAAAAGGTCTCCTTTAGAGGAAAATAGTGGGGGTAGGGGGAATCTTAAGAAACACTGCCCCAAGCTGATGCTGTGTCTGTGTGTAACTGAGTTTCAGTCCTCCTAATGATTGGTATTTGTGCACTTACAGGTGTCTATCTCCCGCTAGACCATAAGACCTGGAGCACAAGATCCAGGTCTTATTATTTATAGCCCTGACTTCAGCAAAGCAGATGCTCAGATATAATGCTGAGCAAATTAATAGACAACTCATGCAAATGCCTATTTGCAAACACAGGAAGAGATGTCTGTCTGGGAAAAGAATCCTCACCTAACACTTTTGTCCAGTTTAGACAGTAGTAATCTCAGAGCCTCAAAAGCCTCCCACTCTCAGTCCCTAAATCCTTCTTTCTCTTTCTCACAGGATGTTTTTGGGGGGAGCACTTAAAGGAGAAGTGTTCTCATGAAATTACCATCCCTAAGTAAATTATGTGCCCAGAAAGTCCCAAGGAAAACATCTGGACTAATTGTTCTCATGCTTTCTCCTCCCCGCCCCTTGTAGGCATTAATTTGAGCCATTTTAGAATGGTACTGCTTATAAATACAGTTATTCAAGTCATCACTAACAACAGCACAAGGCCCTGCCCCAAATTACTTCCAAGTGAAAAATAGCCAAGGTCCAGAGACTGTGCCCTAACTGATAGAATGTGTCTAAGAGAAAAAAGCAGAAACATTGCTATCAAATTGGATTTTCTATGTCCCAAAGGCAGTGTTATTTTTGACAGGGTTCAACACAAAATACTTCCACAAATGAAAATGTATGATTCCTAGCACTGCCTTTACCCACAGTCTGTGGTAGGGCAACATCAAAGAGCCACTGGGTGCTCATTAAAGGCTGCCCTTGAAAATAAGGAATCGTTCTCCACCAGCCCACAGTAAATAGAAAGACGGAGCAATGTCTTCAAGGGTTTCAGAACAAGCAGTTATCCAGCCAGCCACTACTTGCTGCCAGCAGCAACTGTCTCTCAAATGGGAATGTGCATTTGGCCTCTAATAAAGAGATTCTGTGTACTTGATGCAGCAGATGATATTACAGTACAAACACAACTCTAGTTGCGGCTGCTTTTCTTCCTCAGAGAAGCCAGGCTGGGGATGTGTAGGTGTAAAGCAATTAACCTTTTAATACAAACATGGAGATTGGAGCTAGAATTGACCCAGGGAAGAGCTGATTCCGTTCCGTTGCAAAGAGGACAGAAGCCACTGGAGCATCCCTAGCTACTCTGTCTCCAGGAAGTGAAGGGCATCTCAAGACACCAGGGTGTCAGGAAGCAGCATGAAGCATGCAGCCCGGAGGCTTAGGTCCCACAGGCTGTCTTCCACAGCAGCTCAGAGTAGGCATGCCACATTCACAGGTTGAAACAGAACCCACAGTGAGAAGAGATTAATCAGTACTCTGGCAGGGCTGGGGGAAATGTGACTGGGCCCCTGCTCCACAGGGAGCTCAGATCCTCTGGATTGAAAAGGGAAGTGACAATACCAAACATGACACCCAAATGAGGCATGGAAATAGAAAAGATCTGCTCCTCTGTTCAGCAGTTTATATATCAGAAACTATCTTTGGCATTAGGAATAAGATAGCATGAGAATTTTTAAAAAATGCCACTTATGCTCATGGGGCTTACAGTCTAGGTTGAAGGAGAGTTAAAAAATAAATAATCAGTGTTGTTTAGAATTAAGGGAAAAAAACATGGGAGAAAAAAAAACGTTGCTTAAATTGAGAATAAGGCCCTGAGCTCTAGAGGGCCTTGCTCCAAACCTTGAGTTTCAGACACCTGGCAGACAGGGAGCCTAAGGGTATCTCTTCTTGGGCTGGTGTTGTGGTTCAGAAGTAGAGGCTTGCCTAGCATGTGTGGGAAACTGGGTTCAATCCTCGGCACCACATAAAAATAAAATAAAGGTATTGTATCCACCTACAACTAAAAAATAAGTTTTTAAAAAACAACAAAAAAAAGAGTATCTGTTCTTCTGACCTGATTTCCTTTGGGAAGGAGTCTATGAGGATAAGGTTTCCCTCAGGTACCTGGGGGTGGGGGGATGAATGTTTGGAGATGAGAGCGTATCTAGAGAGCCCAGAGACTCAGTGCTTCGCCCTGAAGAAAGGAGGCCACAGGCAGAAGCTAAGAATCTTAGTAGCCTGGCAATATCAGTGGCTTGAGTAGGCACCAAGTTATAAAAGGGAAATTGAGAGTGAAGGAGAAGCATGGATCCCTTTCACAAGGAGTAGCCAGGGCATACAGAACTGAGGACACCCGCAGCAGTAGCCTAGGTTGGTGCCATCACTGCTGGGATCACTCTGGGATTCCACTGGCAACCGTGTCCAAGGACATTACCTAGGGAGCTTGAGCAACAGGACATGGGAGAGACTCCAGAGGTTTCTGTAAGACACCTCTTGTTCTCCCAGCTGTGTCCTTATTCAGTGTGACTGTGACAGGAACATGCTTAGAATATGAGGAAACTACCAGTATTATGTACCTGGCCTGTGTCAGACATTGTGGGAGAATTTTTTAAATGCATATTAACCTTCAAAATACTCTATGACAGATATCAATAGCTCCATGCTTTAAATAAGAAATCTGAGGTTCAAAAACTTGTCCAATATCACAGAGTTATTAAGCAGCAGGGCAACATTGCTGATTTCAACGTTCAACATTGAGATTTCTGCCTACGGCTCTGGAGTATGGAATAGTATTTCAGAAAGGAGTATTACAGAGTCACTAAAGTTCTTCTCTATTAAGACCTATACTTCTATCCTCGCTCAGCTCCCAAGCTACATCAATATCAAAAAATTAAATAACAGTGATTTGCTTATATTTTTCTCTCTCACTTCCTAGTCTGAATTCTCTCCTCTGCATTCAGTGAGAATCAAGGCCTTGCTTTGAGTTCTTAACTACCTTTCACAGGATGGATAGTTATGAAAAGTATCAAATATTCAGGCATTTTGGTCTGGCTCTGTTAAACAGTCCCCAAAACTACTTTGTGATCCATCTCAAGGTACATAGAATTGCTCTAATCTTCTAGGTAGTAAAAAGTTTCCTATAAGAATAAAATAGAAATCAAAATTTCTCAATTCTTCTTGTTTATTCACCCTTTTATTATGATATTTTAATTCTGTGCTTGTTTGGACAGTATCCAGAGAGGTCTTTATCACTTATGTGTTAACATATTTAGGGTCTGGATTTGAGCTTCAGGATGCCACTAAGAACACATTACTTGCTACAACCATATTTAATATTCTTCCAACAAGTTTGAGGCCTATAATACTTAGGATTATAGATTACCAAATTTTTGGAAGACTGCATTTATATTATTCACAATGTTTTTACCAGGAATTCACTTTACTATGCAGATCCAGGGATTATATAGAGATACTTATTACTAAAAGGTTGAACATTGCATAAAATGAAAATGCCAATTTGCAATTAATCTTTAGGAACGGTTTCATGTTTCTACACCTGATGCCTATTATATAAAATGTATTCCTTTGTTACTATGTAATAGGCTCCTGTCTTCAGGAGAATATGTTGAACCAATGTAAAAGCTCACCACCAAATTAGTGTGACCAATTTGTCACACAAGAACCTCAGTATGAAATTAGTAATCTTTGCTTCTCTTTAAACATTTAAAAACAAATTTAGAGGTCAGAATGAAATGATCTAGGATCAGCTGGTACGTGTGCAGGAAGCCCTAAGAAATCTTGGAAAGATAATATAAGCAGAAATCAATTCAGGAAAAGAAAAAAAAAGCAGTCTTATAAAACCCATCAACCCAAAAGCTCTCTGGCTTCTCTGCACTTTCATGGGCCATATCCAGTAAATGTTTCACACTCCTCGACATGAGAGACAGAAAACATGCAAACAAACCATAAGGTTTATATACTGGGACAATGAATTAATATATTAGGCACCCAATAACCCCAAATCAGAACCTGACTCCTGGAGGCATTCAGGGGAAATCACGTAGCCCACCCCAGTCTTCATATCTCATTTGCAGCCCCAAGGAACCTCAGACCTTTCCTAGTCTGTTCACTTCTTCACATATTGCTTTCCTACCAGTGAATGCAGAGTTACATACAAGCCATGGCAGTACATACAGAGATGCAAATGGAAACCACATAAAACACTTTGTATAAAAATACTTATATTTCAAAAATTATACCTATAAATATCTAAGTTTGTGTTCATCTGAAGGTATATTTTGTATTCAAATAACATACACATGATTATCCATAATAGATTGAGTTGAAAAAGCAGTAAATACCAATCACATTCCTTTCAGTATGCCAGGTATGAGTGAATCCAGCAGGCCTGCCAACAAGCTGTGTCTGCTTAGCCTTTTGGCCACCTTAACCTACAGAACAGTGCCTGGCACAAAGGAAGAAAATCAACAAACATTGAATCAAAAGGAATGGCAGGAGGCACCTTGGGACTGGCAGATAGAATGCCTACATTCATTTCAAAACTTTCTTAGCTACAAAATGGGAATGATATTCTCTGCTTGGCTCTGCTTTGTTCTTAGACATCTTTCTGACGGTAATAGTAACCATTTCAGTGGCGATAATAACATCAGTAGAATTGGCTTCAGCAGCAGGAACAGTGGGAATAAAGTGGAAATTACATTTACTATAAACAGTACACTGGAATGGATTCATTAATTCATTCATTCAATTGTTCCAGGAACCATATAGTTGGCTAGATACACAGAAAGAAGGAGAGTTCCTACCCCAGGGACTAACAGTGAGAAAAATAATGCAAGACACTAGAATAAATGTTTATAGATTTACATTTGTCTGCATTTCTTGTCCACTCTAATTCTCAGAGAAGGGTAACTATCCTCTTCAATGTATTTCCTTTTCTTGCCATCTAAATCAGAACAAGTTTTCTTGTCTTAGGTGACTTTTCCCTTCCTCTCTCATTAAACTCGGTCTCCTTTAACATACGATTCATTGATTTACCTGCTACATAACAAGTAATTTGCTAAACCTTGGAGTTCAAAGATAAAAGAGTACCACTGCTCTCAAGCAAAGAATTTTCCCATTTCTGGGAGAACACTAAAGTCTCCAAAGGGATCACTTGAAGAGAGCTATAAACTCGTTTCGTGACTGAAGTCTCAGTATTGAGGGGTAAAGTGTCATATCTAAAATTTATCGTTAAATCTTACAGCAAGGCTAGGCACATCTGTAATCCCATCAACTTGGGAGGCTGGGGCAGGAGGAATACAAATTTGAGGCCAGCTGTAAGCAACTTTGGGAGACCCTCAGCAACTTAAAGAGACCCTAACTCAAAAATAAAACATTAAAAGTACTGGGGACATAGCTCAGTGGAAAAGTATCCTTAGGTTCAATCCCCAATACAAAATAATAATAATAATAATAATAATAATAATAATAATAATAGTAATAATATTTTAAATTAAACAAAAAAAGAAAGTTAAACAAAAAAGAAAATGAACATACATACAGAGAGGGAAAAAACTATGCCAAAATGTTTACAAAACTTGAATGCTAAAGGTATAAGTTTATTATATTAACACTTCAACTTTTATTCTATGTTTGAATTATTTCATTATAAAAAGTGAAGGAAAATAACAAAACTTTCAATGGAATCAGATCACTCTTGCTCCAAAACAGTCTAGCAGTATGAACTGGGGTAAGTTACTAATCTTTCTAAATCAGTTTTCTCATATCTAAAATGCAGCTAACCATTTCCCATATCAGCATGGATTATTGTGCACATCAAATTGGATAGAACATATAAAGCATGAAGCAGATTCTGGCTACTTAAGAAAAATAAAGAAAATGTTAGTATTATTTTATTTTAAAAGTACTTATGTGAAATGATGTGGTATTTAAAATATACAACTCATTTCCATGACTATGCAAACTAGATGTCTAGAGAGTTCTTTTGATACAGACCACCTAAAAATAATTTTTAAAATCCTTATTTAGCATTTTAACCTCATTGGTGAACTGACTGGCAAACTAAAGGAAACGTGTTTAGATCAGAAAAATTTAAAAAGTAGAAAGCGTGTTTGCAGAGAAGTAGGAAAACTGGAAATTCAGCATTGCTCTAAGGATATATTCCAATCTCAGGTGGTTTCAAACTTGAGGTTTAATGGGTCCTGTCACCGAGGAGAACAGGATACAAAGCCTGGGGTTTCAAGAGTACAGAATTTTAGAAGAGACAATTAAATGAGTTTGGGCTTTCATAAGGCAGCAACATCAGTAAGTGATCTAAAGAAAAGCTCTGCTAAATAAAGAAAAGCTCTGCTGAATAAAGTGAGGTGGGGAAGACACTGTTCATCTCTTCCTCCTCTCTGAGTTCAGCTCAGAGTCAAGCCCGCATTCACAAGTATTTAGAACCAGAAATTATATCCCCATGGGGTCCATAAACCCCCCAAAAAATTTATTTCTAAATAGACTTAATTTGGTAGTATCCTGTAGTAGCTGGCAGAAGCAAACATAATCCTACATTTCCAATATGCTTTGATAAGTATAATATTTGGGAAAACTGGATATCCATATACAAATGAATAAAATTGGACTCTTGTCTTACACCATGTACAAAAATAAACTCAAAATGGATTAAAAACCTAAACATAAAATCTACAAGTAAGGAAACTCCTAAAAGAAAATATAGGGGGAAATCAACATGAGGGTGTGTCTAGGCAAACTTTTTTTAGATTTAGCCCCCAAAATCACAGGCAACAGAAGCCAATTCAGACAGATGGGATAACATCAGAATTAAAAGCTTCTACACAGCAAAGAAAATAATTACAGAGTGAAGAGACAACCTAAGACTAAGAGAAAATATTTTTATTCAGTATATCTGATAAAAGATTAGTATCCAAAATATAACATGAAACTTAAACAATTCAGTAGGACTGGGGTTGTAGCTCAGTGGTACAGCACTTGCCTCGCAGGCACAAAGTCCCATGTTCAATCCACAGCACCACAAAGAGAGAAAGGGGTGGGTGGTGAGGGGAAAGGGAAAGGGGGGGGATCTATTCTATAGAAAGAAAATGAATAGTCCTACTTAAAAATGAGTAAAGGAACCAAATAGACTTTTCTCAAAAGAAGATATTTGAATATCTAACTGATGAAAATCCTTGATATCACTAATCATTAGGGAAATGCAAATGAAAACCACAAAGAAATAAAAGGGCATCCTTGTGCCCTGTTGGTAGGAATGTAAATGAGTACAGCCCATTACAGAAAACAGCTTGAGAGTCCAAACACTGGTTGGGTAGTGTTTGGGGCCCAAGACAGAAGCTTGCTCTGCATGAGCACCTTGGCGCCCCCAGGAAGCAGCCATTGCAGAACCTCCCCATCCCAGCGTTGAGCTGAGCCTGCCTGGAGGAGGCTGCAGGGGTCCAGGTGTCCAAGGTCTTGGTCAGGGACACTCACTGTATCCAGTCCATTACTTGGACAAGCAGGTACTGAATACCAGTGTGCAGGAGACAGACAGGATCCTGGTGAAGGGCTGCTGTGATGTGGCCTTGAGTCCCCTCAGACCGATCCCCAGGAACCTCTGCATCATGCTCATAGCAGGAAATGCCATCTCCACCTTCCCTACTGGGATGGTGTGTATGATGGCCTGGTGACCCATCCAAGCACATAGGACCATTTCATTCACTTTCAAGATGCTAGAGAGTTCAAGCCAGAAGTTTCTTCAGGGTTTGGTTTTTCTTGTTGGGAACCTAAGGTGTTTGGCATGGGCTGTTTCCAAGTGACAATCTATGGGGCAGGTTAGCCTTCACTGAGCCCCCTGAGAGAATGGGGTTCAATGGTGGAGGACTGATTTTGTGAACCTGAGAAAGAAGCACTTAGTGCCTAAATATTTGGGCCTCATTTACATCCTTCTTTAAGCCCAGTGGCTCCTAAGTATTACTCTTAATTGCTCACGTTGAAAAGATCCAAAAAGCTCTTTTTCCATGGTGGGGAGACAAATCCTAGGAGGAAAAGTGTACATATTATTACAAACCAAAAAAGAAACTATTCCATAATCCCTGACTGAAATTAATGTAGAAAACGTTTCCAGTACAGAGCAAAAAAAAACCAGAACTCTGTGTAAGCAAAAGAATAGTTGCTGCTAAATCAAGAGGCATAGCAGCATCTCTATTCAATAAATGAAATGATGGAGAACAAGTTCCTCTTAAATCTATTTGCCTTAATATTTCACTTCTATGTAACACAAGTTGGGACATAAAAAGTTCTGTTGGAGACACTTGTGTAAGATGTGAGAAACTAACACTGGATTCAAGTTAAACATGATGGAAAGAAAAATAAACCAGAAAAAAAATGTTAAAAAAAAAGAACAGAACAAACAGTTTGTAGGTGCCTCAAAAAACTAGAAGTAGAGAATTGCCATATGACGCAGCAATTATACTTCTGGGTATTTAATCAAAAGAATGTCTGCCCTTCCATATTTACTACAGTTCTGTTCCCAACAGTCAGATTATACAATCAGTCTTAATCAGCCCATCAGCAGATAAGTGGAGAAAGAAAACATGGCATATATACACAATGGAATACTATTCAGCCTTAAAAATAAAGAAATTGTCATTTTCCAAAACATAAATGGAATTGGAGAATATTATACTAAGTAAAATAAGCCAAACAGAGAAATATCTTTATGTGGGGAATCCAGAAAAAAAAATGAACTCAGAGAGCAGATAGTGGATTGTATATTATCAGATGCCAGAGGCTAGAAGGATGGGGAGATGATTATCAAGAGCTACAAAGTTTTAGACCTATTATCATCAGGCACGGTGCCACATACCTGTAATTCTAGCAACTCTGAAGTCTGAGACAGGAAGATTTCAAGTTCAAAGCCAGCCTCAGCAACTTAGCAAAGCCCTGTCTCAAAATAAATATAAAAAGAGCTAGGGATATATCTCAGTAGTAAAGCGGACCCTGGATTGAATCTTGAGTACAAAAAAAATTTTTTTAAATAAAAAAAAAAAACACTATTGCACAGTATGGTAAATAAATGACATGAAATACTGTACATGTCAATGTTGCTGAGAGGATAGATCTTGAATAGTCTCATCACAAAATTATCAAATGTTTGAGGTGATGAATGACTTTGTTGGTTTAATTTGGTCATTCCACATTATATTAAAATCATAACATTACTTTGAACATAAATATGTACATCTATAATTGTTAATATACAATTGTTAAAAGCTATGTAGGCTGGGGCTGTAGCTCAGTGGTAAAGCAATCCCTCTTCTGAGTAGACACCCAAAGGAGATGAATTCACCACCTTTTAAAAACATCTACACTCCTAGGTTCATTGCAGCATTTTTCACAATATTCAAGATATAGAAACAACCTAAATGCTTATCAGTGGACAAATGGATAAAGAAAATAGGGTATCTATATGAAAGTGAGTGAAAAATTATTCAGTCTTTAAGAATGAGCTCTTGCCACTTGTCACAACATGGATGGACCTGGAGAAAATTGTGCTAAGTGAAATAAACCAGGTGTGATAGATCTATATTGCATGATCTCACCTTGTTTGTGGATGTTTTTAAGTCCAAATATACAGAGAAAGAATGAAATGTGATTACCATAGATGGAAGTGTGAAGATAAAACAGATGTAAGTTAAAAGATACAAAGTAGCAAGTACAAAGGATGAACAAGTCTAGCGATGTAATGCACAACATGAGGATTAAAGTTAAATTATATTAGAGATATTTGTTAAATAAGTAGATTTTAGCTGCTTTTGTCACAAAAACTGTAACTATGTGGGCTGGGCTATAGCTCAGTGGTAAAGTGCTTGCCTTGAATGTGTGAGGCACTAGGTTTGATCTGCAGCAACACATAAAAATAAATAAAGATCTTGTGTGTCTATCTACAACTAAAAAAAATTAAAAAAACAACTCTGTGATAAATATGTTAATCCATGTCACTATAGTAATCATTTTACTATTTATACATATTTCATGATATCATGTTGTAAATTTCAGATATACTTAACAAAATTTATTTTGTTTTCTAAAGAGACATTTGGCTTATTAAGGAAAAAAACTGACACAGAGTTACACCAAAAGTTCTTTTCAGCAAAAGGACTATGACAAAACCTTTTTATGGGAGTGTATGGTAATTGTGCTTAGAGACCTGAATATCCGGAAATTCTTACCATTAACCTTGTGATTCTTCCATTTACGTATTTTACAAACAAGGCTTTCTTGAACTGATTTCTATTCTACATTTGTGAAGTAAGCATAGGGACACCAGAAAGGACTTTATGCAGAAGGGTGTGTTGGCAAATGTAAACACAGATTTTGTTGAAAAAATAAATCCATAAATTCCTGGAAGCAGAATCTTGTCTTACTCACCACCATTAAAATATTTCATAAAAACAAGATTAATAAAGGTAATTTTTTACATCCTTAAAAATTATTATAATTATCGATGAATTCTAGCAAGTACTTTTCTTGCATCTACAAGTATGCTTTTATATTTTTGTCCCCTTTTCATTTAGTAAATTTCAAATATTTATTTCCAAATAATAAAAAAATCTCCATTATTGAAATGAGCTCAAATTGGTCATTACATATTATTCTCCTTTATATATTGCTTAATTCACTTACTAATACTTTAAGAAATTTTCATCTATGTTCATGAAAGAGATTGACCTAACAGTGGCCCATGCTTGTAATCTCAGCAACACGGGAGACTGAGGCAGGAAGATTTAAAGTTCAAGGCCAGCCTCACCAATTTAGTAAGGCCTTCAGCAACCTGTCTCAAAATAAAAATAAAAAAATTAAAAAAATTAAAAGCTCAGTGATAAAGTGCCCCTGGGTTCAATCTCAGCAAAAAAAAAAAAAAGCAAAACCCAGCAAAAAAAGAGACTGACCTAAGTTTGCCTTTTATATTGGAGATTTTTACATGTTTTTTCTTCTACTTAAACTCGAATTATCATTACTTTTATCCATAAAATTTTATTTTGGTCTAACAGATGAATATGCTTAAATATATTTAGTGACTACTCTCATATCTCTCTGCAATATCTAAGCCATTGAAATAGAAATATATGTCTACATCCTGCAAGGCTCCAGGTGTTTACAAATTCTTATAAGTTAGATATCATCATATTTACTAGTAGCACAGAATCAAATAATAAATGTGCTGATATCTTGATAGATAATCATACATAAACGTAAAATTTTAGTAGAAAACTATTTAATGAAATGATAAAAAAATAAAAATAGTAATATCCAAAAAAATTTAGATAGTTCTCATTCTCTAAAGATGTTTCAGTTATTCCAACTAATTTCTCTGTTGTCTTCATAAAGTTCTACAAAGTTGAAAAGGTAAAGATCTTGATTCTTCAGGTAAACTTCTTGATTCTTCAGAACACAGGCAGTACTGGTCCAGCCACTGCCAGGTTCACACCTTCTGTCAGGGAAAAAAACATGGAACTACCAAAAACGTGTTAGAACTGCCACAAACCCTTGTAATCATCTATATGAACTATAAAACATGCTATTATTTTATTCTCAAATTTTCATAAAGAAAAGATTAAGATTTACTACAATAGCCATCTGGTCTGTGCCCTGACTTCAGTCACATTGTTTACACACTGACTCTGCTTTCTAGAATAAAAGATTAATACTCACTCATTTGAATGCCTTCGAGACCCCAGGCATACTTGTAAGAAGTAGCTGGTTTAATCTTCACTTCAGTCCATGATGTAAGGTACTGTCAACATCCTCAATCACTATACATGAATTCAAACATTTTTATTGCCTCCCAAACTTTAGATTTTAGAAGAAGCTGGAGCCTGTATTAGCTTTTTCACTGCTATAGACCAAAAAAGAAAAAAAAAAAAAAGAAAAGAAAAGAAAGAAAGAAAAAACAATTTTAGAGGTGAAAAATTTATTTGGCTTACCGTTACAGAGATCTCAGTTTACACAAGGCCCACTCCACAGCTCTGGGCCCAAAGTAAAACAGAACATGATGGCAGAAGACTGTAGTGGAGGAAACCAGCTCAGGACATGGCAACAAGGAAGCAGAGAGCTCTACTCACCAGCGACAAAATATAAAGGCATGCCCCCAGTGACCTACCTGCTCTAGGCACACCCTACCTGCTTAGAGTTACCACCCAGTTAGTCCATATCATTGGATTAATCCACTGATTAGCTCACACTTTATGCTCCAATCAATTCGTTTCTGAAAATTCTTCCATTGTCTCATACATAAGCTTTTGGGGGACATTTCATATCTAAACCATAACAGAGTCACACATACAAATAGTGTGTTTTAGCCAACTCAAGTTGTGCCTGGTGGATCCTGTCTTCACTAATTAATTCTGGTGAACATACTAAAATTCACAAAAACTAAAAAAACAAATATTGGAAAAAAATGAGTTAATCCCTCCCCCAACAAAGACTGAGCACATAAATGATCTCTCACAAAAAGATAAAGAAAAATGAGAAATGCAAGCCAACTTCTAAGAAAATAAACTCTATATTGCAAAGCATTCCAAATGTTATAGAGTATATGGAATAAAATCAGAAAGATTCCAGAAAGCTTGTTATATGCTAGAAAAAAAAAATTAAAAAGGATGCAACATCTGGATACATAAAACTAAGTTTATATTTCCTTCTTTTTCATTTTTCTCTCTCTCTCTCTTTCCCCAAACAGTCACACCTAAAACAGACTGAACTTAAAGCTTTCACAGAAGGTACAAGAACCACAACAGTTTGTTGACAGAAGAGCCACAGCCTCTGGGGCAGAAGTCTCTCTCTCACTTGCACTTAAGCTCTAAGCCTGTAATGAATGGCTTCTAGTAGTACCAAGTCCATAGCTCACAGTTTATAGTGGTTCTTAAACTTAGGTAATGTTAAAATCACCTGAGGTACCTTCTTAACTATCCTTCCAATGCCAAAGAGTCTATTTAGCTAGTCTGTGATGGATTCTGGGAACCAACAGTTTTATACAAATCCCCAGAAGATTTTAATGTGCACCTGGTACTTGAGAATGGCTACATTAGACCTAAGCCTGTGGTGGGTCTCAGCACTGCAGCAGAGTCATGCTTGGAGGCTTATCACTACCTTGAATGGCTGAAATCAAGAAGCTGAAGCAATTCCCTGCATTCTTGCAGACCCCCTTTCCTGCCCAGAGTGCAGCACCTGCTGGGAAAGGTAGCTATGGGTCAAACTGGCCACTGCTGACAACTTATTTCAGACTTACCTGCTTTAGTATAACCTTCTTTGGGGGTCCATAAACAGTACGGGTTTCCTGGCTGTAACTCTGAATTAAACAAGGGGAAGGCAACAAAAGGAAAAGCTGAGTGCCTAATATGTGTTAGGCATTACATTTATTTTGCTTTTAATCCTTATAGCAATCCTATGAGTTTTCTATTTGTCAAAAAACAGAGGCTCAGGGGCATTTTTTTTTTCCCAAGGTCACAGGCTACTAAGAGAAACACTGGGGTGTTGATGCAATCTGTCTTTTACTGTACCATACTGCCCCCTAGGGCTTCAGGAGCCTATGGCAGGTATGGAGGTTAAGAGAATTTGAAATAACAAGAAGGCAACTGGCTTGACATCTCCCCTGGTGGACTTAATTGGCTGTGATTTGCTCTTTCCTCCCAACACTTACAACCTTTTTTGTGGGTACCACTGGCTTGGCAAGGAAATCTTGCTGCCTTTTGTTAATTGCCAGTTCATGTGCTTTCAGCTAATTGCCATTACAAGCAAGCTTAGGCAAGGCCAAGACATTCCCAATATTTTTTAATCCACTGCAGAGCCCCAAATTGCCTTACAGCAGTATTTCTCAAACTGTAATGTATGTATGAATCACCTGTGAACCCTGTCAAAATGCAGAGTCTAATTCAGAGGATCTGGGTGGAACCTGAGATCCTGCACTTTCTAACAAGCAACCAGCGGATGCCACTGCTGCTGGAGAGAGGATCAGACAGTGAATTGCAAGGAGCTCATTATTCTACAAAATGGCTTGTTAAACTGTACTTGAAGAACAAGCAGCTGTGGGTATGGCTTGATAAATCACATTTTGCCATAGATTTCATTTTTAAAATTTAAAATACAGTGTCTCCATGTTACATACAAGCTAACAAGACTATCTAGTCATTCCTTTCCTGCTCAATGAATCTTTGTAGACTGATCAGTTGATAGGACATCTTTATCTTTTTTTTCCCGGGGGAGGGGGGGGGTTGTGTGTAAGGGGGTACCAGGGATTGAACTCACATTGGCACTCAACCACTAAGCCACATCCCCAGCCCTGTTTTGTATTTTATTTATAGACAGGGTCTCACTGAGTTTCTTAGTGCCTCATTTTTGCAGAGCCTGGCTTTGAACTTGCAATCCTCCTGCTTCAGATTTCCACTGGGATTATAGGCCTGTGCCACCATGCCTAGCTGGTTGATAGGATATCTTAACGTGAAAATAAAGCACCTAAAAATACAGGTGGATTTCTTATTTAATAACACAAAAGGACATTAACAGGTTTTTCTCTGGTTTTTCAAATTAAGCATGGCAATCTATTCCTCCCACTACTGCTCCTGTTAGCACTAAAGTTCCCCCTCACCTGTGACCACAATGTCCTTGGGGCTGCCAGCTGGATGCTTCCAATAAGAAACCGATGGATCATTCTATTGATGTTCTCTGGACTGAGCACAACCATTAAAAACACCAGCCTCAGGGGAAGCAGACCTGAGTTCAAGCTCCTGCTGACATTTTATTTCTGAAGGTTAATTTCTTGCCTAGTACTACCCTAAAGCCAGGCTTGAAACTTTGATGCAATCCAAAAACAGTCCAAACTGCAATATATTCCCATACCATAGAGTAGCTTTTCTCATTCATGACAGTAACTAATGATTTTGTGTTGAAACTCAAAAGAATACTTGACACAATAAAACTTCATAAATAGTGGTTTGAAGAAGATATCTCTGTCCAGGGTTCACTTTTGGGTCTCCCCACACTCGGCACACACACAACCTGCCATTGGGCTTTAAACAGATATAACTTTATCCTGTTGGTGGCCTCAACTTCCTCAGTTACCAAAGGGATGGACGGTACCTTCCCTGGATGTCTTCATGAAGATTAAACACACATCTCCCTCCAAGAGTCCTGACAGCACCCAGTCACCCTTCTCTTTTATAGACTGTTTCCCTCTAGGAACCCCCCAAACTCTATCTTACCACTCTTGTTCAAACCCCCATCTTCCCTTATCTCTTTCCTTTCTAGAGAACTTATCTCCTGTTTTTTTTTTTTTTTAATTTTAGTCAGTTTTATTTTCTCTGTGATCAAAAGGCTTTACAATTACAATTTTAGAGGGTGAAAATTTTATTTGGTACTCAGAGATTTAGAGATCTCAGTCCATATATGGTTAACTCCATTGTCGTGCCCAAGGTCATGGCAAAATGTGTGGAGGAGGAAAGCAGCTCAGGATCTGGCAATCAGGAAGGAGAGAGAGACAGAGAGAGAGAGAGAATATGAGAGGGAGCACAATCTGCAGATCAGGAAAAAATACAAGCTCCAAGGAATCTTACCTGCCTACAGTTACTGCCCAGTTAATCCAGATCTGTGGATTACTGATCAGGTTAAGGCTCTCATAGCACAATCATTTTATCTCTGAACTTCTTTGCATTGTCTCCCACAAGAGTTTTGGGGAACACTTCATATATAAATCATAACAGTAATAAAGAAGGGAAAATGATTCGACCTTCACCTGAGAAAGAATAGCAAGATATTCAACATTTACAATAAGAAATTAAAAAAACTAATATGTCAGAAAATAAACCCAATCTTAAATGGAATTTTTGACCACGGAGTTATAAATAATTAATAAGTAAGTTTACACACTTACCCAATTTTCTGAAATTTTTGTGACGTGAATCCTTCTGTCAACAAGTCAAGCCCAGTGGATGGACAATATTTAGTTCTCTGTGAATGGCAAAATTAGGTGGGCAGATATTAACAAATTCTCTTAACTGGACTTTTTTCCCAGACTCCCTTCACAGACAGAAAAAAAAAAAAAGATCAAAGATGTTACCAACATTTAGATGACATTTGAGAAATAATACAGTGACCAGTACTTCAAATTGTCAGAAATACTGTTTGAGTTGGCCTGAAACTTACATCTCCCTATGTTCATTTTAAAAAAAATATATAAAAACACACAAGAAAGTGCCCTGCCCCATCAAATGTAGGTGATCCACTTGAAACATACTTAAGACCCCTCCTAAATGAATTTGTATTACTACCTCACATAGGGGTTTCTCTAAAGAGTGAAAGAAATGTCACACACACACACACACACACACACACACACATTTTAATTTCAGATGTTAACACTTTGTAGATATTCAGTAAATATCCCATTGAATTTATCTGGGTGGCTATTTCCATCAGGAGGCACAGGGAAAAGAGTGAGAGGGGTTTAGTTCACATGTTCCTTGACTTTATTAAAAAAAAAAAAAAAAAAAAAAAACTCTGACCGCAGCAAACATTTTATATGTCAGACAACCTTAGCTCTTATAGTCTTTCAAAATCTTAGGAGAGGAGGTATCAAATTCTAAAACAGTTGTCCATGTAGAGGAAATTGCATTCACTGGAAGAGAAAGAAAAAAAAATGATAAGAATAGAAATATTCTTATAGAAAGCCCCATCACGGAAAAAAAAGGAAAAAAATAATCATACAAAAAAGATCAAGTCATACCACCAAACAACAGACACTAAGATAGCAATGTTAAATAAAAAGCTACAAAAGGTACCTGAAACCAAACCTTACTTAAGGAAAAGTAGGGGAGGGGGGAACAATGATTTTTAATTCAGCAATATTTATCTTATAAATTTATATTTTAGATAGGCAAAGTAGAGATCTTCATCAAGGGAAATTTTATTAAAATGAAATTCATATGTAAACTATCCAACTAAGTAAAGTTATAGTGATTACTAGCAGACAAAATCCACAGCAAGATGTCAGTGCTAATTAAGTCTGTGGCAATCTGAAAACAAAAGAGAAAGACAAGAGGCAGCTAGCGACCAGCACAGGAGTCTGAGTACCGCTAGCTGCCCACCCTGCTGTGGGCCCTCTGCTGCAGGATTTTATGCACCAGCCTGCTGGCAACCACTGGCCAGTCTGGGGAGTCTGATCTCAGCAACCACCACCCAAGAGGTACAGTCTCCCAACTAGTCGCCCAAGGTCTTCAACAACCAGATCTTCATAAACAATGAGTGGCAGGACTAATGCCATTGTTAGGGTCTGTAAACAAGTCAGGATGGCGCCTGGCATTTTGCCAGAGGGAGTGGTTTGTGAAGTAATGCCAGCAAGCCATTAAGTGTGGAGATTCCTTATAGGTTGACTGCTGTATCTAGTTTATGTTAATTAAGATAAGCTGTGTGGAATGTATATATACCCCGCCTGTCCTACAATAAACGGCTCCCACTCCTGCTGTATCAATCTACACAAGTTGTTCGTCACCCGCCAATTATTTTGCTGCAGCCGGACTGCGGCACGCCATCAGCAAGAAAACATTCCCCACTGTCAATCCATCCACCAGAGAGGTCATCTGTCAGGTAGCAGAAAGGGACAAAGAAGACATGGACAAGGCAGTAAAAGTTTCCCGGGCCACCTTCCAGCTGGGCTTGTCTTGGTGCGGCAAGGACGTCTCTGACAGGGGCCAGCTGCTCTACACCTGGTTGAAGGTCAGCCACCTAATCCAAGTTGCTTGGGGGGAATAGCAACCCCAAGACAGTGACCCTGGAGCTGGAGGGAAAGAGCCCCAACATCAGCATGTCGGACGCTGATGTGTACTGAACAGTGGAACAGGCCCACTTTGCCCTGTTCTTCAACCAGGACCAGTGCTGTTGCACCTGCTCCCCAACTTTCAGGAGGACACGGAGTTTGTGAAGAGCAGCGTCATCCAGGCCAAGTCTTGGGTGGTGGGGAACCTTTTTGACAGACAACGGAGAAGGGGCCACAGGTAGATGAAATTTAGTTCAAGAAGATCCTTGGCTACATCCAGTTAGGGAAGCAAGAGGGGGTGAAGCTGCTGTGTGGTGGTGGGGCCCCTGTAGAACTCAGCTATTTCATTCAGCCCACTGTGTGTGGAAATGTGCAAGATGACATGACCATAGCAAAAGGAAGAGATCTCTGGGCCTGTGATGCAAATCCTGAAGTTCAAGACCATATAAGGAGTCTTCAGGACAGCTAACAATTCCAAGTATGGGCTGGCTGCAGCTGTGTTCACAAAAAATCCGGACAAGCACTTCAGTTGACCATGCGGGTCAACTGCTGTGATGTGTTCAGGGACCAGTCCCCGATAGGGCTACAAGATGTCAGGCAGTAGTCAAGAACTGGGTGAGTTCGGCCTGCAGGCATCCACAGAAGTGAGGACCATCACAAAGTTCCTCAGAAGAATTCATAAAGAACCATCCATTTTCCTTCCTCATCCAGTACCGGAGAGTCCCCCAAGATCATCAAGATTTCCAAGAACAATCTTTGCACATGAAAGGCTCAAAGGAGAAATCCCTCCCACAAAATCTCTCCAGTCAAGCAAGTCCTGGAATTCTAAATGATAAAGAGGGTGGGCTGGTGGGGTGCAACACAGTGTAGAAAGCCTGTTTTAAACTGCAACAGTACTGCTGGCTTCCAGGGAGATTGCTTAAAAAAAGAGATTCATGTTTTATCTTCTGTCTCTGGTTCACTTCTTAACTTGCCTTTATTGGAGAAGAAAATCCAACTGCTAACACCCTGCTTCTTTGTATCCAGGACTAACACACATTTAAAAAATGAGTAACTCTCAAAAAAGAGAGAGAGAGTAAGCAAGAAAAGATGAAAGACAGTTTATATTACATAGTTGCTAATCGATAAAATCTCCTTTTCTATTTTCCCTAAAACTTAAGAATTCAACTAGCAATTGCCCTTAATATACTCACTGAAAATTTATTCAATATTCCTTTAATTAGGTTACACACAATGAAACCTACGGGCTACAGTGAACATATTCAAAATGAAGATGCTTATTACAAAAGCCTATTATATGTAATTACATTGCTCAGGCCAGTAAGAATGGGAATCAAGGTGATTTCCACATTCTATATATACATGGGAAATGCCACAGGTCCAGGAGGCTTCTGAGGAATGTGTTTTATGCCATGTGCAGCCTAAGGCCCGTGAGAACTCCTTGGCCAGTGTGCTTAGTACAGCTTTGTTTGCCCTCCACATTGAGGCACAGGACTTCACAAATTTCATGACAAAGCTCAGGAATGTCTTCTTTTTGTTTTGTTTTGTTTTGTTTTCCACCCAAATTTACATGCACACCACCCCATTAATTACTTCCTTAGAGTTGTAACTTTGACACGCCACTTCCTGTTGGAGACCTTTGAAATCTATTGGAAAACTTTATCAAATCTCAAGCCAAGAAAGCATTGGTTAAGTATCATTAAGAAATGTTTTGGGTTTTTTTGTTCATTCATATTTGCTATTGAAAAACAAAACAAAAGCAAATGCTACTACTAGTAATGCAAGTGCATGATCAATGTGAATTGAAAGCAAAAACTAAAAATATCATTCTGTCTCAACCTAGTCCTAAGTAAGGAGAAGGAATCATACCTTTGACCTCAGAAAGGCTCTCTTGACCCCAGAAGAGTTAATCACCTACATTAAATTTTAAAGATTCCAGAAAACCATTCCTATTACTACCACATCACATTCCACGTTCTCTACATCTTGACTGATGCTTGAAATTCCACAATTAGAGTTCCTGGCCTTGCCTTTCAGTTGTCCTCCACAGAAATGCAGATAGAAAGGCAATGCCATTAGCCTTAGCAGTTAGTTGTATACTCACACGTTCTAAGCTTGCCTGGGAGCTGTTTTTTGCAGCTGGCAACACAGGAAGATTTGAGGAGAGCAGGAAGACCATTGCCTGGGAAAAATGCAAGAAGGACATTACTAAGGACACTGGAAGCAAACTGACCACTTCACAAGTTTACTTAAGGTTTCAGTAGGGGAAATTTTGTGCAAATGAAATTGTAAATGAACAAAAACAATTGAAGTAGATAAGCCCAGACAAGTGAATTAAGGTAAGTGAATTAAACACATTTCTCAAAAGTATGAATGGCCAACAAGTATATGAAAAAAATTTTCAACATCTTTAGCTGTCAGGGAAGTGAAAATCAAAATTACACTGAGATTTTATCTCTCTCAAGTTAGAATGGCAGTCCTCAAGAATGTAAATAAAAATAAATGCTGCTGAGGATGTGGAAAAGGAACACTTGTACATATTTATGGGGTTATACATTAGTATAACCACTTTGGAAAGCAGTAGGGAAGTTCCTCAAAAGACTAGGAATGGAAAGACCATATGACCCAGCTCTACCACTCCTCAGTATTTACCCCCAAACAAAGCCAGCATAGTGTAGCAATGCATGCACATCTATTTATAGTAGCACAATTCACAATACCTACATTATGGAATCAACCTAGGTGTCCACCAGTAGATTAACTGGTAAAGCAAATGCGTTGTATATATACAATATGGTTTTCTTCAACCATAAAGAAAAATGAAATTATCAAGTCAAGATATATATATATATATATATATATATATATGATAGAAAGAAAAAGAAAAACAGGAATCTCAAGAAAAAAAGAAGTGAGATCAGTTGGGTAGAGGAAGAGGATCAGGGGTAGAGTAAAGGGGAGGGCAACAGGAGATAGTGAGAAATGAAATTGATCAAATTATGTTATGTACATGTTTAACATCCCACAATGAAACCCACTATTCTGTACAACCATTATGCACCAGTAAAATTTTTTAGAAAAAAAAAATATTCTGGGGGAAAAATTGTACCTGTAGTGAGCATAGTTTTTTTTTCTTGTCATTATTCCTTAACCAATACTGTATAACAACTACCTACATAGTATTTACATTACATTAAATATTATAAAAATTAAAAATAGGTAAACCGAGACCTGCTCTCTTGATTTTACAGATGGAGGCAGGATCTGCCTACTGTACTTGTCCTCAATCTCAGAGACATGGCAGAGGGAAGTCAAGTTCCAGGAATGATGATCTGAAATGATGCTCTTGCCCAATGGAAGTTGCTATTGTAAAAGAGATCTTCTTAGAACCATTCTGTCTCTTAAATCTATGTGGAAGAGTTAATTTCTGAGGTTAATTTCTGGATAGGTGATTGGGAGCATGAATATAGGAAATAAAGGTCAGATAGTTTGTGTTTTTCAACCAGATCCTTTGTGCTATCTTGGCTTTCAAACAACTAACTTAACCCAAATGGGTCAGGGAGTCTCACCGACCCTCTTGGTTTTAACATGAATAGTGACACAGCTTGAAAGCTGTAGAAACCTGATATTTTCTCCCCTTCACCTCTGACTGCCGCTTCTATCTTGATGCAGGTAGGATTTTCTAAGTGCATGTGAGGCAATGAACACTGTACAAACTGCTAGTTTATGTCTCATTTGTTCGTGAAACAAGTCAAACCAATTGCAAATTCAAGTTTTCTAGGAAGTACCTTGTTTGGTCCACCTTGAATTAAGGACCCCTTACCCTATCAGAATAATCCAGCTGACAACTCTGCAGTAGCCAGGGCAAATTTCAGCAAAGGAGATCAAGATGGTGGGCAAACTAACAATAGTAGTCCAGGATCCTTTCTTGGAAACCTCTGCCCTGAAATAGTGAGGAAGTACTGGAGTCAGTTTGTAACAAAGCACTAGAGCCAGCTCTGCTCATCACATCCTAGTTCTGTATTCAGCAATATCATAGTTTTATTCAGCTTCTTTTGCTGCTATGATTAAAAGGACCTGACCAGAAAAATTGTAGAAGAGGAAAAGTTTATTTTGGAACCCACAGTTTCAGAGGTCTTAGTCCATGGAAGGCCGGGTGAGACTGAACATCATAGCAGAAAAGTGTGGCAGAAGGAACCAGGTCACATGATGATAGGAAGCAGAGAGAAACTCCACTGACCAGATACCCCAGAGCCACGCTCCCAGTGAACCACTTCCTCCAGCCACACTCCTCCCGCCTCCAGTTACCACTCAGTTAATCTCATCAGGGTTTAATACACTGATTAGGTTGAGGCTATAATTCAATCATTTCTCCTCCAAACCTTCTTGCATTGTCTCACACATGAGCTTTTGGGGACACCTCACATTCAAACCATTAAGAGCTTGAACTCAACCATGATAGAAGTATTTATATACTATGAAAACTGGCATATGCTATTTATCAGGGCTTTTTTTTTTTCTTTTTCAGACAGCCAACTTACTAGCACATCATTGTAACATAAGTCTCTATGATTTGTGTTTGGAGATCACCACACAGCATCTACCCATGCACTGTGAAGTACTGCAGAAACCTTGGTATTCTCTTCCTCATAAATATAATCCTCTAAAAGGAAGTCAGTGGACATTTGTCCAGGTGGTTTAAGAAAGACGTGCATTATTATGGATCAAGTACACCATATCTCTGATTCCACACAAAGACTCTGTTCACTATATTCGTTGTAAAGCTAGACACAGATCAGAAAATTAGCCACATCCATGGCAAAATTTTAGAAAGACAATAGTAGATGGAGAAATCTAACTGAAGGTGAAAGAAATAGGAGGAAGCAAAATGCTGCTATACCATGGGATTTCAAATGCTTGAGAAAGAATGAAGAGAAGAAAGGAAGGAAGAGGGGAGGAGGTATAGGGACAAGAGGGAAGGAGAACAGAAAATATAAAACAAGTAATGAGATATCAACCAAAGGAGACAACCCTCCATTGGAAATTTTTTTTAAAAAGACATTAAATGCTAAATACAGAAGCATTTGTTCATTCAGCAAATTGTACCAAGGCTGGGCATAAAATAGTTAATAAGGCATGGACCCTGCCTCAAGTTCTATGCAGTTTAATAGGAGAAGGACTCCAGTAAACTGACATTTAGTATTGGTAAATCCTATCATTAACCATCAAGTACTGAGGGAGACCATAGAAAATTTTCTGCCTTGGTAGTCCAAAAGGTGACATTCACCAAAAAAAAAAAAAAAAAAAAAAAAAAAAAAAAAAAAAAAAAACAACCATCTAAATCAAGAGCAGAGGAACAAACAAAAACTCCTCCAGCTTATTGCGGGGTGGGGCAAAGAGCGTTTCAGTTGGAGGGGGGAAAATTGATAAGAAGGGCCCAGTAGTAATTGGAAATGGGCTATCATGCATTGAAAGAAGGTCAGACCAGCTCAATAATGTCTAAGACAGGAAACTGGAGATGTAAGTCAAGTGAAGTCATGCAGGCCCTGCACAGCTTTCTTGGGATTGGAATTTTGAAGACAAATGGGGCTGTATTAAGGGGATTAAAGAAGATACTGCTTGAGAAAAACACCAAGTCCTGTTCATTTTACCTCCTGAATGGCTCTCAAACTGGCTTACCTCCATCACATTTTTTCCCTTTCGATGGGATTAACACTGTAACCTCCATCTGGCCTCTTGGACTCCACTCTGTTCCATCTCTAAACTATTTTCCACTGGGAACAAAGGGAGACAACCGACTAGAGGCTGTAGCAACAATATTGTTTAGGAGATTGTTGTGGTGAAGAAAAGAGATGAACCAGTTTGAGAGCTATTCAGGAGATACAATAAGCAGCATTAGTGGGTTGAAGGAGGTAGGCATTAGGAAGTCCCAGATTCTTGGCTTGGGCAGTGATTAAGTAGATGGTGGTGCTGTTAACTATGAGAAGAACATGAAAGAAAACAGGGTTAGTGGGGTAAGTTAGGAGTTTAATTTTGAGCTTGAGGTACTGTAGGATATCTAGAAAGAGATACATAGTCAGCAGTTCATTAGAAAATACAAGAGCATAATTACCATGATTTACAATTTTTTACATGTTGGATTTAAAAGGGCCCACAGGTGACTTTTTCCTCCTCTTCGTCCACTGGCAATCAAATGAGACATGTGCATAAACAGATGGACTTCAAATATGACCTTTGATTACCACTACATATCATGTTTGGGAAACATAGGTGGCCAGTTATTCTTGATTTAGAAGAATATGATAGTCTACAAAATGGTCCTTAATGATACCAATCATTTGGTATTCATGTCCTGTGTAGCCCTTGCCTACATTGGGTAGGAATGATTTACATGACTGTATTAGTAAGGGTTCTCTAGAAGAACAGAACCAACAGGATATGTGTTATACATTATTATAAAAAGGAATGGATTAAATTTGCTCATAGGATCAGTAGCTGGATCATCCCACAATGACCCTTTGCATACTAGAAAGCCAGAGGAACCAGTAACTGTTCAGTTCAAGAAGCTGGAGCCTAGAACAAGAGGGATCAATGATGCAGTCCCAATCTAAGACTGAAGGCCTGGGAACCACCTGGAGAATTGCTGGTGAGAGACCAAATTGGAAGAATGAAGGTCCTGGAGTCCAGTGTCCTTGGGTGGTGACAGCAGCAATCACTGCACCCACTCAAGAAAAGCTGAACTTTCATCCACATGGCTTCTTCCTTTTGTGCTGTTGGCTCCATCCAAGCCCCTAGCCTATTAGACAGTGCCACCCCCATTCAGGGAGCAACTCTCCCCTCAGTTTTCTGTTCCACATGCCAGTCATCTCTGGAAATAAAACTCATCAGCACACTCTTAATCCTAGGCATTTTTAATCCAATCAAGTTGGCAATCCATATTGACCATCATAATGACAAATTAAATATTGAAAAAATGACAAACGTGACTTCTGAGACTAGTTCAGAAAAGACATCACAACTTCTGTCTTGTCTTCTTCTCACAGTTCCCTCCTTCTGGGGAAAGCTGGCTGTTATGTCATGAAGTGACCCAAGGAGCCCTCCAGAGACCTCCTATGGTCCAGAGCCGAGTACTCTTGCCAACAGTCATTCAAGTAAATCATCTAGGAGGCCCAGTCAGACCCTCAAATGACTGAAATCCTAACCAATATCTTGACTATAACCACAAGTGAAACCCTGAGCAGAGCCACTCAGTCATGGCTGCTTCTAAATTCTCACAGAAACTGAGGAGTAGTAAACATGTACTGTTATAAACCACTAAATTTGAAAAGTGAAATTTGTTACACAGCATCAGATAAACATAGAAACCTATCTCCAGGTCATAGCACATATGCTAGAGAATTATAGGCATCCCTAGTGGCATCCTGCCCCTATAAAACTTAAGGTGGTTGTTCAGCATTCAACAGAATCATCTGAAAATACAGATTATGGATTCCACCCAGGAGTTTCTGATTCAGTAGGTCTGGATGGTCTAGTGACTTCCAAGGGTTTGGGGGCTGACAAATGAAGATGTGACCATGAGATGGCAGTAACATCTAGCAGGCTTTACTGGTGCTACACTTAGACAAGTTTGCACATGGGGCTGTCTCAGCATGAGACCATCCAGAGGCCACTATCTGAAAGGGGAGGAGGACAAAAGACCTCTTGAGGGGAAGGGGGGAGTCAGAGAGGGGGATTATATTTCTCAGCAGCTCAACAGGAAATCTCCAGGTCAATGAGCTCCCCACAGCAGCAGCAGCTTGGAGTCTAATTTATTATGACAGGATTTCTCTTATCTATTGCTAACAGATGTTGGGTGCAATTTCACAGGGTATGCAAAGCAAGCAGCCTCTAAATGACTAAGAATCTATTTATTTGGGCTATGTTGAAAACAACTAGGTGTTTAAAAATTGAGTTTGGCACTACTGGACTTCTGAGCTCACTGGTCCTAGCCTCTTGTGAGGAAACAGCAACACAGGGCCAATATACATCAGCCATCTTTGTTGCATTTACATAGCAAAGTCTCCAGGTGCTGCAGGTACTGCTGGTCCACTTACCTAACCACTGACACATAGGGACAGGTAAAACAGGCTTCTTTGGGGCAAGATGCACTGGAAAAGATGGGAGGCTCCATGCCTTCTTCCAAACTGACATAGTAAATGACATCTCCTCTCCTGGAGAGAAGTAAAAAGAGAAGAAGAAGCTAACAGAAGTTCTGCCCACATGGAAGGAAGCATTAACAGTGAGGAATGACTGTTCTTTCCCCTAAACCTGCTCCCAAGATGAAGACTGCATCCTAAGCAAACATTTTTCACTTGGACTTTCTTTTTCATTGGTGAGAAAAAGGAACTCCAATGAGGAATCTCTGGTTTTTCTATAAACAGAAACCAGTTTCATTATCCTGACAAACAACACACTTTGCCTGTGGGTGGTTAAAGCTGTTTATATATCCTAAGTTTAATTAAGTAATCTCTGACTAAAAATGATTATTTCACAAGTGTTCTCAACAGATTTCCCTTAAAGAATTTCAAGAAATACATCTATTTTTGATGTTGTAAAAGGTATGTAAATTGAGTTCTAATATTGAAGCTGTTTCCCTTAATCCGGTTTTTAGTTGCTTTTATTTCTCCTTTACAACATTCATGTCTCCATAATCATCCTGTCTTTCAAGCATTAATTCATTCATTTGGTCTTAATGACCATGTTCTATGCATTAAGAACAGCCCTGGGTGCTTTGAGATGATAGAGAAATTGAAGCCAGAACTGGGAATAAAAAACAAATGAAAACAGCCTTTTATTTATTTTTTTTAATAGTGAAAACTTACATAAAAAGAAAAAAAAAACCTTAGTTATCAGGAACATTTGATATATTAGTCTCAACTATTTTATTTTTCTTTCCCCTCCATTCACATTTAGAGAAATTAACATTAAATTGGCACAAAAATATTCAAAGAGGAAAGGACCACAGCTCCATCTTCCCAACAGCCAAAAACACTAGCTTGAGATTTAGTGACTAGAACTGTGTCACATTACAAGGTGTCACATTTGAAAGAGAGATACTGAACTTTTAGTGAGTCTTCAACTTTTCCCTGCTGGCTGAAGTCTCTAAATTCTCCCAGAGAAGCTCCAACCTCTTCATTCTGTCAGTGTTGATAGCATTTGCATAAGTACCTGTCATTATCCCCTACCAAGTGCTTCCTTTCCAACCTTGAAGGTTTCTTCTGGATTCATTATAATTAAAGAACTAATGTAGCCATTCAAGTTCACATTGTCAATGACCATGTAATCATCTTCCCTAGTGGCCAGAATTCCTTTCTCTTTATGAGGTTACAATTAAATTCCCTCCAGCCATAAGGTCAAAAGAACCTGGAACAGTTAGCCTTCCCAGTGACTAATTTCACACCTGCGACTCTGACACATATAAAATAAGACCTCTTAAATGGAAAGTGTCAAATTAAGAAATAATATACATTTGACTACACCTCAACTGAAGTCAATTAGACGTAAAAATTAAAGACTGTGGATTCTTTTCCTGTTACTGGAAGTGATCCTTGACACTCCACTCATCAATTTAAGACACATCTGTGTCCCTTAGAAATGTTAAAGTAATTTGTAAGTTAGAAGAGAATTAAAATGACCCAAAGCCTGGGAGAGTACTATCCAGGAGATTAAGATAACATGCTCATGTCTGTTCCTTACAATAACTTGTCTCTTGTTTTATTTTTTTTTTTCCTTCCCAAGATTTAAGTTCTTCTAAAGTGGATTTTATTATTTTTCTGCTACTGAGGCTTTTCATATTTTGTAAAGGATTCTAATGATTCACTCACTATCCATGGCTAAATGCCATGAACAGATTTGGCTTCTGGCTTCCAAGATGTATCACTGACCAATAAAGACTTCCTGTTTTCTTTCATCCTGAAATCGAAATGGACGTTCCTCTCCACATGCAGTTGTCAATGATTCTCCATTGCACTCTATACACACCACTTCCACTGCCAGCTCCCTGTGCCTTTAACCCTCTCCTCCAAGACAAGAAGTTGCTTTCTGCAGTGAGCCTACCTGCTAGAAGCTTTGCAAGTCTGACTTGTATGGGATCACTGTCAAGTCCCTGTCAATGCATCTCAAGGACATCCCCGATGATAAGACTGCCTCTGGCAGCCACTGTGCTCCTGTCTTCCCAGTTCAAAGGCTCCTAGAAGGGTGCAGGTGAACCCACAGCCAGCAATTGCAAATCCTGTAGTTCAGTCACCCTGAGATTCCAGGAAGTCAAAGTGAGCTGCTCACCAGGAGCAGGTGATCTTTTTACAAAAACGTGCAAGTGAGGACTCCAACCTCCAAAAGTGCAAGCAAGACCAATTCCTGCCTTTTTTGAAGTCGTTGTTGATAACTCTTGGTCTCATAAGAGAAATAACTGACATGACACTGATATCTGTTACCTAATGTCCCTTAATAATTTCACTTGATTTCCCTTTAGGTAACCATGCTTTTCCACTCTCAGTTCATGTGCTTTCAAGCATATTTTGCACCTTTTGGGGAGCACACACTCAATGATGAAGACAATGGACTGAGTAATATGCATTCTGGTTCTATTTGTATAGTTCAAAAAAAAAAAAAAAAACTAAGAAAAGGGCCTAACCAAAAAAGAAGAGGCTGGAAACAGAAAGGAAAAAAAGCAGCTTTCTTCATCAAGCCACACCTGAAACTATGATTACATGCAATAGCTGAATTCATTCATTTGTTGATTAAGCACCACTATGAACCACCCCCTCTGCTAGAGCCAGAGGCACACCGCAGTCCTTGGTCTCAAATCCTGCACTGTTATGTAAAGAAGCAAAAACCATTTGATGCCATAAGTGTTATCACAGGACGGACAAAGCTGTGTGGGTGCTCCTGGAACAGGAACCTAACTCAAAGGAGGTATCTGAGATATTTGGTTGAAGTTTTCCTGTAAACTCTCTAATTACTCTAAGTACCATCTGTACAATGTGGATGAGCCATCCCAGTTCTTCGAACTATATCAGGATAGTGATTTTATCCTCCAGTTCATCGTTTTCTACGTTACACCATGAGGTAGATTTTAGTGGAACTTCTGTACATTATAAATAAATAACCAAATATGCCCACTGAAACTAAAGTTTGAGAGGAAACTCAAATCTCTGCTTCTGATGGAGTGGAACTTGGGTAAGCTGCAGGCCTCCACAGCTGAGAAAACCCATTTTAGTGTTAATAGCTAATCACAGATGGGGATGCCTACCAGTGTCAGCTCTCAGGGTCCCAACCAGCAATGCTGGAGTCTTCTCCACTATGGTTGGGTGGCTGTTGCAGCTCTCACTGTGGCAGCTCTAAATGGCAGACTGTGCCTTTAAGTGTTGCATCAGACGCCAGCAGCTCACCACCAACTTCTCTCTGGGTTCTTGTCTCCCAGATTCAAAGAATGGAATTCATGGGACAACAGAAGGCAAGAGTGAAAGAAGTAGGATTTATTAAAGTGTGAAAAATAGAAACAAAACTCTGGCAGGGGCAAGAAGGGACCTGATAGGGGTTTTTTTTTGCCTGAATATGCTAGTCTAGGGGTTCATATAGCACTGAAGTCACACTATTGGTCCAAATAAATGCTAATCAGTGTTTAGAAAAGTACTGGTGCTCTCACTTCACCCTGCAATCCCCCTTTGGGTTTTGCCCACTTCCATCAAAATTGAGGTCCTTGGATTGTAGATGCCTGGGGGGTTTGGGGCTGCAGTGCTGTTCAGAGCAATATCTCTACCCTACCTGTGCTCACTACCTGTGCTCCTGCACACCTGGACTGCCACTTCACAACTCTGGGACAGAACTTGGCTTCACCACTTCCTAACAATATCATTTTTCCTAATCCTTTCATTCAATATTTCTTTCAGGTCAGACATCTCTCTAACTCCATTGCTCCAACCTGGCATATCACTTAACATATTGTATTCTAATCTGTATTAATAGTTTATCTTCTCTACAAAACTATAGCCTATAAGAAGGCATGGGTTTCTTTTTTAACTAACACATAATTATTGTAAATATTTATGGGGTGAAGAATGATTATTTGATACATGTTTAAATAGTTGTGATCAATTCAGGGTAATTAATATTTTAATCACCTTGGACATCTAATCTTTATGTTTAGAACCCAAAAATTCCTGCTGTCTTCCAGTTCCTTATAAAAATATAATAAATTGTAAACAATTATCACACTATTGTGCTGGAGAACAGAATTTATTTCTTCTCTAACTGTATTTTGGTACCTGTTACCCAACCTCCTCTATCCCCATTCCTCCCTACCCTTACTAGCCTCTACTGACCTCTATTCTACTCCCTTATTGTATGAGATCAAATTTTTTAGCTTCCACATATTTGAGACATGGCAATCTTGCTAACCATTGAATCCCAAGAGCTTGGTATCATTGTGCTTGAAAAATAGCAAACAATTAAATTCATTCACCAAAATCATATCTTTTATGAATCTACTATGGACATAACATTGTGCTGAGTGCCTGGAATCTGATGATCATAAAATAAGAACTCAGCCTCACTCTCCTGGAGCTGACAATCTGTTGGTTGTGATTGTGACAGTAAGGTGGTAGCAGCAATGCACTGAGCAGAACATGAACAGAATTTCAGTCTTCAATAGACAGCAGAGAGCAGAAGAACTGGCAATTCTGAAAATCAGCTGGCAAATGAACAAGCCACAGACATTATAAAGGATTTGCTTTCCAAATATTTTTAGGAACCAGGCCCTTAATGTCAGAAACGTGGGTAGCTGTTTCATATGTACTAAGAATGGACAAAGGAACATAAAAGGAAATAAGACATGAGAGGTTCCCTTGGGGACAGAGCAAAGGGCTTTATATCATATACAAAAGTGGTGATCCTTTTTAACCATTTACTAACCTGGAATCATTTTCAATAAGCTCTACTCAGCTCATGTATTATGTCTCTGCTGAACCTCTCAAAGATCCACAAACACTACTAATGAAAAGAAACATATAATGCATTTGATGAAACTTATAAATAATATAATGAACTGGGATATACAAAGGCTTCTGAAGGACAGAAGAAAAATTAAAATGTCAGAGACACCAGTCCAAACAATAAAATAACACCCAAATCATAAATTTATAAATGAAAGTATCTTAGAAACTAATCACACAGTAGAAAAGAGAAAATAATATAAGAACTTTACATTAATAAACTCAAATTAGATGAAATTTTAAAATATAAAAGGATAACCATCCAACTACTTTTTTTAAAAAAGAGAGAGAGAGAGAGAGAGAGAATTTCAATATTTATTTTTTAGTTTTTGGCGGACACAACGTCTTTGTTTGTATGTGGTGCTGAGGATTGAACCCGGGCCGCACGCATGCCAGGCGAGTGCGCTACCGCTGGAGCCACATCCCCAGCCCCATCCAACTACTTTTAAATTTCAGAAACTCAGAAAAAAAATATGATGAAAGGGCCCCACAGCTCTAAATAGGATATTTTGCTTGTGTCCTAGGCAAAAAAGAGGGTGCTCTTAAATGTGAGTCTGGATTGAATTTACAGCTAAGTGAGGTTAAAAAAAAAATCAAAATGTAAGTGGATTTGTATGCGAAAGAAAGAAAAAAAATGATGAGGAAAGGAATCAGGACGTCTCAGGGCTTCTGGGGAAAACCCAAACTCCCCAGTACCAACTGGTAGCTCAGTGTGGAGCTAAGTGGGCCAACCCACAAAACAGAACATAAACAAGAGAAGGGATTAGATAAATATGAAAGAGTTAAAGGAAATAAATATTCATGGTCTGGCCAGGATTCACATCAAGCTGGAAAACTTGACTTTGAATAATATAGAAAAAGACTTGGACACCAGAAGGGGAGGTGGATATTGACTGATTTAAGAAATGATCAAGAGTGGAAAGGATGGATTCCATATTTTTATAACTCCGCTCCTACTTTCTCTCATAATTCTGTTTCAGAGGGAACATTCCCTCCTCAGATGCAGTATACTGGGGCTATGCAAAAAGACAAAAGGGAAGAGGTTGACACCTCTCAGCATGTCATTGCTGAAAGACTGTGAGCTTCATGTCCAGTCTATGGGAGGTGGAAGCGTCTTGCTTTTATTACTAGGTGTGTGGTCGGTCTTAGGGGGAATCACTCAAATGTTCATACAAGATTGGACTGTAAATTCCAATATTAATGGAAAGTTATGTTGTTTAAATAGTGTAAATTATTTAGCATAGTGCTTGGCATGTAAACATTTTTTGTTCATAAACTGAACAGACATTTTAATTCTATTTCCTCCTTTAACCTGTAAAAGAGTTCAAATAATGGAAAATGAATTAATTACTGTAATACAGGGAGAATCCAGTTTTTATCTCTATATAGGCAATTTATTAAAGTTCTGTTTGAGACTATCAGACTTTGGGATGAGAAATAATGAGACTTATGTTTACTATATTTTGGTAATCCTGATTTGTATTATTATAATAGAACGGGAAGCATTTTGGACTAGTTAACATGAGCTGGTAATAAGAATTTTTTAATTCATAAGTATGTCCTCCAAGTAAGATAGAGTAATTGAACCAATAATAATTAATTCCCTGTCTCTGAGTGAGTCTTTGGAGAAACTGGTTTAATGAGAGAAAACTCACTGCATCAAAAGTGACATCCTGCTCTGATAGAAATGAAGGGCATATGTAAAGACTCAGCCCCAGGTAGGAGTACCTACTGGAAAGTGCTTTGAGACTTAATTTGCTCTCTGACTTCTCCCTAGCAAGAATAAGCTCCTGGAAATACAGAGCCTATAATAAATAGATCCATGCCATTTTCTCTCTCTTTTTTTTCCTTAGTAAGTTAATTGTTCCCAGAAAAACATATATCAAAAAATATGGACAAGAATTCATAATAGACTGTCAAATTCTTTACCCTTCCTCCTAATTTTGGTGCTATGGCTCTTTGCATGAAAAATAGCTGGAGCCATCTAGCACATCCTGTAAACAAATGGGGAGTAAAGTATAGAAACCTAGTAAGCAAGAGCTGCTGGGGAGCAGAGCTTCTCTTGGCATGAAGAATTGCTGGAGTCATCCAGTTATCTAGGGTTGACCTAGAAATGAATATGTCCACAGCAGATGGAGAGTGGCCAACTCGGTCCTCAGTTTTGCTATGCCAGTCTCTTAAGGTGTGACCAGAATTTCGCTAACTCATTTAAAGTCAGCTCAGATAAGTCTTAAGCCTATGAGGTTTCACATGATTCCTGGCCTCAAACAGCTAGGGTAAGTAACTTCCCATGTGCCTAAAATTTTCCCAGTTTTAGCACTAGAGGTCCTGTATCCTGAGAAATCTCTCAGTTCCAGGCAAACAGGAATGGTTGTTCACACTACATGACCTAGAGTGTTCAGGACCTCTCTTTAAACTGATGAAGTGGGATGCCTACAGCCTCAACAGTGGCCCACGAAAACAGATTAGACTCCTTTAGCCTCTAAAAAGTCACTGTACACATTCTTGCCTCTTTGTTAATACAGCAGAGCCTGGGGTGGAGGCAGCATTGCCTCATAAAAGGTTTTCTGAGCTGGCGAGGACATGCTGTTTTTCCTCCTGGGATTTGGTTCTGAATAGCATTATAGAATAAAAGAAGAAGATGAGGAAAGAATTTGTCCAGATACTTACCGTTAATTAGACAACCAGACCAATTTAATTTTACAATGAAACAGATATCTTCTGCAACTGAAAGACAAGTGGTGAGGCAAAGCATCTGCTTAGCAGTAAGCTCTAACTTTAGTGTTTAAGACTAAAGGCAGCCACCTAGACACAGAGGGGAGTTCATTAGCAGTCAGATTCCATTACTGTGAACTTCCATTGGCACAAGAACAAGTTCTTTTTAATCATTTGGGTGTTTGGAGATTTTCTACATGAAAGCACCCATTGCTATAGGATCCGTTGGTTCCAATTACACCAGACAGGCAAGTGACGCTGGTATATTGTTGATTTGTTTATGAATGCCAAAACATTGATGTCATGATCAAAGATTCTATACCTGATAGATGTATTTGTGCAAGACACTAAAATAAAAATTGGGAGGGAGAAATAGGCAAAGGACCCACACAAATATACAAATAAATATTTCAAGAATATTGAAATCTCTGGATTTCTTTTAATACTGCTTGCCTAGAATGATGTTTATCAGTGCTAAAATTTGATCATTTGATCTGACAACAAAAACTGGCAGCTCACAAGGTAAAGAGGCCCAGATAGTGTGTGACTGTCACTGTTGTCTGTCTCATTTTACTTTTTATTACACTTAGGATTATACATAGCAAGTCAAACACGTGTATTTATCTTCACTCCCTCAGTAAATGTCACTAAACTGATAGTAGAGTAATAAAAACAGTACAGTAGTCCTCTTTTTTCTGCAAATTCTGAGGCTTCAGGTACCCTCAAAAAACCATGGTTCAAAAAATATTAAATGAAAATTCCATAAATAAATAAAGTATAAGTTTTTAAAGTCCATGTTGTTGTATGTAATGTAATGAACTCTAATGCCACTGGGGTCTGTCTCACCCTGAATATTAATCATCCATTTATCCAGTGTATCCATGCTGTATACACTACCCACCATTTAGTCACTTGATAGCCATCTCAGTTATCAGATCAACTATCACTATGTGCAGTGCTTGTATTCAAGTAACTCTTATTTGACTCAATTATATTCCCAAAGTTCAAAAGCAGTGATACAAAAGAGGCATCATGGCTTAATATGTGGAAGGACAGATTAACTCTAGCACTGTGTGGTGATGCTGGGAAAATATATATATATATATATATATATATATATATATATACACATATATAAAACTATCTATGGTTTTATGCACTCAGTGGGGGGTCTTGGAACATGCCCCCCACAGACAAGGCAGGACTACTCTTGGCAATTCTTCCCTTGTGCTAACCCCCAAGGAGATCAGCTGTTTACTCCTTTAATTGAATCAAGGGATAAGGCAGGGGGATTAACTGAAAGTCTACATAAAGGACTATTGAGAAGCCCAAAGCCCCTTTCTCCATAGACCCTAGAAAGCAGCTGCCAGACCCCTGCAGCTAAGAAGCCTTTTCTGAAAATTTAAACCACCCCAAAGCAAAGTCCTAATGATACTGACATTTATAGCTCCAAAGAAAGCATAATTGCTGACTAATAACCCTGTGGCAAAACCACCAGTCAGTCCCGCCCTTGCACATAGAGCTTGCAAATAATTTTTGATGACTTCCTGTGTATTCACAGAGAGCCAGGTAACACAGGGCATTTGAAAAATTCTCCAACATGCAAAAGCCAAAACAAAAAGTACATGCCCAGATTGATTATTCCTTATTCAAAATGCTAGGAACCAGAAGTATTTCAGATGTCAGAATTTTTTGGACTTTGATGTATTTGCAAATGCATAATGAGATATCTAAGGAACGGGACCCAAGTTTAAACATGAAATTAATTTATGTTTTATATATTCTTGTACACATCACCTGAAGTCATCTTGTACAATAGTTTTAGTGCATTTGCATTTTAACATGACCTGTCACATACGATCAGGTATGGAATTTTCTGCTTGTGATGTCATGTTGGCGCTAAAAGGGTTCAGGTTTTGGAACATTGCATATTTTGGATTTTCAGATTAGGGATACTCAAACTAAAAAACAAATGGAAGGAATAAAAGAAAATTAAAGAAACAAAGAAATCTGAGATATTGCTATAGAAAGCAAAAATTCAGAGACCAAGAAAGAGAACAGAAATTTTAAAACATGAGATGTGAAGTTTGTTTTGAATCTATAAAATTGATGGAAAATAAAGTCAGGAAATTTCCCAGAAAGAAAGTCAGAAATATACAGAGATAAGCAACAGATGAGAAATAAGAAAATCTGTCCAAAGCTCTAAGCTAAAACATATTCTCAGGATTTGAAAGGAAGGAAAAAAGATCACGCAGAATCATGCATTGTTTCCTAAAGCTTCTGCTCCGAAGTAGCATATGTCACATGCCTGAGTTCAGCAAAGTGGGATTATGTACTTCATTTTTAAGACAGAACATCTACTGGACCCACACTTATTTTTTAACAGAACTCTGCAGGAACTGAGTAGCAATTATTCCTTTCAATACCTATGCAGACTTCAGTTTGCTAAAGTCTCTATACCCTAACATCTTTCTGATGCCATTCATAATCGCCATTCATAATTGCACTTGGAATTTTTATAGTATGGTATTTTTAGGGTTAGCAAAACATAAATAAAATGAAACATTTTTCTATATTCATGGGAGAAAAAGAAAGAATAAGAGAAATGAGTGCTTCAAAAGAAATGAAATAAATCCTTTATCATCGTGGAAGTGATGAATACCCTTAGGTATTTAGTCTACAAACAAAGCATACTTTCTTACCCACTCATTTGCTTTACCTTCATTTTAGGGTCCAAATTGCATTACCCCAAAATTATTGTTGAAGTCTGTATGGATTCACATTGACTTCATCACAGCTATCTTGAGTTGTAACTACCATTGTTGCCTCTGGATAACTGTGCTCAGGTTCTCAGCTCCACCTCCTCCCACTGCATAGTTTCCCAGCATACAGTAAATAAAGAAACCATTAGAGTGGTACTTGGAGCTTGACAAAAATCAGCACCAAGAATGTGCCTGACGCCTTTGATATTAGCTTAAGATAAACTAGCTACTTTCTGCCTTGGGCGAAGTTGCTTTTCTCTGTTTACTTTCTTTAAAAAAAAAAAAAAAAAAAAAATTCATTTGTTTTAATTAGTTACACATGACAGTACAATGACCTTGACATATCATACATTTGAATCAGATGGGATATGATTTCTCGGTTTACTTTCTAAGACCTCATTCTCTGACCCAAATCACAAGTATCCACTGGTCATGCTTCTGACAGTAAGCCCTAAGAATTGCACTCTGTGCAACCCTGGATCTGTCTGCCACTTTCTTCACTCAGAGCACCTTGGGGCTGGTTCTCATACACAAGCACCAGGTTGTTCTAGAATAAAATCTAACCTCCGCTGCCTCAAAATATGGCCTTAGTGTCCTTACAGATAGAATCAGTTGCAATGAGATCATAATGGAGTAGGTGGGTCCTTAGTCCAATGTCGGAGGTCCTTTTAAAAAAGAACAAGAAGCAAGAAACTTCATGGAACTATGAAGATGAAGATTAAATTTATGCCAACACCAGCCAATGACTGCCTCAGGCTATGAGATACCAGAAAGATTTACTCGGAGGATTCAGAGAAAGCCTGCCAACACCTAGATTTCAGACTCCTAGCCTCCAGAAATGTGAATGAATAAATTTTTGTTGCTTAAAGACCCTTAGATTGTGGCCTTCTCTTAGCCAGCCTGAGGGCACTAATACACTTCCTAACCTTTCTAAGGCTTTTATTCCCACTAGAACACCAGAACCTGATGAGAACTCCACAAACTCCTCTCTGAGTGCAGACTTCCTTATTTCATAACATAGTTAATGGTGACAGAGCAGACTACATGGAAGCCTTTCTGTTCCTGATAACATCAGTCAGCAAGTCATGAATAATTCATGACCAGTTAGCTCAAATGGGTATGTGGACTTTGTAGATTGTCAAATGCTTATCAAGCCACAGTCCCATGAGGAAACTGATTTCTCTGAGGAGGGGCATGTGAGCAGCACAAATCAAAAGGGCAAGCTAAACCCAGAGTGGAGAGTTCTAAAGATCTAGGCAGGAAGCAAATTCCATGTGAACCAGGTGAGGCTGAAGTCTAAAAAGAAGGGCATGAGCCAGAAGATCATTCCAGACATCAAGGATGGAAATGTGGTCTCAGACTCAGAACAAATAAGTAATCCAGGCAGGGAACACAATGGCAACTGATTCTAGGACAGAGATCAGCTGCCCTCTGCAGGGGTACATGTGGTGGGCCTCAGCTGAGAGGAGTTGGTTGACAAGGCCAGGTAGGTTTGCTCAGGGAGCTCTACTGTGCACAGCCACAGGTGGCCTTCTGGTACTTGGCAACCCCCCAGGACTACCCTGAGAATGTTCACAAATTAAAGCAAGATAAGCAGATCTGAGTCAAATTTCTAAACCATGGAGAAGACTGTATTGTCAACAGAAAGAAAGAGCGTATTTTGCCTACAAATGCAATATTGCTTGGGAAGATGATGTTTTAATTGCTTCTTGGTAGTCTAGTCTTGTTTTTTTATGTCACAATTCAAGGCTTAAAGCTTTTCCATTTTTATTGTGTCAAAACTGTCCCTACCACAGTGTATTTGTTATGCGTTCTCGATTTTTCACAGATCACATACCTTTTCATTAGGGAATTACAACTGTATCTTTATTTTCCATCATGTTCAATCTGTTATAATGCTCCTAAATCATTTACTTCTCCTAGATATACAAAGGCACATTGATACGAAAGGGCTGATAATTTGGGCTTTCATCCTATGCTTCTTCCTTGTCTTTTTAAGTAAAATGGTCAGAGCACATCACTTGCTAGTCACTTTATAATAAGTACTAATTTTCAGTCTCGCGTAGTTATTGATCTATAGCAACCACAGGAGAATCATTAAGAAAATCATTGCCACATGATGCAAGATTGGGCATAAACAAGCTGGATGGTTGAAAATAACTTTTTCAGATCTTGAAGAAAGATTTGCTATATGGTAAGTTACTAATCAATACACAAAATACAAAATACAATATTGCTAAATATATATTAAAATTAAGTGAATATATATTAAACCTGTGTAGTGTTTCATTTCCTTGTTCATCTTTCTCTACTTTTTCAAAGCTCCAATAAATGTAAAATGTTAAACTGTTGTATTTTTATAAAAATATTTTCATAAACAGAAAATGATAAGCCTCTTTCAAAATTTTTTGGAAGATTAATGACATCCGCATTATTCATCTTTGCAATACTACACTAGATGAATTAGAAGAATTTATGTTCACATTCAAAATCACTGAATAATGTTTCCCAACAAAAACAAATAAATATTTACCTTTGCATCTAAACCACAATGTTCAGACCTGGCATGTGGACTCTCAAAGAACATACCAATAATAATAACACTGAAACTCAAGAACAGAATCTGAAAACTGCTTTTCTGCTGTTGTTTTTTTTAAGATTTTTAATTGGCATAATATATGTACAAATTTCTGGGGTACAGTGTGATAATTTGATACATATATACATCATGTGAGGAGACAGCTTTTGTGTCACTGTGACCAATATACCAAACGAGAACAATGTAGGATTGGAAAAGTTTATTTAGACTCCCAGTTGCAGAGTTCAGTCCATGGTCAGCCAACTCCATAGCTCTGGGCCCAAGATGAGATAAAAAATCATGTCATGGCTGAGGAAAGCAACTCAGGACATAACAGCCAAAAAGCCGAAAGAGCTATGCTCACCAGGGACAAAATATAAATCCCGAAGTCACACCCCCAATGATCATCTTCCTCCAACCACACACTACCTGAATAGGTTAGCACCCAGTTAGTGCATATGAGTGGATTAATATACGGATCAGGTCACGATTCTCATAACCTAATTATTTCATCTCTAAACTTCTTTTCATTGTCTCACATGTGAGTTTTAGGGGGACACTTCATATCTAAACCATAACAGCATGTAATGATCAAATGAGAGTAAACGGCATTTCTCATCTCCTAAAACTGCAAACTTTGAAGACCATCTAATTTCTACATCAAGGACTCAACTCTGCAATTATAGCACCATAATATCAATGGGCAACAAAAACACATGGTAATAATTGTGTTCCAATAAAACTTTATTTACAAAAAATATCAGGTGGTAGTTTGCTGGCTCCTGTTCTAGAGTGACACTTCTCAAACTTTAATGTGCATATAAATTATCTGGGGATTTTTCACAAAAGCAAATTCTGAGTCAGTATACATACAGTGCAGTGAAGCCTGAGATTCTGCAATCCTAACAAGCTCCCAGGTGATTCCGTTGCTACTGGTCTGAGGACAACACTTTGAGGAGCAAAGGAGAGCATAGATTTTATTAGGCACCCAATACATAGATTAGAGATTCATGGAACAGACCTCAGTAAGACAAAACGTTTCATGATGTTTACCCATAAAACATTTGCATTATGATAATGCTCTTTCGGCTTAATAGATTTTTACCTTATGCTCTGTTTTACTGAAATAAATTAAGGACATTATATGGAAAACAGATAGCTTTATATGTTTTAAAATAGTTTGCTTAACAAAAGTAGTTGACTTTTATTACATGAAAGTCATTTATTTCTTCATTCAATAAGCATTTATTAATTGCCTCTAGATACTAGGTTGCCAATTGCTGGGATACTGGGATAAAGGAGTTTATAATAAGCAAGTGAAATAAGCGTACAAAGAGATAATTACTTTTATTAAAATAAAAGTGGACCCCAAATTAGTATTGCTTAGAATCATTCATGTTTTCACAATTTCTTTAGATTGCAGAAAGGAATGGCATTGCCCAGTGCTGAAAATACAACTGCTTATCAAACTGTTATGGACTTATCCAACTTCTGATAAGTCACAACTCCTATTTACACAAATAACCCCTCAAAACTCACTAAATCAAGGTCATTTTATGATGAAATCTGGTTTCCCCAGAAATCATCACTTACAGTAATCATGTCACATTAAATGATACCATTAGTCTTCACATTTCCACTTGGATGACCAATAGACATCTTAAACTCAATATGTCAAAACCAACTCCCGAGGCTCTTAATTTCTTACTTCTTTTATATCAACCCTATCCTTCTCATTGCTCAGGTCAGCCACCTCTGACACCTCCTCTCTAACCCAACTTATCTTGTTGGCTTTACTTACAAAATATATTCAGAATCTAACCACTTCTCATTATTTCCGTTACTACTATCTGGTCCTAGTTTTCACCTACATTACTGCAATGTTTTTTAAACTGGTCTTTCAGATTGCACACTACCCTCAACATGGCAGCCCAACAGAATCTTAGATGTAACCGTATAATTTCCTACTCAAAACTTCATGTGTCTACTTCACTCGGAGTACAAGTCTTTACAAAGGCCTACAAGGCCCGTGTGATCTGGCCCCAGAATATATTTCTGAACTACTCTCCTCCTTGTTTACCCAAGCCACCTTGGTTTCCTTGGAGTTACATTTCCACCTTAGGACCATTGCTCTAGCTATATCTTCTGACTGAACACACTTTCCTTGAGTACTGCTTGGCTAATTCCCTTACCTCCTTCAATTCTTTATTGAAATATCAGCTTCTTAAGGAATCAGACAACCATTTTCCCTGATCACCTACATTCCTAATCCACTTATTCTGGTTTTGTTTGGTTTTGTTTGTACTTGGGATTGAACCCAGGGTTGCTTAACCACTGAGAAACATTCCCAGCTCTTTTTTATTTAGAGACAGGGTCTCACTAAGTTGCTTAGGGTCTCACTAAGTTGCTTAGGGCCTCACTAATCTGCTGAGGTAGTCTTTGAATTACATTCCTCCTGCCTCAACCTCCCAAACCTCTGGGAATACAGGCATGCACCACCATTCCCAGCAATTCTGTCCTTTTTTATCTTAAAGTATGTATTCCCCCTAACATTTTAGATAACACTTATATAACATATTTTTTTCTCATTCCCACATACACTTTGCATATGCTCCACAATGAAAGGGATCTTTGTTTTATCGTGCATCTCTAGTCCCAAGAAAAACGTCTGGCACGGATATGTTAATAATTGAATGAGTTCCATCCCACTGTCCAATTAGGACCTTCTGCACTCCTTGAAGTCTTACCCACTATATTAGTCAGGGTTTTCAGATGAACAGAACCAACAGAATACGTATGTGTAAAATTATAAAAGTAATTTTATTAGATAGACTTACATGATCAGAACCCAGATAGTCCCACAATGGTCATCTGCATATCAGAAAGCAGGAGGAACCAGCATCTGTTCAATTCAAGAAACTGGAGCCTCTGAACAAGAAGGACCTATTCAGCTCTAGTCCAAGATTGAAGGCATGAAAAATCCATGGAGAACTGCTAATCAAGTTCATGTTGGAAGAGTAAAGGAGGTAGAGTTAAATGTCCTCAGAGAATGACAGCAGCAAAAAGTGAATCTGCTCCAGAAGAATCCAATTTCATTCTCAGAACCTTCTCTTTCTTTTTTATTTTGTTTAATTAGGGTCCCCAGCCTATTAAACAATGCCACCCATATTCAGGGCAGGTCTCCATGCTCAGTTTGCTGTCCCACATGCCAATCATCCCTGGAAACACTGTCATTGACACACCCAGAAGTCTCTTAATCCTAGGCATCTCTTAATCCAATCAAGTTGAAATCCAGATTTACCATCACATCCAGTAATTTGTGGGAATCTCTTTGCTCAGATCTTTGCCCTATGAGGGCCTGCTGTTCATAATGATTCTTGAAGACAACTCCCACCAACCCATGCTGTCAGACCCAGGCCACTCTAACTACTCCCTACGTCTGCAAAGAACAAAGCCTCCTGAAGCCCCAACACAGGAAAGCTGTGCTATATTCCCTGCATCCCTCAACAAGTAGAGCATTGTATTCTGGCAGCAGAAGAGTGACAATTTACTCTTACAATCTGTGACTGTGCTTGTTATAAGACACAGAAGGCTTTGGACTCCAAGCCTTACACACTCCTCTGAAACCTGAAAATGTCTGAATTCCCTGAGTACATGCAACTTAGGGTAAAACAAGGATCCCTCCACAATACGTTCACCATTCTTCCTTTTTCATGCAATGCTTCCAAGTTGTGCTTATATGTGGGTAAATGATGGAAACTGGTTATACTGTCAAGATATTTCCCTAGTTATTAAGTGCTATTCTCATAGGCTCTAATCAGTAGTTGGTGTCCAAAATGTTCAGTTAAGTGAAAAAGCACTTGTGCAACATGCCACAGCTAACCTAAGTGTATGTAGTTCCTTGAAAGAAAGACAATAAATGAATAAGGAAAACCTCTCTGGTTATACATTATTCAAAGGCAATTTGAATATACATGCTGTTATACATTATTCAAATGCAATTTTTTGCAATAACAAATAAATATTCTAAAATGCCCCAATGCCAAAGGATATATCAATATTGGATGAAGTTCATTCACAAAATTTTATTTAGAAAGAATGTTAAGAGCCAGACTCTATGACTGCTATAAATGTATATCTGGTGGGGTTTTGTTTTGTTTTGTTTTTTTCCTTTGTTAAATTACATCCAAATTCCCTTTTCTTCAAACCATTCTGACTGCAGGACTTCTGTCTTCATGAGAGGCAGGATAAGTAGAATAAGAGCATCATTCTGGTAGTAGTGACTGAATGACAGTGTGCATTATCACCTCTTGTCTGTCTCATAAGCAGATGCAAAAAATTTTTTGTATATGAGGTCACAAGTCAATTTCCCTGTTCTGATCGTAACACAATCGTATGCATCTATTGAAATATCACACTGTACTCCACAAATATATACTATTATTATTTCAATTTAAACATTTAAGTACATTGAACTATAAAAAAAAAAGTGATTGGATAGGTCACCTATAATACCTTTTCCAGGAATAGATTTTCATGTTTTAAGAAGAAACCACTCAATTTAAAGGGCCGAACATAACTCACTCTGAGTGTACAAACTCAAGATCAAGTAATAAATTGCAATTTAAGTTCACCTTTTCAAGTTCTAAAATAATTATATAGATATAGACATGTAGATCATTTAAAATCCCCACATATATTTTCTGAAAACACACTTTTTAATTATGCTGCACAAACATAATTATTTCAGTTTCATAGATTCAATCATTTGATCAGTCACTTGATCATCATTTCTTTCAGCACCTACTATATGCCAGGTATTGTGTTGGGTCCTGAGTATGCATACACAATATAGTCTCTGCCTTTAAGCATTAGATGAATAAACCACAAAATAATGGCAGCATAAGTACTGCAAATTTAGACTAGAATTCTGTATAGAGTACAAAGTGAACACAAAGCAAGAAGGCAATTATATCTGGAGAATGGGCTAAGAAAGGTTTCCTAAAGGAAATGGGGCTTCCCTGACACTTGAAAAAGGGTAGAAGTTCCACAGTGGTTCCATAGGTTGTAGGGGTGACTTTTGGGTTAAGTGTTAGTGTGTTTTGATACGATATATTTTCATTATTTTCAGAGGTTTTTTTTTTTTTAATCAACACATAATATATGTAGATCTTAAAGAGTCATATATTGTATAATTGTAGGAGAGAAGAAGGTATTCTGAACAAGGAAGATCCACCTCTGAGGATAGTGAAGCTTGAACAAGGGTGGCACTTTGGCAGATGTAAGAAATTCACTATGGCCACCACTTAGGTATCAGGAGTATCAGATGAGAGGACATAAGGGAGGGTCTTGATCGTTCATAGTAAGATTTTATTCAGTAGCAATGGGGAGTCACCTAAGGATTTTAATTTGATTATATGCACATTTTCTTAAGTCTTCCTTAACGCTATTTTGGAAGGCGAATTGGATTATTCCCAGGAAGGCCGAAGGTGGTGAATTACCTTGTTATGGCTGTTGTAATGAAGTATCATAAACTGAGTGGTTCAAACTACAGAAATTTATTTTCTCATTGTTTCTAGAGACTGGAAATCTGAGGTCATGAGGTGGGCAGGGGCATTTCTTCTAAGGCCTTTCTCCTTGGCTAGTAGTGGCCATTCCCCTGCCTTCATATCAGCTTCCCTTTGTGTGCTTGTCTGTATCATTGCCTCTTCTTTCAAAGACTGTGGGGACAAGGGCATGGAGTACTGCATACATGGTATATGTTAAGGACGTCTGAGTGGCAGGCCACTCCCCTCAAGCCAGGCACACGAGCAGCAGGCTGCTTACCCAATAGGCACAGCCCTGTGCATGAGGCCATGTGTTGCAGTCCCTGTGCTTGCTCCACTGCCCATTCCTCGATTGGTCGCTGCAAGGAAAATTAGCAGAAATTGCATTGGTGGCTGCCTGTAGTCTGCTTAGCTACTGCCTGAGTGTATACAGATGGTAACTGCTCAATAAAATCAGACCTGCTTCCTGCTTGGTCTCTGGAGGTCTTGATTAGCGACTCTGCAGCCACACTCTCCTCTACCCTGTTCTGTGGACCTCCTTGCTGGAGGAGAGAGAGCCCACGCTAAAGACACCTGTCATTTGGATTAGGGTCCAATCTTATGACCTCATTTTCCTTAATTCGTCCTTTGAAGCCCTATTTCCAAACACTGTCACACTCCGAGGTACAAGGGAATTAAAAATTCATCATAGGAATTTAGGGACACAAAACAGCCCATCATGACAGGTCATGATCCAGGTGAGAGATGATGGAGGACAGGAAGCAGTCAAGGAGCAATGGGGATGCAGGGTGGCGATGCCCAAGGGACATGTTGCAGAGGACCTGTGCATCACTGGATCTGTGAGGGAAGGGCAAGAAGAGGGGAGCAGGCCTCCCAGATGTCTGGTGGAATGGGATACTCCTCAGCAGGGTGCAACAGGTTGCAGGGGTAACTTTTGGGTTAAGTGTTAGTGTGTTTTGATATGATATATTTTCATTATTTTCTTAAAGTTTTTTCATCAACATATAATATGTATAGATCTTAAAGAGTCATATATCATTAATAAGCTTATATCAAAGAGAAAATTGTTGCTTCTCTCCCCCACCCACTAAGCCTTCTCCCCTCCCCAGAGTGATCTCTTTCAACTCTTCAACTCATCGATCTGGCATTTTCTTGAGTGTTCCTAAATAATATTTACATTCTGCTGATGGGGCTGAGCATCACTCTTCCTCTCAAATTCAAAATTGATCGAGAGGCAGGCATGGGTGTCAGACAACTAAAGATCAAAGTATCAGTTTGATTATTGGCCAAAGTAAAAGAGTTTCCTAAGAATTTAGTTTGCCCATCCAGGAAGTTATCCATCCCTCCTCCCATTAAACAAAGGGGTAAAGAATAAAAACAAGTTAAGAATGAATTTGGAGATATTCAAGGCTTGTTATTCATTTTTATGTCTAATGATAGCATTATGTTTATTTATTTTTTTTTTAAAGATGTATTTCCTTTTAGTAACACACGCTAAAATGCCTGTGGGTGAAATGACCTCATGCCTGAGGTATCTTCAAATTAGCATGATCAGGGACTGAGTGGAGATTAGATGAAATCAAATTGGCCAGGAGTTTCACTCATAATGGGGCCTGCACTATTATTATGTTTTTCTACATTGACATATAATTCTCTATAGTAAAAAGATAAAAAGAGAAGAAGAAAATGATTACATAATAAAACACAAAAGATCAGTGAGTTTCAAGAAGGAAGTTATCAAAAATTATATAGCTACTGAAAAGTCAAATAAGAAGGAAAAGTTCATTTGTTTTTTGTTTTTTTTTAGAGAGAGAGAGAGAGAGAGAATTTTATTATTTATTCTTTAGTTATCGGCGGACACAACATCTTTGTTTGTATGTGGTGCTGAGGATCAAACCAGGGCCGCACGCATGCCAGGCGAGCGCGCTACTGCTTAAGCCACATCCCCAGCCCTTGTTTTGGTTTTTTAAGAAGGTATTAACATATTTCTTGTGTGAAAGTTACATGCGCGTACCACTGTGGGCACTGGACACACACTGGTGAACAAAATGGCCAAAATCCCTACCCTGGTCGAAGCCATCTTCTACCTGTCCATGGACCTCATCAGACCAGTGGTAGTACCTGATGGAGTAACTGTCCAACAGCCAGAACTGATAGACTTACTGGGAGATGAGGTAAATACCAAAAGGTGGAGTGCAGCCTCCAAGGGGGAACAAAAAACAATGCAGCTGCTGGAGGAGGATTTTTCTTTTTAAAAAGAGAGGAACTTGAGATTGCAAGTAGACTGGGTGAAGGTAGAGAAGGAGATTAAAAAACAGGAAGAATAATAGGATTCCTGGAATGGTTGGAGAGGAATTGACTTCTATTAGGCCATAGTGGAAGAATTTTCTTTGAATAGATATTATTAAACACACACACACACACACACACACACACACACACACACACACACACACACAGAGTTTCCCAAAGTTTAAAGAACATGAAGCCTCAGATATTTTAGCCTGGCCCAGGTCACATACATCATGAAGGAAATTGGCACAGATATTCTGACTCTTTGACCACCTGGAGTGATTATCCTTTCCTCCAACCCCCATGTGCCATTTAGATGATTTCTATTCACACTGCACTTGCTTCCTCAGCATCCACCCTAGATTCCCCCAGACTCCATAGTTTAAACACAGTTTCCCTGTGTATCAGTTAGAAATGTATCCAGCTGCAAGTAGCTAAAAACCTCACTAACATTTGCTTACAAATAACAAGGATCCTTCAAAGATGTGAAGTCCTAAGCCTGGTTCATTCCTTCTCTTCCACTATTTTTATTTGCTGTTTTGTTTTCAGAGTCACAACATGGATATTGTACCTCCAGACATCATGCCCCAAGCAGGAAGAAAGGGGAAATTATAGTGCCAGGTACATCCGTCGCCTTTATCAGAAAAAACAAGTTATTTTCCTGAAACCTCTAGCAGACTTCTGCTTGTACATGCTGGACAAAAATATGTTGCTTCACCATTTCTAGCTGCAATAGAGTGTGGAAAATGAATGCTTCAGTTTGCCAAACTGTGTAATAAAAATGGTCAAGGAAAAATGAGATTGAAAATGGGTGTAAGTAGCCAACTGACAGTATTTGTCATACCCTCGTTTCTATTGTGATGGTTGTTATGTTTGTTTTCATTCTTAATTAACTACTTTATTAAGATACTATTCACCTCCCATAAAGTTTACCCTCCAAAATTTATAATTCAGTGATTATACATTCACAAAGTCATGCATTTATCACCACTAATTCCATAATATTTTCACCATCCCAAAAGGAACCTCATACCACCGGCAGTCACTCCCCATTCCTCTCTCCCACCTACCATACCCTGCTATGCTTTCTCACTAACTAGACTGTATGCTCCCTGAGAGCAGGGGAATGTCTGTGCCTGTCTCCAATACATACCCATCTGCCTGGTTCAAAGGAGGGGTGGGAGGCATCTGAAACTTTTGATGGCCGGACATTCATGTTTCTCCCTTCTGTTGGTAACAGATCCTTGATCTTCTTTTGGAGTCTGGCTCCTACCCCAGTGCATGCAATTGTGGAGGACTGTCAGTCCCACCCTTCCTGTCAGTCCCACCCTTCATGTCAGTCCCACACTTCCTTGGGAAGTGACTCCAGTGAGTCCATTCTCTTGTTTCCCAGGAAGCTGAACCCTAAGAAGCAGGGTAGCAGGATGAAGCATGTCAGGAGCCAGGAAGGGTTGTCCTTTCCACTGCAAGATCCTCAGAATGTCAGTGCTTCTCATCTCGGGAACCTGCCCTTCCACTTTTCTTTCTATTTTGTTATTGTACCATTATCTTATTGTTAGTTCTTTTTTTTATTATTATTATTTTGTTCCTTGTTGACTGCACCAAAGAAACTTAACTGATAAAAATAATCATTTAATAATTATGTGTTGAAAGACCTGTGTCTTAACTAAATATAAAATATAAGCCAGAGGGTCCTGAAGCCAAAATGAAATAAGATCTCAACTTTCATTTTTTGGCCCAATTTCTTGAATTCTGTAAATTTTACTTCTGATGCTACCAAATATTCCTCCTTGCCATTCTCTTCATCGTAATGTCATTGATGATGATTTTTAGATCTGATTTCATCTCTCAACATGTTTCCATCCTAATGTCGCCTGTCCACAGAGCCCAGGCCTTCACCGACCTTTTGCCTTATTTCACCTGAAATGTGGCAATTGTCTCTAGACAGCAGCTATCAAAGAATTTCTCACACACATCCTCAAGAGTTACCAGGATGACATCTCAGGGATGTTGTATCAACGTCTGCAGCTCTGAAAGGTACATTTTCTTTTCCTTCAGGTTTGTCTCTCAGATTTACAGTTTTGAGGTAATATTTAGAAGCCTGTTAATAGCTGAGTCTCACTAAACATTCCTAGAGTTTCCATTCCTGACAGAAGGTTAGAGAGGAGAAGAATGTGGAGATATTTTTTCCCAACTCCTTCTTTTTTGTAGGACAGAGGGGAGGCTCTAGGAGACAGTGTGATTGCCCCAGCTCATGCACTGCATGTGCTCCCACAAAGCCAGCAAGATCACCTGCTCTGGGGCTTCTGAGCTACTCCTCCACCAGATTACTTGGCTTTCTCAGTTTTCATATTTGCTTATTTTCCTCTAGAACCCCAAACTACTTAAGATATTAAAATATTTCCGCTTCAGTTCTCTACCTCCAGGTCATTACTATTGTTTAAATTCATCTAAAAGATGTTACAGGAAGAGTTCTGGAAATGGACCCTGAGCTGGGACTTGGCATACTGAGCACCCTAGGAAGAAATGCCTGTGGCAGTGAAGGGCAAAAATAGGACTGGACAGAGAGAAAGGCCAATCTGTGAGAGCCCCAGGAGCCTTGAACAAGCCCACAAAGAATCCTGGAGCTAGAATGGCCCTTCAGAGCAGCCCCTACCAAGGCACAGATGGCTGGCCCCAGGCAGTTTACACACACAGACACACAGCTAACACTCACTGACAGCCTGCTACATGGGATGTACCATCTTGGACATTTGTTATAATCCTCACCCTGGAGGAGCTTAAAGTCTAGTAGGAGAGATGGTTAATAAACCCTGATGACGATGTGAAGTGCAAAATTAGACACCCAAAGGTAAACAGACACACAGGAGGGTGTGATTATATCCACACACTCAGAGGAGGGAGAGGCTCCCTGGGTTGAGGGGGACCCAGGAAGACAGTGGGGAGGAGAGCTGAGCAGGCTGTGCCTTTTAGCAAGAGGATTCTGCAGGGCTTGGCAGTTTACCATCTTCGAGTCCTTCTTTCCTCCAGTGTCTCTCCTCCAATACCATCTGTGTGGATACAGTCCTCTTAATTTCTCTTCTCACTTATCTCACACAGTTTTCTTATTTCTTCTCATGTCTACAGAGCTATTTTTCTCTATCTAAAACGTTAGTCCCTCAGCCTGTTTTAAGTTAAGCTTTAAAGCCTAATTGTTGTGCGACATTTTTGCACATTTACAGTGATTGCACACCTGGCAAATGGCATTTCCAAGGGATCTATAGACTTAATGGGTTCAGGTTTCAAATATGTACATAATTAAATTTCTGATCTTAATAAAAGACATTATAGGCTCGATGCTAAGCGGAAATAAAATCCTGGAAAGGGAGGGGAGTGGGGTGTAGAGTCAGTTAATAGGAGATTTCAAACAGGTTGTGTTGCCAGATCTGAAAGGTTGTGTTGCAAAACTTACAAAGGGGATATAACCAGGAAACGCAAAATTGGGACTTAAAATTCGGTGGCCCGAAACACACCAAAATGAAAAGAAAACAAGTTCAGTCTTCTGACTTGAGAACGGGAGGAAAGTAACACACCACCGCGCATTTGAAAATAATTGGCAAATCTAAAGCCTCCTCAAAACCTGGATGCCTTCCATTGCTGGGAAGCCTCAGACACACAGCGGAAGATCACTGCTCAGCCCAAGGAGCAGAGCCAGTGCCTCAGCCCCCAGGGAACTTCCCACACACAGTGAGAGCGAGTGAGAACAAACCTCAAACCCACAGAACGCTGGCTGGAATGCTTTCAAGCCAGGCACTTCGCACATCCGTGGCAGCCTTTGGCAGGTGACAAATGGAAAGCCCCTGAAGCATTCGCTGTCCATGCCAAGAAAAGCCTGTGCAGTCAAGGACCGACCTGGGTGCAGCAGCCCAGAGGGCTCCAGCAGGGTGGGTGGCGGTGTTGGCAAGATGCAATAATTATACCGACTCGAAGCTTTTCCTCTTCTCAGAAAGTGGAGTCGAGCCCTATCTGCGTTTGATGTACGAATATATGATACTATTCACTAAAATTTAAGGAAGCCGAGGATAAATTTTATCCAGCTTGCTCAGCCTCACCTGGAGGGCTTGGTAGATGCCCTAGGATACAGACTCATTCTGTGAGCTGTCAAGGCGGCTTCCGAGTGCTTTGACCTTTACATTTGGAAGCCCCTGCCTCCGAAGATGAGTTATAGCCTAATAGCACAGCCACTAGGTGTGGCTGCCTCTCTAAATCCATGAATTGTGTGTGCTCCTGAAGAGGAAGCAACAATCACAAGGGGGTTTAGCTTTTGGCATCTGGCCCTCTTGCTTATGAGCTCAGAGTCATACTGCAACCCAGAAGAGGACCCTGTGACACAGAAAACCAAAGCTGAACTTCAACCTTGAGCACTACTGTACTATTCCAATAATAGAGCAAGTGCTGTGCCTACATTGGTGTCTGGGTCACAGAAAATATGAAGATGAAGAAGCCATATTGCTAAACATCCAGCAGCAACCAAGTCACCAAAGACCAAGTCATCTGCATTTAAATGCTTCAACCCCAAAAGTGACTTATTTTTTTTAAATAGGTAAATTATTCACAAACACAGCTTCTATGCAGGTTGCATTTGGTATATGTAAGTTTAGCTTTAGAGTTAACCGTCATTTGGGAGCATCATATCAGTCACTCTGCCTGGTGGTAGGGGAGGATAAAAAGTAAATAACTGAAGCTCAAAAGTGCTGAGGAATTGTGTTCACCATGTCAGAATGGTCATGATTAAACTTTAAATGGAAACACAACTGTCTTCTTCAGAGAGGCACTTCTATAGAGATACCACAACTGCTTTAGAGCATCCCTGAGTATAACCAGTTTCCTCCCTAAATAAGCGGTAGCTGTCAGGGGACCCATGCTGTAGCATGAGTGACAAGATGAGAGAGACAACTGTAGCCTCACCCATTGATTCCACTCACTGTTGTAACTGATGCACCTTCCCAAAGTGCAGTGTGTTAGATAAGAGAGAAAGAGGGTGACTGGGAGAAGATGTGGGCAATAGGAATGAATGAACTTTTTTGCATTTGCTATCATAAATACAGTATTTTCTCCTGAAGTAAAAACACCTATTTTAGTATCTACAAGAATTATTCTAGAAGCAATAATAGCCAGTATTTGTTAAATATTTATTATGTGCAACCATGGAATTCAGTGACTTGCATCTTTTTTTTTTCATTGAAGAGTCACAAGAAGTTCATAACCCACTTGAATCAAAATGTGAAATATGATATATCAAGAACTATGTAATGTTTTGAACAACCAACAATAAAAATTATTAAAAAAAAAAAAAGAAGAATTAAGAGTCACAAGACTCCAAAGCAATAGGGGCAATTATTATTCTCAGGGGAAACTGAAATTCAGAAACTGAATAACTTGCCCAGAGGCGCACAGCAAAAGAGGAACACAGATTTGGACAGAAGCACTTGGACTTTGCAATTCTGCCTCTCTATGTTGTCAAACACTCAGACTTCCTTACCACTTCTCACTGCTGTCTAATAAATGGGAAGGTTTTTTAAATGATCTCTGAGATTACTTTGTTGAAAAACTGTCCCAGCACATGTACATGAATTGCCAGTTGACATATTGACCACAAATCTGTGCTATCCCTATCTCTACCTTCCAGGGCCTCTTGCACCATTTGTCTCTTTAGTTATGGTTTTAGTCAGCTAGGTCACCACTGTGACTAAAAGACTCAACCAGAACAGTTGTGGAGAAGGAAAAGTTTATTTCAGGTCTCACGGTTTCAGAGGTCTCAGTCCATAGACAGCTGGCTCCATTCATTAGAGCTCAAGGTAAGGTAGAACAACATGGCAGAAGAGTATGATGGAAGTGGCTCACATGATGATCAGAAAGCAGAGAGAGACTCCACTTGCCAGATACAAATATATACCCTAAATCCATGCCCCCTATGCCCCCCTCTTCCAGCCACACCTCATCTGCCTTCAGTTACCTCTCAATCTCATCGGGTGATTAATTCACTGACTGGGTTAGGGCTCTCATAACCCAATCATTTCTTCTATGAACCTTTTTTCATTGTCTCAGATGTGAGCTTTTGAAAGACACTCATACTCAAACCATAACAGTTATCCTATGCTCAATCTTTTATTTATTTATCTTTCTGCTCTATTAAATGCTTCTACCCAGTAGGGATTTCTACTTATTCATCTTTGGATCCCCAGTATTTACCACTGTACGAGGTATGTTATATGTGATCAATAAATGTTTAAATGACCAAATAAATGAATAAAGACACTTGGGTATAAAATGAAATAAAAAGAAAATCAGATAAAGAAAGCAGAATTAGAATTTATTGAGTACTTACTCTGTCAAAATTCTGTGACTTGCTTATTTTAATTCAATTCTCAGAATGAACTTGGGAGGGAATGCTATGCATCTCCCACAAACTTATAGGAAGGGAATTAAAACTGGGCAGCTTAAGCAGGTTGCCCTGGGTCATACAGCTAATAAGGAGTTGCACTAGATTCTGAATTCAAGTGTTTCGACTTCAAAACCCATGCTTTTTTTTAATCTGTCCTTATGCCCTTTAAAGATTGGCATTCTTTCTGAATGCTACCTCAAAGTTCAAAGATGTCTCTTCCTGAGTTGCATAATATTTCAAGTCTCTCTTAAGTTTCATAAGGATAGTCTCATAATTTTCATCTGTTTAGAATATAGAAGAGCCTCAGAAGTAGGTAGTTTGGAACTTGTAAGGGTTAATTTGAATTGTCAACTTGGTTGTATTAAAAGATGACAATGATTAAGAGGCTTCTGGGTATGTTGATGAGGGTGTGTCTAGGAATGATTGACATGTGGGATAGCCAACTGAAATGGAGATCCTCCATAAGTGTGGGCAGCACTGTCCAATAGGATGATGGCTTGGACAGAATAAAAGTTGCAAGAACAAGGAAGCAACAGTGGAAGCAAGCTCAATTCTTCTTGAATGGGTTCTTGATTGCTGATTCAATTGTCTGAGGATATTGGACTCTCACTTCTTCACTTTTCCAAAGCAATTCTCCAGGGAGTTTCTAGAAGCTTTTGGTCTCAGAAGTTTCCAGAAGCCTTTGGTCTCCAACTAGGGTAGAACCTTTGATCCCTCTTGTTCTGGGACTTCAGCCTCCTGGACTGCTCGGCTACTGGTTCTTCCAGCTCTTCAGCCTGCAGACGGCCATTGTAGACAACCTAGCTTCTGGTTGCATAAGCCAACCTAATAAATCTCCTTTTTATAATTATACTTCCTATTAATTCTATTCCTTTAGAGAACCCTAACTAATACAGACCTGGAGTGTCCTCCAAAGGCTCATCAGTTAAAGGCTTTGTCATGGTCTATGGCCTTTTTAGAGATGGTAAAACCCTTAAGAGTTGGTGCCTAGTGGGAGAAAGTTAGGCCAACTGGAGACATTGGGACCCCAGCCCCTTTCTCTTTGTCTCTTGTCTCTTTCCCTCATGGCTCCATGGATTAGCAGTTTTCTTTGACACATGTTCCCACCATGATGGGAACACCATGCCTCACCACAGGTCCAAAAGCAATGGAGCCAATTGACCATGGACTAAAATCTCTGAAATCATGAGCCAAAATAAACTGCTCCTCCTTTTAAGTTGATATCTCAGGAATTTTGTCAAGCTGACTAGCACAGTGATAAAAAGTTAAATTAGTGTCTGAATGAATAAAAGGAAGAATTCATAGATGGAATTGATGGATAAATTTATGGGTGAATTCTCTTCTGTTTATTAACACAACATTTTCCAATGTTAGTGGGAAGACTAGGGATTAAACATTTAGGGATTAAACATTTGTACAACATTAATGTTGTCCTCTGTAGTTGCTAAAGTGCAAGAGTTTCAAAAGCATTTTTAAATTTTATTTAATTGATTATGCAGTAAGCATGGAAATAAAATTTACTTTTGTCTCTATATACTTTAAAATGTAATTAGAGTTTACAAGACATTTAAAGTGCACATTTAGCTATTTTTAAACAGTTTGTTTAAAACACCATAATTTTAAACAAAACTGCAACTGAGTTTAATAATAAAAAACAAAATTTTTTATGTATTCTTTAAAGAGTGCCATATTAAGTGGATTCCAACAGACAATGTTTCTAGTTAGTACTCAAAAAATCTGGCAACTTCTGCCCTGATATTCATTAAATTACAGTTTAGAATATATAGTACACTTTTGAGAATTTTCATCTTAGCTTGTAAAGCAGTATTAAGATTTTTCTCCCGTAATATGTTCAGTAGGTCTTATTAGCGCTTCATTTGATACCCACCAGGGAGAAAATAAAGACTCAGTGGGAAAGATGCAGAGCAGAGAAAGTGTCATGAATGATGGAAAACAAGTTGATCACTCAGATAGCAGAGGATTGATTCCTTGGAGTATAAAGTATGACAGTCAACAAATTTTAGTGGGGAGGGTGATCCCTGTGATCCTTGAGTGTTAGACAGTTGTCACATATACGGCACCATTGATATTAGACGCATGGAGTGCCTAGTTTAGAGTTCCTAATGCCAGGCAATGGATGACTAATCTGGATGCTTCCAAGAGCAGATACCATCTGACATGGATCTACTATATGCAGAGTCCAGACTAGATACTTCACGTGCACTGTCTCACTTAAATCAAAACCACTCTCTCAGGCAGGTCTGTGCTTAGGGAGTTGAAACTCACAGAGGAGAAATAAATAATAAAGGTCACATCAGCCAATGATGGACATGAGATTCAGATCTCCAAATGCTATCTCCAAAGCTGTACTCTACCACTATGATGCATTCTACAAAGTACAACTACGGTGTACATGACAAATTACACTTCACCTGGTTCCACCATGTCACAAATTATCTTCCACAAACATGTGCTCTACTGCTAATGCAAGTATTTTGGATCTTCTTGTTTGCCCAAATGGTTTGATGGAAGAGGAATGGAAGTAAAGCAAACTATCCCAGGATAAAGACCTGCAGAAGAACACACACTGCATATATATTCTGATTTCTTTGATTCTCTTTCTGTAATACTTGAGTGCAGCAATTTGGGTAGAGGAATTATGAGTCTGAAACATTTGATAAATAATATATCTGTATCTCAAATGACAGGAGAGCATGCAAAAGACATTGCTCCTAATGTTTTGCAAAATTGTAGGAAAAATGTTTACGTTTACTTGTAAAAGAACGCACACATATGTCATTTGTCTTCCAAACTATATGAAAAAGTCTACACATTCAAAAATAGCTATGAAGTAACATAGATCTCTAACCCCACATTTGAAATATCATGGGCCAGATGTGTTTTGAATTCAGAATTTGGGGAATCTCAGTAAAGTAACACAGTGCTGTATCACATGATACCCTCAAGTGTTATCTGGAGCAGCACTCATGGTCATACATTTTTCATCCACAAAACATGAATACTCACACTAACTGGGAGAAATGATTTCTACATCAAATTTTATATCATTTAGGTTTTGCTGCTAAATGAGTTTGCCACAAATTTATCAAAAGACAGAATTTTTAGAGATTTTTTTAAAATTGAAGAATTACAAATATAACTTTTGGACTGGTATTTTCTTGAAAAACTCTATTTCATATGCACTATTAAAACAAGTCTTCACAAAAAAAAGTTAACATCTCAAGCTGCATCTTAGAACAAGTAAACATTGATCCTTCCCTCCCTCCATCCATCCATCCATTTGTTTGTTCTTAATTCAACAAGTGTAACAATTTACAGAAAATGAGCCACTTAGATCTCTTGATAGCAATATTTATGATTTGGGGCTGGCAAAATGATGAGGCTGGGAAGTTGTGTTTCTGTCTCCTCCATTGGAGATGTATTTCCCCTTCATGCTGATCCCAGGTTTCCCCGTTGGTGATGTCTTAGCTGTCACAGAGCCCGCCATCATTTAATTCTGCACCATCAGATGTGCGCTATTTGCTTAAAAAGAGGCTAATTTGGATAATCTGATCTGAACCTTCACACTATCCTAGGTCCTCTGAAAGCACCAAATAGGATCTAACAACAAGAAACATGGGTAACTTTTCTCCACTTTAGAAATGAAGGGACTAAATTTAAAAAAAAAAAAATCACAACTGGTGGCAATAAGTGTGGCCCAGATCTAAGCCCCACTTCTCCCTTTCCTCTAATCCACCTTCCATCCCAAACCCTCCTTGTGCTAAAAGGTAAATGGCTTAGTGTACCATACTGAGAGTAAGATATGGTGGTAGGGATGGTATCTTTTAGCATCCCTCAAATTGCACTTTTTTGCCCCACCCCCACCCCCACCCCGCCACCTGCCAATACTCAAGATCCACTCTACTTTACAGGAAAATAGTCCAGAATAGAAATCCAGTCCATAGGCAAGGAGCCAGGCAGGGAGAGAGACACAAAAGAGGAAAAGAAAGTTTGCAATGCAGAGAGTGTTTTTTCCAGTGGTACTGCCTTCCTATGCTCTGGGTATAGAATGTCCTCTAAAGACTCTTGTTTTGAACACTTTGTCCACAGTGCAGCAACGTTGAGAAGTGGGGATTGGGGAAATGATTAGATCATGAGGACTCTTACCTCATTGATGGACTAATCCATTGATGGATTCATAACTGGAAAGGACTATGGCGGAAACTGAAGGCAAGTGGGATGCTAGTTGAATGGCATTGATCCTTGGGGGCATAACCTCGGGGACTCTATTTTGTCTCTGGCCTTCTCTCTCTCTCCTACCTCTTCTTGACTGCCTTGAATTGAGCAGCTTTCCCCCACCATACCCTCCCTGTCCTCATGTTCTGCCTCACCAGAAGCCCACAGAGATGAAACCAGCAACTATGGACTGAAACATCTGAAACCATGAGGCAAAACAAATCTTTTCCCTTAAAGTTCTTTTTCTCAAGTATTTTGTCATAGCGATGAAAAGCTGACTAACACAGTGCCCATTGAGATAAGACTCGAAAGCATGTCAGCTAACAAGGCTAGATCTGAAAAGGGAAAACAGAAATATCAGAGGAAAAAGTGGTCCTTCATGATAGATGGTGACCTTTGCAGTGTTCTTCTGAGATGCCACTTCTTCACAGACTTAATTCCAGAGCCAGCACAAAGCAGCATCCTCAATAACAAGAAGGCAGCCCTACTGAGGCACCAAACTGAGATGCTGAAGAGAGGTGCCTGTCAGAGGACAATCTGGGGGGCAGTCTGAGAGTACATGCAACCTGACCATGTGTCCCTTCTGATGACACACACACTCACTGATTCACGATCTGGCCCCTGGACAGTACAGCCAAAGACATAGGCACAGGTCAGCTATGACCTTCTGGTCCTATAGGAACCCTCACAGGCTGACCCCATGACCCCAGAGGCAGTGGAATAAAGCTTCCTCAGAACTGCAGTCTCTATATCAGGGACAGGATCACTGCTTCTCCTGGGGAAACTGTGGTAAGAAATTTTGACACTGGTTGGGCACTGGATGTAGCTTAGCGGTAGGGTTCTTGCCTAGCATGCATGAAGCCCTGTGTTCAATCTTCAGAAACAAAGAATTTTTTAAAAAACCTGACACCTGTTATGGAAATAAGACAAAATATTCCATCAATCCAGAAAAGCCTCTCCACAAAGACAGTAGGACAGAAACAAGTTTTATTATTAAATAGGCATTGAACCAAAATAAAGTTTATATTTGCACAGCATAGGCAATCTGCTTAGAGATAGCAATAGAAAGACATATCCTTTTAGAGAGCCAGGTACATCTTATTATGCACGCACATTCTGAAGGTTACTTATTACTACTACAATAAGTAGTCTCCCAATAATGGGACTTGACGGTATTATTTGTCACCAGCAGCTCATCCTTCATCCTGGCAACTCAGTGTGAGCTATTTGCTTTAAAAAGAAGAAAGTGGTTCTGCAATTTGGAATAGGTACCTGTAAAAGTTAGGCTGTACCTGTCTCATAGAAACTTCCAGACAGGAACCAGGCACTGTCTCCCTTGACGGTTACATTTTAAAGAAAGGGAGTTCAAGCGCTTGAGAAAGACATTCCTGACAACAAGTTGATAAAGACCTATCTGGCATTCAAAAGGATATACAGCCATTTCAATAAAAGGGAGTACTTAAATTATAGGATTCTAGGGGGAAAGGAGGAGAGGGGAATCTCTTCCTTTATTTTTGACAAGGAGAAGTAAGTCTCTTATTTTTAATTTTCATTTGTCCTCCCACATCTCACTGCTAGGTACTTGGATTCTTGATCTCTATTTTTTAAATGCTCCCTGAGATTGTAGTAGTCAGTTCAGAACACTGAGTCTGCAGCCAGCAGGAGCATCACAGTCACATGAGGAGACTAACTAGAATGCTTGTTTCTGGGACCTGAACTATGGAATTAGAATTTCCAGGGCTGATCTGGCAGGTGCATGGAGAGAAATCCCTCGGGAGGGTTCTGCTTCTCTCTGAGGTGGAGGAAACACTGCTTAAGCCAAAGCATTGATTTCCACAAGGAAAGAGCTGTTCACCTAAGGAGACTTGAAGATTTTCTAAAGACCACACAAATATGAGCAGTTTAAAGAAATCATTCCCTAGATCCTCAAATTTCATTTCTACTTTTCTAAGATTGGATCTGCCTGAGCACACTGCTAGTGTCTTCTCTGCCACTTCTTTCCCTTCCTCCCTCTTGATAAAAAGAAAAGGCAAAACAGGAGGGCTGTCTTTTCACTGTCAGCCCACATCCTCACCCCAATCCAATAAGCTCATTAAGAATATGGACATTTTTAAAAAGCAAGAGAAAGGTATCCCTCTTCATTACCATGAATCTTAAAATGATGCTTTCTTCCACGTTGGCATGGGGCAGTGTGTGCAGCACAGACAATTCAAGAAGAAATAACTGAAGTCGAGAGTCCTGGAGCAACTAGCAAAGAGAACGTGGCCAAGTAGTCCCAAAGATATCCTCCTTCACCATGACAACAAATATATGACAAGAGTCCATCTATCTCAGAATCTAGGAGTGAAATAATTGCTCAAGAGACAAGTTTATTATGACTGTTTGATTGGGAGGGTGAAATAAATAAATTTAGATATTTCTCAATGCAAGCAACCATACATCTTTTGGCCAACTGGTCTGACAAAGAGAATTGGCTTTCACTAACCTACAGAAACTGGCAAACATTGATAAAAAAATAAGTCAAATCTGCAGCTCCCAGGCTTTGAAAAAAATATATATTAAAAGCACAAATACAACATGACAGAGATAATATTCTTTGAAACATAAAAACTTAGGATAAAATTGTTCTATATCAAATTAAGTATATGCTAGGAGTTTTATTGCTTAGAAATTTTGTTGTATTTAGTTTATTTTTTAGGTATAGGGGGTGCTTTCCCACTGAGATAAATTCCCCAAACTTTTTTTTTTCTTTTTATTCTGATACAGGACCTCTCTAAGTTGCCGAGGGCCTCACAAAGCTGCTGAGGCTGGCCTCAAACTGGTGATCTTCCTGCCTCAGCTTCCCAAATTGTTGGGATTATAGGTATGTACCACCATGCCTGGCATTAGACAAAAATATTTTAAAGGCATAGCCACAAATAAATTAGAGACTTCAGACCTTAGGAAAAAATTGAGCAACTCAGTTCATAAATGAGACCCAAAGAACCCGATCCATGGCACCATAGCAGCAGCAACTCTGTATTTGTAGTAAAGATAACAAGCTTTTCAAGGGTCCTAATGAAGCCATGAGAAAATGAGTGATAGAAAGTCCATGTGATCCTAAATAGAAGCCCATGAAGGAAAAACAGTAGGTCAATACAGAAAGAAGAAAACACCAAAGAAAATTTGCCCATAGCTAGAAAATTTTACCAATTCCTTAGAAAGAATGTGTTTAAAACCAGACTCACTTAGTATTTTGTTTATTAGTTACATACATCTATTAGGATTTCTCTGGGTTACATAAAATAACCTAAAGCTCCCTTAAAGTGTACTGTACTTAGTGTACCAGGACACTAAGTTACCTCACAGGATCCAAGGGAAGGAAGAGCTCTAGACTAGAGGTATCCATGACCTTAGTTGAGATCAGGTAGAGGTGAGGAACCCAGGAAATTCTCTTTGTCTCTCCTCTTCTTTTTTGTGAGCATTAAGTTCTTTCTTCTCATTCATCATAGAAGATCTCTCTGTTTCCAAGGCCACGTGTGTGACAAAATGTTTCCAGTACCTTGCAAATTTTACCTGTTAATAGGTCTGTTTTCTGAAGACAAACACAGATTGACCCACCTATTCCTTCTCCTGAGGGAATGTACCATGGGCAAAGGATTTAGATCAGGTTTTAGATGATATCATTGAGGTTTTCAATATTTTCAGTCACTGGGACTTAACTTTGATCTCCTTCTTCAATCTTATAACAATGCCATCCAGGTAAAGACTGCTAGAAAATACCTGTAGTTGGATAAACTTGGGCTTGCTGACTTCTTGCAGACAACTGTAGGGCATGTGTGTAAAAGGATGGAAAAGACTTATAAGTGTTTTAAAATGTATTTGAGATTTTGGTTTCATTCAAGTTGTGTGAAGATTGCCATGGGAAACACAGCTCATTACACACAGCATCCAAAAGAATGAGGGCCTGCCATGCCAGGGGGAGAGAATAATCAGGTTGGTCTCAGATGGAGCTACAGCAGTGGACCTGGAAAAAGCCTTTATTGTGGTTCCCCCAGGAAGGAATGGGCAAGGCAGAGTAAACAGGCTGACCAAGTTAGGATGGGCCAGTTTGCATGACTTCAGGAAGCTCTGGGGTTTAGAGGCTGCCTGCAGTTGTGTGATGCCTGGCTCTGGGTCCATTAGGGAAGAGGGTTAGTGTCTCACAAGGGCTAAGTGAGCCCCAGATTAGCTGTTCTGGTGACAGGCAAACTCTAGAAAGTCCCTTGTTAACCGAGAAATAATCAGATTTTCCTAATCAGCAAGGTCTCAGATGCCAAATTACCAGATACAGAAACTAGACATGGTTAATACATTAGAATTTGACCTTTATTAGGGAACTTTGGGCATGGTTGAAGGAAAGTGGGCTTTGCCCAGCACTGAATGTTGTCAAAAAGCAGGATAATTCTATGAAAGGGTACATGTAATTTTTATCAGCTATACTGACAAAAATATAAAGAAGTCAGTCATTCAAATTAGCCTGAAAAAAAAATTAACCAGAAAAGGAAGAAATTTGATCATTATCATGGTTTGGATAATGTTCTTGTTTTGGTTTTGGTTTCTGTTTTTGTTTGTTTGTTTGGTCCTTAGATACAATTATGAGTGGTTTTGCTTTTTCCTCTTTAATCATGGTCACAGTGACCTTGTCTGATGTTGGTGTCCATAATATTGATAATGGGCAACATGAGAGTTGAGTGCCAAGCCAGCCTCAGAACATCAGAGCCTGGTTATTTATCTCTTTCCAAATAATCCTAGAAGATAAGTACTACTACTAATATCCTATTTCCCAAGTGTGAAAATAGGTTTTAAAAGACTAACCTACAAGGTCACAGCCAAGGAGTGGAAAAGCCCCCATTCTACTTCCTCCCTGCTGAGAAGACTGTGAGACCGTGGTGGTTCTTTCTGGGAAACCAGAGGGTTGAAGACAGGGGAAAGGCAATGTTGAGGAAAGGGAGAGAGGCTATGGAACCAATTCAAAAGATTTTCACTACCCTACAAGTGTGTTCAGGTGATTTAGTAAGTAATTTGTGGTGTTGTTCAGATAATACAAATAGTTTTTTTTTTCTTTTTTGGTGTATAAAGTCTAAAAATCATATTCAGGGGTTAAGATAAAATACTGAACCCAGGAAATCACATTTGAGCAATTGGACATGACCTTGATAATTTAAGTAGGAACTACTTGTCCTGAGGATTTCAAGAATTAGTTTCCAAGAAGGTTATAAATGGTACTTGAAAGGAACAATTCCTGTTGGAATAAGCTGCTTTCTTCATAGAGGCAGCTTATTTGCAACATATGGCACATTTTTTGTACTGAATTGATTAATTCATGGGAAAATTATTTTAGGAGATGACTTAACTGCCATCTAGCCAGCCCAGGATCTATTTCTGCCTCTTATGGTTTGAATATGAGGTATCTCTCCAAAGTTCCTGTTAGTGCAGGAATATTCAGGGGTGAAATGATTGGATTATAAAAGATGAAACCTAATCAATCCATCCTAGTTTGAACGGACTAACTAGGTGGTAACTGTAGGCAGGTGGAATGTGGCTGGAGAAGGTGGGTCACTGGGGCATTTCTTGGAAGGATTCAACTTTCCTACAGCCTCTTCAGCACTGCTCCCCTTTCTCTTTCTGATTCCCTCACGACCTTAGCAGCTTTCCTTCACTGAGCCCTTCTTCCATAATATACTGCTTCATCTTGGGACCAACAATGACTACGGACTGAATCTCTGAACCTGTGAGCCAAAATACACATTTCCTCCTCTAAGTTATTCTTGTTTGATCACAGCAACACAAAGCTGTCTAACACCCTGATCACACTGTCCTTGGACAAGAAAATAGCAAGTGCCCTAACTTTCCTGAAACTTGTTACTCAGCAGGACACAGAAAGGAATTCCTTAAACTTTTGAAAGGATACAAAATATTTGGATGGAAGAAATTGAATGTGCAGGATATTTATTACTTTGTTAATACTATAAAGACACAGAAAAAAATACTTAGTTTCATGCCAAAATGGAGTGGTTCATACAAAACGGTATGGAAATCTTCAACCTTGTGATTATTATATGTATCTGGATTCTCTATTGAACTTATAAATTTTAGCATATTAAACCTAAAGCAACAGGTTAAGACAAAATGGACATTTATTCAATATAAATAAATCTGAATACACAGAAGAGTTCCAGTAGTAAGTAAATATTTCTATGTCATGTTTACTTAAGCATTTTATGTTTTATAGATCTAATGTGAAATAGGTGGGGAAGAAATTAGTTCATGTTTGAAAAAATGCCAGGGAAAATTTAGAAGAATTCAGCATATGGTAAAAATGCCAAAGCTATTAATCTATGAGCCATATTATCCCAAGAGATCAAAAAGATTTATGAAATTAAAACAAGTGCCTATTAAGTAGCAAATTAGATACTAGAGTTATCTCTGTCAATACTTGAAAACTAAACAGTAAATACAAAGAAATAAATGGAAAGAGTTCAGATGGGAAACTCCTTATCAAAAGACCTAGTCCTTCTTAGTAAATGCTTGGGACTACTAATAGACATAAGTTTAACAATAGAAAATTTAGGTGCACATATATACACACATATAAAATCCCAAACCTCAAGAAGGGTTATTATAAAAGCCTAAGTTTTAGTAACACAACCAAGATGACAATAACAATTTATCTATCCTCCAAGAATCAAGAGCTTTACAAATAACAACAATTTAAAGGCTCTGTACCTCTGAAGTAACCATAAAGCTATTAATATTTTTGATTTTAAAAAAGACAATTGTAATCATCGTTATATTGTTACCATAACTCAGAGAAGAGGGGAAAGTCGTAATGTTTTCACTGAATGAAATAGCAATGTCTGACATTATTTCAAGAAGTTAAGTGAAGAGCAAGAAAATGCCTTCGTGGGATTCACAATTACTTTTATAAAAGCAGTGTTATTGAGGTGTAATTGGCAAATAGAGCAGTGCACATTTAAAAGGTATAATTTGATAGATTTGGGCTTCTATATACTCATGAAACCATCACCACAATCAAGACAATAAACACGCCCAAGCTCCATAAAGTTCCCATCCATATTGTTGCATGTATCAGTCGTTCATTCCTTTTCCTTGCTAAGTAGCATTTCATTTAGGGAACACCACAATGTGTCTATGTGTTCACATGGTGATGGATATTGGATTGTTAGTAGTTTGGGACTATTACAAATAAAACTACTAAAACTATTCATATAGAAATATAAGTAAGAACATCTGCTTTTATTTATTATAGGGAAAGAGCTAGGCGTGGGATGAGTGAGTCATTAGATAGGCATATGTTTAACTTTTTAGGAACCATCTTAAATCCTACTGGAGTGTATGAGTTCTGTTTTTTCCACATCCTTGCCAAAGCTTTGTACGTGGATCTTTTCAATTATGGTCATGTTAACAGTTGGGTACTAGTTACCTCTTTATGGTACTGGTTTGCATTTCCTTAGTGACTGATATTAAGATCATTTCATGAGCTTATCTCCATTCTTAAATCATCCTTTGTTAACTATTTTAATGTTTTGCCTATTTTCTATTGGATTGTTTTTCTTATTGAGTTTTTTGGGTTCTTTATATAAATCCTTCATCAGATATGCAAATAACTCCATTTTTTTTCCAAATATGTAGTTTATCTTTTCATTCTCTTAACAGTGTCTCTGAGAAGTTCTTAATTTTGATTAAGTACAATTTGTCAATTTGTTCTTTTAGAGATCACATGTTTGTGTTATAGCTAAGAACTGAACCCTGCCTAGGGATCACAGAGAACTCCTGTTTTCTTTCAGACATTTTCTAATTTTGGGTATTACATTTAAGCCATTCCTCTGATATTCTGCCTTGCAAATCCACTTGCCCTGTCTTCCCAAAACTCCCACCTCCACTCTTAATTCCAACACTGACAGGCACTGCCTGTGTTTCTCTTTCCTATACCTCAGCCACAAAACTTTGTCCAGGCTGTAATTTGGACTCTCTGTAGAACTTACCTACATCTACCTGGCCTGCCATCTCCCAAGAGTCACTGTTCTTAGTTACCTGTCATCTGCTATCATGAGTTCCAACATCTCATATATTTTGTCCAGTTCTTCAAATGTTTCCAGCAAGAAGGTAAATCCACCCCTGTTGCTCTACCCCAACCATAAGTAGAAATCTTGTGAACTCTTGGACTTATGAAAAATTGCCTATCTTTAGCAGTGAATGGTTAAAAGTTGCTACCTGTAGGTAAAATGTCATACCATTTTTCTAAATATTGTTCCTTATAGACCCCAATGCATTTAACAATCTGTAATAATTATGGATGTTTCTGTACTCTTGAAACCAACCGACACAAAAACAGGCATTTAAAACAGTATTTCTGGGCTAGGGGTGTTGCTCAGTGATAGAGCACTTGTCTGGCATGTGCAAAGCCTCAGGTTTGATCCCGAGTAGCACAGAGAAAATAATATTTCTACCTGTCATTTCATGAGGGTATGTCTCCTTACTACAGCTCTTCTAAATTTACTACTTCAAACACACACACACACACACACACAAACACACACACCCTAGACCCTGTGAGGTAGACAGTGAGCTTCAAATGACCTTTTATAAGTGTCTTATAATAGAGGTTGAACCCAAGCAGTCTCTGAATCAATTCAGTATATTATTACCTAAATTAGGGGCATCCCAACCTCAAACTAAATATGTCATCATAATGTTGAAGTTCTAATGTTCTCTGTGTTCAGTTATATAACATTCACTTGTCCATATCAGCAAGCAATGTTTTGAAATTTTGACTTAACATTGGTCTCACCATGGTAATAAAGACAGTGTTATTTGGAAAGAGGGCAGATGAGGAAAAAAAAAAAAAAAAGACAGTCACCGTGATACCAGAAATGCTGTTCTACTGTCTAGAGACCATCTGTGGTGACTAGAGATCTCTTGAGAGGATCAGCAGAGATTTCCACATCCTAGGTGGTGGAAGTCTCCCTCATGCAAATGCAGCGTCTCTTTGTTTTGGGGTATTCCCTGAGGGCTCTTCCCTTGTTTGATGTTCCTTAGTTTAACTTTCCGTTTTCCTTTTGGCTACTGGATTCCTGGCACCCACTAGACTCTGGCAAGAGAAACAGTTCCACTTTCTAGTGCGAGAATCCCTAGTATTTATAAAAACACCTTTTAAGCTCCAAACTCTCCACCTAGCAAACCCAGCTTCTCTGTTTCTCTAGTCCTGGAGGATCCTGAGCCTTTTGTAGCAGGCACTGTGCCACCAGCATGTTTCACACATATGTTCTCCAAGGATGAAAGGAAAATAAGTATCTGTCAAATACATCTTTTGTCACGTTGTTATTCCTCAGATTTTGAAACATTTAAGCATGAATTAGCTTTGCTTCCTAAAGGAGGACCTAAAAACTCCTTTTAGAGATCGCTTTGACCAAAGCAATTGACTGTGACCCTATTTTCTTTTAAGTGACATACCAGGCCCTCCCTCCACACTAGAAGCAAAAGAAAAAGAAATCAAAAGGGCTGAAGCTGTGCCCACCTTAAGGTGAAGCTGCCTTGGCTCCAGGAAAGCTTGCATTTTTTGTGTTGGACTATGCCTGGGCAGGGGGCTGCCTGTGTTCTCTCCCAGAGCCAGAGCCCGGCTGGTGCTGCTGCCCAGGGCTGTCTGTCAGTCACGGGCACTGAGCACAGAGGATCCTGAGGCCACCACTTCTGAGGCATGTTGACTTTCCACCTCTGGCTGAACACCTACTACCCTTGCTGCACTTTCTCCTTCCTATTGTATGTAAACTAAGACACAGAACTAAGGTTTTCTCTCTGCATTTAGCAAAAATTGAGCTAGCCCTCTATCTTTCCTACTCATATAAAACCATATTTAATATTGTGGCCTTGTCATTTTATTTATGCAAACATTTATTATCCTAATGTATGTATTTATTTTCAGTATCTTACCTCAAGATATTACTAGAATGGGAGATAAGAATGATAAATATCCCAGCACATTTCTTACTCTTAATTAACAGTAAACAAGCCAAAGATACATTTATAGTATCTACCCTCTCTAGAAGGGACAATGGACAGGCTAAAAAGATTCTCAACTCCTGCACTGACATCCTAATTAGATGTTATACATACAGAGGACTAAATGTCAGGTTCCTGCTTGTGCCAGTCACCCTAGAGCATCTATAACTTTTACCACTGTCAGTCATGTCTTCCTTCTTCTTATTCCATGTTTATTCCTTGTAATCAGCCAAACTCAACACAGGATTACCCATGATGTCTTAGATTAAGAGTCACCTAGAAAGTTCCATGAGAGATGTAACTATATAGGACATGGAACTTGCATGAGGCTGGAGTGTTGTCATTGGGCCTTTAGCCTGGGGGTCAAGTAAACTACAAATTCTTCATTTAATAGTTCACAGGCACCTTCACATAGTCTTATCCTATGGAGCTAGAGTGAGCAATTTTGAAAAAGAGATAGGGAAGGAAAGAAGAAAGAAAAAAAAAGGGACGGTAGGAGAGAGGAGGTGAGAATAAGTGAGAATCCTTTGGCCAAAACAATAGATAAAACTTGGTACTTTGAGAGGGCTTCAGGCATCTCTCAGAACCTATTTACTGATTAACTCTTAGTTTTATTTATAATTTTATATTTTTTGCTACAGTGTCTGGATAAGTGATAAATAAACAGCAATTCCAACCATCCTTCAACTCCGATTCTACTATGGAGAAGTGACAAAAATCTGGAGACTCAACCTCAGGTGCTAATGGCCCATAGGTAAAAAAAAAAAAAATAAGATTAAAAGAATTTTTAAAAATAGAGAACAGAACAAAAAATGATACAACTAAAAAATGTTTAATAGTTCATCAAAAATAAAAGCCAATGAAGCTACATTAAAGAAGTTTCTAATAAAGATATAAAAGGAATCAGAAAAAATACCATGCAGACTGCTAAAACAAATTGATAAAGGAAGTCTGATCAAGAGCCCTTTGAAACCTAAGATGAAGTTGATTTTGTCTGTAGCCTAGTGCCTAGAAAAGTTAAGACTCAGTATTTGTTGAATAAAAAAATTTTAACTGTAATAAAATTATTTTTTTCTTTAAAAGGAAAAAAAAAGAACTAGAGCTGAGGTTATGAATATGTAAATTCAAAGGAAAAGCCGAGTTTTGTAAAAGGACAGAGGAAAGAAAGGAAGGGTGAGTGGAAAAGAGGAAGAGGCCAGGAGAAGCGATGCATCTACTGTGGAGCTAGGAGGATAACACAAAGAAGAGCATCACACCTCAGGGCAAACAGAAATCTAAAACAAATCTAAGGTGCTAAGGAACATGACAGAACCAAGCCAAAGCAAAAAAGGAGGGGAGACAGAGGAAGAGAAAAGGCATCCTGTTGGCTTTCCAGACATCCAGGGTCGTCTTCCTTTGGAGTACTTCCTGTTTCATGTCTGCTGTGGATCTTGGTTCCAGATCTTCCATTCTGTGACCGAGGGTAAGTGACTTCACATTTCCAGAAGACATAAGCTACCTTATCTGTAGAACAGAGATGGCGATACATATTACACAGAGCTGTGGTAAGGATTAGGAGAAATAACCAATGAAAAATGTTTACACAGTGCTGGACACGTGGGAAATATTGGCAAATACTAGTGATTATTTTATTATTAGACACCCCATCCACACATCCAGGCCTGCAGCTGCCATTCATAACATAAAGTTGCACTGAAACTTGGTTTTTGATATATTTATCAGGGTATGTCTTTCTGTGTCAAAAATTAACTTTACGCTTCAGTGGACCAAGCAGCCACCAGCAAACAGTAAGACAGATAGGCTGGCTTCACTTGTTGTCCAATTTAAACTTTCCTTGATTTCTTTTTTTTAATATTTATTTTTAGTTATAAATGGACACAATATCTTTATTTTATTTTTATGTGGTGCTGAGGATCGAAGCCAGTGCCTCATGCATAGTAGGTGAGCACTCTATCTCTGAGCCACAACCCCAGCCTTCCTTGGTTTCTTTAGGCCAAATTATATATCACATATTTCTCTACGAAACTATTTTTAGGGATTGCTGAGGAATAATAATAACTACTAGCCAGCACTAGTGCCATTAACTGAGAGGCTATTCAAGGCATTATTGTTCCCATCTAACAAGTGCAGAGAACCAGTATTTTAAACTGCCCTTGGCCTTAATTTTAAGTTCTTCTGCCTCTTGCTTTGTTGATTTAGCTGTTGAATTTGTTAAAACAGCCATAGACAACCAAGGACACAAGTTAGAATCACTTGGAGATCTTTTTAAAAAATGATGCCCAGACCTACCCCATTCCTGGTTGATTATGATGGGTAAAAACTAAAATACCACTAGGGCCTTCTACTATCAACTGTGATAGTAACTAAACAACAAAACTAAGAAGTTTGTAGGCCTTGAGAGAATGCCCAAGGCCCTCTAAGATCTTAAAGGCAAAGCACTATGTGTTAAAATTATTTGGGTCAGAGTATTCTCTTTCCTTTCCCTTCATCCCTCTCTTCTTTCTTGTCTTCCTCTTTCTCTCCCTCTCTTTCCCTTCCTTCTCATGCTTTTTAGTTGCTCATTTTTGTCTTCAGAAAACAGACAACAGGAAGACTGTGCACTGAAAGAAGAATTTATAGCTCAGACAACTGACTCACTCCAATTGCTTCACCAACACCTCTTCCCTCTCAGCAAGTATCCTGACTTGCAGATGCGTACCTTCCACCTCCAGTCTACCCTCCACTGACCATCCTATGTCTAAGGCTGGAGCACTTGGATCCGACCTAAAATAATCCACAGACCCTGCTGGAGTTACTGGTTCACAGGAAGACAAGTAGCCCAACACAGGAGAAAAGTTTCTTCTGAGCACCCTTCTGGAAGCAGCCCTCAGTCCACCATGAGAATAGCTCTGGGTGTTGCTGGATGCATCTCTGGCCATATGAGGCAGCCTGCTACAGAAGGAATGATCCCAGAGAAAATGAGAGATGTAAAACAATCAGTCTTTCCTGACATCCCTGAAGGATGGGTCATAAAATTAAGCCAACCCTGAAACTGCATTTCTAGAAATGAAGTAAGTACATCAGTAGATTCCATTTAACGTTTAAAAGATTTGAGATGGGTTTTCTGTTATTTGCAACCAGATGCATCCTGGAGATCCACTGAACATTTTATAAGGAGGGGAACACCTGCTTTTTAAATAGAATTACATCTGAAAAGGCTATCATAGTGCAATAGATAACACATTCAATTTTCAATACTTCAATACTTTTTTTGCCATATGTAGTAGCTATTACCACATTAAGAAATGTTATTGTCTTTCGGGTTGTTTTTGTAAGAGATGTGACAAGTTATATGTTAGTTATTATGCTGTAATTATAGGAAAAGGCTCCGAATCTATAACTGCTATTATATAGAAGGCAATTGGTATGGAGTTAGTACCAGATGAACAAGGAAGAAAACATCAGGCAAATAACACATACTCTATAACTATAAAGAGCCACCAGCTCTTTATGTATAAATATAAAATAGCACAATGGTTTTATTGATGGTAGAAGAAGAAATTCTGCCTTTCACTTGTAAAGGGTGTTTGCTTCATTTAACTAAGTATTTTTCCCCATTCTTTCTATGGGTTGAATTTTTCCCCCTAGAATCTGCTTTTTCTTTCTTCAAATAATAATATCCACCATGGCTGCATCTTACTCTGAAGGAAAGTAGACAAACTATCAACAGGTTTTGACCAGGACGTTTTAGTCAATGGCTTCTTTCTTCACAAAGACTCTATTTAAAAAGGAAAAGAAGAAAATGAAATTGGATCCTTAAATTAACTTTTCCACACTTTGTCAAAGTTGCTTGTATACATGAAGTGTTTATATAAATATCAATAGAACTTAAAGTAGAATAAGTTGGACACTGCTGTTTAATTTGTAAACTTCATCCCTATAAAGCAATATAGAAAAAATAAAACTTTTAAAACTAATATTATCTTTTAGAACCTGTTGAAGTACATCCTGGTGCTGTTAGGTTCTTAATTGATAGTATGCAGTTTTCAGGAATTTGCATTAACTCAATAGTTTCCAACAAAGGAAGTCCTGAAATGCAGTCTGCCAACAAGGAGCTACTCCATCCTGCCCACCTCTGCTTTCTCTTTAAACACCTCTGAACTGGGTTTGTCCATATGGGTAATTTATTTTGGTGTGTCAGCTCCTACTGTCTGCTCCACACCTTCATTAGGTACTACTGTATTTGAAACCACAAAAATTGGTGGTGACAACAGAAAATACATGGTGAGAGACTCGTTTGCTGCAGACCAGTCTGTTCAACTTTGTGCATAAAAGAGTGCTTGGAAAGGGATGGGCAGGGATGAGCACGGCTGCACCCAAACAGCTCTGAAGTCCTTTGAAGTAAACAGTCCCCTGACCAGAAAACACAACTTTGAGCACTATTATCCTTACATGATGCCACTCCTGTTGACATGGGAAGGTTCTGTAATAGCTGTCTTTAAAGTGATCATTTCCTTGACCTGTTGAAAAATTGAGCAAAGCAATGCTGGACCAGATCATCAAATAAATAAATATTTTAAAAACACATCAATTACTTGTGAAAAATGGCTAAAAACTAGATCTTTACTTGAGCCACCTTAGATGTTTGGTAGACACAGATTTTGGTATCCATAAGGAGGACCTAGAACCAAACCCTCTTAGATACTGAGGATGACTGAATTATGAATTTACAATAATAATTGTCAAAGCATTGTTTTGGAGTAAAAAAAAAAAAACTGAAAACAATGTGCAAGCCCACAATGTGAGCAGTGCACAGGAGACTTGTTGAAATAAATTGCAATACTGGGCATCTGTTAAAAGGAATAAGGAAGACCACTATTTACTAATTTAAAGAAGAAAAAAGAAGTGGTTTTTTTTGTATATAAGTTTTCATATAATAGACCACTTGTGTAAAAAAAAATTGGGGCATACACCCATACAGACATCTACATAATCCAGTATATATCATCTTTCTATATGAATGGGAAAACAACTCTATAATAAATTCACAGAATAAAACATTTGACCTTTGAAAATAAACAATCATATTTCTTACATAATATCTTTGCTTGATTATGTATTGATTTCAAAGTTCCTGGCTAAAGTGTGAAGGTCATTCTTCCATCAAGTAAGTAAGAAACTAGAAACAAAGTTCAAAGTCAACAATTATTAAATTGCTTTACTATGGCTTTTGTTACAAATTGGATTTTAAATTTGTTGTATTTATTACAATCATGAACTTCTGAATGAGAGAGTAGTAAGATCAAAATTACACTTAAGAAATACTGCTGTTGGTATTAGGGTGGATTACAGCACCAGGAAGGAAAGAATCTAAAAAGCTGTTGCACTGGTCCACTCAAAGAGTGGTTAGAGTTGCTTTTGGGGCTGTGAGAATAGGGATGTAGTAGACCTGTGTAGGAAGAGTTTACAAGACAAATCAGCAAGAGGCTCCCTAGGGCCAATCTGTATTAGCAGCCATACTGTTCTGTCAGTACAATAAATATTGTTAATACCTACATTTTGTTCACACACTCTACAGTAGCCACTGAGAGCCACTTGCTATGGACTTTCGCTTCTTGCCCTTTCCTCTGCCTTTTCTATCTTCAGAGGACTCCACTCCACCACTAATGTGGAGCTCCCAATTCCCTTCTAAGTGCTGGTCCTATTAATTGCTACACAGTTCCTAGGACTCCAGTTATGTCAGAAACCTCTCCAAATACACAAAATTTGCATCAGTTTTACTGACAAAAAAAGCTGCGTGTAATTTTTCTGTTCTGTTATCTGTTCATATTTCCAATTTGTTTGTAGCAATTATGACAATGTCTCCTGAAGTCTCATCTCATGTGCCACCACTTACTCTCAGACTAGGGCCTTCTTTCCACTTTGCTAGACCTCCTTCTTGCCTGATTCCCAGGGGTTCCCACTTTGTTAGTCATTTTGTTAGTCACTAATCTTGTACCGGGATTCAGTGGAATGTAGTTCTCTCTCCATTGTGGTGGAGAGACCTTGGAAACAACTTTTTAGGACAATCAAAGAACGTGGAAATTATATACCTAAAACTTTATTGGAACATCCTGATTTAATAAACATTGTCATTTATCATCTAGCAAAGTAACCAAAAAATGAAAAGAAAGACCATGACTGTGAAATTATATTTTTTAAAATGATAATAGAAGGTACCTTACATGTTTCTCATATCATGAATAATTTTAGGTTAAAAAAAATGTTAAGAAAATTTCAGCATACATTAGAATTCATGTTTATATTTACTGAAAGTCAAATGGCTAGGGATCCTGTGTATCTTCTTTTCATATATTTAAGTTAATGGAAACCAGAAATGAGGAAATAAAAAGAAAGTATCTTTTCTCTCAAGAAAATAATATATTCATTTATGTAATACCAGCAAAAAGTGTATTTTCTTGTTGTTAAACTTCCCAAGGATATTATTTCAAAGAAATATTTTGTTCTACTTCATAGTCTTCCATAACAAACTTTTGAATTAAAATACAAAAATTAATTTTATTAGCCAATATCACATATATTGCTTATTTATTTTTACGGTGAATTTTGTAGTGAGAAGTATTTTAGTGATTCCATGTTGAGACTGTTTCCCACAATTAATTTTCTTATTGATGTTAGGAATTCAAAATTTCTGTGCTACATACTTCCCCTGTGAACAATACAATCCAAAGTGAGCACATGATCAAAATGAAAATTTTGTTCATTTTGTTTTGTTTTGTTTTGTTTTGGTGTTGGGTCCTGGCACATATTAAGCATGTGCTCTACCACTGAACCATACCACCATCCTCCAGGATAAAAGTTTTAATTCAAAGAACATAGAAAATAAGATTACGATATTGAAGTTGATTAGGAACTATTTGATAAGAACAATCTACAGATACCTCAAGGGAATGGTTTATAAGTGTCATTCTTTTTCAAATTATAAATATCATATTCTTTTTTAAAGGAAAATTTCCATGGAAGCCTAATATATAAAATATATAAAAGAAACTACAGAAAGTTTGAGAGAGTGAGTTCCCTGCATCAGGCTGCACCTGCACTCACTCTCCCTGCTTTCTCTACTTCTGGCCCTGCTACACCCTACCCTCCTTTAATAGCCTCAAAGCCATCCTGAGAAACCTAGAGTCCTACAGTCCACCATCCTAGTACAATCAGGGGATTTACAAACTTTGCCTCATTTTAAAAGCTTCTTCTAAGCAATTTAGAAGGCCTCAGAAACTAAGAGGAAACATTCAGCTTTCCTTTATTTTTAAAAGACACTCAATTATTTTAAAAGTGTATATTCAATCTTCTATAATGCAAAATTCCTAAAGTCCTTTGATTTAAGTCCTGCTTAAAAATAGTCATGGGTGCTAACCAAATAACCACTTCTAACATGCTACAGAAAAATATCCAGAGTCAAGAGGTAGCTCTTCAGTGACCTTGTTTTTGTTTTTGTTTTTTTACTTGTTTAAAATTTTGTATTGGTTCTTTTTAGTTATACATAACATTAGATTTCATTTTGTCATAATTATAAAAGCATGGAATATAATTTGTTCTATTTTCAGTGCCCAATACTTCCCCTTTCTCTCTCCTCCTCCTTCCCCTGTTCCCATCCCTCTACTCTACGAATCTTTTTTTTTTTTTTGCTTTTTACTTATAGTTCTGTTCTGTTTTTTTTTTTTTTCAATGTCTTGTGAATGTGCATAATGGTGAGATTCACTGTGGCATTTTCACATATGTACACAGGAAATTTAGTTCATATTCATTCTACTGTCTTTCCCTATCCCATACCTCTTCTCTTCATTTCCTTTTGTCTATTTCATTGATTTTTCTTCTGTTTTTTAATCCACCCCCCCCCTTATTTTGGATTAGTTTTCACATACCAGAGAAAACATCTGATTTTGACTTTTGGGTACTGGCTTATTTTACTTAGAACTGACAGTCTCTAGTCCCATCCATTTACCAGCAAATGCCATGAAGTCATCCTTCTCTATGGCTAAGTAATACTGCACAGTGTATACATAACACATTTTCTTTATCCATTCACCTATTGAAGGACACTAGTTTGGCTCCATAGTTTGGCTATTGTGAATTGTGCTGCTATAAACATTGATGTGCCTATGTTACTGTAGCATACTGATTTTAAATCTTTTGAATATAAACTGAGGAGTTAGATAACTGGGTGCAATCGTGGTTCCATTCCTAGTTTTTTGAGGAATCTCCATAATGGTTTCCAGAGTGTTTCCACTAATTTGCAGTCCCACAAACAATGTATGAGTATACCTTTTCCCCCACATCCTCATCAATACTTATTGTTACTTGAATTTTTAATAATTGCCATTCTGACTGGAGTGAGATAAAAATATCAATGTAATTTTAATTTGCATTTCCCTGATTGCTAGAGATGTTGAACATTTTTTTCATATATTTGTTGCCTGCTTGTATTTATTTCTTTTAAGAAGTGTCTGATTAGTTCTATTGCCTACTTATTGAGTGGTTTTTTTGCTTTTTTTTTTTTTTTTTGGTGTTAAGTTTTTTGAGTTCTTCATATATCCTGGATATTAATGCCCTAGCTGAGGTGCAGGTAGCAAAGATTTTCTCCCATTCTTTAGGCTCTATCTTCACATTCTCATGTCCTTTGCTGCAGAGAAGCTTTCTAATTTTATGCCATCTGAGTTATTGATTTTTATCTTACTTCTTGCACTTTAGGAGTCTTGTTAAGGAAGTCAGTTCCTGAGCCAACATATTAGAGTGTTGGCTCTGATTTTCTTCTAGCAGTTGCACGGTTTCTGGTCTAATTCCTAGGTCTTTGGTCCACTTTGATTTGGGTTTTATGTTCGATGAGAGACAGGGGTTAAATTTCATTCTACTACATATGGATTTCCGGTTTTCTCAGCACTATTTGTTAAAAATGCATGCTTTTGGCACCTTTGTCTAGTATAAGATAACTGTATTTGTGTGGGTTCAGTGACACTATTGACAGGTCACTCTATTTACTTGATGACCTGGTATTTAGCACAAAGAAAAGCCAATGTTAAAAGGAAAAAGGTGCTACCTCAGCTTGCTCAGATAATTCAGAAGTCATTATCATTGGACTTCTACTCTGGGTGGACTACCACAGAGAACAAAAAAATATATATATTTTTTTCTTTACTTAGGATAACAAAACCAATTTTGAGCCCATGAAAGAGCTTTGAGAAAGCTAAATGAAATATAAGATTTTAGAACAGTGCTGTTCAGCAGAAAAACCATGTAAGACATACAGATAATTTTTAATTTTCTAGTAGCCAGATTAAAATAAGTATAAATAAATATGTGAAGTTGATTTTAAAAACATTTAACTTAATATATATAAAATATTATTTCAACATGTAATAAATATAAAATTGTTAATGAGATCATTTACTTGGGTTTTCTTTATTCTTTCTTTTTTTATGTTTTTGCTAAGTCTATAATATTTGATGTGTAGTTTTCACTTAGATCACATCTCAGTTCAGACTAGCTCATTTCAAGGGCAAGAGAACCACCACTAGACTGACAAACTGGGAGTCAAATGACTTTTAGGGGGAAAGTACAAGATGGATAGTAGCCTTAGCAAAATGAACAACTGAAATGAGGAATTGAGAACAATATCTAAAAAGTTCCATGGTCTTTTACCTGAGGAGACTGAATAAAAATGATATAGTTAAGCTTGAAGTAGCCAAAAAGCTGTCATGAAAAAAAACTGATTATTTTTAAAAGTTTAAAAGCATAGCAAAATGAAAAATAAATAGGAATGTTCCCAGTGAAGTTTAAAATACTTCCTTCCAAAAGCATAGTAAATAGGTCTTTGTTCATCAGAATGTGATGCCTTAGATTAGTCCGATAATTTCCTGTTGCTTTGGTTTTTGTTATATTCTCTCCATTCCTACTAAAGATGATTTACATAAAGCAACTCTGTTTCCGACATCCTAGTGTAAAAGCTTCTAGGTCAACAGCATATGGCCCCAAAATTACACTTCAACAGGTAGCCACGTTTTCTTCATCTAATTGTTAGGGACAGACAGATGAGAATGGTGGGAACATGAGGTTAAGAGAATACTTGTATAAAATGGGCCCACTGTGCTAATCCCCACATGCTTTCTTTTCCAAGAAGCAATTTACCTGCAGCCCTGCCTGGCCTAAGTCGACATAATATGTCACATTCCTTAGCAAACTACCTGTTAACTGCAGGAGAAATGCAGGCCAAAAATAATGTTGATGAGAGGAACCCAAGTTACCATTGTAAGGTTAGGCAAGGCGGCAACCAAGAAGAGGCAGATTTTAAAAGGCCACTGAATGAGGCCTTATTGAGATGTCACCCCTGGGTTGAACTTGATCAGACTGACAGAGTGGACAGGAGGAGGGTCTGAGGAGAAAACTACGTGGGGGCTTGATAGGACTGGAATTTTATGGGGCTTACGGCAGAAAGGGAAGAGCTTGGGGCATAGAAAAGGATTTTGAGAGTCCCTTGTCCCAATGGAGTTGGTCAGGGGAACTGGCTGAGACCCAGAATTGGCCAGGAGACCCCGCTGATTGACAGGCAGTTCTATCTGTGCCTGATTAATGCTTTTTTCACATGTGAGGGCTGCTTGGTGCTTTGTTCCTAAGTCACCACCACTGACCTGACATCCTTTTTAATGATATAGGGCTGAGAATTCCATCTGGTTACGTCCTGCTGGTTTAAGGGTCCTGGGGGGAAGAGAGTGGCTCAGATGTTGGTTTGGTGGGAAGGCAACTGTAGGGGTGTAGGAGCATCTGGTTATAGGTCACTCTGGCAATTTCACCCATGCACTTGTGAGTGAACCTAAGTGACGAAGGGTGTCAACATTCTTTTCCACCAATCCAGTTTCATTGATATAATAGCAGCATTCTTCATTCAGGAATATACAGGTTCCTCCTTTGTCTGCTGTTAGGAGATCTAGGGCTTGACAGTTCTGCAATGAAACTTGGGCAATGGATGTTATTCGTCTTTGTAGGTAAACGAGAGATGCAGCCAATGCCTCTACCGCTTCCCAAAATTGTTATTCAAGCTTCTGAGTAGCAGTTACTGCATAACCAAGTCCTCTTGCCCCCAGCCCGGAGGCAGTGAGTAAGGAGGCCAGGGAGAGTCCAAATACTATTGGTAGAAAGAAGGCCCATCTTGTCTTTGAAAAAGGAGGTAGTAACAAGCCATGTTAATTCAGCCTCACCTACAGAGTTAATTGGGGGATTAAGGTGGAAAGAACACAAAAAGCAAAGGGCATGTTGAGGCTTAGATTTTTTGTTAGGGTACCATTGCACCAGAAAAAGAATCTGGGTGGAGCAAAGGTTGGGGAAGAAATTCCAACGATCTGGTCACAGGGTGCTGAACCAGAGGAAGTGTAGCAGCAAGGGAAATTCCCTGATGAGGTACTTCCTCAAAGGCTGGAGAGAGGAGGCCCTTGGGGTCTAGTTGAGGTATTGGCTGGAAGATCAATGAGAATCACAGTTAACAGAGTATGATCCAAACCTGCGCAGAGGAAACAGTCTGAAATGTTATTAATTTTGGATAAATTGAGAAGCTAAAATCCCTGACATATTAGGCCATCCATGAGAAAGGGTCAGCTTTAGGATGGGCAACTGCATCCAGCTGGTGTTGGAGTTCCTTCTCCTCTGCCTGGATGGTTATGCAAATTTGAGGGAACACTTGTATATAAGCTGTCCATATTCTAATAGAGGCTTAGGGTGTTTGGCAAAACCCCAAGAATAAAAGTTATTATCAACACCAGAAGCCCATTACTATAAGGGTACCCGCCATAGGTGTCAGGCCAGGGTTTGAAAGATTCCTCAGTCTGGTCTGATATGAAGCAGAGCATTTCTGAACATAAGTGGGATGAGGTAGCTCCGTTGAATCCAGTAATGTTAAGGGTGACCGCCCAATTGCAGCCAGTGGAAGGGCAACCGCCTTTACCCATAAACTGAGAGTGGGTGGTGTCATCCTGCTGCCATGTCGCTTGCATGTAGAAACGCCATCTGTGGGTTGAGATAGAAGCTTGAGAGAGATTAATGATTAGTAACAGAAGGAGAGGGTTGGCAAAAAAGCTTGAGTTTGGTGGGCCCCACTGTGGTGGAAGTCCAGGACTGGACATTTAGAACAGGTGCTTTTCTAAGGTAGGAGACATGGAACCAGGGGGAGTGGCCCAAGAGCTTGGCCACTGTTGGGGTAATAAGTATGACTGTATGGGGTCCTGTCTAGCAAGGTTCCAAAAATTGAGGATGCAGCTGTTGAAGTAAGACTGTGTCACCCAGTTGAAGAAGGTCTGATTCAGTACCTGGTTGTGCTAGGATTGAGGTAGCGGATGGTGCAGGAAGACACCAGTCTGTGTGTTCCCTTAGGAATTTGTGTAGAAGTGTGAGGTAGGGCAGGTAGAACACAGGAGACGAGGAATGACTGGAAAGTTTTGGTTGATTAAGAAAGGGCGCCTATAGAGTAGCTCAAAGGGGCTAAGGCCTGAGAGGGCTCTAGGGGCTGTCTGAATTCAAGTGAGGGCCAATGGTAGGAGACTGGGCCAGGACATCCTGTGTTCAATAGCAAGTTTAATGTGATAATTTTTGAGTATGCCGTTAGACCGCTCAACCTTACCTGAGGATTGGGGTCAGTGGAGGATGTGGAGCCTCCAAGTGATGTTGAAGCCTTTGGAGACTAGTTGAACAAACTGAGAAATGAAGGTTGGACCTTTGTCTGACTGGATGGAGGTGGGAAGTCCAAACCTGGAAATAATCTGCTCAATGAGGATGGAGGCAATGGTGTCATCAGTTTCCCTGAAGGTACGGAAGGTGTCTATCCAACTGTAAGAGAGTGCTATCCCCCAAGTCACAAGCAGTTAGATCCTGTGCCAAGGCTTGCCCAAAGAGGTAGGGACTGTCCCTGAAGCCTTGGGGTAGGACTGTCCATGTCAGCTGTTGAGACATAAAGGATGTAGGGTCTTCCCATGTGGAGGCAACGAGGTAATAAGAGTAAGGATGGAGGGGCACTGTAAACAAGGCATGGTTAAGATCTAGGACAGTAAAATGAGTGGTCGAAGGGGGAATATAAGAAAGAAGAGTGTAAGGGTTGGGAACCACCTGGTGGATGGAAATAACTGCCTTGTTAATTAGACAGAGATCCTGGACAAAGTGATAGGCTCCTGAGGGTTTGCGTACCAGCAATATGGGAGTGTTGCAGGGGGAGTCAGTAAGGATTATTAGTCCCTGGGCAAATAACTGGTCTATGATGGGTTTAAGTCCTTCCCTATGGGTTTTGGCAATGGGAAATTGGGGACGCAAAGGAAATTCAGTTTGGGGTTTTAGCTAGTGACAGATTGGCTTGTGGTGGGAGGCTATGACCAGCTTGGAGATGTCCCAGACCTGAGGATCGACTCGGTCAGGGCGCAATGGCACAGTAGGTACTGTTGGGTTATTAGAGAGGGTAAGGATTAGAGGCAAAAGGAGATGGGTTGTAGTATTCTTGGGGTATAGTTGGAGGGTGGCTTCTAGTAATTGGAGAACATCTCTGCCTAGGAGAGGAACCAGACAGGATGGAATGACCAGAAAATAGTGTGTGAAAAGGTGTCCCTTCAGGGCACAGGCCAGCTTAACACTTTGGTTTGGGGAGAAGGGTTGCCATCAATCCCCATAACTGAGACCTGAGAAGGAAACAGAGGTCTAGAGTGGGCAGGCAAGACAGAATAGGTAGCCCCTGTGTCCATAAGGAAGATTATGGACTTACCGGCTATCTGGAGCATTACCCTCGCTTAAAAGGTCACTGGGCTCACCAATGCCCAAACCCATGGCCCCTTCCTTCCAGGCTGTGCCCCACCTGTAAACAGACAGGACATTAGAAGAGCGACTGCCCCATAGCTGGCCCTTCCTCAGTGCCTCTATGTAGGGGTATGACCAACCAGGTGGTCCCTTCTCTTGAACTATTGGGGTTCACAGAAGACTGAAGAAGCCCGGACTCGAGGACCCCCACCACCCTTGCCGAGCCCAGGGTAATGGTCCTAGATGCCTTCTTCCTATTTGCAAAGAGTAATGACCCAACATGTTCAAAATAGCTCAAAGTTTCCTAAGTTAAATATCTTTTATAGCCCCACATTTTAATGTACCCTCTTAAGCTGCCCTGGGATTAACCTCCGTTTACTTTGACAACAGAGGAAGACAAGGGGGAAAAAAAAGGCAGGAAAACTTAAAATTTTGTTTGGTGCTTGGTTATAAAAGAATGCAATTCGTAGTGGTAAGAGTAGAATCAAATTTAATTCTAGAAAAGAAAACCATTTCTAAATAATAGCATGACTGCCTTATGAGATGACTTGATACACTGTGGTGAAAACATAACATATCTAATATCACAATAACAATTATCTTGAATATTTGGACTTCTGAATATTTTCATGTATTTATCATGGAAAGGACTCTTGTTAAGATACAGAAAAAGGATTGAAGAGCCAGAGAATGTTCACCGACTGCCTGTCCTCATCTGATAAAATCCCCATCATTAAGAAATTTACATCTAGAAACAGAGAAAAATAATGAATTGGAATATGGGGAGGTATAGAATTTATATATAAAGAAAGTTTCATGAAAGATAGAGAGATCACCACAGTGAAACTCAAACTATTTTATTCTCATTTTCTTTCTTACTGAGGGGGTAGATCTATTAAAGTAATTGCATGAGGAAATTAGGATAAGCAGATTAAACAGAAGAGAGAATATAGTTAATTATAATATTTGAAAAAGACTTAGAAGCAACAAAATGTAGCCAAGACATATTAGTTGCTTACTGAGTGCTGTCACCTCGTTATTTTAATGTTTTTGAATTAATTCAGCTATGAAATATGCACCCTATTAGAAATAGAAAAAATTGGCTCTCAATTTTGTTTATAAAAGAGAGAACATTCATTTTACTAAGCAGAGAGTTTAAATTCCAACTGAATTATCAGAGCATAATAATTTGCATGATTTTGGAAATTTATTCTTTCTTCCACCTCCTCACTATATCTCTGCATCTTCTTTTCCAAAAGACAGGGTTTTTTTTTTTTTGCTTTCTTAATAATATAATAAGTTATCTGAAAGATTGAATTCTAGTCTTTAAATTTTTACAGATCCAACTACTTCAATTTTACCTAGCAGAAATAGAAAGATGATAAGATAATTTGATCAAATGCTATTATTTAGCAATGATATTTAATATTCAGCATGGACATAACTCTCATTATTAAGCATACTCCACAAAGATTCTTAAGAAAGTACCATTATGTCCACTTTATATAAAGGATACTGAAGTCTGGGAAAGCTTTCTAACTTTTCCCTAATACTTCCAAGACAAATTTGGTTTTGAATTCAAACACTGCTACTTAAATCTTTAAGTCTCAGTCTGGATATAAAAGAAATAATTCAATAGCCAAAAATTAACGATCATTCTTGGAGGCCTATCATGACAGAAATAAGGGAATCTGACAATATGTCTAATTCAACATCCACCTTTTAGAGACGAAATTCCAGATGAGTTCTCCTTTTCCTATACCCCTCTCATTAACAATTTTAAAGTGAATAGAAGTGTCAGATATTTTATCTGTAATTTAGCAAAGCAATTAAAATGCAGGAAGAAAAATATGAAAGTATTCATGGAAAAAAAAGAATTTATTATTATTATTATTATTATTATTATTATTATTATTATTCTGGTCACTGTTCTGAATGATGATTGCCAAATATTATAGCTAAATTTGAAAAGGAGCTATTTAATTTTATGACAAATGACAACATTTAAAGCTTTGCATAATAACTGAAAAGGATAAAAGTGTATTTGGTACTGTAGAAGATCAAGTAATTATTTCAGGAATTAGAAGGGGATGTTATTTTTCTCTACACCCAGCTGCAGAGCCTGCTAAAAAACATCTAAAAATCAGTACTCCACCAATAAAATACACCATTAGTGGCAGAATACTGATTTGCTGAGTGAGTTGGGTTCTTATAATAAAAATGACATTGCTATTTGAAAAAATATCTATTCTGTGTTTAAAAGATTCAGACTGTACTAACCAGAGGCAATTAAAGAGTTTTATAGAGATGACTGACCATGAGATTTCTTTCACATAATTTGATGTCTTCACAATGATTTTATACAAAGTAGAAGCCAAAAACTAAAAAAAAAAATAAAAATGATTCTGACAGTTTGGTTTTCAATTATTTTCAAAGTATAAACTTTGCTTCTTTTTAAAATCTTTTAAATTCCTCCTGCAGAGCAGCCAAGGGCAATATGGTTACCCACAACAACCACTTCCTATAGTCTATAGCCAGTAATTTTTGCACTAAATGGGTATCTCTTTCCACTTTATGTAGCACATAGCTCAATTTAATAGATCAGTTTATTTTGAGCTGTCTTTGAGTGAAATTCATATGTTGTTGTTCTTCTAGTCTGTCTTCTTTAGATTTCAGTACTGTGTAACAGATTGAAAACCCCAAAAAAAATAATTTCGAAGTTCATGAGCATATTCTAAAAAATCTGACACTACGTGACAGCTGGGACAATACTGGAAGGACATCTAGATTTGACAGACCAATCTGTAACTTCAAAGAGATGAAGTGGTTTGCCCAAGTTTCAGAACTCACTAGAGGGAAAGTACAGACTAGGGCCATTTTGTTTCTGACTCCTAGGCAAAAAGTCTTTATAGGTTTGTGATAATTTTCATAAAATGGGATAATGCAATGTTATCTTGACATAAGCTTCTGTGACATAGAACCATTTCATCAAGAATCAGATTTTGGTGCATCTCAGCCAGCTATCAGATTAAAGCTGGTTTTAGAAAACAAACTAATATTCAAAATAAACCCTCTTTCCATGACAAGATTCAGTAGTCTACTGATCCTTTTTAATGAAAAGATTACAAAATACAAAAATCCTTGTGAGATCAAGCATAAATGAGGTGGTATTTTTAAATAAAACAGAAACTAGTACAAAAACGAGGCACACAAATTTATCAGTAAGATACAGGGCAGGTCAAAACTACATCTTTCCTGCATACCTTCTTTAGTCTCTCATTAGTGCACATAGTTACTAGAATGGGGACACAAACAAACTACATATTCCCCATTTACATATGAGGAGTGTTATAGAAGTTCATTGTAAATCAGTCACTTGGAATCTGGAACATTTCAGTAGAAAGTATGAAACACTTAACAGTCAAGTTCTTGGTATCAAATATTAAGTGAAGTGGAGCTACACATACAAACAGGTATTCTGCTCTGGGCTGGGGGTGTATCTCAATGGTAGAGAACTTGCCTAGGACATACGAGGTACTGAGTTTGATACCTAGTGCCACCAGGAAAAAAAAAAAAAAAACTATTCTTCTTGGAGCAGTGATTTTCATTTAGAAGGTATTTTTTGTCACTCAGGGGATATTAGGCTGTTGCTACATTAGGGGACAAAGGGAGTTATTACTGCATCTAATAAACAGAAGAAAAGGATGCTGCTAAACATCTAGAATACACAGGACAGCCTACATCACAAAGAATTATCCAGTCCTAATATCAACAGTGCTGAGGCTGATAAACCCTGGGCTAGGCAAATAAAGCTTCCTACTCTTAGGCCATTGCCAGGGTAGCCTAAAAAGGAACTCTAAAATTCAGGAAGTTTAGGTTTGTACACCTCCTTCAATCACATACACTGTTATTTAACTATTTATCTGTTTTTGACATTTTCTTTTTGAACACTGGTTTTCTGCCTCTGACCCTAAATCCCAAATGCTTTCTCAATTCTCTATGGAAAATTTTGGGTGTGGAGGGACCTATTTTCTGATAATACTGTTTTCTTCTACTCCAGCTACATGTTCTTATTTACTTAAACTAATAAATCAACTTATCTTAAATTGCCATTCCTTCAACATTTTTCCACAGTCATAACTGTGAGAAGACAATGAAAGATTATTTGATAAGAAAAGGGAGTGGGGATGGCAATTCTCCTCATTAAAAAAAATAGAAAATTAATAATTGTCTTTATTTATTTACTTATTTTGCAGTACTATGCATTGAACCCAGGGCCTTGTATATGCCGGGCAAGGACTCTAACACTCAGATATATCCCCAACCCTTATTTTTAATTTTGAGACAGGGTTTTGTCAAGTTGTCAACACTGGCCTTGAACTTGTGATCTGCCTTATTCCACCACCACCCCCAGCTGTGGAGATTACAGGCATACAACATTGTGCCTGGCAATACCTGCCCTTTAATAGCTATTTTATATATAACTTAACAAAATATCTTCTAGTATATTCTTTTTAACAAATTGTATAGTAATGACAAACATAAGCCAGTGGATGAAATTCCATTACTCTCCTATAATAATCCTTGAAATTTAGGATATTTTGAACAATTAAATGTTAATGAGTACATGTCTCCTTTAGCTATCACATACAAACCACTTACTCTACGATTTTCCACACCACATTTGCCTGCCTGATTAGCTTGAATTTACGGTACTATAACTACTTGGATCTGCTCTTTATTTCTGTGAAGATCATGGACAACCCCTGTGCCTGTGAGAGTTGTGTATTATCAACAATAAACCTTAATTTTCCAATTATCTTTATTTAAGAAGTATATTCCACTTCATTATTGATAGTTCTACCACAAAACGAGTCATGCCAATGGTAGCCTAGAACCACAGATTATAAGACAGAAGTTTTTGTAAAGAGCACTTAGTTCAACTAAGAAATTATTTGTTCAAGTAATTAGTGTCCCAACCTGAGCTAGAACACAGGTCTAATTCATAGCCCTCACTGCCCGACACTCTTTTTCTAAAGAGTCAAAGTGAGGGGCACAGACATCTCTAAGTTCAGAATGGCCCAGTACAACTGAAGCAGGCCAAGTGATTGTCACAGCCCCAGCAGAGAGGACCACCAGGACAAGTGAAATCCTGGGCAGAGATCCAGAATGCCAAGGACTACACTGAGATCTCCAAGCCCAAGAACAGCATCAGCAGGATACAACCCTGAAGTGAGCCCTTCACAGCACCTCCAAAGAACTACACTACCACAGCCAAGGAGGCTGCAAAGCCCAACCCAGCCATGGACATGCAGTTACCAAAGCTGAATCTTGAGGCCCCTCCCCATTCGTCATCACTTCCCCACCTATGCCCAAGAGTGAGTCACCCATCATCCCTGCCACACAGAAGGAGCCCTTTGGAATTGGGTTTTCAAGATGGTGGAATAGAGGTCATTTTTCTGGCTGCTCCATAGTATGAAGCCACGAAAATAAAAAGGCAGCTTCTTAGCAAGGTGGGTGAACAAAAAAAAAAAAAAAAAAAAAAATGGGGGCGGGCACTTTACTGGTATTTAAAACTGGACATTCAAAACAGATCAGGGAATCAGGAGGTTGGATATAATAAAGTAAGAAAAAACCCATAGCGACATAGCTGCTGTTGGGGCAAGGCTAGTATCACTCCGAGAGCTGTCCTTCCTTGAGCAAAGTGGAGGGATACAAGAATTAAAGGAACCTGCATCTTTAGGTGGCCTGAGGTGTGTCTTAGTATAGTGCATTTAGAGATCAAGGACACTGACAGACAAACCTGAAAGGAAAGCTGCATAATATCCTCATGTGGGAAAAAAGCCACCATCTCTCCAGTTGGCCTCTGGAAGACAAAGGAAGAAAACATTTTGCAGCCCTGGCAAAGGGGCTGGCACCTGAGGGAGCCAATTCCTGGCAAACCAAGTTTAGCCCCAAATACAGGCCCAGTAAACACACACTTCATGACACAGAGTGTGCTTAAGTGACCAGCAGAAAATCAAACATGAAGAGAGGTTCAATGGGGAACAAATGATCATGGAAACCCATCCACCTATACCCCTCCTTCTCCAATTCAGCTGCTTATAAGACAGCTGGGAGAGGCTTGTCTGGCCAGGAATTCAGAAGTGTGGGGGCCGGAGAGATTGAGTTGGAGATTGAATCCAAGACCAGGAAATGTGGGGTCCATAGAAGATGTAGGGGACTAAGAAATGGATCCCCCACTACACAAGTAGAACCCAGGGGAGATCCCTAGGTTATGGTCTTCCAGTGTGGACCAGCAATTACTGGGCACTGGAGGTGTCCAGATTTAAAATCTCCAGACTAAATGGCATTCATCAAAGAGCCTACAGCCCACCTAAGCCTAAATCCTGCCTCCAGGAATTCTGTCTATTGGATTACCTCTCCCATTCCAGTAATCCAGAGAATGGAGCATCATGCTCCAGATGACCCCACCTGAAACTGCTAAGAAGAGAAGCTGAGAATTTTTGAATTCCAAAGGAAAGAATTCTTTAACTTTTTCTTTTCTCTGTTTAATTCTGACCTTAATGGTACATGAACATTCATACATATTCATATTTGTTTTTGTTTCTCATTTCTAGCATTTTTTAAGACAGTTGTTTTTCATGGATCTTTTTCTTTCTTTTTTTGAAGACTAGAATGTTTGATCAGTATATTTTTAATCTTGTTTTTTTATTTTACTTTATACATACTTCTCTTACCTATTTCCCTTAATTCTTTCTCTCCTTTCTTCTGCTAACAGTAAATCTCTATTGTTCATTCCTTTGCTCTTCCTTTAATCTTTTACTTCTATTTTCCTTCATCCTTCCTCATAGTCATCACATCATATATCACTTCTGTTCTCTCCCTGTCCACCATTTGAAATTGTAAACCATTTTGCAAACTTGCTGTTTTTATTGTAGGCAATAACTGATGATATTATTTCTGTTTACTGTGATAATTAACATTGTAGATGTCATAATAGGAACTGTTTGGTTTAATAATGTATAGTTTGCATTGGTTGTTGTTATCCTTGAAATGAAGGAACTAATAAACCAAATTGAAAATTCAATTGAAAGCATCACCAACAGACTAGATCACTTGGAAGATAATGACAAAATATACAATCTTGAAAACAAAGTTGACCTGGGAGAAAAGATGTTAAGAGACCATGAACAGAACTTATAAGAAATATAGGATAATCTGAAAAGACCAAATTTAAGATTTACTGGGATAGATGAAGTCTCAGAGATATAAATGAAAAGAATGCAAAATTTTTTCAATAATATAATATCAAAAAAATTTTCAAATCTAAAGAATAAAATGGAAAATCAAATACATGATGCTTACAGGACCCCAAATATGCAAAATTACAACATATTCACTCCAAGGTACATTATTATGAAAATGCCAAACATACAGAATAAAAATGGAACTTCAAAAGGCTACCAGAAAAAAAACAGCAAGTATAATTTAGAGGGGAAATCAATCTGGATCTCAGGTGATCTCTCAATCCAGACCCTCAGAGCTAGGAGGTCTTGGAATAATATATACCAAATTATGAAAGAAAGTTCATGCCAGCCAAGAATACTATACCCAGCAAAATTAAGCTAAAGAATTTATGATAAAAATAAAAACCTCCCATGATAAACAGAAGTTAAAAGAATTCATAACTAGAAAGCCTGAACTATAAAACATACTCAATATAATATTTCATGGAGGAACTACACTAAAAGAAGAGTGAATCAATGAAGAAATAAATTCAAATTAAAAACCAGTAACATATCAAAATGACAGGGAATAAAAATCATATCTCAATAATAACATTGAATGAAAATGGACTAAACTCATCAATCAAAAGACATAGACTGGCAGATTCAATTAAAAAACAATGCTTTCTCCAAGAGACTCATCTCATAGGCAGACATCCATAGACTGAAAAAAAGGATGGAAAAACATGTCATTCACACGGATCTTGTAAACAAGCAGGGGTTTGTATCCTCATATCAGATAAAGTGGACTTCAAACCAAAGTTAATAATAAGGGAAAAAGAAGGAAATTTAATATTGCTTAAGGGAAATATACATTTATAAGACATAATAATCCTAAATATCTATGCCCTAAAAAATGGAGCATCTACATATATATATAGAAAAAAGAATCTTCTCAATTTCAAAAAGCAAATAGACCACACACAATAATACTGAGAGACTTTAACAAACCTTTATCACTACTGTATAGATCCTCCAAACAAAAACTAAAGAAGCTATAGAACTAAAAAAAATGATAATTTAGATTTAACAGAGAAATATAGAATATTTTATTCATCAATGACTGAATATACTTTCTTCTCAGCAGCACATGGATCTCTCTCTAAAACAGACCATATCATAGGCCACAAAGCAACTCCTAGCAAATACAAAACAAGAGAGAAAATACCTTCCATCCCATCAGATCATAATGGAATGAAATTTGAAATCAATGATAAAATAAAACAGAAGCTACTCTAACACCTAGAAACTAAATAACACACTATTGTGTATTATTTGTGTATATATATGTCTGACAAATATATAGCAGAAGAAATCAGCAATTAAATAAAAAAATACTTAGAAGTGAATGAGAATAGTAATGCAGCATAACAAAATCGCAGTACAAAGGCTGTGTTAAAAAGAACATTCATTGCATTTATCTTATTCATTAAAAGAATACAAAGTCAACAACAACAAAAAACCTAACATTTCATCTCAAAGCCCTAAAAAAAGAACAAATCAACTCCAAAAGCAATAGAAGACAGGAAATAATTAAAATCAGAGCTGAAATCAATGAAGTGAAAACAAAAATAATACAAAAAAATCAACAAAACAAAAAGTTGGTTCTTTGAAAAAATAAATAAAATTGATAATCCCTTAACCAAGTTAATGAAGAGATATAAAAAACCCTAACTACTAAAATTTACAATTAAAAGGGGAGTATCACAACAGACACTACTGAAATACAGATAATGATCAGAACCTAGTTTGAAAATTTATACTCTAATAAAATAGAAAATCTTGAAGACAAACTTCTAGAGAAATATGACCTACCCAAATTTATCAGGAGGACATACACAATTCATAGATCACTTTCAAGTAATGATATTGAAGATACCATCAAAACCATACCAACAAAGAAAAGACCAAGACTTCAACTGAGTTCTACCAGACTTTCAAAGAAGAGCTAACATCAAACCTCAAATTATTCCATGAAATGGAAAAGGTCAGAACCCTTACAAACTCATTCTATGAGGCTAATATAAAAAAATTACAAAATGATACAAAATCCAGACAAAGACACATTAAGGAAAGAAAATTTCAGACCAATATCTCTGATGAACATAGATGCAAAAATTCTTAATAAAATCCTGGAAAATTGCATACAAAAACATATTTAAAAGATAGTGCACCATGATCAAGTGGGGTTTATCCCAGCAATGCAAGGTTGTTTCAACATACAGAAACCAATAAACTTAATTCATAATATCAATAGACTTAAGGATAAGAATCCCATGATTACCTCAATAGATGCAGAAAAAGCATTTGACAAAATACAGCATCCATTCATGTTCAAAACACTAGAAAAACTAGAGATAGTAGGAATATACCTCAACATTGTAAAAGCTATATATACTAAATCCAAGGCCAACATCATTCTAAATGGAGAAAAAATAAAAGCATTCCCTCCAAAAACTGAAACAAGACAGGGCTGCCCTCTTTCAGCCCTTGTATTCAACATAGTCATGGAAACTCCAGCCAGAGCAGTTAGACAGAATACATTAAAGGGATGCAAATAGGAAAAGAAAAACTCAAACTATTCCTACTTGTTGACAACATGATTCTATATTTATAAGCCCAAAGAAACTCCACTAGGAAACTTCTAAAACTCATAAATTAATTCAGCAAAGTAGCACAATACAAAATTAACATCCATAAATCAATTGCATTGCTATACAGCAGTGATGAATCAACTGAAAGAAAAATTAAGGAAACTATCCCATTCACAATACCCTCAAAGAAAATATTTGGGAATCAATCTAACTAAAGAAGTGAAAGAACTCTACAATGAAAACTACAGAATACTAAAGAAAGAAATCTTGAAGAAGACCTTAGAAGATGGAAGATCTCACATGTCCTTTTATAGGCAGAATTATAGTGTCCTGATGGCCATACTACCAAAAGTACTTTACAGATTTAATGCAATTCCTATTAAAATTCCAACAATATCCAGGTGCAGTGGTACACATCTATAATCCCAGCAGCTCAAGAGGCTGAGACAGGAGGATCGTGAGTTCAAAGTCAGCCTCAGCAACAGCAAGAGCAAGGCACAAAGCAACTTAGTGAGACCCTGTCTCCAAATAAAATTCAAAATAGAGCTGGGAATGGGCTCAGTGGCTGAGTGCCCCTGAGTTCAATCCCTAGTACGCAGTACACACACACACACACACACACACAAAAAAAAAAAAAAAAAAAAATTCCAACAGTATTCTGCATTGAAATAGAAAAAGTAGAAAGCAGTCATGAAATTCATTTGGAAAAATAAGAGGTCCAGGATAGCCAAAGCAATACTTAGTGACAAAAGTGACACAGCAGGCATCACAATACCAGACTTTAAATTATACTACAGAGCTATAATAACAAAATCAGGATAGTATTGGCACCAAAACAGACATAAAAACAAGTGGTACAGAATTGAAGACCCAGAAATGAACCCACATAAACAGTTATCTCATACTAGACAAAGGTGCCATAAAGGTACATTGGAGAAAAGACAGCCTCATCAACAAATGGTGCTAGGAAACCTGGACATCCACATGTAATAAAATTAAATTAGACCCCTATCTCTCACCCTGTACAAAGTCAACCCTAAGTGCATCGAGGACCTAGCATTAGACCTGAGAGTCTGCACCTACTAGAAGAAAAAGTAGGCCCCAAATTCTATCATGTCAGCTTAGAAATCAAATTCCTCAATAAGATTCCTAAATCAATAGAAGTAAAATCATGAATAAATAAATGAGATTTCATCAAAATAAAAAGCTTCTTTACAGCAAAGGAAACAAGAACATAAAGAGAGAGCCTGCAGAGTGGGAAAAAATCTTTGCCACCTGCATCTCAGATAAAGCATTAATTTTGAGGATATATATAAAGAACTCAAAAAACATCAAATAATAATAATACCAATCAATAAATGGGCAATAGAACTGAACACGGTACAGAAGAAGAAATATGAATGGTCAACATCACTAGCAATTAGAGAAATGCAAATCAAAACTACACTGAGATTTCATCTCACTCCAATCAGAATGGTAATTATCAATTATACAAGTAACAATAAATGTTGGCAAGGATGTGGGGGAAAAGGTATACTCATACATTTCTGGTGGGACTGCAAATTGGTGCATCCTCTCTGGAAAGCAGTATGGAGATTCCTTAGAAAACTTGGAATGGAACGACCATTTGACTCAGTTATCCCATTCCTCAGCATATACCCAAAGGACTTTAAATCAGCATAGCATAGGGATATGGCCACATCAATGTTCATAGAAGCTCAAGTCACAATAGCTAAGCTATGGAACCAACCTAGATGCCCTCTAATAGATGAGTGGATAAAGAAAATATGATACATATACACAATGCAATATTACTCAGCCATCAAGAAGAATGAAATTATGGCATTTAATAAGCCAATCCCAAAACAACAAAGGCCAAATATTTTCTCTTCTCTGATATTGGAAGCCAACTCACAATAAGTTTGTGGGTGGGGGGGTGGAGATTCACGGAATTGGATAGGGAGAATGGGGGGAAGGTAGGGAGAATGGGAATGGGAAAGACAGTAGAATGAATTGGACATAACTTTCCTATGTTCATATATGAATATTCCACCAGTGTAACTCCACATCATGAACAATGACAAGAATGAGAAGGTATACTCTTTGTATGTATGATATGTCAAAATACATACATATCATGACAGTGGTGTCATGAAAAAACGAAAATGAACAAAATTTTTAAAATAAAATAAAGAAGCCCTTTGGATGGAAGACCTCTGACCTCCTGCTTACCATGATTCCCCAAGCAGGTAGAGCTGGTGGATGAGAATGGCATGTCCCATATCCACAAAGCTCATGAGACCATGTGTGTGGTGCTCACTAGCTGCCACAAGAAACTAGACACTGTAGGTCATATGGGCCACAGGAGATATCAAGACATCAGTACACTCTGCAGTGGCCATCAGTGACCTGTCAGTGATAGTGGACCTCCTGAACATCCTCAACCAGAAAGCCTCCCTTTGGAAGCTGGACTGGGGCAACACGGTGCTGCAGCAAATTGAGAAGCTTCTGCCGAGCAAGTATGAACGCCATGTCCAGACAGGCTGCATCTCCCTCCAGCTGATCTTGCAGAGGTTTCTGCCCCTGATCACTGACATTCTGGAAGCTCCACCCTCCATGGGTGTGGACAAGAGTCATGAGGAGAGACTACACAAGTGCAGGCTCTCCTACAATCATCTCACGAGCTTCAGCGATCTGGTTAGACGCAAATAGGGCTTTCCCAGCCATGCCTTGTAAGAGTTGCATTTGCTCATGGCCAGTCTGGACTGAGGAACCCATTGGTTGGGGCATCACGCAGCCCTTGGGGCCTCAGCATCCCCTCCTTGTTCCCTGTGTTCCCTCTGGCCTCTGAGCCTCTGCCCTGGCCCTGCTGCTACAGCTATCCTGAAGGCATACTGGCCAACTCCACAGCCCCGAATTCTGAGCCAAATTCCTCTCCAGTAACAGCTGCCCAGCTTTGGCCAACTCTTGCTTCTTGGGGCAGAAAACAGAGCCCTGGGACTGATGCTGTGATTTATGAAGCAAATTTTATTAAATTTGCAACTATTTAAAAAATCCTATAGTGCAGACCAAAGAATCAATATATCACTTGTAAAAATATGTACCTCTCTAAAATACACTGCTTGTTTTAGCTAAAGGTTAAATAGATTACCAGCATTCCAGAAGTCAGAGTAGGAAGCATATTCCTCCCCTAAGAGACATTAATCTGCTGGGAGATTTCTGGGGAGATACTATATTATGGCACTGGCATTTAAGAGCTCTGTCTCTTAAATCAGATTCGAGTTTGAGTTTAGAGTCTACCACAACTTAAGTATTTATCTACTCTTCCCTGTCTTAATTTTTTCTACATAGAAAACAGTCATGACTTCAGAGATTCACTAGGAAAATTATATGAGATAATAAAGAGTTCAGCAAATAAGCAATCTATGCTGGCTATTATTCTAAATTAAATAACCTAAGGTTAATAAAATATACATGCCTCCTTCACTTAAACTATCTAGATTCAAAGATTCTGCTGAATATCAGGTACTTAGATCCCTGTTAACATTATTCCCCAGTTTCTTTGTGCAGAAAAAGAAAGTGAAAAAGTCTTTGGAGAAAATGGAAGAGCCAATGCAAAGGAAAAGGTTCTAGCCACCTGTCTTTCTTTTATTTCTTTAGAGGTCCAAAAATTGCACACAAAAGCTAATAGTTTCACATTATAATTCAATCTTCTGTTACCACTCTTTTTGGTTTTGGGGTAAGGCAACCTTTTTTTCTTTTTAATTATAGAGCAAAAAGGACAAATAAAACAAAAGGAATAAGGAAATTAACAGAGGAACATGACTGAAAATGATCAGAAAAGGTTATAGACACTACTCACATAAAGATAAATATTTAAAGGTGAAGTTAAAATAAATTAACAAGATTAATCTCTTTAAACATCTTCAGTCCATACACTTAAAATTTTAGTAAATGCTGTGAAAAGGAACAGGTTAAAAACAATATTAAAAAAGTGCAAGTATAGCAATAATGATTAATAGTGGAAAATATATATACCTATCTATGTCTGTTGATATGTTTTCAAGTCAGTGTACATAATTTATCTTTGCAAAAGCAGTGGCATCCTCAATATGCTACTTGAGTAAATATGCATTAGAATGTTTTATGATTAAGATAGATGAGCACTAATTACAAGTGGTTAACTTTATCATTTTTAACATCTTAAATTGGCTAACATAACTTAAGATGGGTTAACTAAATTCTTTCTCTGAAAGTAATAATTACTATATCATAATGCCAGACTGTCTTTGATTCTAAAAGAGTCAGCCCCATGCATTTTATCTCACTGACCAACTGAGACAGATAGATATGGCATGCTACAGTGACCTGTAATTCATATTTTAAAAACTGAATTAGAAGAAAAATATTCATGTCAAATTGATAAAATACAAGCCAGCTCTTTGGTTTTAAAACATACTGAGGGTTGGAATGCAGAGGAGAAAACTGAGATGAAATGCTTGATATGCTTATAAAAAATTGAAATACCAAATTATACAGAAGTAAAATAATTTGTGGTAGTTTCACTTCTTTATTAAGAATTCAGAATATAAGTCTGACAGAAAAAGAATGAAAAATTCAAACTTTAAAGCAGGTAAAGCTCCAACACAAGAAACATCACTATCACATTTAATTGCCAATTTATGTCCAACTACCCATACTAATAATGCTTGTATAACAAACTAATTATTTTTCTTTATTGATATACTAAAAATGTTAAAATACTTTTTATCAATTATTAGGCCAGCTAATAAAATCATCATTTTAGATACTCCCAGGAGTCACTAATCTGTTCTGATCTCTTCAGTACAAGACTCCTCTACTGTATCATACAAATGCTAGTTCTGCCTTTTTCAAATAACTGTGCTGAAGTGAGCTTAAACTTCCTTTGTAGCCAGTTCCACTGCTCTGTATCCTTCACTACAATATATCTGCATTTCTAGAAATTCTTCCTACATTTCCAGTTGAGTCTATTTCCTCTATTTTATAAAAGAATTTAAATTATTTAAAGGCAAATATAATACCTCTCCTTATTCTATTAATAAGAATATTTATCAAATATCTTTATTCCCAATACCTATATCATCTTGATCATATCTTATACAGTTTAGTATTTACTATTCCACAAAATTTAGAACTCAGAATAATATTCTAAATACAGCCTGCCTAGAACATAATACTAACATGTATTTCTCACAGGGATGGTTCTTCCCTAGGCAATATACAAATCTATTAGGCAATTGCTTTAATGTTTTTATCAGTTCTTTAATTAATATTCATTCATATTGTGCTTGTCATCAAGTAAAATTTCTACAACTTATTCCCAGGTCTATTTCATTATATATTTGTAGAGAACTATTTTCTCAGCCTAAATACAAAGTTCTAAATTTAAGTGCCATTGAAGTCTGTGCACTAATGAAAGATATTATTTTGGCACAGTATCATCTTATACATATCTGAATAACTTTAAAAAATATTTTTTAGTTGTTGATGGACTTTTTATTTTCACTTATTTGTATGTGGTGCTGAGAATCAAACCTAGTGCCCCACCCATGCTAGGCAAGTGCACTACCCCATACTTGACTAGCCTGAATAACTTGTAACATTATATATTTCTCACAAGTTATTTTGATAATTAATTATTCTTTATTTTAGCAGAGTGTGTAGAAGTTAGAGGACAGTCATCTGAAAGGCTACCATCTAGATGGGTAGTTAAAAAGTATCTTAATCATGGAACTATTTCCAAGTGAAATTTAGAAGGTGATAAGAATCTAAGATTAAACTATAATAGTATTGGAATAGTAGATTTAAAGGCATAGATTGGTTTATTTTCTACCCTTTGTAAAATAGTTTCTAGCCCCTTGAGAAATATCAGCTGATCTCTATTCATATATATCTTCAATTGTGAGAACAAAGATTGATTAAACTAAATGGCTGAAAGACACTTTATCAGAACAATCTATCACATATTAAGAAAAAACATACTTCTATGCTGAACATTCTTAGGTATATCATTTCAGCAAACTCACATAAAAAAATTCTCAGGTAGGTTGTTTCATTTATTTCTATTTATAATGTTAAGTGTAGGATCTACAGTGTCAGCAAGTACAAAGCCTAAACATAAGCTCTGAACCTCCTAGCTCAAAGATTTTAGGCAAGTTACTTATCAGCTCTGAACCTGCATTTGTGGTTTTCTTGGTATGTAAAATGAGAGTACTAGCATTAATTCCATAGGGATCCTGTAGATATTAATGTGTAACAGGAAATATACCCGGTGCCTGGCACATATTAAGTGTTCCAAATGGTAACCCTGTTGAACAGAAGGAACACCAGTCCTCACATTCTCAACCATTGTTATAGCTTTACTTCAATAAGTTCACAGAGAAGTAATATCATCTCATTACTATCTATATAGCCTTCACTAAGTCGGCTTAAATTTATGGATTCCCACTCTATTTAAAAAGTGTTCAGTATGTGAAGATTTACTTAACTTCCTTTTTTAAAAAACAAAAAAATATTTTTCCCAGCTTAGGAATCCTTCACAATCACTTTAGATGACTAAAGAAAGAAAAAGGTATCAAAAAGGTTTTCTCCAAAAATATAAGAGATATAAACTTATTTCCATCAACTTAGGTAAAGGAAAATTATACAGTATGTATCACCTGATACAATTAAGACAATTAAATATTTTGCTACATGATTCTATTTTTAGGTTTGCTGAAATCTAGGAATCATGCTTTAATCACCTGTAATTTCACACCTGAAACATTTAAGATGCTCATGGAAGGTTGGGGGAACTGATTATATACTTTTTGGAGAATAATTTGTTCATCATCTTACACAAAGGAACAATATAATAAATGTATGATCATATTAAATGCCACGTTCTTCTTGTCCAAAAATGAAGCTAGTTCACCTGTGCCGTTCAGTCATGGTTGGAACAATGACAGACGAACAAGATAGGAAAGCATGTAAATTCTATGTTACAGAGCCAAATATTTTCTTGAGTTTTTCAAATATGTAATATGTATATTAATATGTATGAAAATACTAAGTAAAGTAATTAATTTTTAAAATTCTAAGTTCATCCATAAGATTGAGGTTGTTCCCCTTTGTGCAATTTAACTACAGTTGTGTATTTAAAAATAAACAAAACAGGTCCCCTGAACTAGAAGAAAGGGAGAGTGCACTATACGTGATAATGCTGATATTGCATAGCAATTTGTAAGATGAGGCTTATTAAGACTCAATGATAAATCAAAAAGACAGTTCATGGTTTTCTAACAGTCTATAAACTTCTTTATCTTTAGAGTATAAAATGTCTGATACTATAGTCAAATTTCACTTTCATTGTTTCTGAAGGACATGACAGTCTTACAAACTGCACTGAAGTAAGGAAGAAGAAGTTTGTCTAGGGTTAAACACTAATTTATGCAAAATCCAGGTTGTGACAAGAATCCTGTCAATGTCAAGCAGCAGGTGCAGGGACTGCAGGACTGGCTGAAAACCTTGTGTCAGAGCTAAAACCAAAGTTGCTGATTTATGAAGGCTATTTGTAACAGCCCATAGGTTTTCAAAGGTGTAGAAGAAAATGGTTTCCATAAAGTAAAAATGGAAATCTTTATAATTTTTCAGTCAATACTATTAGCTTAAAGGAGCATGATTTGATCTATTATTTTGTGAAAAAAAATCAATTTACTTAAAGATTTGTGGATTAGAGCTGCATTTTAAGACCTTTAATATAAGGCTTCATTTTACTAGTAACATTCTAGCAAGGAAAGAAAAAAAAAAAAAAAGAAAATTTCAACAGAAAAAAATAGAGGGAAAAAATTCACTTGAAAGAAAGGATGGTGTGAAGAAGCAGTTGGAGTTCCCTTCCAAGAGAAGTAATTGAGGGTGGATATCCAACTCCTAATTTCAATTAGTAACTGCTGCTGCGATTCAGGATAACAACCATCACCTTGGGGAGGTGAACAATAAGATAGACTGCTCCTTCCAGAGCCTTAAAGGAAAACTAAAGAAATGGAACCAACATTGATTCAGAACCCATGTGCCTATTTCAATCATCCAGTGACCTAACAAAATATTTATTGAGCAGTTTTTGTGTTCCTAACAACCACCCTGTGAGGTTATATATTTCTACTACCATTTTCCAGAGGAGAAAATGTAACTGAGGTTAAAAAACGTTACATATGCCTAGGTTATGCTCTCTCCACATATCACAGGAGATGCAGAGGTTAAAGGAGAAAAATAGACTGATCATTTAAAACTCTTACAAGGTTTATATAAATAAATACCAAGAGCTTTCTATCTCACATTTTAAATACATAATGAAATTAGTGGATTGATGTAAATATAGAGCTTAGAGCTAATTCAGTGTTCAATAAAGTGAGTTATTAAATTAGTTCTCAAATGTAAAGTTACATTCTTTATAATGCCAGACAACAACATAAACAGTTTTATTTTATTGGTTTGATGTGAGCTATTTGACCATTTTATCCTAGTGAGTATAGAGGCAAAGAATCTGGTGCACAATGCCGAATTAGTTCTTATGTGCTACTTTACACTTACAAAATGATTTTGTAATTTATTGGTGCTATGATATACATGTGAGGGGTCCCCCAAAAGCTCATTGTGAGATAATACAAGAAAGATTAGAGGTGAAATGATTGTGTTATGAGAACCACAACCTAATCACTGCATTAATTCACTGATGGGAAAACTGAGTAGTAGGTAGGATGTGGACGAAAGAGGTGGGTTGATGGGGGCATGCCCTTGGGGATTACATTTTGTCTGTGGTGAGGGAAGCGCTCTTGCTCTCTCTCTATCCTTCCTGGTGCCATATCCTGAGCCACTTTTCTCCACCACACCCTTCTGTCATGATGTTCTGCCTCACCTCGGAACCAGAGCAACAGAGTAGGCCATCTATTGATTGAAACCTCGAAAACCATAGCCCCAAAATAAACTTTTCCTTCTCAGTTGATTGTTCCTGACAGGTCATTTGGTCACAGCAGCAGAAAAAAGTTGACTAAAACAATTGGCATTAATAACCAGTGTAATACCAAAGAGAGACTAAGAATGTGGTCAATTAGCAACATGATCGTTTTTCTTCCAATGAAGAAAGGAAGCTAGAGGCAATCTTTCTTTTTAATGAGACAAATCCTACCAGCTTAAAAATATAATAGTCATCTTTATAAAATTCATCCAAGTTAAAATTTTTCCCTCCCTTGGTATCTACAAACACAGAGCAGTATCACTTCCAAAAATATGACTACTCGAGGAAAAAAAAGTATAATAAAGCATTAAAATTCACCAAATATTGGCTGGGGATATAGCTCAGGGGCAGAGCTCTTACCTAGCATATGTGAGGCACTGGGTTCAATTCTCAGCACCACAAAGAAACAAATTCACCAAATATTTTCAAAACAGATTCTTGACATTAACTATTGTTTATTCCAAGACATTTATCCTCAGCAGCTTAGACAAATGCAAATAGATTTTGTTTAGTATACTTAATTAGCAAGTTGCTACATTTACTTAAGAATTTGTCACTAATATATTCTTAAAATAAGGGATGTTCATCAGTTTCATAATTTGGTAAATCCCCTAATAATACGTTTCTCTTTTAAAGGGAACATTCATAGCATGAACTGTGAGACAGTTTATTTTTCTAAACTTTCTATAGTTATAGAGATCATAAGTTGTTTTTGATTCTTTTGAGAAATTTTACCAACATTTTGATATGGTAGCAATTAGAAAGAAATTAATTGTCTTCATATGATGGGGCTGTGCCATACAATGATACAAGTTTACTCTGTGGTAGTTTACAAATTTACTTTTTGATCACCTGTTCTTAATAGGATTACATAGCTTCTAATTTGGATTCTATTTTATAATTTCATCACTAATAGTGGACAAAACTTTATAATTATTATAGAAAAATTATGATGAACACTACAAAATTTTTCTCATTTAAAAGTGCTCTATGATAGGACAATCTCTCTCCATAAGCATTGATAATAGATGGATAGGTCAGTGGATTAGGTTAAACCTCATGAGATTAAACAGCAACTTTAAAAAAATATATTTCCTACCTTATATTCTTGCTCTCTTTACTGAGAGAAACCCTCCAATAAATTTAGTTAACTCCACAATTTTAAAACACCAGTATCTTTCACATATGTCAGGAAGTGCATGACATGCACACACACACTGTGTCTTTCATTGCTTAGGTGGCTGAATGAAAACTTCATCTATTGAATGTATTCATATCTGGCATAAAGATGAGCTCAACATGGCCCGAAACTTTAACATTCCTGGTATTATATTAATATTACTAGGAAAAACCTAAACCTTCTTCAGAGGGCATTTTTCTTTTTTCTTTCTTTCTTTGTTTTTAAACATATAAAGCATGGTTTATTTAAAAAGGAGTAAGATAGACTTTTCCTGGGAAGGAGAAGGGGGCCCTACCTGGTATTTTGGTATCCCAAGAAGTAAGAGGTCCTGCAATTTTTATAGGTCTTAGGCTTCTGTTATTCTCCTGCTCTCTTCCTCTTATCTCTCTCCTTCCTGCATAAGTTACTAGGCCCAGGAGGTGCTCAGTGGGATGACCAAAAGGTGAGAAGAAGATGGTCTGGAGGAGCTAAACAGGAAGACAGCCCAGGGTGCATTAACAACTGTTATAACTCCCTGTAGGGAGGGATAGTCCCTGGGACAGGTTACCTTAGCAACATATTGGAGCAGGGGCAGGTTTTCTTGATAAGGGTGGAGGAAGGACTCTGAAGGCATTAACATTTCAATCTTTCTCCAACTTTTTAGACTCACTCAAATTGGCCTTCTAGATCTAACTTGACTCGATATACCTATCTATACTGCCTGCCTGCCTAATTCTGGCTTTATTCCCCCCTCTAATGATGACCACTCTGTCTGCTTCAAGCTAAGAGGAGGACAACATGAGGTGGGGCAAAAAAATTGGAATTCCATTTTAGAAGCTGGATCAGATCAAGTCTAGTTGGGAAGAACAGATTGTAAATTCATCTGGGGATGGGTATTTCTATGAGAGAGAAACAAAAAAAAAAAAAAAACTTGAGTACTGAAATGAGATTAATACAAAATAAATGTTACAGAATCTGGAACATGTTAATGAATATCATGAAGGTGATAAAAGCCGATAATCTCTCACCAGAAGTTGTAAGAGCTGAGAAGTTCAGAGAGCATTTTTCAATACTGAATTTTGCTGATGTCTTAGGGACATGATATTATTACTAGATAGACTCTCAAACATCATGTTTCTAGTGAGAACCTCACTGAAAATTGGCCAATTGGTTATCTGTTAGCTTGAACTTAATAATCATAAAAGGCTGAGATGAAATCTCAGTGTAGTTTTAATTTGTATTTCTCTAATTGCTAGTGATGTTAAACATTTTTTATATATATTTGTTGATAATTTTATTTCTTCTTTTGAGAAGGGTCTGTTCAGTTCCTTTGCCCATTTATTGCTTGGGTGTTTGCTGTTTTGGTGTTAAGATTTTTTGCATTCTTTGTATATCTGGAAATTAACACCCTGAGATGCAGGTGGCAAAGATTTTCTCCCATTCCATATCATTCCAGTCATAATGGCAATAACTAAGAATACAAGTAACAACAAATGTTGGCAAGGATGTGGGGAAAAGTGAATGCTCATACATTGTTGGTGGGACTGCAAATTGGTACAACCCTTCTGGAAAGCAGTATGAAGATTCCTCAAAAACCTAGGAATGAGCCAGGCACAATGGCCCACATCTTTAAGCCCAGAAGCTTTGGAGACTGAGGCAAGAGGATCCCAAGTTCAAAGCCAAACTCAGCAACTTAGCAAGGCCCTAGGAAACTCAGAAAAACACTATCTCTACATAAAATATTTAAAAGGGGCTGGGGATGTCGCTCAGTGGTTAAGTGCCCCTGGGTTCAATCCCCAGTACAAAAAAAAACAAAACAAAACAAAAAAAAAACAACTAGGAATGGAACCACTATTTGACCCAGGTATCCCACTCCTTGGCATATATCCAAAAAATTTAATAGTAAATTACAGTGACACAACCACATCAATGTTATAGCAGCACAATTCATAGTAGCTAAGCTATGAAACCATACTAGATGTCCATCAATGGATGAATGGGTACAGAAATTGTGGTATTTAACTCAGCCTTAAAGAAGAATGACTTTATGACATTTGCCAGTTAATGGATGGATCTGCAGACTCATGCTAAGAGAAATAAGCCAATCCCCCAAAACCAAAAATCTAATGTTTTTGCTGATATGTGGAAGCTAAATTACAATAAATGGGGAGAGGGGAAGAAGTGAAGTTCAGTAGATTAGACAAAGGAAGGGAGGGAGAACAGCAATAGGAAAGATAGTAGAAAACATCTATTATAATATTCCACATATGAAAATACCTAAGTGAGTCCCACCATCATACCCACCCACAAGAATGGGATGATAATTAGAATAAGATATATCTCATGCTTGTATAATTTTATCAAAATGAATTCTGCTGTCATGTATAAAAAGAAGAACCAATAAAAGAATGAGATGCCTATTTTTTCTTTAATTTTAGGTTTAATGGCAAATGGAATCAAATGCAACTCAATTAATAGTATAAAAAATGAGAGCATTTATTACTTTTACTGCTTTTTGTTCCCATGATGTTTATTTTCTGCCTTCATGAAGTAACTGGAGTATAAATAAACTTTGTTTCTAATGTATGATAATTAAAGAATAAAACTAAGTTTAAAATAATAGGGAAGTGATTAATTAAGACATGAATACACCTATATATGTCTAGAACTTATATTATAAAACCTAAAACTTTTTTCAAAGATTACTTATGATAACAGAAACTGCTGTCTACGACCCGTGCAGACCACTGAACTAAGAGTCACTTGAGGGAAATTCCCATGGCATTAGAATAAAACACAGACACACAATTTACCTTTAAATCAAGCCCCAGGATAGCTCCTCTGTGCTTGGCCTCAAGCTCCCCAAACGGGAGAGCGAGGAATCACACAAGAGGCTGGCAAGAGAGAGTGAGCACGTTTCGGAGTGGACTTTTATTAGGGGGACTCTAAATTCTTAGGAATGTCCATCCAATGAAGTTCAAGTGGGGGAGGGTTACAAGGACAGGTGAGGATGTGGGAAGGCACACCCATGCAGGAAGACATATTTGCTCAACCCTAAAGACCAGGGCTACCCTCTGGGTTGTCTAGGCTACCAGATCACAGGGTGATCGCCAATGCCACACAGATCAGAAGGGGAGACAAATGCTGGTCATGTGCTAGTTTGGCTTCCCACAAGAAACTTTTAGTGATATGATGTTTAGTGAATAAAGCATAATTTCTAATCATAAAAAAGAAGCATTTATGAAGAAAGAAATCTAAAGGAAATCATCCTTGCCAGCATGAGTGTCGTCATTTAACCTTTCCTCATTAATGGATAAATTTAAAACTGTACTAATTATTTTAATATGTATTTTATTACTAGAGTTCTGTATTTCACTTTTAGTTATTAAAGATAACACTGCTACTTCAGCAAGAAACCATATTGAGCATAAGTCAATGGTTTTAATCTAAAAAAATAAAATCTTTAATAAAATTAATAATATGAGTAACTGTTATTGTGCAGCACAGTAATTAGGCATTAATGGCAAGCAGTTCTTGTAAGTGGCTTTTATCACTATTATTTACCCACACACTGACAGAGATCAATACAATGCCTTTCTTAGATGGGAGGGGAAAGGGATGGACCAAGGAGAGCTACAGGCTCTTAAACCCTTAAGGATTCCCTGATCTGAAGCCAGATGTATGGGATCCAGGGGGCAAGTTCTTCTACCCCAGCTCCATGCACCCTTAGTAAACTGAGCACTTTGTAAAGACAGCTTTGTAGATTAAGTTTGGCTGAAGGTGGGCCAGCACTTACTTTACTGAGATGGAGGTGTGTCAGATGTTACTCAAAGAACTGAGCAAAGAAATCTCCATCAAGCCCCTTATCTCTTCTACAATTACTCCTCAAGTAAGGATCTAGATTTCTAATAAAACCTCTGAAGAACTTTAAACTCTGAATGATTTCTTTCTCCTTTCTCACAGGAAAAAAAAAAAAATGAAAGAACTAGAGGTACATTTATATTCTAGTTTCCCAGCCAACCTTACTAACAAATAGAAAAGTGAGTTAGGAAACAGGACTTTCAGAACATCCCTCTGCCAAAATCTTTCTTCTCAACATTGACTGAATTCTCATGCACTAGAAATGCATTCTTTGATGTTTCTACGTACATAATTCTGGGAAGATTAAAGAAGGGTAACAGAGTGGGAAGATTAAAGAAGGGGGACTGAGTGGGAAGGGGTCATAATAATCCACACTCTATAGTGAAGATTAATTTAATCAACCTGCTTTTAAATTCTTAAAGTACTTAACTCTGAAGCATGCAGAGGATAGGAATAATAGTTCTCAAATGGAGATGGTATAGGGGGAAGCAAAAAGAGTTAAATCAGCCTGGAGCGCTTTACAAATGCAAAGCTGAGAACACTAGATTACAGAAGAAAAGGGAAGAGGCTAAGCCTGTGATAAAAAAACTTATGTTTCTACAGATGTTGACAGGTTACAAATCACATTTACCCACATAGTATTACTCAATCCTCACAACAGCTGTACTGAAACTGAGACCAGGACGTGTTATGTAACTTATTCAAAGTCACCTAGGTTTGAGCAGGGACTTGAACCCAGGTCTTCTGATTCCTCCTGTGCATTTCTAGCTCCTCTGAAGCTGAAGCAGGCAAAAAGCAACATGGAAATAATTTGCCTATGACCAGACTTGTCCTCTCCCCTTCTTTCAAAGGCCAAGCAGAGCAAACATTTAACTCTCTCGGTGACTTTTCATTTTACAAAATCCTTTCAGGATAAAGCACACTGAATCCGAAAATGTTTTTCAGCCTTGGGTCCAAGAATGGCAATAAGTGATAATCAATGTCAGAAGTTATTTTTGGCTATGCTGTGCTATTTATGTGCAGTTCATTGGAACATCAAAGCAAAGTAATTCTCATGTCAGAAAGTAACATTTTTAAATAATTAAAAGTTATTTAAAGCAGTTTGCTTAAGATTTTTTTTGCTTAGCAGTTTCAGTAGAATGTTTTAACTACACCACTATAAAAATTATTTTGAAAACTGCTGAAGAACCAGGGCACCAATCTACTTATAATCTACTCTGTGGCCACTTCTTACCTATCTTAATCATTCCCCCTCAATTATTATTATCACTAAAGCATTTATAATCATTAAATGGAAAAAAAATCTACATTTTCGGTCTTTTCATAATCAACTATAAGTATTTTCAACAAGTAGGAAAGTATATGCATCATCTTCTTGAGATATAAATCTTATATTCTTTTCTAAATTATGCCTAAAATGCTTTTAATATAGACTTTCTTAATTTTTATAACAATTTAGACTTTCCTGCCTAGTCTAGAGATTAATTCTTTAATTTTTCTTAAAGGAATTATATATTTTAATTTCTCATCCTAACCATTTACATTTTTAACAAGTTTAAACACATTCAATGAGAGAATTTATTTCCTTTACTAATTATCTAAGAATACAAGAATGCAATTTGAATAGACTGTTGAAAGAAAAGTGGTATAGCACTAATCACACAGATACCTGGGAAAAGAAGCAGGTTTATTGTCAGGAGCCTGACAAGGCTACTCTGCACAGAGAGAGGGAGAGCAGCAGCAACCCCCACTTGAATGTTACCTTTTATAGGCTAGAATCATGGCTGTGCATTAGGGGTGGGTTTAGTCTTGACTGACATAGTAAGCATTCCCTGATCTTGTAGAAGGCAAGTTTGTTCCTTGGGAAAAGAGACAGGCAGTTTTCCTTTCTTGGGAAAGAAAGGAAACCAGCATGTTCCTTTATCTTCTCAATGAGAGAACAGGCAGACACTGGCACATCTCCAGGCCAGTAGGTTTTCTCTTGGGCTAGTTCCTATTTCTTGGAATAAGCACAGTATTCATAAAGTGGGGGTGGGAAAAGGAATATGGCTGCAATTATGTGAACAACTATGACCTACTTATCAATTGCAGATCTTTTATTTTAAGCCCCAATACATATCAGCCTCTAATAGTCTTTCCATTCTGAGAACAACTATCAGTAGAGTCAAGTGCAAAGTAAGCATTTATACAAGTCAGGGCAAACATAGATCAACCAGGTATATCAAGCTATCTGTGAGCTTTATAGGATATTCTAATTAACCATTCTTCACCTGAGCACCAGTCCTATCTCGGTTCCAAAACATCCAACCCAATAGTTAAAAATCATTTGACACTTTTAGGAAGAATAAAGTAGCAAATATTCACAAACAAAACAAAATAAAGGAAGAAGAAGATGAGGAGGAAGAACTGGATAAGGATTTAGAGGAGTGGTAGAGGGGAATTTCTTAAAAAGGAAAGAAAGTTCACCTAGAAGACATAAGATATTTAAAGTAAGAATACTCTCAAGCTCTTTGTATATCTCCTTCTCCCTTTCAGACTTGTTTCACATTTTAAGTATCTGATAAAGTCTAACATTCTTTTGGATACAGATAACAAATTTCAGGATTTTTTGATAACAAGAAGAGTCAAATCATCTGATCAGCTTATGAAACAAAAAATATATTAGTATACTTTCTCAAGTTATTGTTAGCCTTATTATGTCTTTTCAAAATAAAATCTCATGGTGTTGTCCTAAGTTAGCCATTAAATGTTATGAAAAATAATCACCAACACTTTAAAAAATTGTATGTCCATATATTTAAAAATTTGAAGTAGAATCAAATTGACTTCTAATATCTTGATTTGTATAATAAGCTCTTTGTTAATCTGGACAAAGAGTGTTGACCCTAATTTCCTACTTACACTATCTGGGGAAAGCAAGTATATTTATACATGATAAAAATGCCAATAAAGGTGCTGTTGAAGTCAATAAGAGTTCTAGAAGTCAATGTTGGGGTTCCCAAATTACTTCATGATTTCACTCTCACTTAACACGCATAACAAAACTGTAATTAGGAACCATGCCAGCAATGCTTCCTAGATAGTACCATTTCAGTCTGATGGTAGCCTTATTTCAATTCTTCTTAGGTGGTTTCTGAAGGGAAGGAAACACATCATCCACTTCTATTATTTCCTTTTAATCTTTTACAGACACAGATTGATCAATTTTCCAAGAAGTTTTGGTACAAAAATATTTGGTGAAAAAACATATTAACCTGTCATGCTCAGGCTTCAAGTCCAGGGAAGACCCTCCAATAATACAAGTGATCACCAGAACTCCATCAATTGTTCAACAAATAATTATTGCATTCCTTCCACCACTGTTTTAGCTACCAACCCAATTCATGGACTAACTTAAAATTCTTATGCCATCATCCTCTAAAATAGAAGGTACTTAAGAATACATGCTCTTAAGTATCAGTAGTAAGTATTCTACTTATCATGCATATAATTCCTTAGAATATCTAAGTTAATATCTAACTTAAATTCTACCTTAATTTATAAATGCTTGAAAATTATAAATTCTTATTATTGAAATAAGAATATTTTTTCCTCCAGATCTCTCAAGTGAACTCTAGCATTAGATCCAAGATTATCAGTTTGTCTGATTTAACAAATTGTATCAAGGAAGGGAGGGGGGGAAACAACAGGAGGTCTAGAGCAGTTAGATGTATTTATTTTTTCCAGGAGGCTTTGAATAACAAGCTTTTGGCCACGTAAAATATCCTATCCAAAGGCCTCAGACCCACACATTGAACACTATTAAAAGAATAAAGTGTGGAAACAAAGAAGAAGTTTTCGTCTGTTAGGAGTCTTCTCCATTTAATAATGTCCATACACCCAATGGAATTACCTCTTTGACACTTCTTTTGACTTAGTATCTAATGCCAGCTTAACAAAATGCAGGAGGTTGGAGGAGAGGGCTTTAGATTTTACCTTAGACTAGGGGACTGGAGAATAACAAATACAAAAATCTAAAAAAATAATGAAAATCCTTACTGATCATAAACATTACATGTATTATTAGGTGAGCATTACAGAAAAAGACAGCAACTGGAGTCTTCATAAATGGCAATATCTAACACTCCAGAATGAGATTAAAATATATTTAAAATGCTGGTGAGTTGTGTGTAATTACATGTAAAACAAAATCTTTATTTTATACATAAAATCCTATTACTAATATCATAAAGACTTAAAAGGGGCATAAAATTTCAGAAATATATTTTGTCCTCTATTCACATAAGATTAGTCTTGAAATGTTGTTTGAGCAGAAATTGATTCACATATAGTCTTCATTTATACTAAAAATACCACGTTAGTAGAGGTTTGGAAAATCTGTAATAATATATTTCAGAGATAAATTTTTACTCCATTCTTCAGATGAGAAATTTGAAAACTAGCAAGCTAAGAAAATAGTTAATATGTTTTCCAACTACTTCATTTAGACTTCCTATGCAAAGGGTGAGAAATAAGTTTATGAAGCCCAATATACTACTAATGCTCTAGATTTTTCAAATTGTTGTGTTAACCTGATAGAGAACATTAATAACATTTAAATAATTTTATGAACTCTAAATTTAGAAAGAAATATGAAGAATATCATTAAAATAACCATGTCTTAGGTAATACCTTGCTGTGTTATTTTTGAGAGTTATTTCACTTTCAGAAATATATGAAAACATCATAGCGAAGCCCACTATCATGTACCTCCACAAGAATGGGGTCCTAAGTAGAATAAGATATATTTCATGCTTGTATAATTATATCAAAATGGATTCTACTGTCATGTGTAACTAAAAAGAACCCATAAATAAATAAATAAGAAAATGAGGGGGCAGGAGGGAGGGCATGATGGTGATGAGAATCACTAAGGCGACTACTTTGTTATTAAGATCTACCTTTGTTTAGTGTGTTTTCCTATGATGTGTTTTGTTTTACAGAAATCATTTTTTAAAAAGGTGGTAGCAAGTAACTATGATTTAATATAAAAAGTCTAACATTAAATACTAACATTAAACATATTTAACATACTAAAAATATCTGTGCTTTAATTGACCAAAAAAGAAAAATCATATTACCCAGAAACTATATAAAGATGTTTTTACATGCAGTTTGAAATGATCACAATATATTATGATATATTGTGATTTAAATATACTTTCATACATTCTTAAAATAGCATATTATTCTCAGTAATTTAAATAATGAAAGAAAATGTCTCTATTTAATAGTATTTCCAGTGCAAAACTAAATCTCAAAATTTTCATAATATTCCATTAGGATTAGCTTTTATGCACTGAATTTGATTTTCAAATGTTAGAAATGAATAATTTTAAAAGTGCTATACTATACTTAATTTCTATTTATGTAAATAGGTTATTTATTTGGTGATTTTCCTCTTCTTTTAATAAATGAGCCCAATGCAATGAATTTTCCTCTTAGAATTGCCTTCAGTATCCCAGAGATTTTGATATATTGTTCCACTATTCTCATTTACCTCTAAGTAGTTTTATTTCATCCTTCATTTCTTTAATTATCCATGGGTCATTCAATACCATGTTATTTAGTCTCCAGGTGTTGGAGTGGCTTCTATTTTTTATTTTATAGTTAATTTCTAATTTCATTCCGTTATGATCTGATAGAATGTAAAGTATTATCTTTTTTATTTTTTGTATTTGTGAAGAGTTGCTTTGTGGACTAAGATGTGGTCCATTTAGAGAATGTTCCATGTGCTGCTGAAAAGAAAGTGTATTCATTCATTGATGGATGAAATATTCTATATATGTCTGTTATGTCTAAATTATTAATTGTATTAGTTCTGTGGCTTCTTTATTTATTTGAAGATCTATCGATTGGTGAGAGAGCTGTGTTGAAGTCACTCAGTATTATTGTGTTGTGATCTATTTGATTCTTAAGATTATAAATGGTTTGTTTTCTGTATGTAGATGCTACATTGTTTGGGTTATGAATATTTAAGATTGTTATGTCTTGTTGATGCATAGTTCCCTTGAGTAGTATAAAATGGCCTTCTTTGTCCCTTCTGATCAATTTTGATTTGAAGACCCCTGCTTGTTTGCGAGTTCCACATGAATGGTATGTTTTTTGCCATCCTTTTACCTTCAGTCTGTGAATGACTTTGCCTATGAGGTGAGTCTCTTGGAGATAGCATATTGTGGGGTCTTGTTTTTTAATCCAGTCTGCCACTCTGTGTCTTTTGATTGACGAGTTTAGGCCATTTACATTCAATGTTATTATTGAGAAATTTATTTTTATTCCCTACTTTCTTCTTTTTTTATTGACTATACCCCTAGTGTAATTCCTTCCTTTGCTGGATTTCATTTTTAATTTTGATTTATTCTTTGTAAAATATTTGGTTAAGAATATTTTGTAGTGCAGGCTTTTTGGTTGTAAATTCTTCTGATTTTTGTTTATCACGGAAGTTTTTAATTTTATAATCAAATCAGAAGCTTAGTTTTGCAGGTTATAGTATACTCAGCTGACATCAATTTTCTTTCAGAGTTTGGTAAATATTGTTCCAAGACCTAGCTTTAAGGTTTGGTTTCCATCTGAATGTTACTTGAGTTTTTTCCTCTGGCCACTTTTAAGATTCTATCCTTATTCCGTATGTTAGACATCTTCAAAGAATGGAATGTTACTCAACCACAAAAAAAAAAATGAAATTATGGCATTTACCAATAAGTGGATGAACTAGAGAATATCATGTTAAGTCAAATAAGCCAACCTCAAAAAACCAAATGCTGAATGTTCTCTCTGATTTGTGGATGCTAACCCAAAACAAGGGATGTTGGGGAGAGGAATAATAGAAATATATTGGACTAGACAAAGAGTAATGAAGGGAAGAGAGTGGAGAGGGGGATAGGAAAGTGAGTAGAACAAACTAGTCATAACTCTCCTAGCCTTGTATTTGTATACACAACCAGGGTAACTCCACATCATGTACAACGACAATAGAATAAGTTATACTTTATGTATGTGTATTCTGCAAAAACACATTCTACTGTTATGTATAGCTAAAAATAAATTTTAAAAATGTAGTACATCTACCAGTAAATCATCTTTGTATGCCAGCAGCTTCTATATATCCATTAAGAAGCTTTTGTATCATCCACAATCACCTGTAGGAACTGCAAAAGGCTGGGTAATACATGAACTATAAATAAACAAAGCAAAACCAGTACAAGTAAAGCTTATTAAAAGGAAGTCTAAAGATACTACATGGTGGGCTGGGGACATAGTTCAGTGGTAGAGCATGCACTTACTAGCATGTGCAAGGCTCTGGGGCCCTGGATTCAATCCCCAGCATGTGCGTGCACGCGCGCATACACACACACACACACACACACACAAAGATACTATGCGAAGTCATCAAGTTCCATAGCAGGATTTGAAAATTATGTTCTAAACTAACTATAACCTAGCTAAACTAACCATATACTTTGCTTCCAATTTACTTAGTGTTTACAAAGCAAAAAACGAGCACTGCCCATATGGAAAACTTTAAGAGCTTCCCAAAATATGTATAGTGGAAACAAACCTAATTTGATATTTCAGAGACCTTAAACAAATAATGTACTTAGTGCAAAAATATGATAATTTATTTGTACTAATTTATTTAAGAATCTATCTTCAAGAGTGAAAAACCTTCTGCTTTGATCAACTGGGTACTTAAACTTTTTATTAAATACTAATTGGCAGAAACTCATTGTTACATAACTGATTTCCATTTGAAGTTAATGGGTTTGTTTTTGGTTTTGTTTTGTACTGGAGATTGAACCCAGGGGCAACTGACCACTGAGCCACATCCCTACACATTTTTATCTTTTACTTTGAGACAAGTAATATTGCTATATTGCTTAGGGCCATGCTAAGTTATTGCAGCTGGCTCTGAACTTGCAATCCTCCTGCCTCAGCCTCCAGAGTCATCGAGATTTAGGCATGTGCCAGAATACCCTGCGAAGTTAATGGTTTATATAACAATTGTCTTCTAATATCTACTATGATCTTTTATATCAAATGCAAACTACGTAGTCTAATTTTATAACTGTCACTGAAATTGTTAACATGACCTGTTCTAATACATTTTTACTTATTTTTAACTGACTAATTTGTATATCCCAATTCTTCATCTTCTTTCTCATTCCAATGGGTAAGGTATTTTTTCCAATTGTAATGTTTAATATTTTTATAAGTATAGGAATAATTTATGGCTTTTTATGAATGTTGTTTGAATTTGAGAATGTAATTTTCAAACATACCTCCTGGAATGCCATTATTTAAAAAAAAAAAGAAAAGAAAACTATCTACATTTACTTCAAAACTAAAACTTGAGATTGATAATTCTTTTTTTAAAGAATGCTAATTTGGAAAAATATATACATTATTATTCCTATACAAAAACAGAATAGTTCTGAGGACTGAATTGGAGTGGCTTGTGCTCCATGCTTTTGTGTTAATGTCAGAGTGTATCCTGGTGGTATCATAACTAAAAAGAACAAATAAATATAAGTGCTATTGTGACTTAAAAAAACTCCTTTTTATCTAAAAACTTTTTTTTTCTTTTTAATTGGTAAAATAAAGCTGGGCATGGTGTAATACACCTGTGGAGGCTTAGGCAGGAGGATCACTGGAGTCCAGGAGTTCAAGGCCGGCCTAAGCAGCAGCCACACGTCTCAAAAAATAAAGGAAAAAAGGTAAAAAATAAATAAAAAAAAAAATTTAACTAAAATCCATTGTTATACCTTCTTTCATGATAATTTTTCTTAAAACTAAGATAAAATAAAGGCCTACACATTGTTTAAACAAAAACTTCAGTAAATAAGAGGATTTTCTCTACTAATATTTTGTTTTACACTCTCAAAAGAAGACTCTAATGAGACTCTAATGAGAGTATTTAAGTGTTTCTTGTAGTAAATTTTATAACTTTCTTACTTTTGTGCAAAGACCAGAATTTGGTGCATATTTTGTATATCACTTATATATACATCATTTAAATAATGCCTGGCACTTAATAGACATGCATGGAGTATTTGTTGAATAAATAAATATTTTACAGAAAAACCCGTAAGATAGGATGATCATCTAGAAGACAGTACCAATTTTCCTATAAACCATTATCTATACAATCATAATTTTATTGTTAAAAAATACAACCTAACAGTCATCACTTCATGATAGCAAGAAGCAGATACTATAAATTTTTAAAAGTTTTATACCAGAATATTCTAAAACATTTCTTAGGACATAAAAGTCTCAATAGAATCCAGGTTCTGAATGTGTATGGAAAATCAGGACTCAACAGCTTGTTCCCAGGTTTAGAAGAACAATTCAGTAGCAACAGCACCTGAAACACACAAAAGGATTGTCTAAGAGCAGCCAGAATAGCACTGCCAAGGTATTTTATAGTGCTCCCAAACTGCCTTGGGCATATTTTTACTGGTTTTGTGGTATTAGTTTTAGAGTTAAAAGGAGCCAATTTGGAAAAGACCTGCAGGGAACACAAGTAGCAGGTTTTCTTTACTCATAATATTTTCTCATACAGCTTGCCAGAATAGAGGTAATAAAAATTCATATTTTTCCCATCCTTCCAAAAAACTACGTTACCCCAAGTGTGCCAGGAAAGAATTGGGTTTTAGCTAGTATATTTAACTACTATGTTTTGTATTCCAGAAGTGTTAAGTGAATCCATGGTGTCTCCTCCCCAGGTCTGGATGTTAGCAAGTTCAGAGTCACCATGTTAGAAATTCTTTGTCTTAGAGTTTCTGGTATACATAACACTCTCTAGCTCCTTTATTTTTTAATCCATTCTTGTGTTTTGGGAATTGTGTTGATCATAAGCTTCAATTGTGAACTGCTCAAGTTATGTGTTCCGACTTAAGAACTTAAGTTCAAGTAAGTTCTGACTTAGCACAACTCAGATAGCACTGACTCACGCTATCTCCTAGGAAGAATATAAGTTGATGCCTTTAACAACTTAACTAACATTGTAGTATCATTCAACTCGCCAAAATATAGCTCTGACATGGAGGGGAGTTTTAAAAGGTATCATTTAAGAAACACTTCCCAAAATAAAGCCAAGTAATTAATATAAAAAAACTTACAGTTTAAGAGAAATGATCCATATAAAAATTACTTCTATATAATATACAAAGTACTGTAGTAAAGGTGTATAGATATGGCACTTGATAAGGCTGAGGGGCTCAGGGGGAACTTCCTGGAGTAGATGGAATGGATTCAAGGGTGGAGAGCATTGAGCCAAGTAAATAGCTGAGACAGTAGTTTCAGAGACATAAAACATGAAGCTGAGTAAAGAAAATACAGTTTTAAATTAATTATGATGTGAAAAGATGGTTCAACCAACAAGAAATTAATTAGGATAAGTATGCAAGGGTCAGATAATGGAGTCTATATGCATGCTCAAGTCTGTCTTTAATCAATAAGTGAACAATTTTTTTTAAAAAAACATTTTTTTAGTTGTACATAGACTCAATACCTTTATTTTATTTGCTTATTTTTATGTGGTGCTGAGAGTCGAATTCAGTGCCTCACATGTGCTAGGCAAATGCTTTACCACTGAACTACAGCTCCAGCCCCAAGTGAAAGATTTTAAGGAAGAAGAATGACATGTTCTAAGAGGTTCACTGTGGTGGCATTATTGATAAATTTAAGAATAATGGGGTTTAAGGCAAGGAAAACAATTTTTAAGTTGTTAATAGCATTCCAGTGCTACCCCCAAATTCTCAGATCCTTCTTTGGAAACAAGCTACAAAGAAGGCAACGTATTTAGGATTTTTTTTTTCTTTGTACCAGGGATTGAACCCAGGGGTGTTTAGCCAGCACTTTTTAATTTTTTTTTTTTTTTTTTTGAAACAGTGTCTTACTAAGTTACCCAGGGCCTCACTAAGTTGCAGAGGCTGACCTTGAACTTGTGATCATCCTGCCTCAGCCTCCCAAACCATGGGATTACACCTCAACTAGCATGAGGAATTTTTAAAACAACAGATTATACTAATTGATTATTTACAAAATATCAATACAATGCAATTAAGATTATTATAGTGTCTTAATGACAGTTAATTCCTTATTAACTGTCATTAAGACACTATTGTCATTAATGTCAATTCCTTCCCACCCCATCTCTGGTTAGAAGCTGGAAAATTGACTATTCTTGAAAACACATTTAAAAGCTACCTCTTAAATTACATGATTTCAGAAGGTAACTAATTCTGTTTTTCACTGGGTGAATATTGTTTATCTTATTTCCAATATTTAAGAGTACAATCTAGTTAGAGTCTACAGTCCCCTCATCCTAAACTGAAAATATACACAACAATTTTTAAAAAGTAGTCAATTAAAAGATCATCCAGTTACTCTAAAAATACTTAGATAGCATGAAAAATTTGGGATATTATTATTATTATGTTCTAGAAAGTTTATGATATTATTGTAAATATTTTCAACTGAGATTAATTCAGTATTATTTATTTTTACAGATAATTATAATTAAGATTAAAACTTTATTAAAATATTGTATCAGGTATTTGGAGGCATTTGGGTAATAGCACACAAAGTCAAAACTATCTTATATATTCCAAGCACCTGGTGCTTAGCAGCTACTCAATTATGGTTTGTTCAATAATTAATATTTGTTGAAGGAATTTGTCTGCTAAGTCCAATTATCTGAACAGATGTAGGTAGATCTGTTATTCTTTGTTGCTTCATCTGTGTGTGTAGTCAAACATTCATATTAATTTTTTCTCTTACTTTTGGCAGGCACACAGGGTAACAAGAAGATGTCCATGATCTTGTGGAAGATTGGCTTTAAGCTTTACCTTTACTCCTACAATCTTTGTGAGATCTCCACTGAAAGTCTGAACCATTTACCAGGCAGTTCATCAACAACTTCACATTATTCTTATAGAAACATGCTTCTGTAATCACCTTAACCTTTCACAAAATTAGCTGACAGGATGTGCATTCCCTTTCAGGAAGTCAATGTTGATTTGATCAATTTTTGCCACTTTTTCTTGCCTCTACAATGTAGGAATAGCTAAATAGAAGGAAACCCTCCCACTACCCAAATCAAACAGTTCCTTAATTTTAGAAAACTAAGTGGTCTTAACTGATGGAGTAAGAGTCTGGGCAGTACAGAACATCTCTATCTGCTTTCCAATTCTCCTGAACAGTCAGAGAGTAGCCAGGTGGAATTAGTTCTAACCAGTGAGGTTTAAATAAAATCTTGTTGGTATTCCTGGTAAAGCTTTAAGCTTATCTAGGGGGGAAAAAGGAGAAATATAGTGTTTACTTCTCCCTTACTTCTATTTTTGAACTGGATATCCAGAGACACTACTTCTAAAGAATTACTAACCCACATTCATATAAAAGCTATAGTTAATGCCATCTAGCTTTCCCAACCTGTCTCTTCCACGTTATGATTAACATCATGTTTATATCGTATAATCACTGAACACAATAGGACCTGGTTCCAGATCCCAAGTCTTAAAGCATCCTTGTAAAGGATCCATCCAACTTCCCTTATCTGAATTTCAGTTCCTTGACATCTCCAGTTACCTTTACCTCCTCCACTCCCTAAAGCCACTCTCTCCTGGACACAGCATTACCCTATCAACTAACACTAACTATGAAATACTTATTTCAAAGGTTTGTTTTTTTTTTAACATGAAGCACACATCCACCCTGATTACCCATTCTATAACTCTCTTACACCTATTTTTGCTAATATCTGGAGACTCCTTACCACTCTATTTTTTCCATGTTCTCGCCTAAGTTAACTAATTAATAGAGTCAACAAACAATTAAGAAATCCCTATGCTATGGGTTACAGAAAAAAATCTGACATAATCCTGCCTTTAAAGAACTTAATAGCATGGCAGGGGAGATATATACAATGGAAGAATCAAAACCCAAAATATTACAAATTGTGATAAGTGTTAAAAAAGTAAACAACACATGATTGAGAAGGAGAATCATGTACAAGGGAAGAGGCAGAAGGTCAAAGATACTTCTTTGAGGAGCTGATGTTATAACCAAGCCCTCAACAAGGAGAAGAGCAGTTGGTAGAATAACATGTTGGGCAAAAGGAAGACTGTACAAAACCCTTCTCTGTTCCCATCTTTCCTGTTCTCATGTTTTGGTCTTCTCCCTCTGGTCAAGCTCTGCTACACTCCTGCTTGTCCTGATCTTGTCTTTTCCTTTCCCTTTTCTCAAAACTTCCTTCTTTTTTTATAGCCACCATATAATGTAGAACTGAAAAAATCTAAAATCTTGGTCTAATAATTATTATTTATTAAATGGTAAATAATTAACTTGTATGCTCTTAATTTTAAAAAGCATCCATAATGCTATATGTTCTCTTTAAATGAAAATCAGCAGAATTTTATTTGGTGCCACACAAATTTTCTTCCTTATGAATCAATGAAATATTACTAGAAAGAAAAACCTTTATAATTCAGCAAATGACAAGTGAAATAAAATTGGACTGTGCTGAATCAGTTTTACAATAATTTCCTGATATGAAAGCTAAAATGAAACCTATTCTATCCAAGTCCTATGGGAAGAATGCTTAAGCACCCACAAAAAATTTTTAAATATTTTTCTTTTTCCTCTCTTTTATAAGCTACATATCTATAAACCTGTTTTAAAATTTTAAACAGATAAAACTATAGAATGAATTGCCTAGACCCGTGTGATGGCTTTCACTATGGTACCACCAGAATGTTACATTTGGTAATATTAGTACTTAACATGTTTACAGCATCCATACTTAGTTGTTGTCCCAGTAAAGTACAAAACATTCATCTCCAAGTTTCCATATTTTTGCATACTCCATAGGAATAGATGATTCTAGCACTTTTTCTGGCTTAATTGGGCCCAGTCTTCTTGGGGGCCCATCATAGCAAAATATTTTCTCATCACAGGGTGTAGCAGTGACAGGTCCTGCTGACTTAACAGGTCCTAATTGTCTTCCTTTCAGAGGCATTTCTGTCTCTCCATTGGGAACACCAATGAAACTATTACCTCAGACAGAACTCTGAAAGCTTCATTATTTATTGTTCATTATTTCCTGTCATAAAAATGACCAGGGTTACCTGTTTGGTTTTCTATTTTCCCATGTTTTTGGTTATTATAATCTATGGATTCTTCAGGAAATGGGTTTTCTTTTGCCTCTATATAAGATAGACCTTTTCCTGATCTCCTTTGCATAGGGGTCTCTCTTTCTAAAACTAACTTTGAATTTTTGGTGTCTCTTCCAAAATGAGAAGTTTTTTTTTCATTTCATGACCGCCTGCTATCATTTTGAGGACTATGTTCTGAAATGTAGAACACCAAAAATTATCACATTAATGCAAAATTATTGAACTACTATTTTAACATTTTCCTCCATCTTCCCACTCTTCACTTCCTTGGAGTCCTCTATTTCTAATATATGATTGTCCTTGTTATTAGAGAAGTAAATCAATGATACGAACCAAGAAAAAATGTTGGGTAATCCAAAGTCATTTGTATTTGTTGCTCAATTTTGCATTTTTATAAGGTAGCTATCTATACTATATATGCTATTCTGGTAATTCATGTCCCAAAACATTAATAAAATAGAACTGTAAATTGCTAACTCAGAAATGGCTATGAAACTGCACACATATAAACTGCACACATGACACTTGTTTGCCTCCTTTCTGAATCCTGCTCTAATTTAAAAATGTACAGCTATCATTATCAATCATAGCCTAGCATTTGCGAAAATGTTCCTTCTTAAATCTTTCTGGATCTGAATTGATGTTTGAATTTCAAATAGATATGCTATTATAGAAAAGAATTAATGGTCTGATTTATCAAAGTAATTAAGAACAGGTACTACTTGGAAATATAGGGTAAAGTAGCAAAAATAATAACAGATAATGTTCAACTTTAAACCAAAAGCAGTAATGTGGTAAATATAGGGTAAAGTAGCAAAAATAATAACAGATAATGTTCAACTTTAAACCAAAAGCAGTAATGTGATAAATATATAAAAGATAGTATTAAATGGCTATATTTCATGTAGTAGTTTTAATTCTATTTCATTTTTGTTCTACGTCTTATACTTTATTCCTCTGTTGTTCAGGCAGTATTTGTATAACTTTATCATCAAATACTGTGATTAATCTTTGGTGAACAATGCTTTTTTGTCATACTTCATAATCAACACACAGGTCATATTCTTTTTTTTTTTTCTTGTTTGGTAGTGAGGACTGAACCCAGGAGTGCTTTGCCACAGAGTTACATCCCAGTCCTTTTTATTTTGAGACAGAGTCTTGCTAAGTTGCTGAGGGTCTTGCTAAATTGCTGAGGTTCACCTCGAACTTGCAATTCTCCTGCTTCAGAAGGAGTCACTTGGATTATAGACGTGACACAACTCCAGGCTATAATTTTTCTTGTATTGCTCCAGAGTCAAAACAATTCCAAAGATGGGCACCACTGACAATTTGACTGAGCTTGTTCCTTGCACTGCAAGAAAATCTCACTGACCTCCAGACACTATATGCCAAAAGCACCTTCCCCCTGTATCCCCAGTCACTATGACGACTACCAAAGCTATTTCCAAACACCTATTGGAAGCAAAAAGATTTCAGGTAAATTGTTGAGAGTAAAAGGAATAAAAAAGACCTTCAAAGTTTCTGAGTAACAAAACAGATCACAGATTAAAGATTAAGGCTCAAAATGGCAAAAAAACAAAATACCTTATTAAAACTTCACAACAAAATCACTCAAAGCTGGAGGCCAATCTCATAAATTTAAATACCTTTAAAAGTAAAGGAAATGGGGTAAAAATGGGAGCTCATATCCCACTTGAATCAAAGTGTGAAATATGATATATCAAGAACTATGTAATGTTTTGAACAACCTACAATAAAAATTAATTTAAAAAAAAAAGTAAAGGAAAATAATTTTCTATGTAAAAATCTACAATGAAATCACCCACTAATTGTGACAAAGAATACATTTTGGAAATATGTAAGATTTCAAACACTAGCCAAGAGAGATTTTTCCTAAGAATGTCTAACTTCTAAACATAATGAAAATGTCTTATTTTAACAACTGTATTCAATTAAATTTTTCTCAATTTTTCAATTGTGCTAACATTGTTAATTTTGTCCAAAAGTAAAGATTCAGGGTGACCATAAGTAGGACAGGAATGAGCACTTCAACAGAAAGCACATATTACTATTTTTCCTCAAACATTATTAGAATATTAAAAATCACTGATATCTTTGATGATCAGAAGGCACAAAAAAAAATAGGCCATCATGACATTAACTAAATATCCTGGAGTACAAATAGAAACTGGATAACAATGCATACAGAAAAAGGTCCAACTAGATTTGGCAGGTGGGGGAGAATTTGCTTTTAGTTCCTCTAAAGGAAAAAAATGAGACACTACCTAGTCTATCATTTAAGATTCTGAGTATGTGAAGTATGCTTGAAAACTATATTAATAGGACAATATTGAACTTCTTCCTTTGGTTCCATATCTAGTCTACTTAAAAATTTTTCTGAATTTTTCCATTATTATTTTTACTAATATCTAACAACTATACTTATGAATTCAATGACTCTTATACATCAGTTTTCTTTCATCAAAAGTACGGTTCTGGAAAAGCAAACAAGAAATTCCTTCATTATTTGAAACAAATAAATAAGCTTAGAAAACTGAGACTAAAATGGAAAAAGCATTCCATTTAACTCTTTTTTTTTTTTTTTTAAAGAGAGAGGGAGAGAGAGAGAGAATTTCAATATTTTTTATTCTTTAGTTTTCGGCGGACACAATATCTTTGTTTGTATGTGGTGCTGAGGATCGAACCCGGGCCGCACGCATTCCAGGCAAGCGCACTACCACTTGAGCCACATCCTCAGCCCCCTCCATTTAACTCTTAAACATTATTTTTGATTATTGAATTTATGACATAAATGAGACTATAGAATAAAATAAATAATTTTACTAATAATGAACATGCTATTTCTGTTTAGCCTTCAGTTGGACAGGAATGCATCAAAACACATTGGGGTAGATTTTGACAGAGTTTAAATACCTGCAGGAAAAGTCTGGCACTACACAAGAAAAGTAAGCTTATAAAATCTATCTCTGACTTGCTGTAAAGAACACTGAGCTTAAAACCAAATAAACTGCTCTCCTACTTTCTAGTAACGAGTCTTTGACAACATCACAAAAACTTCCAGTTTCATCATCTATAAAGTGTGGATAACAATACCTACCACAGGATCATGGTGAAGGCTCGATTAGAAAATATGTGAAATTACTTTCTGAAGGATCTATATAGGGCCTTTGGAAGTAAAATGACCACTAGAATTAAATCCCAGTGCTAACTCTGAGCAGCTGTGACCCTGTACAATAAGGAAGATGTTACTTACCTCTTTCCTTTTCTCAGCTACTCCTGATAGTTACTGAACACTGACTACAGATAGGTCAACACTCTCCTAGTCACTGTTTATGAAGCAATAGATAAGACCCACACCTCTCTACCCTGTGGTACTTCAGCAATTAAGTAAATAGAACAAACAACATAGCTTAAAACTGATAAATCTGTGAGGAACTAAACAGACTAAGGTAAAACTGATGGGTTATCCCACTGTAGGAAAAGAATTTCTCTGAAGTAGTGATGTTTCAGTTTAGATCTAAATAATGAGAAATGCTATAAAAGTAGAGTAGAGTAGTCTAAGAGAAGGGAACAACGCATACAAAGGTCCTGGACTAGTAACCTGCTTCACTAATTCTAAGTGAAAACATAATCATCATTAATTATTCATTTCAAAGGGAAAATACTGTGTATTCTAATATCCCCAAATTGATATCCACTTATGGTAATAAAAACACCAAATCCAAGAAACAATGATCACACATAAATTGACATTAGTTTTAATAATAATATGGCATTTTTCTTTCATTAATTATTCAAAGATGTACTGCTGTTTTCCTGTTTTCAAATTCTTTCATAGCTATGATACACATTAAACCGAAGACTAAGTTTAAAATACACATACTTCTTATACTTAATGTTCATAAAATTAGTTTTTTAGTACCCAAAACACCATAAAAAAGAGAAAAAAAAAGTCAGTTTTAAAAGTAGGGATTGTAAAGCAGATAATTTCAATTATAAATAAACAAATCATAAGAACTCTAAGACACAGTGCAACGCGCAGCAACAACTGCAAAGATACCCTTGTCCAGCCATGCCCAAAACACATGCAAATCCAAGCTTGTCCTTCTAATACAAGGGAAAAAAAATGTCTAGTTCAAGAAAATGCCTCATATAGTTTAAAAAAGAAAAGAAAGAGCTTACTTCAGGGCACAATAATATCCCTATTTTACAGATAAGAAAGCTGAGGAGACTTGGCCAAGGTCACACAACTAGCACAGGTAGAGCAGGGAATGACCATCCATTGAGGTTCCAAGCATCATTATTAACCTCCTTCTCATATATGTCTCCTCAAGCAAAACCACCATTATGCTACTAACATTAAATCATTAATAACTGTCAGTTATTTTCACTATTTTCTCCTGGAACTCAGGTTAGGATTACATAAAAATATTTGTTTTTGCTAGAGGTTAAAAAAAAAAAGCACTAGTTGGATAAATCGTCATTAAATGAAACTACACCTGGTTTGGGTAACTTAGCCAACTCATCTCCCTTTCCTTCTCTGTAAACATATTGTAGAAATATGGTTATATTACAAATTTCATACCTTAAACATGCTATTACAATGAATTTTAATTTTTCTTTTATCTCTAAAAATGTTCTGTAATATCCTTTGAAGAAAGCCAGTTTTGCCTTTCTCCATCAGTTATTAAAAGTCACCCTAAAACAGAGCTTCGTTTTCTGGTAAAAGTAATGTCTTTTTCCAAGCATTTTCAATTTATTAGGCTCACACACACGTCCATGCCTGCACAGTGCCCAAACATGTCCCAGGTCCTCTGGCTTCTCCTCAAGTCTCAGCACAGATTTCATTTTTTCTGAAAGAACCATCTTCCCCAACCCCCACCAAGAGGAGTCAGCCACCCTTCCTACATGCTCTGGTACCAGCAGGACAGTGCACAAAGCAGAACTGCTCCAGACTCTGCTAGACTCTAAGAAACCCTGCCCTGTTTTGTTTACCAATATTTCTCTTCCAACACAGTGCCTGGCACAGGGTTGATTCAAAAATGATATTGTAGGTGGGATAAATGACCACTCTCTGGTACTTTTCAGAGTGAATAAACTTTGCTTTTATGAAGAGAAAACAATATTGAAAAATAAAGCTTTAGTAACTACTGTCCCATACCACTGTAAAAGCAAAATCTCTTATATTCCTTAGTCCCTGTGTTTTCCTAGCAACATCAAGAGAAGAGTAGTATCTGTGCAAGCCCTCTATGAGCATAATGATACTTTTTTCTCCTATAGAGGAGATTTAAAGAGGTGATGAGGACATGGCTTTGCTGAGCCCATTCATTATATTTCCTGTCGCCCTAAAATCCTTATTTTCTTCCTTCCAACCAACCCCATAAGTAAGCACATCAGTCTCATTTCTTTGTTTCTTTGAAAACTCTTCTGAAATTGGATTATTTTCAACTTTCTAACATACATAAAATAACACAAGAACTATTAAATCATATGTAACACTGCTAATTTACTATCATTCCCATGCCACTATCATTAATGCCTCATCTCATTAATGCCATCTGTCTAAAGGTACACTGGTGGACTCAGGCAAGCCAGGCAAGGTTCCCTTGTTGATAAATGGGGCACTTATATGTGAAGCACTAGACTCACTGGCCAAAAATAACTTAGAAATAACTTTTGTTATTTTTCTTTAATTCAAATATTTGTATTTATTGAGGAAAATATACTAGAAAATTATAAGTAAACATAACATAACACCATTTATTATCACAATTGTAAAAACTGAAAAAAATAAGTATTTGAACAACTGAAATTGTCATATAGGAAACATCAGTCAAGTGCAAAAAAACTAAATTTAACTTTTGTGATCTCTTCTTCCAGGATCATGAGTATAATGACTCTAAATTCAGTATTATTCCATCATACATGTTCTTGCAAATGTCACACTAAACTACTACTAGATAAAAAAAAAAATCTCTTACAATTTAGATGCTAAAACATGCTAGTGAAATTTTAGCTAATTTTTAAGGGTTGTAAAAATTCAAATAAAGGGAATTCTTAAAAAGAAATACCAAAGGAAGTTCATTTATGGGATAGAATAATATTTCTTAAAAGATCATGGTACGCCAGTATAACAGGTTATCTACTAATATATAAGCTGCTCCAAGGAGAAGAAATGCTCTAACAATTAAACAAAAACAAATAATTAGATATTTCTAACAAAATGATAGTATAAACTGATTAGTACATAATGTACATTATAGCAGAAACAGAACACTAGCATTCTATGTCTATATTTAACCAGTGTATACTTTTTGTTTTCAAAATTTTCAACTAATTCCTTTCAATTACATAAATCAGGACTTTTGGGGTAAAATATCTTTAGTTGTTGAATATTATCTATCATGATTACAGCATGCTTTATCTCTAAAAATTTAGGTAGCTCAAAATTTATATTAGTTTGCTCTATAAAAATATTCTATATGATTCTGAGATTAGAAAGTATACAGACAAGGAATATTTCCCATTTCTAACAAGTACATGTACACAAGTGGTAATTAGATGATAATGTTTTCCATGTATTATAAAAATAAAAAAAAATCTTTAAAAAATATTTTGGTGGAGGCAATAACCTATCTGTCCAAACCCATACAATGAAACTATCATGCTATACTAAATGTCATTCTTGACTATTCTTTTCAAAATAACCATCTCCGTGTTTATATTGCACTTCATCTACAGAGATTCTTCAGCTTGTCCTCAACTATACTATTTCACTATTTTTCTAAGTCTGTATTCAGTGGTGGACTATACCCAACTTGAACATCTTATGAGAAAATGTGTAAACTGCCTGTTAAATTATAGATAACCTGAAATCAGCCATGGTGGGAATACTTATACCACAGAAATCAGCAAAAGCTAAAAGTCAGGCATCTCCTGCCTTTCACTTCTATATCTTCTCTAAGACCCAGCTGTGACACATGCACCAGCACACTATTGGCATCTAGGAACCTAGTGAATACTTTCCATCCTTATTTCTCAGCGTTCTCTTCATACTCCTTCTCATGAGGTGCTTTCTCATCTCCTGTGCTGACTCTTCCACCTTCATTTGATCTCTAAATTCAACTGTCTGCTTGATAACACTCCTTGATCTTTGAAACTTAGCTTGTTTTAAAACTGAACTCTTTCCTCCCAAAATAAATAAGTGCTTAGACATGCAGCATGAAGAATGACTTCTGAGTTGGGAACAAATCAGACAAGTTTCCAAATCCCAGTTCTTGACTTTTTATAGGTAATATATTTTATTTCTTCAAGCCTGTTTGCAAATGGAAGTAATATATATTTTACATTTGCACATGATTAAATGAATGAAGAGTATACAAAGAACCTACCTCAGTTCCTGACACATAGAATATGCTCAATAAATGGCAATTATTATTTTATGGTTAGTAAATATGTAAGGAATTGATAGGGAAACTAATTGGGGGGATAGAAGAATGGCAAAACTAAAAAAGAGGCTCATGCATTCTAGTATTCTGAGAAGAGCAACACCCATCTTACACAAAACTAAACACCAAAAAAACTAATTATACAGCATATGCCTTAATGTATGTCATATACCATAATGTAGAGTTAATATGTAATCACTACACAAATCAGATATGGCATCTACCCAGAAAATTTCAAAAATTCAAAACAAAGTATAGCTGGACCATTTGAATTTAAGAGTGCCTCTAACAACATTCTAATAAAACTGTGATCCCAAAAGAACTCAAAAGAACCTACACAAACTGGGCATAGTGATGTGCACCTGTAATCCCAGTGACTTGGGAGACTGAGGCAAGAGGATCTTTAAGTTCAAGGGCAGCCTCCGCAACTTAGCAAGTCTCTCTCTCTCTCTCTCTCTCTCTCTCTCTCTCTCACACACACACACACACACACACACACACACACACTAGATGGAGATGTAGCTCAGGGGTAAAACACCCCTAGTTTGATTCCCAGTAGTGTAAAAAAGAAGAATCACCTACACAATCTCTTTTCGTGACACTTTATAGAGACTAATTCTCAAAAAAGTAAGTCCTTTGGAGTAGCCTGTAGTTAATGCTAAACATGTTTATAGCAGTGCTCAATATATTACTAGTCTAAGAAAGCATCAACATTTATAATGCATTCAGAATAATTAAGATTTCTAAAATATGCATCTTAGAACTCACAAATTCCCAAGCAATTAATATTGCACTTAAATTATTAACTACATTTCTATGTATTTACAAAGTTGAAATATATAAGTAGGTTAGCAAAAGAAAGAGCAACAGAATGAAGTCTGGCAAAGACATATCAAGGGTGACCATATGCAAAATCTTCCTATCAATACTGTTACTCTTATTGGGCCCACAAAGCCTGGACCAAAAGAACATAAAAATTATCTACAAGTACAACTGCCTTCTCTCTATATATGTATAAATATATCTTATAGCTGTTTGTACTTCTGAGTTGTAATGAATCTCTTCCACGTGATGTCATCATTAAAAAGTATTTAGGGCAGAAAAGCTGCTACTGATAGTATTAGTTCTAGGTCAGACAAATATTTAAAAACAATGAAAGTGCAAACCAAGCAGTTTTCAATAGTGCTTGATTGAAGTATTTCCTAAGCATTCAAAAAAAAAAAACCCTACCTAATCTTATTTTGTTAGGAAACTTTTGAAATGAAGGACTAAATATTATTATAAGTTAGAAATATATGCCAGGAAACCTAGTGTCTAGTTTGTGAGATAAAACAAATCACAAACTAAAGGGACATAGAGATATTTATTAAAAAGGATGTTTATTTATTCTTTACTAGTATAAACTATAAAAGAAAGAAAAATATATAAGAGCACAATAGAAGTTATTTTTTAAATAATTTTTGAGTTGTAGATTAACACAATGCCTTTATTTGCCTTTATTTTGTTTATTTTTATGTGGTGCTGAGGATGGAACCCAGTGTCTCACTTGTGCTAGGCAAGTGCTCTGCCACTGAGCCACAACTCCAGCCCAAATAGTAGAATATATTTTAATCAAATATGGTTGGTGTATTTGTAAACTAGCCTTTCAAAACCACTACATCAAATCATAGATGAGTTACTATCATCAAGTTTGAATTCATTATGATTTAGGAGACACTAACCGTCAAAAGGAAACGTAAGGGGTCAGGGAGATGAAAGGAAATCAAAGGAGACGTGGGTCAGACCGTGTAAAAAGGAGTTGGAACAAGAATACCAAGAAGTTATAGTCAGGAAGAAGTGAGAGACTAGGAAGTCACAACAGAGATTCTCCTGCTAGCCTTTCAGAAGCTAAAACATGACTATGGCCTAAGTGTGACCCATGTGGCAACAACCTGAGAGACAGCCACAGGAGGAGCTGAAGGCAGTCTACGGCCAGTATTAACAAGAAAACGGTATTCAGTACTATCCACAAGAATTTGAATTCTGCTAAAAATTAGTGATCCTGTAAGAGGACCTTGGGCCTCAGGCTAGACTAAAATCTTGATAAGCAGAAACTACAAGATAATAAATTTGCATTTTTTTAAGAAGCTGACTGGGGCAGTTAATTACACAGCAATAGAAAACTAATGTTTTGTGCTTTACAACAAAGAAAATATTGTTCTTCCATGTTACTGCTTATAAATCTGTATTGAAGATTTTTATATTAAAAATATTGAAGATTTAAGATTTTGGGGCCTGGGGATATAGCTCAGTTGGTAGAGTGCTTGCCTTTCATGCACAAGGCCTTAAATTCAATCCCCAGAACCACACACACACACATACACACACACAAAATAAGATTTAAGATTTTTATATCGAGTTAATATATATTTTTATATCTATATTAAAGATTTTTTTTTCCTCAAACAATATGTAGCTTTTTTAATATAATCTAGCAAAAAAGCTTCCATTTTCATGAAATCTGAATACTTCAAATCTTTTTTTAATATACACAATGGAATGTTACTCAGCATTAAAAGAGAATAAAATTATGGTATTTGCAGGTAAATGGATGGAGTTGAAGAACATCATGCTAAGCAAAGTAAGCCAATCCCCAAAAGCCAAAGGCTGAATGTTCTCTCTGATAAGTGGATGCTGATCCATAAAGGGCAGGGGCGCCATGGTGGGTGGGGGTGACGGGTCTAGGAATAATGGAGGAACTTTGATTGGGCAAAGGGGAGGGGGCATAGGTTGAATGAGATGGGCATCATTATCCTAGGTACATGTATGACTGCACATATGGTGCAATGCTACATCCTGTACAACCAGAGAAATGCAAAGTTGTGCTGCTGTGTACAATGAATCAAAATGCATTCTGCTGTCATATACACCTAATTATAATTAATTAATTAATTAATTAAAAAAGAAAGAAAAAGAAAGATACAGAAAAGTGTGCATAGTATAAGTTTTGCCTGACATTGGAGTATGTATAAGGAAATTAAGACCTGAAGAAACAGTTAAACCTGAATATTTTTCATAGTAGGTTTGATGAGGATTAGAGAGCTGTGGAGAAATCTGATAGGGCAAGACAGGTATAATATAATAGCAATAAACTGGGGAAAACAAAGGACAAAAAGAAAAGAGGGGTTGGGGTTGTGGCTCAGCAGTAGAGTGCTTACCTAGCAGGTGCGAGGCCCTGGGTTCAATCCTCATCACCACATAAAAATAAATAAGTAAAATAAAGGTATTGTGTCCAACTACAACTAAAAATAAATTTAAAAAAAAAATAAAAAGCATATAATCTCCAAACTTATTTGGCTGAATTTAAAATATAACTTAAAGTGAAAACTGAATTTAAAAGTATATTTACTTAGTCTTTTGGAATCATATTTTTAAAATTTACTCTTTAGAAAACACCATAATCCATTCTTAGGAAAAAGCCATATAGTTAACATACTTACTTTTTCAGTATTTATGTTACTCACTGAAGTATATCACATTAAGAAATACAATATATTTTCTCACTGTGTGAACATTTTTATACAACATATAATATGTAAAGATAGAATAGAGACCAATCTTACAATCGAAATAAGTTATGTAAGATTATTTAATAAGCTTTCTAAAATAATAATTTATCTACACAGCTAAATCTACCACTTATTAGGAGTAAAGTTGGGAGAAGTTATTTGGTGAAATTACTCACCATACAATCAGGGGGCATTCTTCTGTGCTTTCGTCAAATAGAAAATGCACTAAATAAGTTTTTAAACACTCAGAATAGAAGTTCATATCATCAGCTGCTTTAACCTGTTTGTATAATCCCAAATAAAAAATGGCCTATAAAAAGAAACCTATTTAAAAAAGAAATCTACTTTAAGTTAGCCTACCTTCTACATCCAAAGTCCCCATTTTAGATTCCAGGAAATCAAATAATGTGCTTGGTGCTCACGGCCTTGTATTTTCCAGGTCTTCTTCATCTTCACATCTTACTCCATATCTCTGCCTTTTCCTCTATCTTAAGACTTAAAAGTAAGACAGGCAGACATACACATATATATGTGTGTATGTATGTGCATGTATATATGTCTGTGTATATTTATATATCATATATGTAAAATGGAAGGAGAAAATCATTGAAATATAATCAGTGTTCATTTTAAGCAGGATTTTATATTTATTTCTCTTTTTTATTATTTTTAATAATAAAAAAGCTTTTATATTAAATAGTACTTTCAGTCCATTTGGTGCCATTTTCCCAAATATGGAACATCCATACAAACTTAAACTAAGCAACAAATATACTACTTACTTTGAAACAATTATTATGCTCATAGAATTAAAAACCTGAGTATTAATGAATTAATCCTCTAAATGAGCTACCTAGAAATTTGAATTTGCTTATGTAAATTATATTCTAAGGAAAAAAAATTTTACTGTTTTCTTTAATAATGGAATTTTATTTTATTTTTATTTTAGCTGATACATTGTAATTATAAATAATAATGGGATTCTTTGTGTAATATTCACACACCCACATAATTTGATCAATCTCATTTCCCAGTACCTTTCCTTTCCTTCCTCTCCTCCATTCCCAGACCTGCTTGCTCTACTCTGCTTATCTCCCTCCTGTTATTGGTTTCTTTTTCTTTTTGGTACCAGGGATTGAACTCAGGGGCACTCGAGCACTGAGCCACATCCCCAGCCCTATTTTGTATTATATTTGGAGACAGGGTTTCATTGAGTTGCTTAGCACCTCACTTTTGTTAAGGCTGGCTTTGAACTCAGGATCCTCCTGTCTTAGCCTCCTGAGCTGCTGTCATTACAAGTGTGCACCACCAAATCTGGCCTGTTATTGTTATTTTAATTACTGCATTATAATTATACGTAATTTATATACATGTATAATTATATATATTATTAATTATATATTATATTATATTAATTATATATATATTATTATATATTATATATTATATATTATATATATTAATTATATATATTATATTATATTAATAATATATATAAAATTATAAAATGTGGGATTCACTGTGGTAAATTCATACATAGGCACAGCATAGTTTGGTAGATTTCATTTCCCAGCACTTCCCCATGCCCTTCCTTCCTCCCACCCTCTTGATCCCCTTCTATTCTATTGATCTCCTGTCTCTTTTTATGAAATTTCCCCTGCTTTTTAAAATTAAAAAAATAAAAAAATAAAAATAAAATAAAATTATTTCTCTCTCCCCTGCCACCACTGTCTACCTTCCACCTGAGAGAAAACATTCAACCCTTGGTTTTTTGAGTAGCTTATTTTACTTAGCATAATGTTCTTTAGTTACATTAATTTATCAGCAAATAATATAATTTCATTCTTCTTTATACCTGAGTGAAATTCCATTGTAACCACAACATTTCTAAAAAAGATATTAAGAATGGGACTTGAAAAATCATATAATAACTTTTGTCATAAAATAATTTAAAAATAACACCAAATAAAATGTATTTTCTTATTAATTTAAAAAAATATCCAGACTGTTTAGTCATTTATAAAAGTGGCATACTTCTAGAAATAATTAATAGAACTGGTCACTTTCTCTCACACTTAACCCTATTAAATAAGGCAAGGTTAGACATAGTTTATATAGAGATGCAAATATCTCTATGGTCCCGAGCTCATATTACCATTACCATGCTACACATAGTTACAGCCCTCACAGTGATAAAACTCAGTCTCTTTTGATAACATATATCACTCTGAAAGGTAAATAATAATACCTGGCACATTGCCTAATATGTTATACCTCTTGAAGACACACTCAGAACAGGTTTCTGTTTATTGTGTTAAGAAGTACACTCAATGCTGCTTCTAAGTTGTTGCCATTATCCATATAGCACTTGCCTGGATGCTTCCTTACTGAAGCCAATTTCTGTTATATGCTTCAGTGCCTTCTCAACAACCTGTAAGGAACGAATAGAAAGCTATGTTGACAATCTAAATAAACTGAGGTATGCATTTTGCTATTTACTGTCTTTTAACTCAAAATTACATTTCATATTTATGGGGGAAAAAAGTCATACGAATACAACATTCACTTACTATTTGTTCATACTAATAGTCAAGGAAGAATCTGTATGAAAATCTATTGTGCCTTGAGTACTCTCTAACTTAGCAAGTTCCAGTGCAAATGTAAAATTAAAAAAGAAAATCTCAGAATATATAATAAACCCTTTTTTTAAAGAGAGAGAGAGAGAAAGAGAGAAAGAGAGAGAATTTTTTAATATATTTTTTTTAATTTTTGGTGGACACAACATCTTTATTTTATTTTTATGTGGTGCTGAGGATCGAACCCAGCGCCCCGCATATGCCAAGGGAACGCGCTACCGCTTAAGCCACATTCCTAGCCCCTAGTAAACCCTTTTAAAGTAATACAGTGAAAAGAAAATTACCCAGTAAACATTTTTCATGGTTAAAAAAGATGGAAAAATTTGATACTCCTCCATAGAAGAGAGGAAATACAATTTATATAGCGCTCTCCAAAAACTCAAAGACAAGTTGAGGCTATTTTTAACAAATATTAATTTTATGATTGATTCTTTAATCTTACCACCTATCCATAGACACCTGCTTCCCCTCTGATTTAGTTCACTTTTCTTTCTGTAAAACTTCTCTGTTTCATTTGCCAACATCGCTCATATTGAGATTACTGCTGGCACCACTGCCACCTCCTCCAAGTGTCTTGGTCTTTAGTATAAGAGAAACATAAAACAGATGTAAGTAAATAGCATTTTAAAACATCCTTATAAAACAAGTTATTATTAAAATATGTTAAAAAAATAAGTAATTAAAAGTTGCTAAATTAGATTTTAGATGAAAAAATGAATAGCTTACTCTTTTTAAACAGCACAGATCACAGATAAGTACTAGCCATCCTTTCTCCTCACAAGTCCAGGTCAAACGATACACATTTTACAGGATTATAATCTTTAAGTCTCTTCAAGGCAAGTCATCAAAATAAACTTAAATGTACATCAACATAAAAGAAACAAAATAACGATTATAATGATTAGTTGTCAGAATGATTCTAGGATAACTATATGACTGATATATTGAACCTAGGTTTTAAACCCATCTACAAAGCAAGATTATCCTTAGCAAGGTTCTAAACCTGTGTAAGACTCAGTTAAATTATGTCCATTGTCTAGTATTATGATTCTATAATCTTAGAGAGTAAACAAATAATGTAAAATTGAATGCTGTATTAAAACTACTAATTTTTATTTATATTAGTCATGTCATTTCTTATCAACTACATACAAAGTCTTTTAAGTCTATATTTCTTATTTTGTCTGACTTATTTTTAAAACTATATATGACTAAATTTGAAAACTTGATTTGATCTAATTTTTGTCTTTTCAAAACTATTATGAAAAGACGACCACAAAGAACTTTGTATTGGAAAGATACAAATTCATATGTGAAAAGCATCCTTCTTGTACAACAGTAATTTAAACACATGGTTAGATAATATTTTATAGTTTTGATAGCTTTAATAAAAAATGGAAGTGAAAACTTTGTTAGATTTTTTATTAGAGATAATGATCAATATTTAAAACTGTTTCAAAATGATTACAGTAAGAAAGCATCTTAGATATAAATGTATATAACATTGGGAAAATTATTTAAAATCACATAAAAAGTGAAACCTGAAAAATAGAAAAGTCATGTTAGATGAACATTAAAAGATAACAAATTAATTATCTCTGTTGGGTAATTGATGCTGCATAATATTTAATTTAAAACAAGATTAAAATCATATCTTCAAAGACCAAAGACTCGTTAATGAAGTCATTCAATTTGGGGTTTATGGGATTTCATCAAAATAATAGATTTGAAGACAGGTATGGTGATACACACCTGTGGTCCCAGCTACTTTAGAGGCTGAGGCAGAAGATTACTTAAGCCCAAAAATTCAAGAGCAGCCTCAGCAATCCAGAGAGACCCCATCTCGATAAATAAATAAATAAAATGTCTTGATAATCATTACTGGTTTAACTGTAAGGAAAAATGAAGGTTTATGTTGATGTGATACAAAGTTTATTAAATAGGAGACAATTTAGCATAGTTAAGTACCCAGACTTTAGACTAGCTAGACAGGGCTTGTACTAATCCTTGCTCAGCCATTTACTAGTTCCTGTTCTCAGACAAATCACTTAACTTTCACCTTCCACTGAGCCTCAGGTTTTCCATTCTTAAAAGAGTTATAAGAAAAAACTACATTGAGAGGATTAAATGACATCATCAATAGAAAGTGATTATCTCAGTAACTAGCACAGGGAAAACAATAACATATAGTATTTACTATTTTGGTTAATACACTAGAACATAGTTACCTAAAAAGTCTGGAGTCTGACCTATCCCAAATGAAATATATTTCTGAAATTTATATTACATAATTCCAAAAGTGCTTTTTCTTTTTATGAATTCAGGAAGAGGATAAAGAGCACTTTCAGAATTGCTTTTCACTTCTTTAAAATTGTTACTCAAAAAACATAAAATCTAGAACCATCACAACTTAGATATTACCCACTATGTAACTGGTATTGACCTTTATCAACTACATCATCTTGTTCACGATGTGAGTGAGGTATATGTGGAATCATCATGACTGTGAAATTCAAGGGGGCTCTTAATGCTGCCTAGCAATCTTATTGTGTATTTCCCTAACCCATCTACTCTCCCATTCTATATTACTATCTTACACATTTCCCTCACTTCTGGATCCTCCAATACCTTTCCCTTTGTTGTTACTGTTATCTTACTTCATTTTCTTACTTAAAAAAAACTAATGATACATTTTCTGCATTCTCTTGTTTTTGTCCCATACTATTTATCACAGCTTGACTAGTTCAACTTCTTACATCCAACCTCTAAAGTTGAAATGTAACTGGATTAGTTCAGTAATCTAACTCATCTAATTCCAATCCTCCTCTACAGTCTAGTCTGAACAGAACAGCCAGAATTAACCTTCTAAAAAATAGCTCTGTTAATGCTATTGCTGTGCTCAAAACCTTCAAAAAGCTCCCTATTTTTCTCTGAATAAAGGTTCCCCATATTCTCTCTGAATATGGTCTTTACAATGGTTTGCAGGGACCAACTTAAGCTGATGGATCACCTTCTCTCTTTACTCTTCTACTTTATATCCCTTTACCAATTCCATGGCCTCCCTTGCTTTCCTTGAACATATGTTTCTGCTTTATAGCCTTTGCAATGGCTTTTCCTCTCCCTTGACCACTCTTCCTCAGTAATTGCACAGATAATTCTCTTATCTCTTTCAAATCTTGGCTCAAATCTCACTAACTTGAGGCCTAATCAGACTATTACACTCAAAATTGCAGCCTGCAAGTTACTTATTTTATATGCTTATATTATTTATGATACAGATCTTCTATATTATGCATGGATTAGTCCTAAAATTCTTACTGGGTTAACCTTAGGCAACTCCCTAGTAATTTAGTTTTAAATCTCCACCAACTCTCTGTTATGTAAGTTAAGAAGTTATTAAATCTGTTCATCTCTAAAAAATAAAAATGTTATTTTGTAATTTTCAAACATGTTTATTGAGAGCTTTGAGGAAAGAAGTGTCATGATCTATACCAGTAATAGTAGTAGTTCTAAACATCTTAAAAATTGTCCGTTTTAATTTTCACAGTAACCATATGAAGTAGGTACCACTATTGTCCCTGAATTTCACATAGATGAAGAGTGTTGGGGTACAAAAGCTAAGTACTTAGTTCAAGACTATCAGCAAGATATGCTTCTAGGATGTCTGATTCCAAAGCTTATGCTTTCATCTCCTATTCTAGACAGACGCTAGAAAGACACTGAAGGAAGAACAACTAAATGTCAACACGTCTTCTACTTAAATTTGAACGTTAAATAGGAAAGCAGCTGTTAGCTAAGCTTCATTATGGTTTTTGAATAAAGGAAACTATTTCAATCTCACTGGTAAGAAAAGTCTAAAGAACTAACTCATAAGCTTAAATTTCTTATCCAAGGCTAAAAACCAATACCTAGAGAAAACACATTCCAAATTAGCAATAAATTCAAAACAATTAAAAGAGAAGCCTTGGCTAACAATAATGTAAAATGGAGTGTGTGTATGTGTGTTTGTATAAATACATATATATCCCAAAGAAAAAAAAATTACTTTTTCTATAATTAAGAAAGTAAACTGAAAAATGTTGATGCTGATCCATTGAGTTATCCTTGTAAGTTACTATTTCTCAGAAGTTGTTATTATATGAGAAAAATACCCTATAAAATGGTAACTAGCCCAATCAACAACAAGAAATCCTCTGCTACAGAAAAAGTGTTGGGGTCAGTTGTTAAACTGTTAAGAAGAAAAAGACGAGGGAGAATAAAGGCAATTAGCTAGCAAGAAAAAAATTCCTGGATATGCCAAGGAGATTTGGAAAGAAGAACAAATGAATAATATGTGTACACTTAAGACCCCATAAGGTGGCAGGGCATTTTTCTACTTGTGGATTATACAAGAAGGATATTGTCAAGGATTTCCTGAATAGTTGAAATATTGTCTGAATGTTGTCTTTTCTTGAAAAGACAATAAAAACCATGAGTAATCAATATAGAAAATAATGATAAGACATAAGAAAAATCTGTGACTATTTAATTTCTTACTTCTTTACTCTTTGCAACTTATGCAATAGTGACAGTCCTTTGCTTTTTAAATTCATTATTACCATTTGTAGGTTTAACAAGCATTGTAACTTGCAACACCTTTCTCCAATCAAGTTCTCAGATTACAAGCATGCACCACCATGCCCAACTAAAGTAACTTTTTAATAATTTAATCAGTAAATAAAATTAAAACTTATACAAAAATGTGGTCCTCTGAAACTCCTCCGGGCATACATATATTGAACCAAGAGATGTAAGTTTCATTTTTGGGTAACACATAAAATAATTTTAGATTTCAAACAGTTTAGACTAATCATAAGAAATGGTAAGTTTGATTTTGCAAATAAGGGCTCAGTTTCCATATTATACCATAATATGTCATAATATCCATGTCAATTGGGCAGTATAATTATTTTAACATATAAAAAGATCATTTTGAACTTTTAAAACAAAAGCTGAAAACATACCCTCTGCCCCAATCAGGCTAAAAAGTTTTATGTTTTGTAATGTATGAAAGAGAAATATTACCACCAAATTACTAATAAATATGTCACTATTTTCAAATGTAAGTTATTAGAATGTTTGCACTTTCTGTTCATTCTGGAAGTTTTTATTATACTGGAAGAATATCCTCAACATTAATGATACAACAGGACTTCACACCTCCTTTAATCTTGACTATCCATTGTTCCAAAACACAGAATAGCTCAATATGTTTTAAAAATACTTCCAAAATAGCCATAATGCAAGAATAATCATAATTTAATTTTAAGTAGACCATTTAAAGAGTTTTTTGAAGAGGAGGCAATCAACTGATCCTACGTATCTGATCAATTAGATGCCTTTTTTCATACCAAATTTTTTTAAAAATACAAAATAAACTTTGTTGTGGAAATGTAAGAATCTGCTTCCTAACTTTATGTCCTGAACTCATATTCATTCTCAGCCAGCACTCTCAGCCAGTAGAAATGCAAGGCAGATTACCAGTAGTTAAATTTTGGTGGTATCATGAGAAGAGCTAGCTGCCACAGGGATTATCCTCAGATTTGACCTGGATAAAGCAAGGAAAGGCTGGAGAACACTGATATCAATGCAGTTTGATACTGAGCACAATGAGGAAGACAAAAGATATTAATCAGCTGAGGAGCTACCTCAGGTAGCACTTTATAGCAAAGGAGACTGAAAAACAAGAAGTAGACAGAACATTTTTAGTTTATATAGAAGAATCAGAGCTGTTGTGGGTGAAAAGAAAGATACCAACTGGCAATAAAATTAAGTCTCTGATTGTGATGGATATTTAGAGTAAAGCAGAATAGAGTAGATGCCTAAAGAAATTATGCTGTATTTTGGTCTTTCTACTTTTGAATATCCCTTAAAAAAAAAAAAAATCGTTCTCCTTATACTAATTAGTTGTTATCTACTCTTCAGATATGGCTCTTTAATGGCTTCAATCTTTGGGTTAACAGCAAATTAATAAATTTCTCAAACTTCATATTTCCATAACTCCATGACCTCAGCACAAAACTCAGCACAGCTTAAATATAAACAAAAAACATTTTCCTGATTTAAATTCATTGGTGAACATAAAAGTCACTACCTGTCTAAAAGGCACAAAAGGTGGTGATCCACCTTCAGTTCCAAGATTGCTTCTCTTTTGTTTTGATAAACTCTGTGGGGAAAAAAAATCAGTTATAAAACAGAAGCTACATAAAAATATATTTACAACATTTATAATGTACTAGGAATCCACCATGTTGAGCAGATTCTTATAAGAAAAAGAAAAAAAACTTCTCTAAATTATTTCAAACAATAGTATATATTATTATATGCCTCAGTTCAATAACTAGCAAAGGTTCTTCCTTCATTACCCCTGACCAAAATACATGTTCACATAATTTTCAGAAATATTTTCCTTATCAAGTAGTAAAGTCAAAGATATAAAGTTTGGCAACAAGAATTTCATTTTAAAGCCTACAATCTAATAAAGAAATATTACCTGCAAATTATCTTCAAAATTGTTTTTAGACATAAAATTTATTAGCAAATAACATACTAATAAAAGTGATTTCTAAGTATTTAAGGAGATCAGATCATTATACTTTATAATATGGAGGTTCTTCAATTAAAGTAAGATTTTCTTACTAACATCTGAAAACAATTCATACTTTGAAAAAATATTCAACTGATTGATTGTCCTTTAATTAAAAATAAGCTTCCACACTACTAATTTCAGTTTCCCTATTTCCCAAACTCTCATAGAATTAGAGAACTAACAATGTATTATGAATATGGAAAGAAAATATTCTCCTAGCAAAAGCAATTTCTCAGATTGCAAAATCTTTTCAAAATGCCATAAAGAACCTTCCAAAGAACTCCTTTCAGTTATCTATTCCTCCTATTCATTTTGTTTTTGATACATTAACATGTATCTTAAGCACTAATTGTTATTTAACACATCTCAATTTTAAACTTTTTTGTAAATTTTAAATTGTTATTACACAAAATGTTATGATTAAAATATAATGTAAACGAGTGACAAAGTTAAAAAAATACCATGTATACTTTAAAACATATTCTAAAGTTCCTGAATTATGTAAAAATTACTATATGTTTTGGGCAAATTATATATAGTAGTAAGCTTAATAACAACCACAACAGTCAGTTTACTGAGCAAAGAAAAATTTAAACTATACATGAATGCCATATTTCTTTAAAATTGAATTTAAGATTTTTATCTGTTTTTTTTTTAAACACAACAAATTCATAAAATTATCTAGGGGGCCATTTTCTCAATTTTAATTTATATATAAGAAAAAGATAATTCAAAACAGGTTTAAATCATTATAATTTACATATAATTTTCTTGTAAAAAGTTCATATAAGTTACCAGTAATATACTATCTCTCAGTAACATTATATAACTTAAAAACAACTTACATGATTTCCAATTCCTTCCTTCTCCCTTTATAAACACCAAACAATCTAGACAATGTGTAAAAAAAAAAAAAAAAAAAAAAAAAAAAAACTCCTTTAAAACATAAGACAATAAGTAGTGAAAGACTGTTATCTCTGAGAGAAAGTGAAAGAAATAAACAGATGAGCTCTGCTTGGAAGCATTAAGCAGATAGAAAGCTTAGAAAGCTGAGTGGAGAACATCAACTTCAACAACACCAAGTATTCTTTAGGGAAATGCTAATGAAAAACCACAGTGAGATTCTACTTCATGCACATTAGAATGGCTACTATCAAACACAAAATAGCCAGTGTTGGCAAGGATGTGAAAAAATTGGAACTCTTGTGCATCCATGGTATGCACAATAGTATAGCTATTAAGGGAAACAAAATGACAGCTTCTCAAAAACATACAGACAGAATTATCACTAAGATCCACTAATTCCATCTCTGAGTAGAGCAGGGACTTCATGCACTCATATTAATGCAGCATTATTCACAAAGTGGAAACAACTCTCATGTCTATCAATCAATGAACAAAATGTGTTACACACATAAAATGGACACCATTCAGCCTTAAAAAGGATGGAAATTTGGCATATACTACAACATGGATGAACCTTGAAGATATGATCTTAAGTGAAGGAAGCCAGGACAAATACAGTACAATTCCACATTATATGTGGGACCTAGAATAGTCAAGTTCACAGAGACAGAAAGTAAAATGGTGGTTGTCAGAGACTGAGTGAAGGAAGGAATATGGAGTTATTTAATGGCTACAGAGTTGTTTGAGAAGATGAAAAAGACTGGGTGATGGTTGCATAATGTTAATGTAATTAATGCCGCTGAACTTTACACTTAGAATAGCTGACCTGTTCAATTTTATGTTATGTTACTTTATCATAATAAAAAAAGAAATAAGAAAAAAATTTCAGGGCACGAAAATATTAGAAATAATATAATACATCTGTTACAGAACTCCTAAATCACACAATGTACAAAACACTTAGGGTTTGAGGGTTGTTGTTTTTTTAACCCTTGACCTTTCTGTAACCAACTCACTAGAGCTACCACACCTACATGTAGTTTACGGCCCAATGCTCCTATTCTCTATTTTACAAGAATGTTTAGGGATCCCTTACTTCCAAAATTAACTCTTAGGATTTATGATTTTCATGTCTATACTTAATTTCTATGTGGAATACCTATCAGCTGCTCAAGTCATTATACTATTTCCTACATTGCTATTGTTATCAAATAAAAAAAAACATAAAACCAAGAAGAACTATAACTATACTAAGGTGTTTTAAAACTATTTTAAACACAAATTTTTTATTATCCCCTAACAAGAAATACTAATGTGGCCTTCAAGAAGCAAAGAGAAGGCTGGGGTTATGGCTCAGAGGAAGAGCTCTCACCTACCATGTGTGAGGCACTGGGTTGGATCCTCAGCACCACATAAAAATAAAATAAAGATATTGTGTCCACCTATAAGTAAAAAAATAAATAATAAAAAGAAAGAAGCAAACAGAGACATAATAAAACATGCCAAAGACACCCAGCTACTACTACAATGTGTGTATATGTGTGTGTGTATCTGTCTGTCTGTCTATATACATGTGTCTGTGTTGAGGGTGAGGAGGTTTTTACAAATGTTGAACTGACTTAATGGTTGTTAGTGAAGTTGTTCTGACCGGGCTGTGAGAAAATTATATAAGATGTTGATCTAACTTAAGAACATTTACCACATTTTAAAAAGTCTTTAATGATAATAAAAATACAATATAATCTTGTGAAAGGATCAAATGAAATTGGTGGCACTTTTCTAGGAAATTCCAAGTTCATACACTTGGCTGATTATGTAAAAATATTAAATCACTTTTGAATTACTTTCTTTTGTGACATTTTCAATTAAACAATGCAGTTGTGGAAACTTATCTGGTATCACATGGTACAATATCCCAAAATGCAGCACATTAATATCATAAAAAATGGGTATTAAGAAATAAAAATGTGCCCAAATCTCCTTATCTCTTTACCTCCAAAACATAGGTACTTTCCAACTAAGAAAGTGATACAGAGTAACATAAAGTAACAAAAGCCTGAAACGATATGAGGCTTTTGGCTGGCGTTAGCCAATAGGCAACATTTGATGGTAGCATGAGAACATCAATTTTAATTCAGAGTAATTAACTTTACATATTTTACAATTCATTCTTTCCACTATGATATTTATTACATTTACGTCTCAGAGATAGACTAGTATGACATAATGGGAAAGAAAAAAAACAAACACATACATCACTCACCTATTAGCTACCGAATCATCAAGTTATTTAATAGTTCTAAAAGTAAATTTTCTGATCTCTGTGGTCATAATGCCCCTTTATAAGACTACTAGTAAGATCACAGGAGATACAGATGCAAGAGTGCAGCACCACATCTAGAGTGCTCAACAAATATTTGTAGAAATAAACAAAGATGAAAAAAAACATGAATTCTGACCTCGTGGTCATAATCCATTATAAGATATAAAAAGTAAAATAATTTGGGTGCAAGGTTAAAAGTAATATAATATACTTTTAACATGTTTCAAAAATTCAATAAAGGAAACACTGCCTCACTTTGTGAAAAAGCAAGCATTTATTCTGAGTCTAAAATTATGGGAATCATTTGGCCATTCAGGATTAGGAGAGAGAAATCAAGATGAATGGCATACAAGTGGGGAAATCATTTTTACCCAAAAGTATAACTGAAAAAAGCTTAGGCAATTAAAGAAAGAGTAAACAGTTCCATTTGACTGTGAAAAATAATTTAGAAAGTTGAACAGGTAAAATGTAACTAGGTCTAGATTTTGAATGCCCTTGAAATTGAAATTAGGGTATTTGAAATAGAAGCAGTGTATGACACTAAAGGAAAATAATCTGGCAGAGTGCATAAAATAAATTACAAAATGGAGAAAGGAGAGAGTTAAATGGCTATTGCAATAGTCCAGGCTAGAGATACTAAAGATCTAACCCACAAGAAGAGCAATGGAACTGGAGAGCAAGGAAATAATACAGTTTGACTGCAGTGAACCAACAGAATTAGTTTCTGGAAGCAAAGTAGAGGAACAATGACAAGATAATCAACAGGAGTACAAAATGAAGACATGCATATACATATGGGGGAAAAACCTCAACTAATGCAACTAGGAAGTGAAATACTCAAGAACGTCATTATAGTGAAATTCTAACTTGCTTTCACTTGCATGCTTATGTGTATGTATATAAAACAAATATACATACATTATATCCATACAACAGTATATGCACAAACACTTGTTTTTTAATAGAAAGAATTATGAACAAATCCATTATATATAGCTCATAACTTGTATATTGGAAATTTTGAAACTTGTCAGTAAAAAAGGATTTTTTTTAAAATATGTAATAAAATGTAATGGATACTTAAAATTTACATCTGCTCTAGAGGAAGAATATGCTTGGACAAAGGTAGACAGTTCTCTATTCTACTCCTCTGATACAAAGGACTAATTTTACTACTCATTATGAGAAGATTGCTTTAAAATAAGAGAATGCAATAGAGTGTAGTGTTTTTCAAGCCATTAGTTTACACTCATACTCTCTAATTCCCATTTCTCAATAAGGTATTCCATTTTCACCACCAAGAATTGTGGTGTTAAAGACATATCAACAATGCCCAAGGGCATAACCTTAGTTCCAGGTGGTGTATTTAAGCTAATGTAAAGGGAAACGAGTTAAAAACACATTGAAATTCCTCCCCTAAACCGGAATTCAGTCTTCCATTGTGATTTGGTCAAGTTCCTCAAAATATATCAACACCCAACACTGATACTATTTTTCAGGAAACTACCTATCAGTATAAGTAGATCAACAGGGAGAAAGTCAGAAGACCAGGTACAAGACTCTCATTTTCACCAAGCATGGTGGCATATACCTGTAATCCCAGCTACTGGAGAGGCTAAGGCAGGAGGACTGCAAGTTGGAAGCCAGCCTCAGCAATTTACTGAGGCCCTAAGCAACTTAGTGAGACTCTGTCTCAAAATACAAAGGGCTGAGGATGTAACTCAGTGGTAAAGAACCTCTGGGTTCAATCCCCCATATCCCTACCCTCAAAACAAAAAAAACTCATTTTCTAGCTTAATGACAAAGAAATGTACTTTAGTTCCACATGTTAAAACAATATGGGCAATAATAGTCACACAAAGTTATGGTAAAGACACAGAATTAAAGACATTTAAAGTACTTTCTCAATTCTATCATGCTACATAAATATATTTGTCTTCCCACCCACATGTTGAGCTTTGGCTATGAATTGCAAAAATACAGTATACTACAAAATTAAATTTTAATACAGAAAGATGTTGACCAGCAATAATCCTAGAAATTTAACAACTATATGAACTATAGTAATCCATAAAAAATAATGCTCTTTGTTGATAACCATCATGTTAAATATCAAATGAGAATTATTTACACATAACTTTAAAAGGCCTTTTAACACACTAACTTTAAGCTATTTATAAACTAATTTTAAACCACTAACTTTTAAAGGACTTTTTTATAATAGGTCAGTATTATTAGATTTAGGGCAAACATTATACCACGATTCCTTTTACAGAAAACAGAGACAAAATATTTTATCCTCCTACCAATCTGTTAGTGAAGAAAACAGGAGAAAAGTCTATTTCATCACATAGGTTTGTTCTTAGGAAAAAAAAAAAAAAGACACATATGCAGTCCTATCCCATCTCCTCCCACATACAACAAAGAATATTCCTAAGGAAGTCTGCCCTAAAAGGCTTAAGATGAATTGGAAAAAAACCCTAAGATAGTTTCACATTATTTACTTTTGAAAAGCACATGAAATTCACCACCTGCTGATAGATGCAATAACAAATCAATTAATAAGTGTTAATATCATTGGTTTACTTTTAAGAAAGATAATTTACAAGACAATTATTAACAAGAGAGTATTCCCGTTTTTAAAGCTTCAAAGAGTCATACAGAATAATTCAGATTATGTAACAAAAATCATTCTGTATATGTTATACGTATGCAATTTTTACGTATCAATGATCTCAATAAAGTCATTAAAAATTATTCTGAGGATCCTAAGCTTAATCATTACCAACTATTAGATATATGCAGCTACTAAGCCATCAGAAAGAAACTATAACAAATTTAAGGAAATTCTGTTTGTTCTGATTAATGAATGACCTAAAAATCTGAAAAAATTAAATAGATTAATATTCATTCAGGACATCTTAAATTGATTTTTATAATTAAAACTGAATTGAGCAGTGACTAACTTCATTCTTAACCATTTTCTATACAGAAAAAGCTTAAATACAAAGCTCTGTAATTTTTCTTCTGAAAAATTATTATACTTAAGAATCCATTCCTTCTTTGTGAAGTTCTTAAAATCTATTTTGAATAGTACCTTCAAGTATTCTTTAATAAGTACATAAAATAAAGTGCCAATCACCTCATTTAAGGAGTATAATTATATTCTACTTCTGTGCAACTTGTATGACCATCAGTCATCTGCAAACACAGCATCCTTGGTGCAGGCTAAATTCCTCAACATCCTCTGGTGCAACAACACTGCAAACTTTTTGAATTTGCAAAACACATAAATCTTCAAGCTGTCAAAACAAAACAATGAAAATCACTTTCTAGTTATGGCCATGTTTTCATTTGTAGTGTTTCTCTTTTCCTTAATGATTACACATTAAAATTTATAAAGGTAAAAACTGAAATTATATTACATATACATTATATATATGCCTATTATACGTGATATATATGTATGTGTGTAGGATACCTACACACATACATATATATCTATGTGTATGTGTACACACATATACGTATCTGTATAACTCAGGTGGGTTTTGTTTGTTATGGTATTTAAAGATAAAATTTCAAAAGGTCCCCTGAAGAACAAATTTTAAATTTCTGAATTCATTTACTATTCAGGTAGTAACAAGAAAAGTAAACACTTGGAAAACAAAACTATTTTCTGGGGGGAGGGGAAGGATGTATTAATTGATGCTTTTAATCTGATGTGCACTAAATGGTTCATATACATCCTGCTTCTCCTCCATGTACATTAGGGAACATTCTGGAGATAAAGAACTTGGCAATTCTTTAAGGTACATAAACTTTATGGCAGAAGTTAAAAGAAATGATTTCTGTTCAAAGACATCAAATTTAAAATGCACCCTCTCCTGGTATAAATGAAGAATACAATACCCCAAAGTTTAAACTACATAAAATTCAGGAAGTATGAGTTATACTTGACTTATTTCCACATTTCCTTTTTCAAATGATATTAATCTAATGCTATATTATATGTGTTGACAGTATGAAGAAGAAATATTCTCTCTGGCCAAATTTCAATCAAAGACAAAAATAAATCATGAACTAACTACCAATAAAGTTTTATATAATAAAATGCTTATGGTAAAATTGGGAAATGACAGTAAAATCTGCTTACACATTTGAAAAATAAATTTAACAAAAATTACCATTCCCATATAATAAAATACATCTTTAAATAGTATCACTCTTTGGAGGAGAAGTTATGTTTAAACAAAGTCTTTTAAGTAATATCTAGGCATATCAATTTAGATTTTCAGCAAGAAAAATTTTTCAATGGTTGGCAAATATTTTTACTTAATTTCTTGAGCAAAAATGTCTCCACACTGAAATTTTTCTACTATATATTTACCAGTATTTTGCCTGCAAAGGAATGATTTTGTTTTAAATTTAGAATTAGAGGATAAAATTCAAAAAAAAGGAGTGTAAATTTTCATCTAATTTTTTAAAATACTTAGTTTTTTTGTAGTTGTACACAAAAACTTTTATTTATTTATTTATTTTTACGTGGTGCTGAGGATCGAACCCAGGACCTTGCATGTGTGAGGCAAGCGCTCTACCACTGAGCCATAACCCCACCCCTCATCTAATTTTTAGCTCTAAAGAAAAAGGATTTAAACCTGAAAGAAGTCCAAAATCCTTAACAAGTATAGATAAGCTGCTAATTCAGGATGAACTTTTTCTTTGGCTTTGTTAAAGTCTTTAAAACAAGGAAAATTAAAATAAATAATAGAGAAGTCATATTTATTATAATGCTCATTGTTCTGTTTACTTTAGCATTTCCAATATTTTTAGCCTAGACATTTAAAAATATCTTGCCTAAGATGTTTAATACAGTCCACAAGTCACATGTAGCCATTTACATTAGCATTTAAATTAATTAAAATTAAATAAAATTAAAAATTAATTTCTTCAATTGTACTAACCATATTTCAAGTGTTCTATTCCTGAACAACTCAGAGATAGATCATTTATATCACTGTAAAATGTCCACTAGACAGTGATGATCTAGTCTTAGGTGGTCTAAAGCAAACCTCATGCAGCCTAGGGACAGCACTTTCACTAAAGTGTTGGAGGAAATTTTTGCTTCTATTTAATGTTTAGTAAGAAAGAAATTAACTTTACTAATTTAATATCCAGAATGACAAAGTCCACCCTCATTCAGGGTGACATATGATATACAGGTCAGAGGCATTTTCATGGAATTTGAGTAATTCTATATCCCATGAGTGTTGACATGAACTTTCACACTGGTTGTTTATGTTATATGACAAATTGCCCTTTATTTATGTACAATTAAATTGATATATGGATATATTCATTATATTACCTAGCTTTGACACTAGTGCTCACAACATAGATAAGATGCTTTAAAAGAAACACAAGTTGAAGTAATGATGCAAATACAGGCTAAGAACAAGACTTTTATAAACTGAATAGTGTCCTCTTCAAAAGATAGGTCCACCAGGATCCTATAAATATGATCTCATTTGAGAAAATGGTCTTTTCAGACATAATTAAAGTAAGGATCCAGAAATTACACTGGATTAGTATCCAATAATGAGTGTCATTAGAAGAGAAGGGGAAACAAAAACTGAGACAAAGTATTGACCATATGAACAAGAGGGCAGAAATTGAAGTTATGCATCTATAAGCCAAGAAGGAAAAAGTACCTATAGCTACCAAAAGCTAGGGAAAACACATGAAAGAGATGTCCCTTAAGGGTCTCCAAGAGGAACCAATTCTCCTGACACTTTGTTAGACCTCAGGTCTAAAGAAATGTAAGAAAATAAATGTCCTTGATTTATTCAAGTTTTATGGTAGTCTTTTCCTGCACCCACTTATGGAATGACTTGTGTGGGAAGAATAAGCTGAATATATTGGATTCAGTCTCAACCGTCTTCCTCTTGGGATCTAGCTCAGGACTCCTGGAGAAGGTGACTCTTATTCAGTCATCATCAGGTTGGTAAATTTCATGAGTGAAGAAGATATGAGCCTGTAAGTTTTATGGTTCTCTTAATGAGTCCATTTTGCTTCCTGAGTAAGCCACATTTTCCAAAAAAATTTTTATTAGTAATAAAATGGGTATTTTGGTCCACAGCTGTCGCTCTTTAACTTCCAAATTGGTTAGAGAGCAAAGTGGAAAAGTAGAGAATATTTATTAGATACTCTTGAGAAATTCTCAAATTATGTATAATCTCTTGATAGTCACTTTTCAAACTGAATCACCAAGCCTTAATATTAGTAGTTCCACGATTACAGATATATTCTATAAGCAAACACATAGGAGAAAATAATTTTCATTATTAGTCTTATAATATTCAGTTTGTTATACTTTGCAGTCAAAACATACAGAAATACCAGACCTAAATAATAAAACACCATGGTTCCAGATCCTAAATCCAAAATCATCTAAAAGTAGTCACAAAAATAGACGAGAATTTTTAAATCTTTGTTCAACTACTATTAAGGAGAACTCCAAAATAAAAAAATAAAAAATAAAAGATTAATCCTGCCAAGGATTTCTTTAGGTCTAATTTTTCTGTTTTATATAAATAATAGGAACAAGTAAATAAAATTGTTGTAAAAAAAATTTAAGGTAATAGAACTTTATCATTGTATCTCCAGGTATCTGCCAGAAATATTCTCTGAGGCTATTATCCAGGTTTCATCCCTTCTTTTCCTGAAATAAATGAACACCTCTGTCATCAGAACTTTTAACTAGTCATACAAATGGATTTGGAATATCAGATTTAAATGGCTATATTAATTTGTTGATCATATTACATAACATGCCTGTGTATCAATCAGACTCTCCACAGAACTAGTTTTTACAGTTGGATCACACCTAGATAAGTAGTTAAAATGGAGGTATTTTTTAGAACTCTAGAAACCATTTAAATTTATGCATTCTAAGACACTCAGTGTGAAAAATCTGTCAACCATTTCTTTTTATAATCTTACAAATTCCCTTGAGAATCAAATTTCTCCATCTATACCTAACAACATAAATATCACATTCTCCATCAAACCTAGAAATAAGGCATATATTTAACAGGAATCTGAGTATGATTCAGTTCTGATCAGTACTCCACCATTAGTTCAAAGTAGATTAAAATTTTAAAAAAATTAAAAACAACTCCATCCTCCACAATTCTTTTACTTTTAAAATAATAATTCATTCTTTCTTTATCCTATCACTACTGCCAAAAGTATTTCAATGGCTACAGTGGAGATTTCCTGGGGCTAATATTTTCATTTATTCATTTCAAGGGAGATTTTCCCCCCTGTATTAAATCCAGAGATACTCTACCACCAACTTACATCCCAGCCCTTTTTTTAATTTTGAGATAGGGTCTAAGTTGCTGAGGGTGGCTTAGGACTTGTGATCCTCCTGCTTCAGCCTCCTTGAAGAGCTGGGATGAAGGGACACACCACCACGACTGGCATTCAAGTGAGATTTTTGGCTTGACCACTTACATCTTTACCAGAATCCAGGCACCTGGGCAATGTTTCAAAAAAGCTCTCTTGAAAGAAGAAAAATTAATTCAGTCTATAGCTGTCTTAAAAGTGTAAAGGATAAGCCTTAAATAGCATTCATGATGCCCTCTTTCTTCCCTATTTTTTTTCTCTGCCAAACCTACTCTTTCTAATAATTTTTACACAATCCGACTTTAATAAGCATGGGGGTGGGGCAGGAGAGAGAAGGGGAAAATATGATTTGTGGCACCCTGTACTACCTAAATATGGTGTCAGACCCAACAACACTAAAATAAAAGAGGTCTGTATGATGCTAAAATTCCAGAAACATTCCCCATGTCATCAAGAGAGGACCCTACAATAAGCTTCAATGTAGAAGAGATTTTCAGCCACAAAGACTGAGAAACACACAAAAGTTATTAAATAAAATTTTAGGCCCTTTAGGTCTTCAGAATTTGGAATTATAAAACACAAACTATAAAATAATAAGCCTAATCTAGAGAACTTACACAGAATTCTGAGTCCAGAAACTAAGGAACAAATATTTCCCTCAAGCAAACATGTCACAAATATATATCAGACTAAGTCTCTGCAAATTTCAAAATACAGCTATTATTCTATCCAAATTCTCTGATCACAATGTAACTGATTTAGAAATCTATAACAAAAATAAAAATATACATATTCTACTATAATTAAAATACAAAAGAAGAAACCTAAGATAAACCAAAAATATTTAGAACTGAAAGATGATGAAAAAACATGTATAAAATCTTTGGTATATAAAGTAGTACTATGAGAAAAATAAATAGCCTTTGTATTAAAAAAGAAGGAAGAAAATAAATAAATTGAACCACAGATTGGGAAAGGTAAAACAGTGACTTCCAATTAAGTTCAAGAAAGTTAAATTAATGAGATAAAATCAAAAACAACACAGAGTTAATAAAAGTCTAGAATTAGTTCTTTATTAAAACTAACAAAACTGACACCTGACAGTATTAATCAAGAAGCAAAGAGTAAAGGCACAAAGTAACAATTGAAGGATTAATAACAATAAAAAGACAAAAATATACATTTAGCAATGGAAATACAGAATTGAGCACAGAAATTTAAATCCATAAACTAGCGAATAGAAAGACAAAATGTGGTATGTTCATACAATAGACTATTATTCAGCAATACATAGAAACCTATTGACATGTGCTATGTCATAGATTACTCCAAAACTATTACAGTAAGTGAAAGAAGGCAGATATAGCAGAACACATGTGATTTTATTCACGTTAAATGTCAAAAAAGGCAAATTTATAGAGAAAACATGAAAATTATGTAGATATATTATTAAGACTTTAAGATAAATATAGAAATATCAATTGCCTTTCTATGCACAAGTGACAGAAATATTTTTAAAATTTTAAACAGAATTTACAGTAACAAGGATAGAAAGCACTGGGAGAGATGCTTATAATAGATGCACACTTATATACATTCAGAAAGTTATAAAATTTTATGAAAAATTAAATGAAGAGATTACATCCAGAGTTCTACTACAGTCATCTTTCACTAATCAATAAAAGTTTATTATATGAATTTCTTCCCAAATCCAGGTACAGTAGTATCACAGTGGAGCTTACAACTGGCCTTGGTGGGAATATTATATCACAGAAAGCAGCAAACGCTACATATCAAGGATAGGCAGTTTACCAGCAATTTACTGGTAACATCATATCATATAAAGATGCCAACTGTCTTTTAAACTAATCTGAAGATTGAATGCAATTTCAATTAAAATCCCAATATTGTGTTAGGAGACTTGATCATTTAATTCAAAAATTTATCTGGGAGGAAACAAAAAAGAACAGCCTAAGTAATAATAGTGGATTTATAACCACAAGATTAGGGGGGAAAAAAGATTATTTCAAGTGCCATAAAAGATATAATTTAAATAGATCTTGTATGCACTGCTTATGGTAATACAAGATAGTGAACTGCTTTGCAAAATAATTTGGCATTATTTCAGCCATAAAGTTGAACACTGGCTTACTCTATCTTATAGTATTTCAAGTCCTGGTTATATTCCCTAGGGAAACTCTTTCAAATGTACATCAGGATACACATATCAGTTTGTTCCTGGAAGTAGTGTCTATTATCAAAAAAATTAATAATAATCTAGATAGTCATCAATCAAAGTATTTACTTATTAGTATGTAGTTATATTTACATTGTTTAATATTGTAAAAAATAGAAAATGAATGAACAACAACTATCTGAGACAAAGACATACATTGCAGTTGTAAGACTAAATGAGAGTATCTATGAGAAGATGGCAGAAGCGAGCTAGGAAGAGTCCCAATCTCACAACACAGAAAGGAGGCAGTGAAGGAAAAGCAGAATTGAGAGGTGGGTAACAAAATAAATGTTCTAAGGCGCAACATTACAAAGTCTGAGACCTGGAGAGACTTAAGGGACGGAGGGGCAGGCAATAGACACAGGGGAAGTGGACATTCTCTTAAACTCACCCACTTAAAAACATTTGGAAAGACAGACAAATTTAAAGTGTGACCTTAAATCAGAGCAAACAGCTTAAAACCAAACAGAAAAGAAAATTGAGCCAGGGATCCACAGCCCTCTTGTGGAGCCCCCTTGTGAAGCGCTCAGCCGACCAGGCACCTCCTTAAATCAACATGGTATCTGCCCATGCCCCAACAGCTGCAAATTAAACCAAAGGGAAGTCTCCTACAGTGGGACCACTTAAGAATTGAGCCAGAAAGAACCTCCAGAAGGACAACTAACTACTAGCTGAAAATTGCTGAAACCCACTTTTCCTCCCCCTGGCCACAATCAAGCAGAACAGGCTGGTGGGGACCTGTGCTGGAAAGTGTGCCTAACCCTGCTCAACATCACCTACTAAGGGCAGAAAGCTGTGCACAGCTGCTAATTGCTTAACTTTAACAGAGACCACAATGAAGCAGCTTTGGTCCTGAACAGAGGAAAGTGGATTCACCAAGCTCCAACCACTCACACTAGGAGAAGGACATAGGGGAAAACTAGGGTTGGTCTCTGGGATCACAGGGCCATACCAGAGGGAAACTCCCTGAAAACCCAGTGACATAGAGACCTAGTGGAAAATTAGCCAGAGTTTATGCATCAGGAAGGGACTGATTCCAGCCTTAACAGGTGTGCAGCAGTGATCACAACTGGCAAGTGGCAGTGCTTTGTTTGGATACTTGCAGGGCCTTGAATCACACTTACTAAACAGAGGGAATCAGTACCTGCATTCACAACCTGAGAAAGTAAAAACTAGAGTCCAGGTGAACCGCCTGAGACCCTTCACTACAGTACCTCAGAGAGTGGCATCAGCAGGGAAATACTTCTGCACACCTCTGGAAAATCCACAACCAGAGTTCCTGAAGTCACAGACAATCACCAGGATCTTGAAAAAAGATCCTGTAGAGGGGAGTAGTTACACAGTGACCCACAGGAATCACAGGACACTCCAGAGCCTGCATCCTAAACGACTGTTTACAAACTGTCAACCCATAACATCGCACCCTCTGAGCAGTCAGCTGCAGGCTCCTGAGCTGACAAACCAGAAGCCGCTGATAGGGGGCTCATAGCAACTAGGTAATTGGATCCTGTACCCCTGCAATTTGGGAGAGATACATAGCCAAAGACTGATAGAAATCTGCTAAATATCCAGATCTGAATAAAATCCAAAGATTCTACAGAAATTTTCTTTACCTTGTTTACTATAAACAACTCAAATGTCCATTTGATCATATAAATAACTTTGTAACTTGAACATCAATTATTAACCCAATAGTCAACACTGTACCTTCAATTCTTTTGAGTGTATTTCATCTAATGGTTTAAAACATTATCAGAATCAATCTTCTGTTTTCCTATCTCTAGTTTATACTTGCTCCTTTTAACCCCTACTCATCCTCTTTCATTACCTCAAATACCAATCATTCATCTATTTCTCCTTTCTACCTTGATATAAATTATTCTTTTATATATTTTCCCTTTCTCTCTTCTTTCTCTCATTTTCCCCTCTCCTTTTCCCCCAATCTTTCTTCCTCATCCTTTTAGCTCTCACTTAAGGTTACAGTAAATTTACTAAAATTAACAACTAATTTTTTACTTATTCCAGAACTTTATTATAGGGTTATCCCTGAATTTAAGAAACCATGGAGAATAATTGCAAGATGATTTTATTTCTTATAAGGTTGAATGGAATAGCTGAGGCTCTGAAGTAATTACAGTAAATACAGCTCAGAGGTGCTAATATTGGGATTAGCAGAGGTCTCACATTGACTTAAAATATCATTATCTGGATATTCACCCATCCCAGGGCTCTTAAGATAAAAAATGCTCATGAAGTCCTTCACTTAAAAGAATTGAGAACTATATTGATAAATGGGTAGACAAACAATGTGAAAAAAACTAGGAAACAAACCATCCCAAACAGTCCAAAATGTTTCAACAACAGACTTCACTGAAATCACAATAGAGGAAATGTCAGACAAGAACTTTGTATATTTCATAGTTAAAATGTTGTATGAGGTACAAGAAGATATAAGGGTGACATTAGAGAAAAAACACAGGAAGTGAACGATCACTTCATTAAAGAGATAAAGATTCTGAAAAGGAACCAAATTAATAATCCTCGAAATAAAAAAAAAAACAATAAACTAAATTGAAAATTCAGAGGAAAGCATCACCAAAAGATTAAACTACTTTGAAGACAGATTTTCAGACCTTGAAGACAAAGTATATAATCTTAAAACTAAAGTCAACCAACCATTTAAAAAAAAAAAAAAGATGTTAAGAGACCATGAACAGAATATTCAATAAATCTGGGATAACATTAAAAGGCAAAATTTAAAATTCACTAAGATAGATGAAGGCTCTGGGAGTTAAAGGGAATTACAATTTTTTCAATGAAATAATATTATAAAATTTGCCAAACTTTAACAATGAGACAGAAATCAAATACAAGAGGCACATAGGATTCCAAATATTCAAAACCACAATAGACCCATCCTAAGATATATTATAATGAAAATGCTTAACATAAAGAATAAGGATAGAATTTTAAAAGCTTCAAAAGAAAAACCACTGCTCACTTTTAGAGTAAACCACCAGGTGTGGTTGTGCACACCTGTAATCCCAGTGACTCCAGAGGCTGAGGCAGGAGGATTTCGAGTTCAAAGCCAACTTCAGCAAAAAGTGAGGCTCTAAGCAACTCAGGGAAACCCCATCACTAAATAAAATACAAAATAGGGCTGGGGTGTGGTTCAGTGGTACCCCTGAATTCAATCCCTGGTACCCCCCCACCAAGAAAAAAAACCTCAAATTTAGAGGTAAACCAATCTAGATTTCAACTGAGGCCTCATTCCAGACCCTAAAAGCCAGCAGGGATTGACATTTTATATATATTTATTTATAGATATATATGAAGGAAAATAGATGCCAACCAAGAATGTTATATCACCAAAACTTAGGTTCATAAGTGAAGAAGAAATAAAAACCTTCCACAATAAACAGAAGCTAAAAGAATTCAAAACTAGAAATCATGCACTACAAAACATACAATAAAATATTTCACTAAGAAATGAAAACCAGCATAAGGAGCAATTACACTAGTTAAAGGAGAATCAAGCCTAATTTAAACATTAGAAATAAATCAAAATGGCAGGAAATAAAAATCACTTATCTATAATAACACTGAATGTAAATAGTCTAAACTCTTCAATCAAAATGCATGGGTTGGCTGATTGAATTAAAAAACAAGACCCAACAATATGCTGTCTGCAAGAGACTCACATCTCAGGCAAAGACATCCACAAACTAAAGTGAAGGATGGGGGAAAAAAACATATCATTCACATGAAACTCATAAACAAGTAGGTAGCTGTTCTCATATCATGTAAAGTAGACTTCAAGCCAATATTAATCAAGAGACAATGAAGGTCACTTTAATTGCTCAAGGGAATCATACATCAGAAAGATATAATGATATAATAAGATATAATGATCATAAGTATTTATGCCCCAAAGAACAGAGCATCTATGTATATCAAATAAACATTTTTGGATATCAAGAATCAAATAGCCAGATGCAGTAGTGTACACCTGTAATCCCCGTGGCTTGGGAAGCTGAAGTAGGAGGACTGCAAGTTCAAAGCCATCCTCAGCAATTTAACAAATCCCTAAGCAACTCAGCAAGATCCTGCTTCTAAATAAAATATTAAAAGGGGCCTGAATATATGGCTCAGTGTTTAAGCTCCCCTAAGTTCATTCCCCAGTATGGAAAAAAAAAAAAAAAAGAATCAAATAGACCATAATACAGAAGCCCTGGATGACATGCCTCTCTCACCACTAGATAGTTCAACCAAACAAAAACTAAGTAAAGATTCTACAGAAATAAAAAATACAATTAATAATCTGGATATAACAGAAATCTACATAATATTTCATCCATCAACAACTGAATTCAATTTCTTCTCAGGAGTGCATAAACATTTTCTAAAATAGTGCCTATTTTAGGTCACAAAGCAAATCTTAACAAATCAAATAATAATAATAATAATAATAACAGAGATAACACCTTGCATTCTACCAGATCATAATGGAACAAAATTAGAAATCAATAATAAGAAAAAACAGAAACCACTCTAACACCTGGAGATTAAATAATACATTTTTGATTAATTAATGAATAGCAGAAAAAATGGGGGGAAATTTTTAAAATTCTTAGAAGTAAATGAGAGTTATGATACAATATATAAAAATTTCTGGTATAGAATTGATGCAATTCAAAGAGAAAAATTCATAGCATTGAGCTCAGACATCAAAAAAAAAAAAAAAAAAACCAGAAATATAACCAAACCAAATCAAAAAATCTAACATTGTATCTCAAGGCTTTAGAAAAAGAAAAAAAAAATCAGTTGAAGACAGGAAACAGTTAAAACCAGAACCAAAATTAATGAAATTGAAATTTACACAAAAGATCAATGAAACAAAGCATTAAGTTTGTTGTTGTTATTTTGAAAGAATAAACCCTTAGCCAAATTAACCAATAGGAAGATTTTAAAAATCAAATTATAAAAATCTGAGATGAAAAAGGAAATATAACCATAGATACCACTGAAATCCAGAAGATCACCTGAAACTATTTTGAAAATTTATACTCCCATAAACTAGAAAATCTTGAAGATATTAACAAATTTCTAGAGACATAGGAACACCCCAATTGAAGCATGATGATATAGAAAACTTATAAAACATATCAATTTGAAGCAGCTATCAAAAGCTTTCCATCAAAGAAAAGCCCAGGACTAGAAAAATTTTCAGATTTCAACCAGATATTTAAAAAGAACTCATACCAATCCTGCTCAAGTTATTCCATGAACTAAAAAAAGGATAATGCTGCCAAACTCATTCTACAATGCCAGTATCACCTTGATACCAAAACCAAAGACACATCAAGGAAAGAAAACTTCAGGCTCATATCTTTGATGAACATAAAGGCAAAAATTCTTAACAAAATACTAGCAAACCACATACAGAAACACATTAAAAAGACAGTGCACCGTGATTAAGGGGGTTTCATCCCAGGGATGCAAGGTTGGCTCAACATACAGAAATCAATAAATGTAATTTACCACATAAATAGACTAAAGGACAAGAAATACATGATTATTTCAACAGATGCAGAAAAAGCATTTGCCAAGCACAGCACTGATTCATGTTTAAAACACTAGAAAAACTAGAGATAGAAGGAAGTTACTTCAACATTGTAAAGGTCATATATGACAAACTCAAGGCCAACTTTATTGTGGATGGAGACAAATTAAAAGCATTTCCTGTAAAAATAGGAATAAGACAAGTATGCCCATTTTCACTCCTATTCAACATGGCCCTTGAAACTAGCCAGAGCAACTGGGCAAGAGAAGGAAATGAATAGGAAAACAAGAGCTTAAATTATCTGACTTTTGACAACACGATCCTATATTTGGATGAACCCCCCCCCCCAAAAAAAAAAAAACTCCATAAAAGACGTTCAGAGCTCATAAATGAATTCAGCAAATCAACACCCATAAGTCATCAATCATATTCCTGTATTCCAATGATGAATCTGCTGAAAAAGAAATTAGAAAAACTATCCCATTTACAATAGCCTCAAAAAAAAATTAAAATACTTGGGAATCAATCTAGAGGTGAAAGACCTCTAAAATTAAAACTACAGAACAACGAAGAAAGAACTTGAAGAAGACCTTAGAAGATGGAAAGACCTCCCATGTTCTTGGATAGGCAGAATTAATATTGTCAAAATGCTCTACTACCAAAAGCACTACACCGTTTCAATGCAATTCCCATCAAAATTCCAATGACATTCTTCACAGAACTAGAAAAAGCAATTATGAAGTTCATTTGGAAAATAAGAAATCCAGACTAGCCAAAGCAAATCCTTAGCAAGAAAACTGAAGCAAGAGGCATCACAATACTAGATCTCAAATTATACTACAGTGCTATAGTAACAAAAACAGCATGATACTGGCACCAAAACAAGCACAAAGACCAATAGAACAGAATAGAACACCAAGAGTCAATCCCACAAAAAAACAGTTACCTGATACTAGACAAAGGTGCCAAAAACATACATTGGAGAAAACATGGTCTAACAAGGAAAGCAACTTGTCCCACCACCCCAGCTGAAATAGCCGTCCCTTTGTTATGAGTACTTTTACAATAGCATTTGTTTCACTTTATTGATGGTGCAGATTTTTCAGTCTCTCGTAGAACCATGTGCTCCAAGAAGGCAGAAGCAGTCTTCTTGCTCTCTGTATCTCCTTCACTTAGCACATATATACATACGAAAACTGCTTTTAAACTATAATTTATTGAGCACATATTATTTATACTAGAAAATGTGACAGGATCTTTACACAAATTATGTAATTTACCTCCAGAAGTATAAAATACATTAGGATCCTTCATGTACCTTAAATAAGAAGAGAAGGTATAAATAAAGTACTTTGCCAGAGGTCACTCAGCTAGTGAAAGTCAGAATCAGATTTCAAATTTGTAAAGTCTGCTTTCTATTACATATTATGTAACTATAATAAAATTTGATGCATACTAAAAACAAATGTAGGTATAAAGGGCAATGAGAATATTCATCTTCAGAAATTAATTCTGCTCTGAAAAGGTCAAGAAAATTAGAAGAGAAGGATTGGCACTTGAGTTAGAAACAAAAGAATAAATAAACAGTTTGGCTGGCAGCTGAGGAAGGACATAAGGTACTGTAGCAAAAAAGATGATAATTACAGGGAAGTTGCATTTCCTAAATCTCTAAAGTAAAAGGGAAAGTGACAATAATTTCTGCTACAGTGTTCTTCCAAAGATTGTATAAAAAATACACGCAATGATTTAACATGAAACCTACATGAATAGGTTCTCAAAAATTAAAAAAAAAAAAGGAAGAAGTGGAGGAGGAAAATGAGAAGGGGGAAATGATTATTACTAAAACCAGGGTTCTCCAAGATAAGTTAGGAGCTTGTTTTATCAAAAAAAACATCAAGAGAAAAGAAGATAAAAAACAGCAAGGATACTGAAAGAAAGAGCTTTGGAAAGTAGCAGTCCCTAATCCTGATATCAAAGATTATTAAGTGATATTCATATAAAGCAATAAAGTTTAAATAGAAAAAAATAAGCAATATTAAGAGGAAATTTTCTGAATCAAAAATATGATGGTATGTTTACTAGAAGATTTTTAAAGTTTCTATTATTTAGGAATGTTAAAAACAACAACTGCAAGGTAACTGAGATATACAACAAAATCTTGAACAGGTTTTTCTCAAACTTAAGAATCCTTAAAAGTAAAAAGCATTAATTTTTACATCAAAATAAGAACAGCAAATAATTTGCTCTTATTCAATCAAAATAATTACAGTAAATGAAACACAGGAAAGTATTATGGATCTTCCAGCTCAAAGTAACACTTATCTCAGTATATTATTTGTCAATTTCAACATCTCTATCCTTTACCTTGGTTTTTGTCTCAGAAAAAAATTTTTTAAAAGGCAAATAGTTTATTTTTAAATTAGCAGAAGAGTATGTGCCTAATATGTGTATACACTTTTGTGTATCCCACAAAAGTTCCAATAACAGTCACTTGTAAAAATATAAAATCAGGAGTTTTAATAATTCATTTTTCTGAAAATAAAAATGTGTTTAATTTTAGCAACTTACTAAAAGAAACACTGACAAACTGTATTATTTAATGCTGACTAAATGAAAATATAGGAAATATGAAACAATTTTATTTAAATGTAAACTTGAAAATGTTTTCAATTATTTTTCTTTTTAAAAACATCCACATTATGGACTGAATCCAAAGTAAGAAAGTATTCATTAGCTGCGAACTTTAAGGCAGTGCAGCCATCTTGTGGTTAATGTTGGTATTGTTGAGGCTCTACAATGGTCTCTTCTACCTGGCAAAAATCAGGCCTTCATCTGTTTCCCATTTAAAAAGACATAGACAACCTGTCAGTCCTAAAATTTAGAAAGAAAAAATAAATGCAGAACTGAAAGCCCTTTTCTTCTAGGGCTCCACAGCAATGCACAAAAGTCATCAAGTATCTAGACTGGTAACGAAGTATTTTTACAATAACCTACATTTTATAATTAACATTTGCATCTGGGTTTAAAATGTTATGAAAATCACTACAAAAACATGTTAAAATTAGTGAAGAATGAGAAAAATGTAACAATTATACTTCCTTCCTATTATGAGTTTTCCCCATTATTCTTGGCTTACAAGCCACTAATATTCCCAGACTTTATAGTATCTAAGAAATAAAAACCCGCTCTGAAAAACTCAGAAAAGAAATTGAAAAATATGGCTTAGATGTGTCTTAGAACAAGAGATGTAAATTCAACATATCCATTAATATGCTGTTTCCTAACTACAGATCTATAAATTTTCTTAGCTAATCACAAAACTAAAGCTCCCTACCACACATCCCTCCACTCCCACAATCTTCACGGCCTAAGAATCAAACATGAACTGCCTATGGGAAAATACTATCTCATCATTTTTTAAATTTCTGTCTAAAATTTTTGTATTCATGTTATGGGGGACCCGTATAGAGAAAATATACCATTTTTTAAATTATGGTCAGAAGAGAATGGGAAGAAAGAGAATGGAACCTGAGAATGTGATGGCAAAATCAGACCTGGTTGTGAAATAAAATTATAAAAATGATATGGTCAGAAACCAATGCCTTGGGAAAGGGTCAATTCCCCTCCCCTATTTCAGCCTTTCTCCAGGAAGCCTAATTAACCATGGGTCCCAACCTTTTGGATTGTAAATAACTGTCCTAGGATCTGATGTGTTTCTTGCAATGTAACAACAGATGCCTGTGAAAAGAGCGCTTTCTTCTGTCTCTGGGAGCATGCTTTATGTTGGAGACCCTGCCCAAGGCCTCAGCCATGTAGATTAGCAATTATTTTTTAAAAGAGGAAAAAGCCTCCAATGCACCAAATAACCTATAAATGTTGTGAGAAACTGTGTATCAAAGCTCAGAATTTGGAGTTTTGTTTTCCTATGGTCCTGTCTGCATAAAACAAGTGCTGTTTGCTGCTTCCTGAACAGTCTGTTTCCTACAACAAGAAAAATTACTATATTAATTAATAATAAAGTTACTTGCACTTTTTGCCTTTCTGTTTTCTCCCAAAATAATCAGTGACAATAGCAATTAAGACTTTCGTTTCAAAACCCAAATGACAATGCCCTTCTGAAAACTCCAGATGTTCTTATAACAAGGGATGTAAATTTGATACATCCATGAATATGCTGTCTTCTAACGACAGATCTATAATTGTTCTTAGCTGATCACAAAACTAAAGCTCCCTATTTTCAAATTCCCAAATGCTGAAAACATGTGTTACCTAAGTCTTATTAACTATAATAATAACAACACAAACTGAAGCCAGATTTAAAGATAGGTAGGTTAGTGTGGTTAGGTAAAGGTCTAATATCCAGTAAGAAAATAGAGACCATATCAAGAATGGAGTCCATAAAGAAAATGGAGTCTGGAAACCAGAAGGAACTGCACCTGGGGAAATTGAAATGTTAATGTCCCCAGGCTCCAGGCCCATCCTTAAAGAACTGTTAATGAAGTAGCTCCCACCAAACAGTGAGGTGCCAATCAACCACCCCAGGCCTTTCCAGCCCAGATGACTCCTCCCACCCACTTTGGCCTTCCCACCTGCATCCCCCCCCCCCCCCCCCACACACACACACTGCAGGATAGAGGAAAACAAAGGACAGGAATGTGGAAGGGCAAAAGAAGACCTTAGATATAAAAAAGGGAAGACCTCCCCTTTCCACAGATTCCACCATTCGGGTCCCCTTCTTCCTGGTGGGGGTGGGGGGGAGTCTTTTCTGCTATCCTTTAATAAAGCCTTCCCCTTTCCACTCTACACTTGCCTCAGCATTTGAGGAGTCCTCACCAGTAAACAGTGGTAACAAAACCATGTTAGCATGTACTTGTGGCCTTTGAGAAGAGGAAGTTAAAAGTCTCCTCTCTACACTCCTTTGATCAACCTCCCAGGAGGATTATTGATCTGTCTTGGGGAACCTCCAGTACACTGTATTGTACCACAGGCCTAGTGAACAAGCTTCCAAAGGGGTTGGAAGACATGAGGGCAGGCCTTTCTAAAAAGACCACACAAAGCTAAGGAAGGCAGCTCCTATAAAGATGGTAGTGTTAAGCTCAAATTCGGGATCCCCAAAAGATCACCAGAGACCAAGATAGATGTAAACAACAAAGAGGTGTTTATTGCAAGCTAGCTCGGTCCTCCGCCCACACACACAGCAACTGGTGACACTGAAAGGCCCCGAGCCAAGGGTTTCTAGCAGTTTTATACATTCTTTGGAGAAGGCAGGGACCCCCACATACATCATAGCAACTCTTAGCAAATCATCACACACCGCAGGAAAATCAAATAACAACTCTAAAACATAATTAGCACATTCACTGGCGGGAACAAGTTGGGTGGGGTGATTGTTTACTACAGGGGGATTCGTTTGAACTGATTGGTTTAAGCCAAAAGGGGTGTACATGCTGAACTACATGGTTTACCAACACATTATCAACCACCATAAATTACTGGGAGGGTCATCTGGCATCCCAGGTATTTCCCTGTCTCATGCTGATTGGTGGCTGCTAGGGGGCTGCTATGGATCCCCACCTAGCCTGACTGAGTCAGGGACACCTGGCACAGCAGATCTCTCCTGTTATTTGTAGATAAACAACTTAGCAGGGTGGGAATGTGCCTAGGAGTGCTCTGTGGGTCTTTCCAAGGACAAAGGTGATGTCCCTTCCTTGGACAGGCTTTGCTCTGAGGTAGAGACTGGTTTTTCAGTAGTCTCCTTTTCCTTCTTGTTTCTTAGTTTCTGGGGTAAATGCTCTGCAATCCTGTTTCCTATGGTTTTCTCTTTCTTAGAAATATCAGTATTGCAGACAATCTTGGGATTTAGTCAATTCACTCAGAATAGAACTTTGGGTGAATGCTGGTCCTAGTACAGATTTCAGTCTAGCTCAAGTAGTAGAGTTCTGTGTTAGACTTTTGTGCCAAAACCCAGACGACAATGATGTACTGACCCACACTGATGACATGAAATGGGTTCAAAAGAGCTGGCTGCAACATTAAGCTAAGAAAATGGTGAGAAAGCACAGGACACAGAAGTAATTTTCATATCCAGGGAGGAACTGCTCTGCAACCTTAAAAGTCAGCCTCCATGCTGGAAAGAGCACTGGAAAAGAGAGCATGCACCCAGAATCTTTTTATTTTTATTGGGGGACTCACAAAGGAGTCTCCATAGCATGTTCTTCACTAAATAAGTCAGGGGATAAGGTTCCAAGGGTGGATGGAGTCTTGCTTTGTGATGTCTTGTGGTCAGCAGATTTATTGACATTTTGGCAAGTCACACCCATCTCACATGCTATTTGGGATCACAGGCAGGGCTAAAGGAAAGGCACACTTGCATCACATAGCCCAATCAGCATGCCATAGCAGGCCTATCCCCTCATGGGTACTATTCGCATAGTTCACACACTCAGTCCATGGATGGCTCTAGACAATTACCCATTTACCATACTTTATTCCCTGAATTCCCTTGGAAATCTCTGCAGTAATAAGAAACTAACTTGAGGTTCTAATGATTCTGTAAGAGTAAAAGAAATTGAAGTTAAAAAGTGAAGGACCAGGTATTGTTAAATTCCTCTGCTACACCCTGAGGCAGTTAAGATAACGCCCTACTAGGCTATTTTGCTGATTCATAGCCTAGAGCATACAGGGCCCGAACCAATCAGTTTGAATGTGTACCTGCTTAGGAATAACCAATCACCCCTGCCCAATCTGTTCCCGCTAATAAATGTACAAATCATGTCTCAGATTTGTTGTTCAATTTTCCCGCGCCTCATGCTGATTTGTTCTGATGTATGCAAAGCCCCCGCCCTCCCCAAGAAGTGTACTTAAGCTCTGCTCAACCCCTGCTTGGGGCTCTTGGCTGCTCACCCTTCTTGAGTGGGCCGGGAGCCCCAGCGCGTTGGAATGGATCCCCAATAAACCCCCTTCTGCAATTGCATGAGTCAGTCTCTTGGTGGTCTCTTCCTCCGACGTTTCGCCAGACCCTTACATTTGGTGCGTTGGCCGGGAACTGCGCATCGCCGGACAGGGAGACCCCAACGGACTCCTTTTAGGGGGTAAATAAGTAAGGCGCCTCTTCTTCTTCTTCTTCCTCCTCTTCTTCTCCTTCTTCTCTTTCTTGTTTTTCCTTTGCGATCGCTCAGGGCTTGGTTTTTGGCTCAGTGGAGTGCGTGAGCTCTCAGAGCTTTTCTGGTTTTTCGGTTTGGGTTGGCAAGGTGGCTGCCAGCGGAGAGCGTAAGTTCTCCCTGGTGGTGGTGGACAGACGTGTCCTGAAGCCACAGGCCACGTTCTCCAAGGGACGCCTTGGAGGACTCGGGGAGGGACGGAAGAGCCCTCATCTGGTAAAGGGACGGAAGTGCCCTTAGAGGGACGGAGGCGCCCTCCTCAGGTGTTCTGCTGCCAACCCGTCTGGCTTTGCCGGCTATTCTTTTTTTTTTTCAGGTTAAGTTGACTATCTGTCTTTAATTTTTGCTTCTGAACTTGTGTTAAACGTTTACTGTGTGTCTGTGTCACGTTTGTATTGTCTCTGTTTGAGCAACATCCAGTATGGGACAAAACCATACCACGCCTCTGTCCCTGACTCTTGAACATTGGACTGACGTCCATTCAAGGGCCCAAAATCTTTCTTTTTTCAGTGAAACACCAGACCTGGCAGACACTCTTGCACTTCAGAATGGCCCACCCTCGGAGTTAAATGGCCCCCAGGAGGGTCCTTCTACCTCCCTCTAATCTGCAAAGTCAGGGATATTGTCTTTCAGCCGGGGCCGCGTGGCCATCCAGATCAACAGTCATATATTTTAATCTTGCAGGACCTCTGTGAATTTCCTCCCACGTGGGTGAAGCCTTTTCTTGTCCCAGCTCCCATTCCAACCCCCTCCCCCACGATCCAATCACTCAAACCTTCCGCTCCTCCCCCTGGTCCCTTCATTCTCCCTGAGTCACAGGACTCTTCTCCCCCTCCTTATCCTCTACCCATGCTCCCAAACCCCCAACCCATCCTAGATGACCCTCCCGCCGCTGACTCGGTTACCCCGCCACTAGAGGTAATTGGGTCAGACCCAAGCCCTCCCAGGGATTTCCCCGTGGCAGCGGCAATGGCAGCAGCGGCAGCGGCAATGGCAGCAGCGGCAGCAGCCCCTCCCCCACCGGAGGAACCTGAACCAGCTAAAGGAACCTGCAGGCGGCGGATAATGGAGAACTCGGAAGCCCTGGTGATGCTTCCTCTTCATCCCTATGGGCCCACGATAGGTGATGGGCGCGGGGGAGAAATGCAGGCTTACCAATACTGGCCTTTCTCCTCCTCAGATCTGTACAACTGGAAAAATAACAATCCCCCTTTTTCTGAGGACCCCAGCCGACTTACAGGTTTAGTCGAGTCGCTGATGTTCTCACACCAGCCCACTTGGGATGACTGCCAACAGCTTCTGGGGACTCTCTTCACAACAGAGGAATGGGAGAGAATCCTCTTGGAAGCCCGAAAGAATATTCTTGGACCAGATGGGAGACCAACTCAACTCCCTAACATCATAGAAGCTGGCTTCCCCTTAAACCGACCCAACTGGGACCCTAACACCTTTGAAGGTAGGGAGCATCTGTCCACTTACCGCCGGGCTCTTGTAGTGTGTTTTTGAGCGGCCGCTAGGCGGCCAACTAATTTGGCCAAGGTAAGAGAGATAATTCAGGGACCCAATGAATCTCCCTCCATGTTTCTGGAGAGAATTATGGAAACATATAGGAGATACACTCCCTTTAATCCTCAGGCAGAGGACCAAAAGGCATCTGTTGCAATGGCTTTTATTGGGCAGGCTGCCCTAGATATAAAGAAAAAGTTACAATGTTTAGATGGACTACAAGATATGACCTTAAGAGATTTAGTCAGAGAGGCTGAGAAAATATATTATAAGAGAGAAACTGAGGAAGAGAAGGAACAGAGGAGGGAGAAGGAAAGGGAACGCAAGGAAGATGAGAGAAACATAAGGCAGACTAAAACATTGGCTAAGGTCCTGGTCACAGCCGCAGACAGGCCAGAAGTTAGAAAGCAGGGAGACAGGAAGGGATACCTGGGCCCACGCCAAAGGCTGTCCCTGGCCTCAGATCAATGTGCCTACTGTAAAAAAAAAAAAAAAAGGACACTGGGCCAAAGAGGGCCCAAAAAGAGGCAATCACGTCAGCCCACCATGCTGACTCTAGAAGATGATTAGGAAAGTCAGGGCTCGGATCCCCTCCCTGAGCTCAGGGTAACTTTTGAGGTGGAGGGGACCCCAGTGAACTTTGAAGTAGATACAGGAGCCGTATATTCAGCCCTCAAGGCCCCACTGGGCCCTCTATCTAATAAAAGATCCTTAGTTCAAGGGGCTAATGGCAGTAAATATCGGGCTTGGACAACAAAAAGGACTATGGACCTAGGAAGGGGAAAAGTTCACCACTCTTTCCTAGTAATCCCAGAATGCCCAGCCCCATTAATGGGCAGGGACCTACTCACCAAGCTCAGGGCTAAAATAACCTTTATCCCGATGGTCCCCAAGTGGAGTTTCTAAACCCTTCAGTAAAGATCCCCATAGTCACGGCTCTGACTATGTCAGTAGAAGATGAACATCAACTCTTCATGGCCCCTGGGACCGATCAAACAGATATACTACCCAAGAGATGGATAAAAGATTATCCTAATGCCTGGGCAGAAACTTCTGGGTTAGGTCTAGCCATAAAACAACCTCCAGTAGTAGTAGAATTAAAAGCCTCTGCCTCTCCAATCAGTGTTAAACAATACCCTCTAAGCAAAGAAGCTAGGGATGGGATAAGACCCCATATTCAGAAATACCTGGCTCTTGGGGTCCTAAGGCCCTGTCAATCGGCCTGGAATACCCCCCTGTTACCAGTAAGAAAGCCAGGAATTGGGGACTACCGTCCTGTTCAAGACTTAAGAGAGATCAACAACAGAGTGCAGGACATTCACCCCACGGTGCCTAATCCATGTAATTTGCTTAGCACTCTGAATCCGGAGCAGAAATGGCACACTGTGCTGGACTTAAAAGATGCTTTCTTCTGCTTGCCCCTGCATAAGGACAGTCAGTTGTTGTTTGCTTTCGAATGGATAGACCCAGAAATAGGAACATCTGGCCAACTATCCTGGACTAGACTCCCACAGGGGTTCAAAAACTCCCCCACTCTCTTTGATGAAGCTCTCCACAGGGACCTCAACGACTTCAGAACTGCACACCCCGAAGTCACCCTACTCCAATATGTGGATGATCTGCTGCTGGCAGCCAATACCAAGGAGAACTGTGAGTCTGGGACCCAAGCACTATTATCCGAGCTTGCTCAGCTCGGATACAGGGCTTCTGCCAAAAAGGCCCAAATTTGTCAACAAGAAGTAATCTTCCTGGGTTATTCACTTAGGGGTGGCAAACGATGGCTTACTGAACCCAGAAAATGAACTGTTGTGCAGATACCGCCCTCATCTGATAAGAGACAGCTCAGAGAGTTTCTTGGGACTGCCGGCTTTTGTAGGTTATGGATTCCTGGGTTTGTGTCTTTGGCTGCCCCTTTATACCCGCTGATAAAGGGGAATGCCCAATTCCAATGGACCCCTGAACACCAACAGGCTTTTGTTAATATCAAAAAGGTGCTGCTATCCGCCCCAGCCTTAGCTCTCCCAGATGTAGAAAAACCCTTCACTCTCTACATCGAGAAAAAGAAAGGAATAGCACGGGGAGTGCTCACTCAGACTTTGGGACCTTGGAAAAGGCTGGTAGCATACTTATCAAAAAAATTGGACCCAGTGGCTAGCGGGTGGCCCCATTGCCTAAGGGCTATAGCAGCAGCAGCCCTTCTAACAAAGGATGCTGATAAGTTAACACTGGGGCAGAAGCTAACCATCATAGCCCCCCATGCCCTGGAGAGCATCATCCGTCAGCCTCCAGACAGGTGGCTATCAAACTCCAGAATAACCCATTACCAGAGCCTCTTGCTTGACAAGCACAGAATAACGCTGGGACCCCCTGCTCCACTCAACCCAGCTACACTGCTGCCAGAAGAATCATCAGGACCCGTCGCTCATGATTGTCAACACATACTGGCAGAGGAGACCAATGTACGACGAGATTTAAAGGATCAGCCACTGCTCCGCCCTGAGGTCATATGGTTTATGGATGGGAGCAGCTTCCTCCAAGATGGTAAGCGGCAGGCTGGAGCGGCAGTAGTTAGCAAAACTAATGTTATCTGGTCTTCTGGTCTTCCAGAAGGAACATCAGCTCAAAAAGCAGAGCTAATTGCCCTTACAAAAGCATTGGAGCTAGCATCAGGCAAAAGAGCCACCATATACACTGATAGCCACTATGCATTCGCCACTGCTCATGTGCATGGGGCTACTTACCAGCAAAGGGGGCTATTAACCTCCCCTGGGAAGGAAATAAAGAACAAAGATGAGATCCTCCACCTTCTCTCGGCAGTAAAAGGCCCTAAAGAACTAGCTATAGTGCACTGTCGGGGCACCAGAAGGGGAATGACCCCGTGGCAGTTGGAAACAGACGGGCAGATGAGGAAGCTAAGCTGGCAGCCCTAAACGGAGTGACCCTGTTAACTGTTTCCACGCCAGGGGAACAACAACCAGGAAACTTGGCTGCGCGGGAACATTCAGGCAACTTATGGCCTGGGGACATGGACACCGAACTCCGGGATCCTACAGAGCCAAGTTCACAATTCCAAAAAGCCCAACTTTACATCAAAGATGTTCACCAGCTCACCCATTTAGGCTCAAAGAAGTTACAGGCACTCTTGAAGGACAAAAGAAAGGACTTATTGTTGACTGGCTCACAAAAAAAAAAAAAAAAAAAATAGCTGAGCAGGTGACCAGAGCTTGTCAAGTCTGCCAATTAGTTAATGCATATCCATCCAAGCTTCCTGTAGGAAAGCGCTTATGAGGGACCAGACCCGGACAGTTCTGGGAAGTGGACTTTACTGAAATCAAGCCAGTAAGGTATGGACTTAAGTATCTCCTAGTCTTTGTAGATACTTTTTCAGGATGGGTCGAAGCCTTCCCCACGAAGAAAGAAACTGCTCAGATGGTGGTCAAAAAGATTCTGAAAGACATCTTTCCAAGATTTGGACTGCCTAAGGTAATGGGCTCCGATAACAGACCTGCATTTGTGGCCCAGGTAAGTCAGGGATTGGCCAGGACCCTGGGGATAATTGGAAGTTACATTGTGCCTATAGACCCCAGAGCTCAGGACAGGTAGAAAGGATGAATAGAACCATCAAAGAGACCTTAACGAAATTAAGCTTGGAGACCGGCATAAAAGATTGGACTATGCTCCTACCTTATGCACTGTTTCGTGCAAGAAATACCCCCTCCATCTCTTTGTGTAACCTTACCCCCTATGAAATTCTCTATGGTGCCCCTCCTCCAATCAGGGACTTGACCCCAACCCTGAGACTTAAGGATTCCTTTCACACCCCCTTGCTTAACAGACTTAAAGCCCTTGAACACACCCAGCGATACCTGTGGAAACAGTTGGCCACTGCTTATCAGCCCGGAGACAAGGGAACCCCACACCGATATCAAGTGGGAGACTTCGTCTTCGTGAGACGACATCAGGTGTCATCCCTGGAACCCCGCTGGAAAGGACCATACCAGGTGCTGCTTATAACGCCTACAGCGGTGAAAGTAGATGGGAATCACTCCCTGGATCCATGCCTTCCATCTCAAGCCTGTGCCCTGTCCAGACTCCGGCTGGAAACTGGAACAGACTGGTAACCCTCTCAAGTTGTGTGTCCCGTCGTGTGGGTAGGGCTATGGATTCTTCCCCTGACCACCTGCAGCCCTAATCCCCATCAGCCTGTTCAACAACACTGGCAGATTATAAATCCCACTGGACAAGTAGTATGGTCTATTTAACATATAGCCCCCCTATGGACTTGGTGGCTATCTCTCCATCCGGACATTTGTCAACTGGCCATACGCCTCTCTGACTGGGACCTCCCTGACATAGAGGACCCCACACAGATCCCGTTTGACCCCAAGCCAGGGCAACATTCCCCACACCATATGTATCATGGATGTCATTGCCCCTATCATAGGTGTAGACTAGCCAGTCTTGATTATTATGTGTGCCCAGCTGATTTCTGAAGCCGCAAACAGGTCCGAATCTGTGGAGGGACCAATGACTTCAATTGCAAATCTTGGGGTTGTGAACAAACGGGAGCTGCATGGTGGAAACCAAACTCCCCAGACAGGATGATTCAGGTAGGGCGAAATGACACCTGGATACACCCTAGGAACTGTTTTAACTAGCCGAGTGTCAAACACTCGCTGTGGAAAAAAATATTCTATGTAACCCCCTCAATATAACTTTCATCTCCAAAGCAAGGGGCTACCTCAGGACAACATGGCTTACAGGAAATAACTGGGGAATGCGGTTCTATGTTTATGGCCCCACTTATGACTTTGGTCTCTGGTTCACCAGACTTAAGCAGGAAGAAAATCCCACAATAGGGCCCAATCCCCTCAAGCCAGGAATTAAACCCCTCTTCTATCTCAATCCTCCAGGTTTCCGTCTTAGTCTACTTCCCCAGTCCGGAGTATAGCTGACTCCTCCTTCTGGGAATTAATTAAAGGAACCTTCGCGGTACTGAATTCCACACAGCCAGACCTCACCCAATCCTGCTGGCTATGCCTCTCTGCCGCGCCCCCTTATTATGAAGGAATAGCAGTTAATGGGACTTATGCTGTGAAGACGCAGAGTTCCACCTGTAGTTGGGGCAAAAATCCAAAGTTAACTCTCCCAGAAGTAACCAGGACAGGTTTATGTCTAGGGTCCCCACCCAAAAGTAAACAGCACATATGCACCCAGATAGGAGAAATCAATGTCACGCAGGGCTTTCTAGTCCCTGAGAAAGGAACCTGGTGGGCGTGTGACTCAGGATTAACTCCTTGCATTTCAGTCCAGGTGTTTGACAGCTCAGTAAATTATTGTGTGATGGTGCAAGTACTCCCCAGGGTGCTTTTTCATGATGCAGAATCATTTGAAGGTCTAGTAGGGGGACAAATAACCCGTTTCCACCAGGAACCAGTGTCCCTCACTCTAGCCATATTGTTGGGGATAGGAGCTGCTGCAGGAGTAGGTATGGGAGCAGTTGCTATGATCTGGGGGTCACAACAAATGGCCCAGTTAGAAACAGTGATAGATCAGGGCTTGAAAACATTAGAGACTTCTATCACAGCCTTGCAAGAATCTTTAACCTCTCTCTCTGAGGTTGTTTTGCAGAACAGGCGGGGGTTAGATCTTCTCTTTATGAGGGAAGGAGGCCTCTGTGTAGCACCAAGGGAAGAATGTTGTTTTTATACTGACCATACTGGAGTTGTAAAAAAATCTATGAGTAAATTAAGAAAATGCCTTGAAGAGCGCCAAAGAAAAAGGGAAACTCAACAAGGGTGGTTTGAGTCTTGGTTTGCCCAGTCCCCCTGGTTAACTACACTCCTATCAGCCCTAGCCAGACCCTTGATCATTCTTATGCTGTTACTGACTGTGGATCCCTGTGTGCTTAACCGCATAGTTTCTTTCCTCCAGGCACAGATAGGACAAGTAATGGTAATCAGGCAGCAATATGCTCCACTGGCAGAAATGGAAAATGAGACCCCTCAATAATTATGATCTATCACTTTTAAGATTAAAAGTAGTTGAAAAAAGGAGTGGGGAATGTAAGAGTAAAAGAAATTGAAGTTAAAAAGTGAAGGACCAGGTATTGTTAAATTCCTCTGCTACACCCTGAGGCAGTTAAGATAAGGCCCTACTAGGCTATTTTGCTGATTCATAGCCTAGAGCATACAGGGCCCGAACCAATCAGTTTGAATGTGTACCTGCTTAGGAATAACCAATCACCCCTGCCCAATCTGTTCCCGCTAATAAATGTACAAATCATGTCTCAGATTTGTTGTTCAATTTTCCCGCGCCTCATGCTGATTTGTTCTGATGTATGCAAAGCCCCCGCCCTCCCCAAGAAGTGTACTTAAGCTCTGCTCAACCCCTGCTTGGGGCTCTTGGCTGCTCACCCTTCTTGAGTGGGCCGGGAGCCCCAGCGCGTTGGAATGGATCCCCAATAAACCCCCTTCTGCAATTGCATGAGTCAGTCTCTTGGTGGTCTCTTCCTCCGACGTTTCGCCAGACCCTTACAATTCATGCACTTCAAAATTTCTGGAACAAAAATACCATCTTAAATCGCTCATCATCCTTAACACTTGTCATGTGTACTGCACTACAGTTAGCTTTTTATGTACATTATCTCATTTAATTCCTCAACTTCATAAGGGATTAATATTTGAATAAGAAAATTAAAAATCTAGCAAGATTAAACAATTTGCTAAAAGTCCCAAGCATTCATATGCAGGAGAAACAGTATTTACATCCAGGTCAATAAACATGTCTATCTTTCCAAACTGAAACTAGTTTGTATCATTTTATCTTCATCCACATCTAATCTGACTCATGCCTCCTCTGCTTCTTGGAACAATTAGTCTACTATATATTTTAAGTTTTCTGCCAAAATTCGTTTTTGGAATCTTTATTTCTTGCATGTTCTATTTGAACAAGTTAACCTATCCCTCAACACATCTTTTTTTTTTTTTTTTTTTTTCTTAATATAAAAAAGAAAACTAAAGATATTACTTTATAACAAATTCTGGCCAGGTCAAGAGAGAGGCAGATTCCTTATTCAAACATTCTACTTAATAAATGTCACCCTACAGCCTATGAACAGATTTAAATTAATTTTAAACTATAACTATAACATATGTAATTTAGTGACTGATGATTCTGGAGTCATGTCTTTATAACATTCAGACACTATCAATATGATAAAATGCTGGTTAATAAAGCATTTCAATAAAGGCACAAATAAAGCTCAAAGCTCAAGAAGCCAAAGCAATTTAATTCACATAAAATATATTTATTAAACATTTACTTTAGCCTAAAAAATTACTGTATTTTTTAGATAGCATATGGAGTTAAAACTAACAGTAAACCAAATGAGTAATATAATTTGTGTCAGCTTTGTAAATTTCTACAAAAATTATCTTTCAAAATATCTTCATTAATACTGTGTCAAAAGCAGAAAATAAAAAGTATATTTAAAGACAAAGAGTAGAAAAAGTAGTATCTAATCATTTCTGTTTCATGTGAAAGGGACTTATTTTATATCCATTTTATACATAAAGTCATTAGTATTAAGAATGTTTTCAAGGATAAAATATGGCAAACATTAATCTAGATAAATTTTTGGTTGTTATTGTTATTAGCTACATTCAAAGAAAATCTTTGAAGGAGTACTACACAAACCATTTACAAGTAAGAATGCTCTGAGAAAGTGGAGGGAGTAGAGAAGTGTTACTGAAAAACCAGCCTCTACCTCAGAGCAAAGCCTGTCCAAGGAAGGGACAACACCTTTGTCCTTGGAAAAACCCACAGAGCACTCCTAGGCACATTCCCACCCTGCTAAGTTGTTTATCTACAGGAGAGATCTGCTGTGCCAGGTGTCCCTGACTCAGTCAGGCTAGGTGGGGATCCATAGCAGCCCCCTAGCAGCCACCAATCAGCATGAGACAGGGAAATACCTGGGATGCCAGATGACCCTCCCAGCAGTTTATGGTGATTGATAACGTGTTGGGAAACCATGTAGTTCAGCATGTACACCCCTTTTGGCTTAAACCAATCAATTCAAATGAATACCCCTTTTGTACTGACCAATTACCCCTACCCAACTTGTTCCCACCAGTAAATGTGCTCATCATGTTTTAGAGTTGTTATTTGATTTTCCCGTGGTGTGTGATGATTTGCTAAGGGATGCTATGATGTATGTGAAGTCCCTGCCCTCTCCAAAGAATGTATAAAACTGCTGCAAACCCTGGGCTTGGGGCCTCTCAGCATCACTAGTTGCTATGTGTGTGGGCGGAGGACCCAGCTAGCTCGCAATAAACACCTCTTTGCTGCTTACATCGATCCTGGGTCTCTGGTGGTCTTTGGGGGTCCCAAATTCGAGCATAACATTACCACCAATACTTAGAAGATCACAGCAGAGGTGGACTCAGATTCTCTAAGAACTCATAGAGAAAAGGAAAACCAATAATCCAGAAAGCTCCAAAATTTTCTTAAGGAAACTAGTATAAGGATATGCAGACTCTGCTATGATGCTACTTACTTTTCCTGTAGAGAATCACTGCACCCATCAGATCTATCCAAGATTGCCTTCCACCCTGGGGTTATATAATTCAGTGTTTTTCAAAGTATTCTTCCTGAACCAGCAAAACAAACATCTCCTGGAACCTTGAACAAATTCCAACACTCCATCCTCTTTTGATGGAATCAGAAACCCAGACAGGGCCAAGGGTTATTTGGGGTCCAGAAATCTCTGTTATAGCCAGATTTCAGAGCAATTCCAGGGTACAATGAAATCTGAGAACTATTACTGTAACCAAAGAAAAAGAAACAGGAAAGGACTCTTGAAAAGTATAATGAAGTTGACAGAATAGCTTAAAAGTAAGAATCAACAAAGGAACTGAAAGAAAGATCAAGGCTCATCATTGGAGAAAATGCCCGTTTATTGAGGAACAGCTCTGCATATTTATAGAGCTGGGGGTGGTTTGACAGTTATGACAGTTTAATTGTTGAACAGTTTGACAGTTGGCTAGGATGATTTCTGACTTTTGGGTAAGGATCATGTGAGCCAGCAGGGCTAGTCTGATTGGTGGGTAAGAATCATGTGAGCCAGCAGGGCTAGTCTGATTGGTGGGTAAGGATCATGTGAGTCAGCAGGGCTCACCACTGGATGGCAGGATCATGTAAGCCAGCAGGGGTCACCATTGGAGGGCTCTTCTTGGGGGATGGAGAAGTTAGTCTTTGGAGCTGGGAAGACTCCCAACAGGAACCACAATAGATGGTTTTTGCAAAGAGAAACCTGTGGCAATGACATGTATAAGTCGTCTCCAAGTCTATGAAGAATTACTCCCAAAAGATGGTAACCAGATATTCTCCATATCTTCTGAGGGAATATAAAGAAGAACACAGAATTCAAGTTGCAGCATAAGAAATTTGGGTTTAAATATAATTAAAGTTTTCTAAGAGAATGTTGTTAAACATTAAAATGAATTTCTGAGGGAAGTTATAGAATGCTCTTCTGAGTATCTGCCCCAAAACTGTTAACAGAGTAGGTTAGTGATCATTTAAAACAGTCCTTACCATTGATTGCAAAAATAGATTAATTTTTAGAAAATGTGGAAAATGTTACATTAGAGAACTTTTATTCAAAATATAAAATATCTAAGTTGTAGTAACTAAATATGTTAACAAATAAAAATATGTATTAAAAAATAAAACAATCATTAAAAGTATTTCTTAAATTATAGGCAATTATGTTCCTTTAATAGTTCAAAAAGTGGCCACAAAGCCCATATTAAATTATTGGTTAACATACTTTATATATATTTACAAATAAAAATAAAAAAACTCAACATGAATAGATAAGAAATAAAACACTAACTCATGGATACCTGGATTTTGTCATTGTTGTTGTTGTTGTGGGTTTTTTTGGGGGGAGCGGGTATAATCTGCGCATTTAATTTACACAACAAATTTCATCCCAGGACAGGGTTGGACAATCCAGCATTTACAAAAACTGTACCTTAATCTTTTTTCTCCCAGGTTGGATTCAAGGGGTTGAGCCCAGGATATTTTTGAGCCTGACCTATCTCCTTTATCATCATCACAATTCCATCAACTATGAGAGATTTCCCTATTGTCAGTTACACCCAGAGGCTCCTTTTGGGCCTTTTTCTTATACTAGGCATATTGATATGCAATGGAGAGGGCCTCTCTCTATCCTTTCCTTTAGGCTTCCTTGAAGATGCCTTTGTAGAGGATGCCAACAAAACACTGGTTGTCCTTAATTTCTGTCTTTTTCTTTTCTGGATATAGTTGTTTATTCTGCCAGTCTCTCCGTGTATTTAGTTTGATGGGATTCTGTCATAGCAAGAATTGCTTTGCCCCAGTGATAGATATCCCCTGGCTAAATGGGGTGTCCTCTTAAGGTCCTGGGAGGGGGGATAAAAAGATAGTCAGTGTAGATAATGAATGATGGGGTCAGATCAGGAAGATGGGTGCTGGTTTGAAAGGAAATAAAATGCTAATACTTCCAGAGCCCTTCTACCTCCTCCAATCTGTTGCCAAGGTTACCTGCCTCTAAGAAACTGCTCATCCCAAGAAGGAATTGTTAATGAATGGCCCCTGGACCACTCCCTTCCTGCCTACACCCCTGGAAGGTTCCTTCCCCAGCTTTTGGCCCACTTTTTATCACATAGGAAAGATAAGAGGATATAAGAATTAAGGAAATCTAAAATCTATAAAAGGGGCAGGACACCCCCACTTCCTCAGGCACCAGATCCTCTCCCAAGGAGTTTACCATCTCTGTTCTCTGTTTCTTGAATAAAACTTGCTGTCTACGCTTGCCTCAGCATTTCTTGGGTGTTCAATCTTCAACACCAGGGGAACAGACCTGATTCTATAAGGTCCTTACTTAGCATCTGGATGGCCATCTTAAGTGACAGCTGCCATTTTAAGAAAAAGCTTTCCTGCCCAAGGTCTTTTCTGAGAAAGGCTCACCACTCCCTCATACCAACCCAACACTTGACCTCTGGCATTAGGACCCACCCAGCTCTGATTCCTGAGCCTCCCCCATGAAAGTCCCAGAACTCAAGCCTGTTTTGCCTCCCTCTCCTATAGAGAGATGGCCTTTATTTGTCAGCTCTCACAGATAAACTCTCCCAAGTATCTCTGCCTGGTCTCCGCCTTTCATTTCTTGCTTACCCGTCTGTCTCTCGTTCCTCGATTTCCCTTCAGATCCTGATGCTCAACACCAGTATCACTGTCAGGTCATAAACTGACAGTCCTGGAACTTACTGCCACATCCTTTATGGCTAGCAGCCTCCACCCACCATGGGCAAAAGGGGATGGAAGGCAGGGCAAAGGCCAGGTTCTCTCTGGCCATTTTCCTATAGCCCAGGAAGCTTTTCTGAGATTTTTTTCTCCCAGGTTCGGCTGGTGTCCTTGACTCACAGTGACATGATCTCTGGCTGCCAGGGGCTAGATCAAGAAATAGTGCTGGGAGTGCCATCACTGGGTTTAAAAGATTTAAATCACTTTTAATCCTTTGTTCTGGAGTTCTGCTATCCTTGCACACCAGAGGAAATGCCTTTTGGCACTTTCAACTTGATGCCTGACAGTTCAGAGGGCTTCCCATGCAACTGCATAAATGTTTATACATACAGAATTTCCTTCATACTTTACTACTGAAAGACCAACTTCAACATCAAGATTATATAATAGGTCAGGCGTGGTAGTGCATGCCTGTAATTCCAATGGCGCTGGAGGCTGAGACAGGAGAATTTTGAGTTCAAAGCCAGCCTCAGAAACTTAGTAAGACCCTAAGTAACTCAGTGAGTCTCTGTCTCTAAACAAAGTATTTTAAAAGGGACGGGGGATGTGGCTCAGGCTCAATAGTTAGGTGCCCCTGGGTTCAATCCCAGATACCAAAAAAAAAACAAACAAATAAACAAACAAAAATACCTGTATTATATAATCCAGAAAAAAATATTCAAAGGCCAGACTGTGTTACAGTAAATCATTTTTCTCTGAGACAGGCTTATATCTATAGGTGGCAAATTCAGTCAAGATCTCTTACCAGTAAGATCAACACAGCATGGCCCATGTCTTAAAGAGCCAGTAACAGATACAAAAACACAGACAAAAGAGGATCACTGAAAACAGTGCTGACAGACAGGAACCTTTAAACAAGACACCTGCACATACAAATTTCTTCTACTTACTTTACCTTTGACAGACTAACTCTGACTGTAAGATTTTACAATAATCCAGAAAGCTATTGAAAAGCCAAATTGTTAAAAAAAAAAAAAAAAAAAAAAACTTATCTTAGCCTTATACCTAGAGGTGGCTCTTTATTCAACTTACTTTACCTCTCATAGACCAACTCCAAGACTGTACAAAAAAGAAACACAGAGAGAGACAACCAGAGAGGAGCCCCCAAACCATGGCCAGCAGGCAGAAATCTTTAAATTGACCAGCCATGATCTTTCCCAAGAAATTGTCTATAGGATCAAACCAGTATTGGCAATGTCTTAAAAGGGGCAGTAACAAATACAAGAAAACAAAAACATAGACAGACAACCAGAGGGAATTCCCAAACCCAAGGCCAACAAACAGATGAGAACCTAGAACAGGCCGGGGGGAGTAAATATCCCTAGGTTCTTGAGTCCTGCTTAACCATGACTTCTACGCCAGTGGTGCCACAGATGTCCCCACAAAGAGCCATTAGATATTCCCACAAAGAAGAACCAGATATATGGAATTAAGGATCTTGGTATGAAGCCCAGGGGACTTACCAGATGGCCAAGGGTGTCACAATTTACTGAATTCAGTCTCCTTTTTCTAAAGGGGACCATGATAGAGCAATCTGCACCCAGGAAAAAGGCAAGAGTTTCCAAAAAAAAAAAAAAAAAGAAGATTTGGAAGCTGCTGGGAGGATCCTTCAGTCCCTCCCTTTACTCGCAGGAATAGCTCTGTTATGGTTTGGATGAGGTGTCCCCCAAAAGCTCACATATGAGACAATGTAAGAAGGTTCAAAGGAGAAACGATTGGGTTATAACAGTCTTAAACCAATCAGTGAATTAATCCCCTGATAGGGATAACTGAGTTTTAAGTGAAGTGGCTGGATGTAGCTGGAGAAAGTTAGTCACTGGGGGCATGGCTTTGAGGTATATATTTTGTATCTAATGAGAAAAAGTTGATAATACAAATACAAGTATGTGTAGTACAAAATCATATCAAAAACCAAAAGCACAACTTTGCCTTATACTTTTTTCTTTCTTTCTTTTTTTTTTTTTTTGCTGAGAATTTTTTTATACTGGGCACTTTACCACTGAACCCCATCCCTGGCCCTTTTTATTTTTTATATTGAGACAGAGTCTCACTAAGTTGCTTGAGGACCTTGCCTTGCTAAGTAGCTGAAGCTGGGCTCAAACTTGCAATCCTCCTTGTCTAGACTCAGGAGTTGCTAGAATTACAGGTGTGTTCCACAACACCAGGCTCATAATCTTAGACTTTTATTAAGGTAGTAGAATAAAAAGGTAACTAAAATAAGCAGGTAGAAAAAGATCTTTGTTTTGAGTTCCAATAACTTGTAGTAAGTCTCATACATACAATAAGCACATTGCATTTATAATTTCTTAAACAAAATTATTTTTTATGTTTAAAAGTCTCCAAAATTTGTTTTAATAATTTTCTATGTGATAGGAAGTCATTCTAATGATAATTTTGTGAACTACTCACTTACAAAATAGTTTGCAGTTGGAGTTTATTGAAAAATATCCTATTGATTTAGTAGATATTCATATTTACTTTAGCCATCAAAATTCAGGAAGTTAACAATTTTCTTTATCTTTTCTACCTTTCCACCATTGATGTGACTGGGAAGGAATTTCTTGCCAATTGTTCTCAGATCTAAGATAAAAATATTATCGTTAAAACATAATTAAAAAGTAAATTTAAATCTAATTTTTCAAACATGAAATTAATTAAGACTTTTAAAACAAAAATTAAATAAATAAATGTCTTTAATTTGCTCAATCTTTTCAAATAACATAATCCTATACATAAGTTTTTTTCAGTACAGTGAATAGTAACATAAAATACCTCATATTTCTTTAGGTAACCTTTTAACATACTATTCTTTATTAAAATCCAAAACTTTACTTTATGTAAATTATTGTATTACTAAAAAACTTAATGCCTCAATCCAAAATCAAATGACAGCTTTCAAATACAAAAACATTTAAATTTTAAAACAATGAATCCCACATAATCTTGATATGCATAGACATAAAAACATGGCTACAATATCCATACCCTACCAAAGTGATATTACATTTAAATACACCAGGTAATAACACCACTGGAATAGCAAAGAAGACAGACCTCACTACAGTTAAGAAATTATTTCATTTGCTTACACAAATAATGGAAATATAAAAGTTTAAAAACGAACAACTGACAATCTAAAAATGCAGATGTATAACTCTGCAAACCATAGCAAAACAAAAAGGAATATGAAGGACTAACACATAAGTTAGCATGACTTACAACATTTCTAACACAAAAAGAAAACTCCAACTACACAGTCTACATGAAAAGACAAACTTTTAAGGATTCTGCCTTCTAAAGAATGGGTAAAAAATTTGTTCAGAGAAAAACTATCAGAACTTTTGAAAACAGTCCAATTATTTATTAGAATTTTTGAAAACTAGCCTGATACTTGAGATAGTATAATTAGAGTAATAACTAAAGTTGTACTATTTTGTTATTCTTCAAAATATAATACTATAGAGACGCCACTGCCATGCCTGGAGGTCTTTTCTCTGGGCACAGTCACAGCTACCTCCCACACTACCTCGGAGGTCACTGCTGCTAATGCCTGGAGGTCTCTTCTCCAATCAGCTGCCACCTACACTGCTACCGCCAACACGGATGCCTCTGATATGCTGCTGCCACCCTGAGGGCACCTGGAGGTCTTCTTTCAGGGTGCTGCTGCCCATGCAGCTGCAGCCACCCACTGCTGCCACCGCTGCCCCTGAGGCAACTAACCCTGACACTGCTTCTGCCCCCCAGAGATCACCTGTGGTTGCAACCATGGCTGCAACGCTGCTAACACTGTTTAACTACTGCTGCTGCTGACCCACTACCTACTGCCACCAACCACCACCAGTACCACAGCTACCATCACCTAGAGATCTTCTGCAGGGGGGACTCCAGGTTTGGTTGCATGTGGCCATACCCATTATGGGACACCCACCAGGGCCTGGGGCCAGGGTACCAGCAGGTTTATCACCACAAGAGTGTTTGGGGACTCTGGCTGGAACCTTCAGGTCCAGAGTGGGAGTCCTGCAGGTTTGGAGGCACCTGGGGTCTTCCTGTGGGAGTGCTGGTGCCTATTGTCTTGCGGCTGCATCTCAGGGTTGCTCCTTTGACTGAGTATCCCTGGTGGTCTCTCTGCAAGAAGGATCAACATTGAGATCTTGGGACCGCAGTGTAGCCAAGCCAGATGGGTGGGATAGTGACTGGGTCTGTGAGGGCTGATGTGGGCCTGGTGATCCTGAGAGGTGGCAGAGACAGGGTGAGAAACTTGAACACTGACAGAGACAGTCTGACTTTCCATTGGGATTTATTTTATTTTATTTGTCGTTTAGCTAATATCTCTACCATATTTCCCTGTCCAAGAAAGACGCACGAGGCACTGGCTGCAAACGCAAGAGGTTTATTCAGACACAGACGCCTGTGGGTGCTCAGCAAAACCTCAGCCGGAGCTTTGGTGAACTGGCACACCGGGCTTTGGGGTACAGGTCTTTTATAGGATAATGGGGCAGGTTTCGCGCGCACGGGAAGTGACAGGTTTCTTATTGGTTATTTTGAACCCAACATATAGATTACCTAAAGGGCAAAGTTGTTTTTCACTTTATGTTCCTGGATAAACCTCATGACAGTTACATATTAACACTCTGGTTTTTCTGTTCCTGCTTATCATTATCAGTTCCTGTTTGTTCAGGCATGCCTTGGGATCTGCTTTTCTGTTCTTCCTCAACCATCCTGTCCCCTCACAATAGACTACCCTTAACTGATTAACAGAGAGACCTCTCTTTACCTGGGTTAGCAACACGCCCTGATGGTTTCACAATGGGGCCTGGGGTTTCTGGGCTGGGGTCTTTCAGAACAGGGTGTTTTTTATGCATCAGTGTGTGGAGGATAATGATATATGAATGGTGTCTTGTATTTTTGTTGTATTCTTATGTCTTTAATTTCTTCTTTGTTCATATTCTTCCTCTTACTTGTCTGTTTTCTTGGATTTTCTTTCCAACTTTTCTCCAACCAATAGCTAATGCCTGACGGTTCCTCTTCCACACTTATTTATAGTATACACTTAATTACATCTGTTTATCACTTCATGAAAACATAAACAATGTTTAAATATACAGAATTATACCTGTTGGGACTTAGTAACCTTGTTTTCAGTGATGAAAATCAACTTTAACCCCCGCTTCCTCTTTTTTTCATTTACCAATTTATGAAAACATCAATGTTACCCTATGGAATTCAAGGAGCTAAGAGTACTTGATGGTATATTTAACAGCATTTTAACCTTGTAAATTAATCAGATTTTGATCACCTCAAAACTCACCAAATCAACCTACCAGGCAAACTAAGTCCCAAATACAAACCCTTGTGCAACAATATTTCAGGTTTGTGGTTTGTTGTTGTTGTTGCAGACTCAATCCAGTAACAGGGTGAAAAGAATACTCAACCTCAAGCTGTATGACTTTTCATCTCTAAAATACCGAATAACATATGCATAAAAATATTTTCTTATCCTACCCTTCCCTCAGTTAGGACTATTTTGAAGATTAAATGTTAACAAACATAAGCACTTGGTACAATAACTTGAACAGAGTAAGTGATACCACAGGATATTGGTGAGGAGTTCTGTTTCCTCTCATGTTCAGGTTTGAACATTAGAGAAGCACACAGGCAAGCATATAAAGCAGGGTTTATTTAAAACTACTGGGAGGGAGAAGGGGGCCGTAGCTGGTATCCTGGTATCCCAAGAAGAGAGGTGTTCTACCCTTTTTTATATATCTTAGGCTTCCTCTGTTTTCCTGCTCTCTTCCCCTAATCTCTTGCCTTCCAGCCTAAGTGACTAGGTCAAGAAATGCTCAAAGGGATGGCCAAAAGTTGGGAAACAGGTGGGCTGAGGAGAAAGGGCAGGATGAAGCAGCCAAGGACACATTAATTAACAAACTTATGGTTCCATGTGTGTGTGGCAGGGGCAATTCCTGGGACATGTTACCTTGGAAACAGGTTGGAGCAGGGGCAAGTTCTTGGTTAGGATGGAGGAAGGGCTCTGAAGGAATTAACATTTTGATCCCTCAGGGGGCAGTCTCCAGCTTCCCAGACTCACTCAAAATTGTCCTCCTTGATCCAACATGACTCGATTTATCCATCTATGCTGACTGCCTGTCTAATTCTGGCTTCATAAGCACCTGAACATATATGACCATTAAGTCAATAAAAACAGTCCATAAAATCTAAGGCATTATTTTGAAGTGAAAGTGAATAAGAAACAAATTTTATGAAACAGAAGTACATAAATTTTATGATATACTGTAGCCTCTCATTTCTGGTTTTTGCCAATAATTATGAAATTTAATTCCAACTAAAATGAACAATCAAAGTAAAGTAAGTAAGCATTAGACAAAAATCCTAAACTTTGATTCATTCCAACTGTAATTAACTAATCATATTGATACTGCCAGTTATTGGTGACAAGTTCTGCTTCCTCACATGTTGAAGTATGAACATTAGAGCACGGTGAGGCAAGCATATAAAGCAGGTTTTATTTAAAAAGAGGTAACATAGACTTCTCGTGAGGGGGGAGAAGGGGGCCACAGGTGGTATCCTGGTATCCCAAGAAGGGAAGTGTTCTGCCTTTTTATATGTCTTAGGCTTGCTTTGTTCTTCCTGCATATGTGACTAGGTCCAGGAATACTACTCAGTGGGATGGCCAAAAGTTGGAAAACAAGTGGGCTGAAGCAGGAAGGGCAGGATAGAGGCACCCCGGACACATTAATTAATAACCTTATGGCTCCCTGTAGGAAGGGGCAATTCCTGGGACAGGTTACCTTAGCAACAGGTTGGAGCAGGAACAAGTTCTTAATAAGGGTGGAGGAAGGGCTCTGAAGGAATTAACATTTCAATGGGGGGGGGGCACAGTCTCCAACTTCCCAGACTCACACTCAAAATTGGCCTCCTTAATCCAACCTGAGTCCATTTACCTATCTATACTGACTGCCTGTTTAATTCTGGCTTTAATAAGATCTTGGATACTGTCACAATTTATCTAAATCTAGTTAATTTATTCATAAAATGGAGAAAACACTACCAACTCTATTTTACAAAGCTTTTGTCCAGCTAAAACCAAATGATACATTCAAGGTTTATATAACTCTTAAAGCTGAAACTGGTCTTGAAAATCAGGATGGGATCTCTGATCTCCTGGTGTTAAATATTGAACACCCAAGAAAAGACAAGGCAAGAACAAAAAGTTTTATTTAAAGGACAGAACACAGAGGGGGTTGAGGGGACCTTCTCTGGAGTCCAGAAGAGTGGGTCCAGAACTGTTGCCCAAGGAAGTGGGGGTGTCTTGCATCTTTATAGATTTTAAGTTTCCTTTCTTCTCATGTCCCCTCCTCCTTTTATCTTGCCTATCTCACCAAAAGGGCAGGAAGAGAGGGGGTGATTGCTTGTGTTGGAAAATGTAATTCTTCCCCTCCCATGGAGGTTGTTAGTAAGCAAATGATGATCAGACTGCTATTTACCCATTTCCTTTTCTTTGATAATAAGCTACCTGTCCTTTGCCCTGGTCTCAGTATGTTGAACCCTGATGCAAAGAAAAGACCACTGACTCCAATTTAAATCAAATTAAAGCAAGCTTGTATTGTGCACACACACACAAAAAAAAAAAAAAAGAAAGAAAGAAAGAAAAGAAAGAAAGGAAAAGGAAAAAAGAGCTGATCAGCAGCTGTCTCTACCAACCCTGAGGAGAGATCAGCACACCAGCTCTCCAGGAACAAGGTTTTATTGCACAAAAAGTTGCTGCAAAGGTGGGGGGTGTCTTGAAAATTTACAGATAACACTATTTTGACAAGCAGAATACAAAGGCAGATGATCTACATGGCTTAGCATTTCAAGGTAGGGATTAATTTAGATCCCAACATCAGAATTTATGAGGTGCCCCTGAAGTTTCAGAGAGGGTTGTTATCTGGTCAGGAGGAGCCAAGATTTATGAGGCACCACTAAGGTTTTAGAGAGGGTTGTTATCTGGTTAAGGAAAGCCAGGCATGGGTGAGTTTAAGGCACAGGCAGGAATTCCAA